>NC_045134.1:24007179-24645009 GCF_007655135.1 Punica granatum | reverse complement strand
GAATTTGGAAAATAAGATTACCTTGCCAAAAGAAATCACTCACCACATAAAAGCATGTGAAATATGGAGTTTCTATTTTACAAATTTTATTATTCAATTTCAAAGTAAAAGCATACTTGCCTCTTTTTAAGTAATCTAAAAATAATAGCGAAAAGTTTAATAAAATATAACGCGTCATACTTGTAGTAATATATTTGAAATCAGGATTTTTGTCACCTGATAAATACACTTTTAGAAATTATATATATTTAAACTCAAACGTAAAATATATTATTGAAAATACTAAACATATAAAAAATTAATTTTTGAGAAATATGTAATTTCACACTTATTAGATTAGCTAGCGACAAAGTTTGGCTTTTCTTTTCGACTCCGATACTCGAAGTGGAAATAATTAATTTATTTTGATATAAAGATTTGACAAACATGTATATAAATAAAATATTTTTACAATTGTTTCTTTTAACTTGAAGCTATTATTTTTATACAATTGATTCCCTTTAACTCCCTAAATTGTTTGAATTTTTAAATTAGTTTAATCCTAACAAAATAATGACACTTTCTACTGCATTCTAATTTTCTCAAATAAAATCAACATTTTATTTGAAAATAATAGGTTTTCTCGGTGGATAAAATTTTTTTAAAAAAAAATATAATCAATCACACTTTTATTAAAAAAAATTATAAAAAGAACATCCAAATAAGGAACAATATGCATGATTATGCCAAATAGGATTTGCTCACTCATTTATTGAGTGACTTTTCGAATATACATTGAATATGTAGGACAGATATTTGGCCTCATCTGTGATAACATGTAAATAATAATAAGATAAAGGCCTTTCATTTCTTCCCAAAAATATATTATGCACATTGTATAGATATATATACTGATTAAAAATAATTATTAAGTCATGTATAGATATATACACTTAAAAAAACACTTTAATACCTTTTTTTTTACTTAACGAATGCTTTTACTGTTTTTACATATTTGTGAATTTCATTTCACTAGTCCGCACATAGCGCAGGATTGTTCATTAGTGATTCGTTAATGGGCAGAACAAGTAATATAGTCATGAATTTCGAAGCGAGCACAGTCCCAACTTCTAACCCCTCTCGAGTACATTGCGATTCCAAAGATAAGAACTCAATCTTTGTACAATCCTGAAACTTTTCCGCCCACTAGACTAAAATATCTACGAGAATGTTGCTCGCTTCGATCCTCCAAAATGATGTTGAAGAAACGATAATAGCAAACTATTGCTCCAAAAAGTACTTGAAAGTCGAACAAAGTGTGAACCTTCTACTTCTACTCAGTCCTTGCAAAAGGTAAGAAAGTTACATACGAAAATCATCTGCTAAGCAAGTCTATTTGATCGGGAACCTGATCAGAGGCAGCAAAATTGTCTTCAAAGTTATTGTAGAACTTGAAGCTGAAATGAACCAATTAGGACGTTGAAATTAGACAGCATAAACTTAAGTAGTCATCAGGTAACAGAGGATAAAGATGACAGCAGAATCCGGTTCTATAATACCTCAACAATTTATCAATTCCTCCAGATGCTGATGATGCTATCCGCAAATGATTTGAGATTCCCCCACAGCGATGACTTTCGTGGAGGTTCTGCATCTTCTCTTCTTCTGTGAAACAAAGTTCAACAGCTCATTACCCTACGATCCAGATCATCACGAAACAGAATAATGATGCTCTTCTGATGCGTAAACATGTCAATTAGCCAATAGGAGATCGCAATGACATCATTGGGACACACAAAGCTTACTTTATAGAAATGTCCGATTCAGTGGATGATTCATGCTGCTTCTCTTGCCTGTTTGGACTATCCGAATCAGTTGAAACCTTTGGCGCTTCTAATGTTGCCCTGTCAACTTCCAATGTAACATCAGATAGGTCCGTAGGAGATTTGCCCTCTTCACTGTCTTCTTTGGTTTCTTCCTTTGCATGAGTTTGCTCTGAAACAAACTTAGCTCGGTCGTCGTAAACTTCCTTGCCAGCATCCTCTTGTCTCTCAGGCGGACAAGGAATTTCCTGGTCATCCTTTTTCAGTAATGTACTTTGTCTCTCAACAAGATCATGATTTAAGCCCTGCATATCGAAGGTTATGATGGACGTTTCAAAAGAGAAAAAAAAAAAAGAACCACGAGTTTCGAGCAATTACTTCAGCAGCAGGCTTTAGGAAATCGTGAGATGCAGTAGTTTCATCCCTTAGATTCTCGCCGATCTCGGCATCTCTAGAAGTTATTGCCTCCGCAGCATCTTTTTTTCTGGCATCAATGGTTCCTTGGCTCGGAAAGTCTCTGATTTTGATCATAGATTTCCTATTCTTACTCATTTCATTTCTCCTCGATGTTTTCACCCCATTAGTTAAAGGATCCATCTTCAAATTGTATTCCAGCTCTTGCATAATCTGCTTTACAACATAGTAACTTCCACCAACTTCCTCTCTAGCTTTAGCAGCACTTGGAAACTTTCCAGCATTAGCCTCTCTATACCTATGAGCCGAAAATTTATTACAACCTTAAAAGTTCACCTATATGGTTGATTGAGTCAACATTAGACAAACAAATAATCGATGGATGAAGCAAAATGGATTTTAAATGTCAAACAACATATCAGGCACATCTAAGTTACAAGGTTAAAGAGGTATGTTCATTCCTTTTTCTCTCTTCTTTCAGCGATATTTCTTTGCTATCTCAGGAATTTTGTTCAATAGTAGCCTGAAAGGGGTAACATTTTATTTTAAAGCAAATAGTATCAGTGTCTTTTAAGAAAAATGTGGAGGGTGTCGAAGAAATTTACCTTTACAATGGTCTTCGAAAAGCTCAAAATTTAGATGTAGTAGGATGAGTAGATAGGAAACTCGATTAGCATCCAACACGAACGGTAATATCAACTCAGAAATAGCAAAAGTACACCATGCATATTGGACCACCAGTCAGAAACTTCCGAGTTGCAATATCTAAAGCTTAGAGTTTCCATCTCGAGACTCGTTAAGGCAATTAAAGGAAAAGGTTAAAGGCTAAATTCAACAAAGAATCATCAGATCCATCAAAGGAAAATTTTAAACTTAAACATCAACGTAGCATCTGCAACTCTAGGAGAGATTGAAGGATCAGATAAGACAATAATTCTTTAAAAGAGAAGAGTTTTAATGGAGATGAGTTAACCAGCTATAGAATAGAATGACCATGTGTTATAACTGAGACGTTTTAATTAGCTACCGACTGGCCATAAATAAAGGGTGGAGTGCAACATGAAGAACACAGACAAAAAAGACCATGAGCAGCATTAATTTCATAGATATGAATGACAGAATGACTAGCAACGACAAAATGAAATAAGATTGGAATAAAGCAAAGAGCTCTACTTGCTGACATAAGACTCCAACATAGCTCGTCTTTGATCTTTTGACACCCTTTTACGCTGTTTCTGAGGATCTGGTATGTCAGAAGCCAATGCGGCATTTGATCTTCCACGCCACTGAATATTTGACGCATGCTGCTCACCGATTTCTTTGGTCAACCCTGAAAATTGTCAACCTTGCACAGTCAAAAATTTTCCTGAGAAAATCTTAAGGGAATATATCCATAATCCAGTAATGGCAAGAAAATGCAAGTAATTTAAAGGGTAAGATAACGATTCATGTGGAAGACATTATTTCAAAAGGTTCTAAAAGGATTCCACAAGCCCACCCAATAACAGCATCACCAAATTTCACTCAAAGAGATTTCTTTACTATATGAGAGAAGTTAAAATGAACCCAGTAGCCGCAAGCAAACCGGACTTGCGTAAGAAGAGCCCTTCGGTTTAAATCTATCCAGCCTTCTTTCACTCTACTGGCCTGAAGTCAGAGGTCAGGTTGGCATAGGATTGAATAAGCACCTTCTCATTCTGTAACGTGATGAGGAAGTGTATCTGTGACCAACTAAAAGTAGGCTTTCAACTTGCTCCTCCAACAAGTTCACTTATGGGCTGTCACAACTTCATACTTAAACTACAAGTGGCCGCAGCATGCAACTCAACTCCAGGCATATGGAATGGCATTCCACTAAAGAATACACCAGTATGCGTTCTCCCGGATATAATGACTGAATTCAACTTTAAGAAGTACCCAAATCATAAGTTGTTGTAACGTGCTCGTAAAAATCAGAGCTTCAGCAACATAATGTAATGCAAAGGTTCATGGACATTGTCAGCCAAGTGAAACGACAAAAACTTGCAGACCATGCTCCATGATCTGACTACCGACATCATATCATGAGTTTCATGTGCCACACCATTCGAGCTCAGCAGTTTAATGGGCAACAGGCAAACTCGAAAAGAACTCATCAGTGTTTTGGTGCACCGTATTTCAACAGTTTCGGAACAAAATACACCAGCTCCCACTGCAACACCACCACCAAATACCGGTACACCAGCCACTGCTGCATATCACGGGGTTGAAAACAATGTGCGCAACTGATATTGACAAAACAAACTCCTGAAAGCCATTTCATGAATATTGTCCTATGGTCAAAGATCCCCCTTCGCTTCCACGAGTCACCTTAGCTCAATTTCAGCATGATTCTTTCAGCAGCATTAATCGTTCGGCATAAGCATCCTTCCCCTCATTCGGAGTAATCAAGAACAGCGGAAACAAACAGCAGGAGACCCCTAGGACTGGCAAATAACACAAGCCCACAGGACGAAAACAAGACCCAACAACACGAATCATAACAGAGAGAGAGACAGAGAGAGAGAGAGAGGGGTACAAGCACTGGCGGCAGAGCTTCTGGAGCAAACGGTCAGTCTTCCTCCTCCTCTGGCCAACATCCTCAACGTTCTCGCCACCGCTTCTCAATCACGGAGTCGCACCATGACAAGCATGAACATTTGCCAAATCAGTCAGCGCCGACCGCAGACACAGAGAGAGAGAGAGAGAGAGAGAGAGAGAGAGAGAGATGAAAGGTTTAAGGGAATGGCTTTTCGTTAGGAAAGGGGTTTTAGATGTGCTCAAATTTCGCCGCCCAGTGGGCTGAAGCTTCCTAAGTCGAAGCCATTGACGCCGGCCAAGAAGTTCTGTCAGAGCGGTGGCGCTTGGCCCTGCCAGCGACTCTGCTCGAAGCTAACAAAAGTATTTCGGTAATTTATATTTTGCATCCTGGATTTTTCCTTCGTTCCATTTTGTGTCCTAAACTTTTTACAGTTTGAATTTACAGCATGTGCTTTCCACTGAGTTGCATAAACGCCACAACCATTGATCACACTATATCCTCGTTATTTCGTCTTAAAATAGCTCCAAAATACGCTTTTTATGTTCATGCTGCTCTGGAAGCCTGTCCGACACGTAGCAAAACAACTCTTTCATGGGCTTGGACCTGCAAGATTAATCCTATGTTGTGCAATATATGTTCGGTTCATTCGTCATCGTCTGTAAAGAACATGACTTTCTGCAGGAAAAACAAAGTCGTAGATCATCTGAACATAAGCCATACAGAGCTTAGATGATCACATTAGACTCTACAAAATTTCTCCTCCAACCAATATAAATGCCGTTACATCCAAATTTATATTCAAAGTGATGCGATTTGCAGGGAAAAGTAACGGAAAAGAGCTTTTCCAAGCTCCGACTTTCATCGCCCGTGCTTTCGCTTTCTTTGGCCATTGCCTCGGAAAGCAGGTGCAACAGTGTATCGTGAATTCTGAAGCTCCCTTGGGATGGCAGCTCCAGAGGATCTCAAATGCTCCACCAGTTCCGGAAACAGGTTCTTGCTCTCCTCGTTCACAAACACAATTGCCTGGCCCTCCTCTCCAAGCCTTGATGCCCTCCCGATTTGGTGCACGTACTCTCTAATAGAGTTCGGCATATCAAAGATGATTACCTGCCTCACGGAAAATAGGTTGACTCCCCGATCCAAAAGCCCGGTCGCCACAATCACAGGACAATCCCCCATCAGGAATGAACTCATGACCTCTCTCCTCTCCTTCATAGGCTTCTCACCATGGATCGATAGAGCCTTCATTCCCGTTGCAACAGTTATTGCATTGGACAAGAGATCCGCTCCAAGCCTCGAACCTACATAGACCACTGTTGGTGGACTGAAGTGCTGTTTGCTGGTCAGGATGTCAAAAAGCTTCTGCTTCTTGTGCTTTGTCTCGACCCAGATAGGTATCTGCTTCACGGCCTTGGTTGGACAATTAGGCTTCCCGACAGATATAACAGTGATGTTTTTCATCAAGGAGTTTGCCATCCTCTCGACTTCTTGAGAAACTGTCGCTGAATACATCAACACCTGGGGCTGTGATAGTGCCACAAAGATCTGCATCACCTGATCACGGAAACCCCTTTGAAGCATGCAGTCAACCTCATCCAAAACAAAAACCTTTACTTCAATTAATTGTACATCGTGCTTGGTTAATAAATCAATAACCCTTCCTGGAGTTCCAACAATCAGCTCAACTCCTTGCTGAATGCGGTAGATTTGCCCTGCCATTGGATCACCTCCAACAACAAGAGCAGTTTTGAAGGGCAACCCCTTCCCAAGCAACTTAGCCTGCTCCTCGACTTGTATGCACAGCTCCCTAGTGGGTTCCAGAACAATAGCTAGCGGGTTTTTCCTGTCCAAAGGGTTCCTGAAACCACGAATCGCACATTGTGAGATGATTGGAACCAAAAAGGATGCTGTTTTTCCCGTCCCTGTGTCAGCTGAAACGAGCAGGCTTTTGCCAGTCAAAGCAGCGGGGATCGCTTGCATCTGAACTGGCGTCGGCAGTTCATAGCCCGCAGCTTCCATATTTAGGATGAGTTTTTGAGGGAGAGGACACGAGGAGAAGGACAGAATAGGCAGCGGAACAGAGTCTCCCTTCACAAAGATATCTAGTTTCTTCCTCAGCAAAGAAGTTTGATTCGCACTTAAGGATCGAGACCCAGCTTCACCAGCGGTATCACTCACATAATAGCACTCATCAGTTGCGGGCAATCTAGCACTCGATTCCGAGTTAGTAACCTTGCGTAGCAGGACTTGTTTGCATTCCAAGCTGCAAATATCGCTGTCCGTTTCATCACATATGTACTCCCCGTAGCGGCCACAAATCACACATTTCGGGTCCCCGGGCAGAGCCGGCCTCTGATCGATTGATCTTTGTTTCACCTCATCTATTGCAGCAGAAGCCGTATAACGGATTAAATGCAAGAGAAATTCATTATCAAAGGTATGATCATGCTCACAACCATGAAAAGACGCGGCATACAAACTACCCGTGGTATATCCAACAAAACGTTCATCCGAAAATCAACGAAACAAAACAAGATAGATGCGTAAAACAAATTTACACACAAATTCATGTCATTTCTTCAGCTAAGATTCGTAGATACATCATGAATCCTTCTAAAAGCTCAGAACTTTCAGCACCATGATTGCATAACATCACAAACCAAACTACGAGTAAAGCTCCAAATCCAAACAATCTACAGTAGAAATAATTGAAGGAACATTTACCGGTGACTCCATCGACATTCGACGCTTCCGGAGAATTTTGTTCCAAGCAATTCTGCTCGGGGACTTCCATAATTCAATCCCTTCGCAACAGCTAAGGGAACACCCGAACCACGTCCGACCCGGAAACCCTACAAGTTTGTTTTGTTGATGACGGCATAATCAGATGCTAAACCTCCTCAATGCGGCTCAACGCGATCTTTGCACCAAAGGAATCAATGAGGAGCAGAGAGCAATCAATCTCGGGAAGGAAGCGGGAAGCAAGAGAACATCTGCCGAACGATCAGCTGCTCACTGAATTACAACTCCGACAATGCTATGAAAACTCGAGAATCGCACTGTACGGAACTCCAGAGGGAACGGCGTATAGATGATGAAGAAGACGACGGCGACGAAGCTGGAGGCCCGACGAAGCTGGAGGCCCGACGGGCCTCAGTTTTGCCAGGCCGGGCCTTTCGGGCTTCCTAATTGGGGCACAGAGATCAAACAGACCGGGCTCGCGGGCTTTACTATCGACGTCGGGTACCAGGCATATTTTCATTTTTCATTAAAAAAAAGCAACAAATTGAGAAAAATAAACAAAATTTCATCGTTATTGGAAAAATCATATGATACAATTGAAAAGATTTTTCTCCTATTTAAATTTGTATAGAGATTAGAAAAGCTCCTTCTCTAAGTTTTATAATTTTTCTTAGTCAATTATTTTCTTTTCTAATTTTTAATTTATGACTTTCTTTTCTTATTTATTGATCACCATTCATTGCCATAAGATTTGAATCCCAATACTAAATTAGTTATTGATTTACTATGAATTATGATTTTCTAATTTTAACATTAGTAAACATATTTTTATATTTTTCAACGGAAAAATAAATTTAGAAAAAGAGAAGAAAAATGATAACTAAATTTCATTGCACGAAACTTAATTATGAGAATTTAACTATAAACATTTGAAGGTATGATGCGATCATTTATCGCAATAATTGTATTTCTAGAAACACTTTTATTGGTCCTAATTTCATTTTTGTCGTAGAAAGGCCAATTTTGTATTTTCAGTGACACCGACTCACCGGGTGACGTTCTTTGACTTCAAACTGAAACTGCTCATCTCTTGCATTGGCGTGATCTATTTCCTATGTTTTTATTGTAATATATATTTTTAAATCTTTAATAAATGTAAAACTGTTGTTTAGCATTCTTAAAGGGGAGAATGACACTTGTGGTCCTATATGTTTGCCAATTTTTGACATTGAGTTCTAAATGTTTCATTTTGGAAAAACAAGTCCTAAAAGATTTGGAAAAGTGACACTTTTGGTCCTAAATCTAACTGACCGTTACCGCCATGTCACGTGGCCGTTAAATGCTGACGTGGCGCTTCGTGATTGGTCACAAGTTGGTTCGGGTCCGGATTTCGTGGGCAAAATCGGGTCGGGTTTGGGCCGGGTGTCTCCTTCTTCACCCGACTCCATCCTCTGCAACCGCCGCCCCTGCAACAATGGCATCAGGGCCATCCTTCTTCAAGCCTTTCCTCACACCACCTTTCGTCTTCTTGGGCAAGCGAGTCTGGTGGATTTTTTGTTCATGGTTTCCAGAAAACCCTAAGATTGCAAGGCATTAAACATTTGCATTGTTCCATTTGAAACATTGGTGTGATTAAGAACCGACTTCTGATCAATGTATTCATCACATGGGGCGTGTGTGGATTGTGCCCGAAAGGTGTTCGATGTAATGCCTGAGCGAGATGTTGTCTCATGAAACTCGGTGGTGAGCTCAAAAGGTGTTTGATTCCGCGTTTGAGTTGTTTGGTAGAATGAAGGGGAGGAGCAGAACAGCGATTTGAAGCGGATTAATGTGAAGCTCATATGACTTAAATCGCAAAGAGGCTAAATCGATATGAAATACATGATCGGCCCTTTCCCTTCAAACATAACTTGCAGAAATAGTTAATGACAAATCCCAAGATATCACCATTGCCTCAATTACTTTCCAGCTTGGAGAAGCATAGCAATGCTCATGTTCCGATCATCCCACAGATCTGCAAAGACCCGAAACAAGAAGAAAGGGGCAAAAAAAACAAGAAGAAAGGTAGGGGCGGCGCATGGGGAGGGAGTCGGGTGAAGAAGGAGACATCCGGATCCGAAACCGACCCGATTCTACCCCCAACTATCCGAACCAACTCCTGACCACTTAGGAAGCGCCACGTGGCATTCCGTTCGCCTTACTGGAATTCCGTTAATGGGAGTAACGGAAAGGACCAAAAGTGTCACTTTTCCAAACCTTTTAGGACTTGTTTTTTCAAACTGAAACATATAGGACCTCAAGTGTCATTTTCCCATTCTTAAAGTCATATTGTAGACACGTGTCCTTTTATTTTTTCCATTTTCATTTTAGTATACTCTTTTTTATTAAAAATTTATCCACCAATTTTGACCTTTTTTTTTGTTTTTGTCCCTTCTATTGATTTCTTCTTACACTCTCTAAAAAAATCTCAGAATTAACATGTCCTAACTATCTATACATTAATTAACTAAAACATTTTACATCTTACAAAAACAAAATAGAGTATCCTTTTAATACCCGTACATATTTTTTTCTCTAAATTATGTCACGTGCAATTTTTGTCTCTATTATTTGTGAAGAAAATAACAATGAAGTGGGTGCTATTGCAGTTTTATAATATTTCTCCTTCTCAATGACGGTGTCTCCTGTTCTGATCCATCTCTCAATTCTTTCGTCTATCTTTTCTTTTTTGTTTAAACAAAGAGTCATTACTGTTAAATCATTATTCCTATCTCTCTCTTCTCTCTCTCTCTCTCTCTATATATATATATATTTATTTAAAATAACATCAGAAACTCATAATTATAATTGGATAAGATCACATATAAATTTTAGAAAATTTATATATATATATATATGTAAGTATGATATAATAAATGAAATTAATTTATTTTTTGATAAGTAGAAAATGTGTTAATTTCATTAATTTTATTTATTAACCCAAGTATCCATATATATTTTACCTAATAGTGCTAAATGAAATTTTGTTCGTAGATTACATTTGATACTTTATATGACAATATAGGTGTTTAGCAAGAACATCATAGTGTAGCATTTTAATTTAAGAAGTAACAACATAAATATATAAATATTATACTCAATGTAAGCATATATATATTTTTATTAATATAAACAAGTATATTTGTGATTAGAAGAATTGTAGGATTGGAATAGCACTACTATATAATAAGGTTAAAAAAAACATAGATACAAAATTCCCTTTATTCTCTTCTTTCCCCTTTTTTAGCTTGATTTCTTTATTTCAGTTCTCCTAACTCTCTGTTTTATCCTTTTAAACATGCTATATGGTATAAAGCATAACTAATAGATAATATCTATCTAGATTGATTTTTAACGGACCAATACTTGAAAAAATATAATTTATCTTTCTTATTATACATTACTAATTTACTATCGATCTATCTTAATCTCAGGAAGGCACATGACTTCACAGACCTTTCCTCAAAATGTTTACTTTATTACAATTTTCTGTTACATTTTTCCTTCTAATCTTAAACTTTTGATTCAAATACATTCCTCTTTTTTCTTTTCATTTCACGTAAAAGCTATTTAATCATTAATTTTAAAAATTCATATAAACCTTTATCATACTTATCTCATAGTTTTTTCCTCCACATTCATATATCTTCACAAACTTATTAAATTAGAATGTTAAATCAGTTTTAAAATGAGTAATGCTATATTAATTTGTTGATATACTCTTCAATATTATACTATTCGTCCCCATACTTCGATAATATGAAAATATCAATTGTGGGCAAAAAAAGTTTTTGAAAACCCGGCAGCATAGCGCGGGCTCCTTCCTAGTAATATATAACGTTGCTGAATTTTGAGCATCCATATAGAGAATGTCCTATTTTAATACTCTTGCAAAAAAAAAAATTTCAAATGATTTTAATTTGTTATATTATATCTGATTATATTTTTATAGAATGAAAAGGAACTTTATCATTGTTGCCTTTTGTCTTATTAGGCATAAATCAAATAAATTTTATTTGTCTATAATATATTATATATCTTATTTAATTCACATTACCATTTTTTATCGTATCAGGCATAAATCAGAAAAGCGTGAATTTGTTCACAAAAAAGTTTTTTTATATAACTTTAGATTTTTTATAGACATAGTCACTAATTTTTACGTGTATTATTTTCCGTTCTTAACATGTATTTTTTACATTTATTTTACATTTATCTTTTTACTACAAATGACAAAAATGAGGATTCAACACAATAAATGGGGTAAATTGCACCGGTGATCCAAAATATTTTACAAATGTTTCATGATGGTCCAAAAAGTTTTTTTCGCTACATGATGGTACAAAATATTTCAAAGTTGTTTCATGATGGTACAAACCGTCAACTCGAGCTAACGCCGTTAACATTTTGCTGACGTAACGCGTCCTATGTGTCACTTTTGTTACGTGAAACCAATCATAGTGCGCCACGTCATTTATGACAAAATAAAATTTTAAAAAGTCCAAAAAATACAAAAAAATAATTTTAAAAATACAAAAAAAAGAGTAAAAATTTTGAAAAAAAAAGAGTAAAAATTTTGAAAAAAAATAAAAATATTTTAAAATTTTGAAAATTTTAATTTTTTTTAATTTTTTTTAAAATATAAAAAATACAAAAAAGAGAAAAAAAAAAAAAAAAAAGAATAAAAAGAATTTTTAAATTTTGAAAATTTTTTTTTTTTAAAATTTTTAAATTTTTTTTTTTTTTTACCCTTTTTTTTTTTTAAAAATTTTTTTTAAAAATTAATTTTTTTTAAAAATTTTTAAAATTTTCAAAATCTTAAAATAATTTTTTTTATTTTTTTTCTAAGTTTTTACTCTTTTTTTGTATTTTTTATATTTTTTTAAAAAAATTTAAATTTTTAAAAAAATTTTAAAATTTTAAAATTTTTTTTATTTTTTTTCAAAAATTTTACACTTTTTTGTATTTTTTTAATTATTTTTTGTATTTTTTTGGACTTTTTAAAGTTTTATTTTGTCTTAAATGACGTGGCGTACTATGATTGGTTCCACGTAACAAAAGTGACACATTGGACGCGCCACGTCAGCAAAATATTAACAGCGTCAGCTCGAGTTGACGGTTTGTACCATCATGAAACAACTTTGAAACATTTTGTACCATCATGTAACGAAAAAAACTTTTTGGACCATCATGAAACATTTGTAAAATATTTTGGACCACCGGTGCAATTTACCCCAATAAATAATTAGAACATGTTCAATAGAGCACTCTATTGTTACTGAATTCAACACACACACACACACAAAAGAAAAAAGGAATTTTGAATTCTCCAATAGAGCAGTCCATTATTACTTTATTCTGACTAATAACTTACACAAATAACAAAAGGAAAAAAGTTTCTTCAACATAAAATGAGATTTTTGAGGAAAAATAAAACATTACGTATAGCAATTTGCAATTGAAAGTGCCAAGTACATTGTCAAATATAAAATAAATGAACCGGTCTCGTAATACATGAGGCTGAGTCTTGCACATAGCCTTTTTTTCTTTTCTTTTCTTTTGAACTTTTTAAACTTTGATATCCGAAAATTTAATTAAATCTCAATTAATTTATCGAGCTGAGTCGGCTCACTAAGGGATAAAACTCTCCCGGTATTAATTTTCTTTATTCACAAAACTCGAACCCGAGACCTTGCATAATATTTATTATTGATTAATTGCCCATCTGACCCTATTTGAAGTAAGCTCCTAACACTAATCTGTACACGATTAATTCTATCAAACGATTTAATCTAAATATGCAATCATGCAAATATATAAGCACCATAATGCGTTTTAGAGGATAACACCAACCTGCATGCACAGGGGGCACCGTTGCTAGTAATAAGCTTCAACTTAAAAAACAAGAATAATTATTTATTTGGAATAGATGGATGAAAGCAAAAATAGCTAGGAGCGGATAGAGATGGAGAAGCTTCGATAACAATGGCGGCCATATCTTCATCATCATCAGATCAGATCGATATTGCTCTTTCTTATTAATATACAAATTCTCATTCCATGCAGAGGCTAACACATGTATATGTGAGTCCACGTGTCGTTCTCAGACACAAGACAAGTCATGCATGTCTCTCACTTTTGTCCCAAATATCATCAACATATCAATATCACTGCTTCCACTTATCCGCCCTGCACATACACCTTCCATGCATATCCAACACGAGACGAATCAGAGAAGACAAGAGCCCAATAGAGGTGTTGATTTTATTAGATCATCGAAGAAAATCGATTAGCTTAGGCAATAATTAATAAGCTTTTGGTAGGAAAAGAGGAAATACATCGAAATGTCCGCTCCGACAGCTCGTGCATATGCATTCCGCAGGGCCGACGAGGCCACTCAACCCGACTTCGTCCGCGCCGCCCTGGCCGAGCTCATCTCCACCTTCATCTTCGTCTTTCCCGCCGTCGGCTCCATCTTCGCTCTCGGTACGTAAGCTCACTACATTTACACGCATGCCGTCCTTATGACGGCTTTGTAGACGTATCCGTTGTCCTCATGATTTTGTGAGAGATGGAAGATATGGAGTTTTACAGCACGATCCATATATCGCAAAAATCAAACGACATAGTCGGAGGCTTCTCATCAACAGGGATAAATTAAGGGGGCTGAGGGAGTTGTCACCAACCTAAACTTCCGATGTTTTAGGGAAATTTCTATATCATTTTTCAATTTTCATGTAATTACTGCTATTTGTCCCAAGTAAGAACATTTATATTCTTATGCCCTTGCAAGGACCTCCCTTCTGGAGCTAAATCCTTCGTCCGTCCGTACCTGCTCGTTAATCATGCATGCCTATGAGCTTGTCCTTGTTGACTAAGCAAACGCTGTAGAATATATATATATATACACATATATATTTTTTCCGGTGTGTTATCATGGTATTTAGAAGACTAACGGGGATTATTCAGTTTAAATAGAATCAACCCTTGGAGGTAAAACTTAGTAGATTATTTTTGCTTTTACACATTATGCAAATTTGCCGCTTTTCCCAGATAAAATGTACGCACACACAGGGAGGCCCGCATCGGGCCTTTTGGCAGTCGCCCTCGCGAGTGGTCTGTCGCTGGCTGCAGCAATGGCGGCAAGCATCAATGTGTCGGGTGGCCACGTCAACCCTGCAATCACGTTCGGGGCCCTTGTCGGGGGAAGGGTCTCCCTGATCCGAGCCATCTATTATTGGGCGGCTCAGCTTCTGGGCTCTATCATGGCTGTCATCTTGCTGAGGCTCGTCACTGCCGGCATGGTAATTACTGTAGCAAGTGGCGGGAGAGTATCTCGTCCTAAATTCTCTGCTCTTTCGCATTGTAATTTCACGGTTTTCATGTTTTGCTTTTGTAGAGACCGGTGGAACTCTATTTAGCAGCGGGCGAAGGAAAGGGCCACGGGATGCTTCTGGAGTTAGTGATGACATACGGGCTGGTCTACACGTACTATGCAACCGCCATCGACCCGAGGAGGGGCAGTATGTGGATCCTGGCGCCACTGGCGGTTGGCCTGATCTTCGCAGCGAACATCCTTGTGGGCGGGCCATTCGATGGGGCAGCCATGAACCCGGCACGTGCTTTCGGCCCTGCACTCGTGGAATGGAGGTGGCGCCACCACTGGATCTACTGGGTGGGCCCGCTCATTGGGGGAGCCCTTGCTGGGCTCATCTATGAGTTTCTCATCATACCAATTGAAGCTCCACATCCCACCCAGCAGCCCTTAGCTGCTGAGGATTATTAGAAGTTTTTGGCTGAAAATGAAAAATTAGAATTATGAAAGTAAAAATAAGATTTTAAGTGTGACCGAAAAAAAAAAAGATTTTAAGGTTTTGGAAAAATTAAGGTTCCTTTTAGTTTTTCTGTTGTGGGTCTGTATATCTAAATTTTGCAATCTGTTGTGGTTTCTTTGTAACACTTCGACTGTGTATGTCTCTGTACATAGAATGAAAGAAAAAATGGTAAATGAGTGGGAATAAATATAAGAACATATATAGTAAGACCGTCATCGATGTCTCTTTCCTAGCGCGGTTTGGTTCTGGGTATCAGCTTGCTCTTTTCACTGAGTAAAGTTTGTTTACTGACACCGGAATTTGCTCATGGGTATTAGCTTGCTCTTTTCACCGAGTAAAATTTGTCAGGATAGTCGATGGGTATTAGCTTGCCCTTTTTACTGAGTAAAATTTATTTCACTGATACCGTAATCTGTCAATTACGTTAGGAAACCTTTGCACAACGGAATTCCGTCTATAGAAGAGTTGTGTACAATTGGCAAAGAAAATGTCGTGAACAATAGCACAGAGATTACATGGCAAAGTTGGATACAGAGTCAACAGTGGCTAAACTCTATTGACTTTCATGTCAGCTCTGTTCTATGCCTATAGAATCTAGCAACCCATGGAGCAAGCTCAGTGTTGTGAGGCTCCCTAGGGTTTACAGAATAGTAATCAGACCAGTAACATGGTGAAAGCCTCTCAGCAAACCCGCCATTCGAGTACACGCAGAATGGTAACCAGTTCTCGCCCCCGTTCATTCTCCTCTTCCTCTCTCTCGGGTATGCCAATGGCGCTTGCACATACCTGCGGAAACATAAGAAATCCTAAAGGTAGATTCTCGGGAAGTTGTATCATCTCATCAGCCCAGATATAGCAGGTGCCATTAATCACTAATTACCGGTGTCTCTAGAAGCCTAAGCTTTTATGAGAAGCGTACACGTACCATGTAATATCGGCCTGACTTGAAACAGAAGGAATATATAAACATGAAGAGGGAGTCGTGGAGACTTAGAACCGGAAGCCAATGTCATCACCGCATTATTTAACAGTCATGAGATTTGGGTATTGAATTTGAGCAACGGTACCTGATCCCGTCTAGAATGGCATCCCAGCAGAAATGGGTGTGGCCGAACACATGACATGCAGAAGGGTTCCCATGGGCCCCGTGGATGGACCTTAAGCGAGCCTCGAGGCTATCGGAGCCAATAATTTTTGGGAGGTTGGGGTAAAATAGCATCCTTTTCTCCGGACACAGTTCTTGTCTGGGGACACAATAAGAGCCAAGCCAATAAATCCAAGTCGATCAGGTTGAGAAACAACAATGTTATAGCTCAAATCAGCTAGAGAAATTCACCAGCAGTGATGTCAGAGTAGACAATCACCTATTTCCAGGTTTTAAGTTCATTTGGATGAGCAAGCAACAGCGAAAGCTTACCGAGGAACGAAGTGGGAGAATGTGATTATCTGATCACACGTCTCCTTAATATCCTCAATCGCATCCTCGTACGAGCCATTCATTTCATCAAAGTAGCGAGCGAGGGAGGTGTCCCCATTTGAAAGGTCTGAAGGCCATTTGCAGACATGGTAATCTTTGCATGCCTACATTTCAGGAAAACCAATCAATTATCAGATAACCTATGAAGCAAAACTACTGGGTTGCAAATCGGGAAAGCTAGGATAAGTTGAAAACATGGGCCTCCTTTCCAACGAGAAGAGGCTGATAAAATTCAAAATTGCCACTTCGTGACGAAAGTCGATAAAAACCTTACTAGGAGAAAAGATAGTGATTCACCATCTCCAGGGAAGGTATGCTGAAGCCAGTTATATCCTCCTCTTGGTCGAAGCTCTGCAAAACAAGCAGACCACTTCGATACATACATGCAGGATCAAGCTATCAAAAAAATAAAACTATTGAACAATTACCTCGTGGTACCATGAGAAGAGAGGAATGATGCCCAACCCTTCTATAATCACGGGATCAGTCCTCACTCCAAGTCCTTTGCACGCCTCGAGCAATTTGCCCAGCTTCTCTATAGAATCAACCTGAAAGCAGTTTCATCGACAATCAAGTATTTGCATGTGAAGGTAGGTTTAGCTTATGATCAATGCAGATTGCTAATACTTATCCAAAAAAAATTGCAGATTGCTAATGCCCTTTGCTATAAACTTAAACTTTCAGAACAGTCAGTCACATTACACTATAAGCCAGCACAAAGTACATGACACTGCTGAATTCGGAGTAGCAACTAAAGTACATGATAAAGGAAACTGGTATCCCTTACATAATTTTCCGACTCCCGACGGCACCAAAGATCGTGGTTCCCAGGCACATAGAGAACATGCTCGAATCTGTCCTTCAAGAGCGACATTGTTGTGACGAAGTTCTTATACGTCTCTGCTACATCGCCAGCAACAAGAAGAACATTGTGCTTATGATTCACAGTGGACAGGGAATTCACCCAGTTCATGTTCTCGGAGTAATCCGTGTGCAAGTCCGAGACCACAAAGACTCGTAAACCGACCGCAGCATCTTCGGTAGAGGACAATATCTGAGGCCTCTCGACGTAACCCCTTTTGAATCTTCTCAGCCCCTTTCGCTCAAGACGAGGATTTAAGCACTGCCGACTCTGCGGCAAACTCGCGAAGGAGGATGCCAATCTCAGCACCATTTATGAACTGCCAACAAAACCACCAATTCCAGAAAATCCACAACCATGCAAGAATTCGCGATATTCATTGAAAGCAAGAACTCGAAACAACTCAGAAGCTCTATTTACTAAAGACACCCAACGAACTATATCGGCATGAATCTTCCCTAATTACATGATCTTGCAAGAACCCAAGTACGCATTTGTCAAGAACTCCGCAGCGTATATTCGTTAAAAACAAGAACTTGAAACAACCCAGAAGCTCAACTCAGTAGAGACGCCCAACTAACTATACCGGCATGAATCTTCCAGAATTTCATGATCTTGCAAGAACCCCAAGTACCAATTTTTCAAGAACTCCGCAGCTTCTCATTGGTGAAGCTGAACGACATTAGTCTTCAATTGAAATGACAGAGAAGAGCATCGTCACCTGAACAAGAAAAAGCTGCTTAACACCACTGCGCCCCGCTGAATCTATTTGTCTCTAGGATGAAAGAATTTGCATCGGAATTTACGAAATCGGTGAACAATGTTCAGCAATCAAAGGCAAAGAATTGTGCAGGCGGCCAAATGATGCGCGTATCTAGGCAAAGTGCGCAGGTGAGCCAGGCCCTGACAGGTCGATGAAGCCGAGGAGAGACCAGAGCTGATGCCCCCTGTCTCCGTTTGTGTCCCAAATAGACCTATGTTTTCCTTTTCCATCAGAGCACAGGCATTTGGTTCGTATGCTGGGGAAGTAAGCCCGGAAATCCCGTGTTTGGTAGTTATATATATATATATATATATATATATATATATATATTGGTTACGTTTATGTTATTATATTGCATTTCTTAACGAGACGGTAATATAATTTATAGTATTTGTTACGAAAATAGATTGACTCCTCTCTCTTCATAGACATGGTTAATGCTTAATTTGAGGTCGAGCCTTCGGGTGCTATATATTTGCCACAACCTGTTGGTGCCTCTGTTCCCGGAGAAATAAATCTATTTCCAGGAAGGATTTCGACAGCCGTTGGATCCTCCGCTTTCTATTCTTCGATTTGCCCGTGGTTTTTCTCGAGCCTACAAGTTCTTGGTGAAGGTCTCTATTGCTCCTACTCGAACTGGGCAGGGTGTTCATTGGATCAAGCCAGGTTGGGTCAAGTTTAACACGGACAGTTCGTCCAAAGATAACTCAGATTCGATCGGGGTGTGTGGTCTGGTTCGGTGACCACTAAGGGAACTAGATCAGCGGGTTTCCTCACAATATTGGCAGAGCTACGGGGTGGATCTTCAGGCATAGAGCCTGCTTGGACTGGTTGGCAAGACGAGATTTATTCGATTCCTTCTAGTGTCTAAGTTCTTTATATTATTCATATCGATTTAAATAATTTATTGTCATGAAATATTGTCGGGATTTCTAACCCTCGCTATTGAAATTTTAGATTTACTAGGCTTATGCACCTTGTTCAACAAAAAATAATTTAAACTAAAACCGAAAAATAACGCATTAAAAGTTATTTTTTAAAAGTAATAGTTAAATTTATTTATTTATTTATTTAATAACGACTGTTTATAAATAAGGAAATAAAAACATTTCCATAAAATATAATAATAATAACAATAAATACTTATTCTATTATTTTAATTTACAATAAATCATGAAAATTTATAAAAGAATTAGTGTATAATTTTTACTTTTAAATAATATATAAATTAAAAAATATAAATCAAACACAAAAAAAAGAACTTGGCCGGGCAGAGGGGTAAAATATTGGAATACGGGAAAGTACGAGTTGAGATCTTCGGGTTTCACTTTTCCCACTGAATGTGAAAAAGTTCGCCGACTGCAAGTACGATTTTGAGAGTCTCACCAATCATTGCTGAATCAAACGCCATCCAAAGTTACTTCTTGACCAATCGATCAAAGATCATAGGCTACATCTTCTAACTCAGCACAATCACGTAAATCAGTATGTCCGTTGCGAATAAGCCCGCCATGACCCTTTTTCCCGGCACCCGGCACCGACTACTAGCACTGACGTCACGTCCTGCTTTTGATAAAGGTGTGACAAGTTATAATTGCGTTGGAATGGAGCCCGATCCATGGGGACATAGCACGACCTCGGGTCTCTATCTCGAAAGGACGATCATTTTTCAGAAGTCTGTACATCTATACCAAACTCCGTACTACTGTTTCTACGCGAGAGTAATTATGAGATCGAAAAATTGAGACTAGGAACCGGTACATGCTGCTAGGGAAACCAATACACACATCGTATAACCCTGTACAAGATTTTATTCGTTCCTCGTCAAAAAGAGAGAGAACAAGATACTCTCTTCCTCCACAAAGTCTGCTCAAACTCTACTCCAACATGAAAGGTTTTTTTGCAAGAAAAAAAAAAAACTCCTCTCAACAAAATCATCATCGGATTCTCAACCTCCCGGCATCACAGTTTAGGGTTTTCGGTGGTGATTTCACGAGTTCTCCATAGTCTAGAGAAAGGGGTAGAAAGTCTCGAAAGAGGCGGATTTACATCTCACTGCTCACCTGTTTTCTACAAGGCCGAGTGGTGGGTGAAGAAGCTGAGGTCATGGTGGTACGCGTTTAGCTGCTTCAACCACGAATGCGCCGCGTTCTGAAGGTGCATGAACTTCAGGTACTCGGGCGTCATCTCGGGGTTCACCCAAAGATCTCCTTGCATCTTATAGGTGGCCAACCCAAACGGACTCAGAGAAATCTTGTCATGAGCTCGCTCCTTGCAGCATGTATCCTTCAATGTTTCTTTCTCATCGAGTTCCTCACCGTTGTCTGCAGCAATAACCATAACATTTGTATATCAGCCTTGGAAACTGCTTTACATCCAACTTCCAAGCTCGAATTTGATTTTGGAAACAGTAGGAGATATAGAATAAGATACCTAGGAAAGATGAAGACAATGTATGGTATGTGAGGAAGCAAGTTGACAAGTCCTTGTTGCCGATGTTCGGGATGTGGTATATAGGATACCTTAACAGAAAAGAAAGAAAGCAATACTTAATATTAAGAAATGTCAGCTGCTTGCTATTTCGAGTTCTGAACAACGAAGCATCAAGCGAGTAGACAACATCGACAGATGAGAATCTCCAGCCTTACCAAGCAACAGCCATCCAACTTGCAGGCGAAACATCCATGCTTCGAAGCGTCATGAGTGCGGGATGGTCCTTCGCTAGCTCATTGATCTGAATCATGAAGATGCAAGATCGCAATTGTTTATTTTTCATAAATACAGGAAGTTCTCGTTATATCACCACTGCTCGATAACTTGGTATAAGAAAAGCGGGACGGGATTTTCTGTTATTACCTTGTCCATCATTGGGACCCTCCAGCTAGGACAACACGACTCGAAGTATTCCAAGTAAATGTGACCGAATTTCTCTCTCACGGGCCACGAGACTGCCTGATCTAAGCTTGAATCCTCAGAAATGTTGTCCCATGTCTTGCTGGAGTTGTCGCTGAGGGACCTCGAGAGCTTATCGCTGCCACTGTCATCACTCCAAGAGTCGCTCTCAAACTCCGCTGCGCTGTTACTACTACCCTCACTCTTGACCCTGCAAAGGAAGAACTCGAACTCATTCTGTCAATACACATAAATTACAACGATTGAACCGAATCAAGAAAAATTAGAAAATAGTCACCTGTTCAGAGAAACAGGCTTGTTGGTGTAAATTTGGATAGCTGACAGGTAAGGGATGTAGTACTTCTTAACCGTCTCTCCGCTGGGAAACACGACTTTGGTGCATGCACCAAAGGCGCTCCACTCTCTATAGCAATCCCAAAGATCTTTCATTTCGAAGTAGTCGATCGTTTCCTTACCAGCAGGTTGCCAGAGGAGGTTCACATCATGAATCTCACTCTACGGAAGGAAATTCGACAAAATATCAGACCGAAAACCTGAATGTAAGTAATAGGAGAATTTCCCTTTCAATTAACGAATCTCCAAAAAAAAAAAATGAAAGGATCTCGAATCGGTTAGCACTACTCCATGTCCATTAAATCATCACACTACACCTTTTAACCTTTCACGTCATAAAACAAGGCACTTTTAGCTTGGAAATCAATAACCTGTCCTCAGTTTCGATAATCTTGTGATCGCTATGCTATGATCTAGGGAACTTACTTATGTGTCATCAAATCCTTGCAGTCTTGTTTGGTGCCACAGTCGCAGGACGGAAAGCGAACACACTGGAATTACCATACGAAGTAGTGATTGGTTTTAACATGTTAAGCGTCTCCATTTCTTCATGCCAAACATGTCAACAACCTCGGATACCAGACCCATTTCCTGGCTCGTCATATCTTTTGTCCCAGATAGATTATTAATAAGCTAACTAAACATATCAAACCATCCCAACTCTAAATAAATTATTCGCCCTCGCCTCAATCGCCATATGATAATCAAAATCTGAGCACGATAGTGACCTTCCTGTCACTTGGGAGCAAGCTGTCATATTTGAAATTTTAAGGGGCAGTTTGAGCTAACTTCACCTACATGGGGCAGTCTGTAATAAATGGCATAGATTTTTTTTCTTTTTTCATTATTATTAATTATTTATTTTTACACGGTATAGGATAGGACTACTGGAATATACCAGGGCTAAAGAAATAATGAGCAAGAACCAATGGGTCCCAGGCGTGGGCCCGGTTCGGCCCAACAGGGTTGAAACAAGTGACCGGACCAGGCCCACACTTTTTAGTAGATATATATGATCAAACTCAATTCACATTTCAACCCCCACCAATCACCATCACACGCTAAAATTTCTCTGGTATTTTATATTTTAATAATTTATTAAAATTATATAATTGTCATAAAACAGTGTCATAATGATGACATTCAAAATAAAATAAAATAAAGATTGCAGCAATTTCTTTCTATATTCTTCCCTATAATTAATAAAGAAATTCCATTAATTAATAACTAAAAAAACGCGAGCTTAATTGCTGTCCTAATTGAGAGCATCACAAGCCACCGGAAGAGCTCCGGCGAGCAGGCAAGGCTAAGAGATCGTCCGAGAAAATGACAAAATCGGCAGAAAAATCATAACTTTTCACGTAACCCATCACGAAGGACAGATAATCTCCATCCGGGTCGCATGTTCTTGGCCCGATCCCTGAATTACCCCAAAAAAGAACCGGACAGGTCGAGCCCCGGATGGCTCAAGACACAAATCAATGGACTGTCGAGATTCGACCCGAACAGACGGACGACCCAAAGGGCCACAAATATTTTACCTGGGGAAGGGTTCTTGAGGGGACAATGGGGGTGACGGAGTCGAGGAACCGCTGGAGGTTGCTGGTGCCGGACGCCATTGATGAGCAGGAAGCTAAGCAGAGCAGAGCAAGACAGAGACAGAGACACGGCACAGAGTCGAGACAAGAAAACAGAGGGCGGGTTGAGAAAGATAAGGCTAAAATCTTAAACAGAGGGTTGAAATAAGGCTTGTTTTAGCAGGGAAGGAAAGGGGGAGGAAGGGGGAGAGATATGGTTTCCATGTGGGGACAGAGTTACGAATCAGGGGAACAAAACAGGATATCATCCGAAATCTCGAAACAGGGAAAGAAGGGGAAACGGGAGGGGAAGGGGAAAGGGAAGTAGAGGATATATATATATATATATATATATTATCGTTGGGAAAGATTAATTGAAGTTAATGAGGGAGAGGGGATGGGAATGGATTGAGAATCGATGGGCTGGGGAAGGGGAAACGGATCGTTTTGGGGAGGCAGGGCAGGACGCAGAGGAAGAAGCAGAGGATTTATGCGATGCAGCGAACAGAAGGAGACGGAGACACAGAGAAAGACAGAGACGGGAGTGGGACGGGGGCGGTGTCGGAAGAGGAAAGAGTGCGCTTCGCCGCGTGTTTAAGGAGGAGCAGTGACAGAGTGTGTGTAGTGTGTAGTGTGTAGTGTGTAGCGTTGTAGTGCCTTAATTTGTTTGATGCTTGACGATTCTCCCTGAATTTATTTATTTATTTATTTATTTATTTTTTTCAATTCTTTTGGATTTTTTCCCCATAATTTTCAAATCCTTTTCTAATATTTATTTGTTCAGTTTTTCCTCATAAGTTTATTCGTGTTCATTCAGTTCGTATATTAACACTTCGCAAGTCCGTGGAATAGTCAATCAACTTGAGTCGTATGAAACCTTCGACAAGCAGCCAGGCTACTATCACGTCTCAATCCGTTCTTTTAACTGCTTGACGACTATCGTGTTTATATCGGTTATACTTTACGTATTACACGAGTGGAATTGCCTACAACTATGCGTCTCGTGCTCCCATTGTAAAGCAACAAATTACATCTATATATTCATATATATACATATATATAGTAACTTACCCTCTTTGATGGATTGTTGTGATCATCTTAAATTTTACGCTTACAATATTTAAAGCATTACCTCAACTGTATCGTGACTTTATTAATTTCTTATAAACGTGTCTAATTTTGTAAACATATCATCAACCATGCGCTCCTGAGGTCACGCGTTCAATTCTCGCCAGCAAAATTTATTTATCCCTTTATTTTACATCATTTCCTATTATTGTATTAGGTCATGAGTCAATATGCATTCAAGAGTTATCTTGTTTTTAAAAAAGCTAAATGTAGATTTATGATATTCGGAATATTTTCATGTCTTTTGTTTATTTATATAGATATATTATTCGAGAAAAAAAGGCAATTTCCTTAAATATCAAAAAGTTTGTAATTAATGAGAAAAAAGTAAATCACGCGACATAGTCACTGCATTTATTTGATATCTATAAGATATTATTAAGAGTTGCAAAAACGTACAAAAATATTAAATTTTTGTTCAAGTGAAAAGAATGTTCGAATTTCTAGATTACATAAAGTCAATGTACCATTCGCCAATTGATATCTATTAGATATTATTAGAGTTACAAAAACATACAAAAATATAAATTTTTGTTCGAGTGAAAAATATATTTGAATATCATATTACAGAAAGTTGATGCAGCATTCACCAATTGATATCTATTAGATATTATTAGAGTTATCAAAACATACAAAATATTAAATTTTTGTTCAAGTGAAAAATATGTTTGAATCTCCATATTACGAAAAGTCGATGCAGCATTCACCAATTGATATTTTCTATTAGATATTCTTAGAGTTACGAAGACATACAAAAATATTAAATTCTTGATCAAGTGAAGAATATCATCGAATCTCCAGAGTCAATGCAGGATTCACCAGTTGATATCTATAATTTATTTTTAGAGATACGAAAACTTACAAAAATATAATTCTTTTATCAAATAAAAAATATCTTCGAATCTCTAAATTACAGAAAGTCAATGCAGCATTCCTAGTTTATATCTATTAGATATTATTAGAGTTAAAAATGTACAAAAACTTTAAAGTTTTTGTTCAAGTAAAAATATATTCAAATCTCTAAATTGCATAAAGTCAATACACCATTTGCCAGTGAATATCTTTAAGATATTATTAGAGTTATGAAAACGTACAAAAATATTATATTTTTTATCAAGTCAAAAATATTATTGAATCTCCATATTACAGAAAGTCGATTCGGCAATTAACCGATTAAAAGTCCATGACAAACATAAGTGCAAAATAATTTTCATCTCCTCATTCCAAGATCAAGATAACCGTGACCCGAGCACGAAGTACCGGTCGATTGCGTCTAGAGAATGAATCTCAAAGAGTTCGCAGGGACACTCATCTCCATAAACCTTAGTTTTGTCTTCCCTCGTCCCAAATCTCGGATCCGATCCATTGCTTTCATTCATCTAGTAATGGTCCCTAGATCCTCAGGGCTAATAAATAAACTCTAAGAATTTTTTTTTTTTGGCGGTTGGTACGTAACATTGAGGACTGATCAAGCTCTTATTGATCGTATTATTTTATCGACAACAAAATAATTGTAAGGTACAACATAGATGCAATTGCCGCATCACCCGATAGATACTTCAGGTGCAAAGTAATCACTAGATCCTCAGGGCTGGCTAATAAATAAACTCTAAGAAGTACCTTCTTTTTTTTTTTTGCGGTTGGTACGTTACATTTAGGACTGATCAAACTTTTATTGACCATATTATTTTATCGAAAACCAAATAATTGTAAAGTACAACATAGATGCAATTGCCGCGACATCCGATAGATATTTCAAGTGCAAAGTAGTCAAATTATCCTTTCCTATCTTTACTTATACATTTAAAAATTGATTTGGATTTATGGTGTAACCATTCATCAAAACCCGCGCATAATGTCGACTCTTTTTATATTTTTATTTTATAGTGATATTATTGTATTAATTTTAATAATAAAAAAATTAAAATAAATAATCTCCTAAATATATCTAATATATAATATTGTGAAAATTCAAAAAAAATTAATTATGAAAATGTGAAAAGAATTTATATATGTAGTGTGAAGGAAATGCGAATGGTCGATCGTCCATGACCTGAGGGTTACGAACGAAGACTTATATCAATCGAATAGAGAATTTTCGTAACAAGAGTCTGAATTACATTATATATATATATATATATATGTATATGAATTTTGAATTATATTTTTTTCCAATTTATTATATATTATAACAATTTATTTATTTTATTTATTATGGGAAAGTGAAATCCGAGCGGAGTGAGTGACTGAGGAGAGAGTGATGTTTGGCGCTGAGCCCAACACCACGTGTCGAAATTGTTAAGATATCTTTTCTTTTCAATCCCCCCCGTCATCCATCACGTGTCAGTCCTCTCTCCTTCTTTTGGACTTTTCCTCCCCCCTTGTCCCCTTCTTGCAAAGATACCGTCTCCCGACCCAACGCTCATCCAAAATACTTTAATTGCTATAAAAACTAAATTCAGTTGCAAATTAAATTCCCATTTAATTTTAGAAATAAAAATTAAAGAATTAAACAAAAAGAGAAGAGTTGAAGAGCGAGGAGAAAGGCTTCCGACTCTGTTACTTAGGATGATGATCACCAACAACGGGCCACAACCATTCCATAACCATTTAATGCAATATACGCAATGCAAAATGTGATAGTAATTCGCGAATATGATTGTTCATTGTATTGTTGCCATCCATGGTGGCCCACCTCCGGCCACTACCGTTCCTAATGACGTCTACGATATCTTCTAACGATATTGCCTGAGGCTATGGCCATTAGGTTTAGGGGCGCTCAATTTCGATTTGGTATTATTTTTGACTTAAACTGTAACCATAAATTTAATTTTTTTAAATAAAAATCATATCCATATCCAAATAATATATTTTAAAAAACTAAACCAAATTGTAAATTCGATTATTTTTAATTCGATTAATTGAATATCTAAATACTCTTTAAATAAATACCATATCTCCTTCAATCATTCATAATGATAAGCCATCAGCTTTAAGTATATACGTACAAAATAACCCGCCAAAGGCTTCGACTATAAGGCATAGAGTTGGATTTATATGGTGATTGAAGAGTGTCAAGGTAATTTTAAAATTTATTTAATTATTAGTTAAATTTCACTGAGACTCCTATAATTTAATAAATAGTCAGCAATACCTCATATTTTCATACACTGTGCCTCTTTCCGCTGATGTGGTACCATGAGCGCTTAATCGTCGCCACGTGGATATTGTGTCACTATGCTCTATAAAAGTCGGATGTATCGGGTCAACCTATGGAGCACAGTGACACGGCATCTACATGACAATGATTGAGCACTCTTGGTGCCACATTTGTGGAATGAGGGATGATGTGTGTCTAATTTTGAAAGAAGTGGGTGTTGTTGACTATTTACTAAATTATAGGGGTGTCGTCGAAATTTACCCTTAATTTTTTTTTTATCTTTGATTAACTTCAAATATTATTTGAATTGGGTGTGTAGGCTCAATGTCCATCGAGCTTTTAGTAAAACATATAAAGGTTGTAAGACCCGTATGAAGAAAAGTCCATTATAGATAATATTTGATTCGGTTTGATTTTTTCACTCTATAAGCAGTGTTATCAGAACCGGATCGGATCGAACGATTCGACCGATCGAACTAAAAACCGAATCTATGTCTAGTCCGATTAGGTTGAAAATCGAAAATGCATAAATAGACTGGTGAACTCAAAAATCCGAACGGTTTTTAGACAAACCCATCGAACCCATGTGAACCGGTCGATTACATGGGTTCATAATTTTTTAAAGGAAAATCAGAAATGAACTTAATTAATTGAATTGCATCAATTAAGAAACCCTAGTCCAGCTCAGTCTTCTTCCCCTCTGTCTCTGTTGAAGTTGAACTGATCGAGCACAACAAGCAAAGCCTCTGCTGCAGAGGAGCTTCGATTCGAGCTTCCTCTACTTCTTCGAGCATCAACAGCTTCAAGCTTTTTGAGCACTCGGCTTCTTTCACTGTCTCTGTTGAGCAGATCGAGCAGAGGAGCTTCGAGCTTCCTCTTCTCCTTCGAGCATCGCAAGATTTGCAATAGCTTCAGCTTCCTCTTCTCCTTCCGTCTCTTCTCGGCTTCTCCTCGTCAACATCTTCAAGGTTCCTGCTCCGCCTGATTAAAGATTAGTCAAGTTCAACCTTCTTGTAGATGTAATAAGCCCAGAATCGGGTCTGGGCTCTGTTGTAGGGATTGGAGGGGAGAAGGCGGGCGGGAGCCTTGTTCTCGTTGTCATCGATGTACTGGAGGGTGATGAGGGACTTGGAGATAGGTTTTCCCTTGTGGATGAGGACAGGGATTTTCTTGTGAATGAGGTTCATCTGGAGGAGCAGGGGACTCTTGTTCATCAGGTCCTCCTCCTTATACGGGAACTGGATCGAGAGTGGACACCTGAATGGACAGAGCAGCGAAGGAGAGAGAGGGAGTTGAGGGGGGAGAGAGAGGGGTTATTTTTGAAAAAAAATAAATTTTGGGTCTGTTTTTATAATAATCATGTATTATA
This sequence comes from Punica granatum, assembly GCF_007655135.1. Taxonomy (NCBI): domain Eukaryota; kingdom Viridiplantae; phylum Streptophyta; class Magnoliopsida; order Myrtales; family Lythraceae; genus Punica; species Punica granatum. The sequence continues at coordinate 24,616,035 of NC_045134.1, read as the reverse complement.
TAATTTTTAAATAAACGTGCGGTCCGACCTATCGATCCCGATTGGACACATCGAATCCATGAACTCATATCTCGACCGGTTCAACATCCAGTTCGATTCTGATAACACTATCTATAAGTCAAAAACCAAACCAGAACAAAAATTTTCAAGAAAAATCACATCGTAACAAAACCATATTTTCAAATATTCGGATATTTAAATTGGTTTCAATTAGATTTTCAATGTTTTAAAATATTTTTTAGCAGCCTAGTTGGGACAGTCCATTTCTTCTCTTTATCTGTCTTCTCTGTTGGAAGTTCTCACCTTCGTTTTTTATTATTTATTTTTTACTTTTTATTTCTCAAATAAGAAAATTTAAAATAGGAAACGTTTTAACCAACATTTTATTGTATTTGGGCTTTATTCTATAAAAACATGATTACAGAGTCCTGTAAAGTTATAATTCCAATTGATATTTTTCCAACAATAATAATTTGGTCAAATAAGTCAAATGAATTTAAGTGCGTATTTTCGTAACAAATGAGGTAGAGCTCTAATTTTCAAAAAATCAAGGGAAGTTCTTACATGTTACCCTTCAAAATTATTGTAAAAAATGAAAACCGACCGTCACAATTGCAGAGACAGTGGCTGGATTTCCCCACCCTCAGCCCCAACCATTTCTTTTAAAAAAAATTAATATATATATTTTTCCAATTTCTTCCGTGAATTTTCCTGCATTTTTTTCTCTATTATTAAATACAAGATGCAATAGTAGCACGTAATTTTGCCGGGACTATGTTATGCTTTTAATGAATTTTGTTGAACCTGCATTTCAACTAAAGTTCGTGCAAGGATTATTTGATGCTTTTAACGAATTTCAGACCTACACTTCAAGTAAAGTTCGTGCCATGACTATGTGTTGCTTTTAACGAATTTCAAACCTATGAATTTCTTCCATGAATTATCCTACATTTTTCTCAATTAAACACAAGATGCAATAGTAGCCTATAATTTTGCCGGGACTATATATGATACTTTTAATGAATTTCGAATCTACACCCCAAGTAAAGTTCGTGTCAGGACCATGTGATGCTCTTAACGAATTTCAAACTTACACAGCAACTAAAGTTCATGCAGCGACTGTGTGATGCTTTTAAACAAATTTCAAACCTACCTTTCAAGTAAATTTTGTTACATCACATTCGCTAGCCATTCAAAATCTATTGTATTATGATCAAGTTTGCATCCACCACCATTCGGAAAAATAATAATAATATATATATCTAATTTATTTTTTAATTTCTTCATTTCAGCACAAATATTAGTAATTGAAAATGTCATTTTTTTCACTTCAAGAGCACTATATCGCCTACAATTTGGTCACAAAATATGCGATGCTTTAAACGAATTTCGAATTCTATAGTTCAAGTAAAGTTCGTTACTTTAAATTAGCAAGGCCACTTAAAGTTTATTATATATTGTGATGATGTTTTTCTTTACAAATATTGAAAATTAAAAATAAAATTGATAGGTAAAATATAAGTTTAATACCGTGGTATATATTAATTAGTATAACCTTTTAGAAAATTTGGATCATTTACTAACGATCAAGAGTTCATAATTTATACACATAAGTGGTTTTATCATTAGTTTCAGTTATATTTTATGTTAATTATCACATAAATTAATATGATGAACCAAAAGATTGATAAAAAAAAATTTTGGCCCACGGCATCGCGTTGGTGCACCTTAATAATGATATGATTACGGGTCTGTTGATAGGAGGTGGCGAGTGGGTGGGGTTTTCCCACCCGCAACCACTTCCATTTTCATTTTTTTAATCTTTCCCATTTCTTTTATAATTTCTAATTTCTTCAATTTTCTTCAATTTTTAGTGTTTTCAAATACAATCTAAATAAGGTACAACGTAATCTGATCGATACCACGTAATTTGATTGACACGTTATGCTAAACGATCCGATCATAGATTGACACATTAGGCCCATTTAGTGTTTCTAAATCCTCAATGAATAAAGTTCTATGTAATTCGGTCGACGCCTTATGCTCTTTTAGTGTTTTCAAATCCGATCCCAATAAGATTCCATGCAATTCAGTCAATGCGTTATGCCAAACAATTTGATCGTTAGGTCGACGCATTACGCCTTTTTAGTGTTTTAAAATCCGACACGAATAAAGTTCCACATAATTCGGTCGACGCATTACGCCAACGATCCAGTCGTTAAGTCGACGCATTACATCCTTTTAGTGTTTTCAAATTCGACCTGAATAAGGTACTACGTATACGGCCGACGCGTTATGCCAAATAATGCGATCGTTATAATCGGACCATTACCAAAGAAATACTCTTACACAACTTTTATTTAGACAAATTAGAAGAAATTTCATATTAGAAGTACTAGATATACAAATTATGATATTAGTTTATGAGTGCGGAACCTTTTTTATCTCTTTTTTTTTTAATTTTACTCTTTCGTCTAGTATTTCTTAAACTTGACCCAACAAGGTAGCCGTGTCACTCAATTGATAAGCCCGGTCAAATGGCCTGATCATTATGGCTGAACCAATTAGTCCTTAATATAATATCACATTTTCGCCCATATGATGTACAAGTTTTTTTTTCATTTTTTTCAATCATTATAGAATTTGATACAATATGTTTTATTCTCTTCTTTCTACCTATTTTATCTTTTTCTTAAGAGTTATACATCTATCGTATACTTTATTTTTCTTATAAATTTTCATTCACAGACACTAACTTTCTTTGTCTATATTGTATTTTCTAAGACAATATATTAATTAAACACATACTTTTTTGAATTACAAGTAATATTTTATCTCCTTTTATCCATATGAGATAACCCAACGATGAAAATTAATTTTGTTGTCAATTTATTTTTATAAATTTATACTATGCAAACATTTTCATTTTCTTAAAGTCCATCATTAATCGTGTATATATATATATATATATATTTCACAGAAAATAGAAACATCTCATGAAAAATTTATCCAAGTATATTTAATCCCTTATGTATATCTATGATAGATCCCCATAGATGATGCTCTAAAATGCGAATTCTATATCACGAACAATTGCTTAAAATCTACCAATTATACTTATGATCTTTGATTTAAAATATATGCAAAACAATCCGTGTAAAAAATGTTACCCCAAATTATTAGTCGAATCTCTTGTTTCAATTCACAACTCATGGTAGTGGCCGAGCGAAGCCGGGCTTATTTTCTAGTTTGATTATAAAAATCATAATATTTCGATTTTTTTTCTAAATTAGGTCAAATCATCGATTTGGTCGTGAGCCGGGCGCCTGCCACATGCTATCTTACTCAAGCTGCAAGCTGAAAAGATAGAAAAAATGGAAATGGCGAAGTTGTTCAAGAAGGCTAGCGGCCACGCAAACAACCACACCTCTCTTATCATTGACATCTCCGGCAGTCACCAACCCTAAAACCTTAAAATCCCTACAAATCTTTGAAAAACAAAATAATAACAAATTTGTTTGCAGGGCTGGTGTCACACGACGGCCACCACCCCTCTCGTCTAGGGTTGTTGGCAACCATAGTGTCACTGGCAGCCTTGACTTGATCACTAGCCCCCAATCGAAAACAAACGACTTCATTTCATTTCTTTGTTCTTTATTTTTAATACTTTTTTCTCTAATTTTAAATGCCGCATTGGACAGTAATAACACGCAGAACGTGCACCCTCAACACTTGACAGCCAAATTAACAATTTGGTTTAAATTAAAAAGAAAAAAATGAAACGTTGTAATTTTTAAAATGTTTGGTTTTATTTGAAAAAAGCGGCAAATGTTTTGATTTTGCAAGCAATTTATCCATAGAGAATACGGTAAGAACAAGTGCCAAATTCTAACCTGTTGCAGCCATGACTCCCAAATTCTTTATTTAAATCTTAGAATTTTACGATACTACATTTTTACTCTCAGTGGTGATATAATTTGATATACATATTAAATCTAAAATAAATTCAATTGAATTGTGATTTTGTTCAATAAAAATTGATAGAAACTTGAGTCGGCCGAATAGAAAATTGAGCTAATTATTTGTGAATTCTTATTTCAATCTAAGGGCTATTAACTAAACCTTAAATTATTGATCAAAAAAATTACGACTGCCAAAAAAACGCAATTCCGAAATCAAGTCGTGGCAATTATATATATATATATAATTTTTATTTATTTATTTATTTAATACTCTTCAATTCGAAGTATGTGATAATGAAATGTATTGTTGGATAATGATAAATAGATGAAAAAGAGATTTTCAAGAAATGAAAACCCCATTTTGCTACGTCAATCAATATATAGCTCTCATTATATAAGGAGTAAAATGCAATTTGCCCACTCATCTTCGGGTCCCATTGTATAGGACACCCAACTTTTAAAAAATTGGATGATAGCACCGACCTATTCAAAAGGCAAGCACCATGCACCCTCACTTCAACATCCGGCCATTTTCCGGCCAAAAAAAGTCACGTACATGTCATATGACTTTTTAAATGGTAGAAAACTCTATAGACATTTGATTGAAGTGAAATAGTAAGAAAAAAAAGAATCGATAGCTTCGTGATTGCCAGTCTATTACAACCACCGCCTCTTCACTCCGGATCCCATTCTCCCATACATGCTAATCATCTGCCTGGTCTGCTCTTTTCCTGCAGGCACGTATAACACCTGACACCTTGAACCCACAGCAGACGAAGTATTTGCCCTCAATCGCCAAAATATTACAAGGGAGCTGAACAGACGTGGAGAAGAACGAAGGATGGGAGGTGATGGGGAGAGGGAAAATTGGGGATTTTAGTGTGCCTTTTAGGGGAATTGTAGGTCTTTATGCATGTAAGAGACACCATTGTTGCAGATCTCTTATTCTCTATATAAGAGACACCATTAACTGATATTTTCTGTTCAGTTGGTTTGAAACTCAAGTCTTCACCTATTCATGGCATTTCTGGCTATGGTTATTGAGAAAACAAATCAGAGGATTATCCAGTTGATTCTCCTCATGAATCGTTAACCGACAAATTATGATCAGATCATAGGAGTAGCAAGTCAACCAAGAACAATACTTCTTGTAATCTGTTCTTTAATTTTTTCCTTTTGCCTATTCTAATTGTATTCTCTCTAGTATCTTTATTGAGACTTCTTGTATGTGTGTATATACACACACATATATATACATATGATTGTAACAACATCACTAGAAAATTTATTGAAAAATATTCACCGAGATTCCCCATTCTAATTTTCTTAATCTCAATTTCTTGTGTGGTTCAGCATTTCTTGCAATGGGACGGTAAGGCGTAAGGACAATCAGGAGAAAGTGGACCAGGAGACAAGGGTCATGGAGGAGTCGGAGGTGGTGGTGTCCCCGCGCCCCTATCCTTCGTTTTCTTTTTATTCACTTCAGTCAATTATCTATAGACTTTTTCACTAAGTCACATGACATGCATGTGGCTCTTTTTAGCCAGAAAAGTGGCCGGAATTTGAATTGAGAGTGCATGTTGCTTGTTTTTTGATAGGTAATGTGATATCGTGTAATTTTTTAAAGATTGGAGAGCACTGTGTAATGAGATCCAAAGGTAGAGACAAACTGCATTTTACTCTTATATATAGTCTGAAAAGTCAGTTGATATCCATAATAAAGATATATGGTGAAGTATATATTGTCCTCAATGGGCGGGAAACTATCTTCTGGAGTCTAGTTACATGTATTACCTAAAATTCGGATATCGTTGTTATAACGACGATTTATGTCAATTATGAGCTATTACTATTCAAATTTAAACACCAGATACAAGGTGAAAAACCTCCGAGTTTATATATTCCACGTGCGAAATTTCAAGCTAAGTATTTTCGATGTTCATATTGCTTCTAAACTCTAAATGTGGAAAATATAAAATGTGATTGATGACTAATTATTACTTCTGATGTTACATCCTAATAGTAGATATAGATGCTAATCAATTAGTAATCTAACCCAGCCTTGTATATTTCCCTTTTCTTGTCATGATTAGATTTGAACTGGCATTGCGTTTAATTCGAACCACAAAAGAAAAGTGGAAAGAATGCACCTGTCTTATAAAATGGTCAAATTTTTTTCGGTAGGATAAATTGTCAAATTTTATATGATACTTTCATTCCACCTTATTTTTGCTGGTCATACAATTATTGTTTTATGAGTTAATCGTCTCCGGATACTGCATCATTCCCTAGGCCATGGAACGGCGAAAAAATATTTCCTTTGTCCCTGCTCAAATAAAAGTCTAGATTGTGACTAGAGAAGAACGTGACTGAATAGGCTTACAAAACTTTCTAAACAGAATTAGGCACTTGTAGTGGACCAAATTAATGACCAAACTCGGAAAAATTAGAACTTCATGTCCGAATTTATAAATTTTTTAATGATTTTATCTCATAATGTGTATATCTCTGTAATAATCACGTGTCAATCACTCAAAAGTGTTAGTTATTAGAGAGGTCATTGAGTTATACATATATATCTCAGACCTCCTATTTGCACAATCGATGTGGGTTTCATGGGGCGTGAGAAACTCCGTACTTTTAGCCCCAGCGTCCTTGTTCGGCTCTTGGGCCGGAGTCCAAAACATACTCCCACGGATTCGGGCTCATAGGTAGGCTTAGAATGCCTACCTGCAATCCCACATAGTTGTGGGATAGGGTCGATTCTAGTGCCATATGTAACGACCACAATCCCGTCGCTTTAAAGTACTAGCTACTAGTAGAGTTACTAGGCCTTATATATAAATACTAGATCTCCCCCTTGCACAACCGATGTGAGTTTCACCAGGGCGTGACAATCTCTCTTATAATTAAGGAAAATTATGGCATATCATTTCACATCTATATAAAACAACAAAAGCTGGAGTGTGCTGCGCAAGACGAAGTATGTTTTTTATTGCAAGACTTTTCATCTCACCACCTATGAAAAATTGACAATTGGCGAAGTATCGTGCCGTTATCTTAGCTTCAAAAGCCAAAAAGACTTGAATTTATGAAAAGTCGTAAATCGTATATTTTATGATTTTTTATAATAAATTATGGGTGATACTATTGTGGATTTAATGGTGTGTCATATTTCACATGAAGAAACCATTTTTTGGCTCTACAATCTCTGACATAGATGGAAATTTGAGCAAGATAATTCTTCATTAAATGCAGAAACTAAAATATATTGGAATCATAAGGTTCCTCATTATTTTCAAGTAAGTCAGTCATATTGTATATAGATTAGAGAGATGATTATATATCAAGTAGAGACTAAAATTTTTATTCTAAATTATGTGAGACGATATAATCATGTAATATATGAAATATTTTATATATTATTTATTTTTATTTTTTTATTGGATACGTGAAAGAAAATATATACATTTGAGAATTTTTTGAATTAATTAAGGATAATTAAATATTTCATATAATGGGTTTAAATACAGAGATCACTCAACAAATCAATCGGAGATTTATAGATAAAAAAGAATAGAGAATATATTTTTATTAAGTGATTCCGAACGAAGTTATAGCAATAATTTTGTTAATTTTTTGTAAAAAATTCTAGCCGCGTATTTACGTGGGTACCTTTGCATAGTTTGACTAATTTGTCACTGTTTTTTTATTAAGATTTGATCGCGTCATGCAACGAAATAAAATTAGAATCGACGAATTTTCACAATGATATCCGAAACCGACGGTGTTTGTCGGAATTGTCAAAGGGTCTACAAATAAAATTCTGGCCACATAAAAAAAAAAAAAGACCCAAATAAAAGGGGTCCATAAATGAAAATGTGAGACATGTGGTCCGTGGCAGCTAATAATTGACTCGTCGTACGGAAGAGAGAGATCTAATCCTAATGTCTTTTGTCGGACTTCAGTTGGCGGGGCAATTTAGTGGGCACGACGGAACGGAAGTGGACTTTTCTACTTGGTTTTAATAATTTTCCTATCCTAATTGCATCTCAGGATTTGGGTCGAAGCAAAATTTCATCGACAGTGACAGTCGCGTGGCCGACATGGTAATCGTGAATTCTGCTGATCTTGAATGTTATAAAATCGATTCCCCAATCGCTCTCATCGTTATCTGAGCATTTAGATCATAATATCTGATCGTATCGACCATTTAACTAGTACATTGAATCGGTCTCATGAATTAGAGTTTTCTACTTACTGGTGGGTTACGATATGGCATGACAAAGAGTGACACGATGAGCCGTACTAAGCATGAACTATAGCCGATCGATCAAAAGAGAGAAAAGAAAGTCCTCTATGTTATTAGGCCCATCGAGGAAGTCAACCGAAGCACACGGTATTGAATCAGATGGGCCTAGAATGCAAGTCCAAAGCCCATCATACCAATACTATTGGACCTGATTGGCCCAAATGTGGGCCCACTTAGTTTCCCTCTTGCAATTGGCCCAAAGTGTGAAATGTGGCCAAGCCGAATACTGTCTCGGGCTTGAATTCACTTGAAAAGCTGTGGTTCAAAGTCCAGCTCGAGCTTCATCGGACATCGACTTCATGCCCCGAGCTCGGTTCTGCTCAGCTAGGTTACTCCAATGTATCTACGTCTGTTACAGCCGATCCCTATATAGAGTTGAGGTGAGTATCGGAAGCTCGAACTCTGGGTCGTCCCGAAGGGATTCTATGAGGGGTCCCCCTAAAAGTACTTATTCTGTGACTATTCAATCCAAGTCGGGTGTCTATGTTCCCAAAAAATAAAAGTGAGTCTTCTAGCCTCTATTCCTCCCTTAGTGATGAAACCCACTTGTAGGCTAATAAAGACCCCAAATGGCGCCAAGCAATGGTTGAAGAGTTCAATGCTCTTATACAGAACTGGACGTGACCTTCGGATCATGTCCAATCTAATATGAATGTGGTCGGTAACATTTGGAAATATCGTATTAAGTATCATGCATATGGATTATTGAGTGGTACAAAGCTCGACTTGTTGTGTAGGGATCCCATTAACAACCGGGGATCGACTACCATGAAACATTCAATCATGTGGTAAAACCCTCTACTATTCGCTTTGTTCCTTCCCTTGCTTTCTCCTATGGATAGGATATTAAACAATTAGATTATAAGAATGTCTTTCTATATGGTCATCTTCAGGAAGAAGTCCATACGCGTCAACCTCCTGGTTTCACACATCCTCACTTCCCTCATCATGTATGCTGTCTACATGAGTCACTATAGGGATTAAGACAAGCTCCTGAGCCTGGTTTAATAGATCCAGTTCTTTTCTTCATTCCAATCATTTCTCATCTAGTAATGTAGACACATCACTATTCATATATCGTTGAGGCTCGTAGATTATACTCCTTCACTATATGTTGATGACATCATTCTTACTAGTAGTTCACCATCTCTGCTAAGTCATTTCATTAGTATCCTTTATAGAGAGTTTGCCACAAAGGATTTTGGTCCTCTTCATTTCTTTCTTGGCATATAAGTGACTCGATCATCTGACAAGCAGAGCACTATTCCTGTCTCAACAAAAATACATCACCAATGTCTTCAACATTTTGGTTTACATAAGTCCACTGCAGTTAAGATACCGCTTTCTTCCCGATCTTAGCTATCATTGACAGATGGGGATTCTCTTCCAGATCGTACCAAATACAGGAGTATAGTAGGTGCCTTGCAGTACATCACCATTACCCGACCAGATATCTATTATGCAGTCAATCTTGTGAGCTAGTTCATGCATGCTCCACAGACATCTCATCTTTAGACAGCTAAGCGCATCCTATGATATCTTCGAGGTAGTCACTCCAATGGATTACTCTTTTGGTCCTCCATTGATCTACAGATCACGGCTTATGCACTTACGCCGATTGGGCAAGATGCTCGGATAGTAGGCGCTCAACTACAGGGTATGCTATTTTTGTGGGTCCTAACCTTTTTTCTTGGAGATCCAAGAAGCAGTCTATTGTGTCGAAGAGTTCTACTAAGGCTGAGTACCGGGCCTTATCCTATACTGTCACTGATACATTATGGATTCGTTAGTTGTTGTCTAATATAGGGCTCCACTATTGTGATAACATCAATGCCACGTATCTAGCAGGTAACCCAGTGAAGCATGACTGCAGTAAACACATTGTTGTGGAGTCGTGAACTATCACTTCATTCGTAAGCGCGTGGCTCGTGGTAACCTCTTGATCAGATATCTTCCCCCCTCATCATAGTTGGCAAACATCGTCACGAAAAATGTCTCTCCATCGACTTTTTGATCTCACTCTATCAATCTGCAGCTGTCTTCTCCCCAACAGATTGAGGGGGCACGTATTAGGGAATAATAGTCATATTAGGAATTACAATCTATAATTAATTGTATATGACTACTTTTTATACTTTCCTTGTAACCATATCATAGTATATATACGTAGCATGGTAGACCACATTGGTTCCCTTGCCTTATTCTTCCGATTGTCCTTACCGGTTCAACCCATGGTCATGAGTTTCGGTCGTCATTTTTGAGGTGAAGTAGATTTTAGATGAACAATCGGACAGGCGCCACACTATCGGCTCTCGGATAACTCAAGTGCGTATTCACGATGGACCTCAAATTCGACTTTAACTTAATTAGCAACCGGCTAATAAGTTCTCTTACGCTAGAATTAAAGAGAACTTTCACGAAACCGAGGCTACCGAGCTACCAGGGCATATGATACTCTGACTTAGTTAATTTTGCTCTTTTCTAGCAACATTAACTACTAGTGAAGCTTTAACTAATGTGATAAAAAAAAACTTGTGAAAATAATTAATTGCATCAAAACAAGAAGGGCGAAACGGGTTAATTTCCCACCGAAGTCTTTGATTTCTATTTATGGGAATATGAATCATATATATAAGCGCAAACAAAACCAGCTTTTTTTACTAACATTGGGAGATCTATCTAGCGATAACGTTATGACCAAAAAGTTCGATATCGAGATAAGCCATAGTTTTGTATCTGTCATAGCAAATGCAGTGTATGTGCCCATACTTCTGAAGTTGCATATATGGTTGGATCGCCTATAGATATGAAAGATATAATCGTCTAGATGACTAGATTTAAGTATCTTAAACAGTGAATCCTTATAATAATTTCGTAACAATGTAGTTATAGTACAGATGTCCACTCACCATCCAATGAATTGAGTTGAATCGAACTAAATTTCTCCGTATTGTATTATAGGCCCGCGAATAGAGCACCGGTTCTCATTTTCTTCTCTTTCTCCGGTAAAAATGCAAAGTATTCCCCCAATAACTGAGACTAAATCCCTCTTAAATATCGACTCGACTATGGTTACAAAATGTTTCGAGGTGAATCGAGACTCTTTTGTTTTGGAGGGAAAATTCAAATTACTCATGCATGCCAAGTGCGCATTGATTGATAATCACTTGTCATACTAACCATGGTCCTATAAAATTGGCAAGAAAATCAATGTGAAGCAGTTGGCAATTCGTATCTGTCTAATTTCCCTAAAAGCAAACGTAAAGCAGATACAGAACTGCTATTAGCCAATTGGAAGGATGACACATGGCTTCTTCTTCTTCTTCCTCCTTCCAATCCAAATCTCTCTGAATCACTTGGCTTATTAATGGGCAGTTAGCTTTTTATGGCTCACTCGACTAAATGCACCTCATTTAATTCAATTAGGTCCTATAATTAATTTTCCATCCATAGTCGATCGAGACAGTCAATCGTGCCGGTTCCACTTAGATTTTGCCTCGACGTGGAAAGAAGAAGTGTTAAAAAGGCTAGAATTTTTTTTTTATTTGGTAAGAAGTTCTTTTTAATCGGATAAATTTGTCACTCTTTAAACTTGTCGTTTTCTGTGATTTTATCGGTATTTTTCGTCTATGTTGAAACAATTCTCTGTTATAGCAATGCAACAATAACCAAAAGCTCCTTTTTCAAATTAATCAGGATATCGGTTATTATTCACCTGATTTATTGAAGGATTTCTTGAGACTGTCTCGACATTTCAACATATTATTACATCTTGTTTTCCTCGATGAGGTGAAACGGGATACGACGGGGACAACTAGTTGCTCATAAGAGATGAATCGGAGGTTGGATTGCGCATCTTAAGTTCCCGGGATAGGTTGTTTTAGAGACTTGACCAAACCTAATCCTACCTCGGTTTTAAGATTTTCAAACGTGCCAAATTTTCAGTCCCCTTCGTATCCCCACTTTGCTTAGCCGATGACTCTACATACTAGCAGCACGAACCCAATTTACGACATCGACATGAAGACTTTACCCGATTACCGATCAGAGACGGCTTTAGCGCGACAGCAGGACCATCGTCCCTCCCCCCAGCTAGAAGGGGAAAGAAGTAAATCTCACTCTTCCCCGCATTCATCGACATGCCTGGTGAGATCTAACGTCTAGTCACAGCCAAATTAACTCACCAAAATTTTTATTCATTAATCTCTGCAAAATTGAAAGATACAAAAAGGGGGCGTTTGGTTGTAAGGTTGTAAAGTTTAAACTTTACATAGTGTTTGACGACATTTGTTTATAGAGATTGTAAAAGTTAATCATTGTAATTATTTGTTCGAGTTAAAACTTTATGATCGTGGCTAGTGAAGACTTTTCATTAAAATATGTGGAATTGTTAGATTATAACGGAGATTACGGTCGTGAGACTCACAATCATCTCTATAAAAATAAATTACCTATTATATTATCCCAACATTCTCTGTAATACAATATAATTTACCAAACACAACAATTTCACATTTTAATTTTTAACCCAAGAAAAAATTTCACTGTTAAAATTTCTCTCAAATCTTCACATTTTATGTAATCTAACAATACTCAAATTAAACGTCCCCTGAATCCGAGCCGACGTTGGATGAACTTTAAGTTCAGTGCATGTATTGAGGTCATAATATGTGTTGATGTTCACCGAGCGAGAATGACATCTCGTGACCCCATCGTAAAGAAAATACGATAATAAATCCTAAGAAATTGAAGGGGGGGGGGGGGGGGGGGGGGGGGGGAACATGGAAGGAGAAAAACGGAGGAGGTCCAAAATTTCCGGGTCGGCCCATGAGGAGGAAGAAAGCATTAAATGCCACCACCAACACCCACCAGACAACCATCAATGAAGAAGGAGGAGAAGAGAAAAATGTTATAAACAACCACAGCTCGTTTCATTCAATTCATTCATTCATCGTCCTAGTACTGATTTCGATTGATGTTGTATCAGTCAGTTTCTTCTTCTTCTTCTCTGTCATTGCTCATGAAGAAAGCATGCCCTGCCTGGCCCCAAAGCTGTGAGCTTGACTGAGCTCCTCTGTTGTTCTTATTCCTCCCTCTCCTGCTCATGTACTCTGTTCCACCTCACCTAAAACAGAGCATGAGAAACCTCAAGTGACCCTGCTCAGAGCTCATGAGAATTGCAACCATTCTTGAATCATAACCTCTCCCCAGTCAAATCCCACACCTTCCCCGTCTTCCTCATCGAGATACAATCGTTTCTCAGTAGTCTGTCTCAATGTCCCTCCCTCCCTCTCTCTCTCTCTCTCTCTCTCTCTCTCTCTGTGCAAAGCAACAAAATTCAACTTTTTTGCGCTTTTGTTCCCATTTTGTTTCGTTTTCGAAAGTGAGTTGGATCTTCACGAACAACTTGAATTTCAGATCTTTGAATGAGAGATTTTTGTGGTTAGTACAAATCTTTAACCCCCAGAAAAGGAAAGCTTTCTGTAGTGAAAGTACAAGAAGCTTTATCTTTTTAGTAATGGCGGTCTCTGTCTCTCTGGGGACTTTCTTGTTCTTCGCAGACGAAGAGCTTTAGATTATTTCGATAATTTATATTTACTATTGAATCCTAAACAGAGCCCAAGAAGAAGAGGCAGACAACGACAATGGAGGTCGATTCAGGCACAGCAGCAGCGAACTCTGGGCTCGTGGTTGCGGGTCTGAGTCCGCTCAGCAGGACCCTCTGGGGGGACAGGGGAGCTGACGCGGAGCTTGGCGGTGACGTGTCCGCGAGGCTGACGTGGAAGGACCTGACCGTGACGGTGACCCACAGCAACGGGGAGACTCAGAAGGTCCTGGAGGGCCTGACCGGTTACGCCGAGCCCGGCACCCTGACAGCCCTCATGGGCCCCTCTGGTTCAGGCAAGTCGACCCTGCTCGACGCCCTCTCGAACCGGCTTGCATCCAATGCCTTCCTTTCGGGTTCGATTCTGCTCAATGGCCGCAAGGCTAAGCTCTCTTTCGGGACTGCCGTGAGTTTACGTCTCAACTCTCCCTCCATTTTTTGGGGAATGATATAATTATTCAAACCGGATCAATCACTGAGTTAATATTCTTCGTGGTTATTGTATAATTCGGGTTCCCATCTCATATCATGACCGCGTTGATCGAAATGTGCTATGAAAACTTTAGGCCTATGTGACGCAAGACGACAATTTGATCGGAACTCTGACAGTTCGGGAGACGATCTCATACTCGGCTCGGCTCCGGCTCCCTGACAAGATGCGGTGGGAGGAGAAGCGCGCTTTGGTTGAGAGCACCATCATCGAGATGGGCCTGCAGGACTGCGCGGACACAGTGATTGGGAACTGGCACCTGAGGGGGATCAGTGGAGGTGAGAAGAGGAGAGTAAGCATTGCACTCGAGATCCTTATGAGGCCAAGGCTGCTCTTCCTCGACGAGCCAACCAGCGGACTCGACAGGTAAAAGAATTGAACCGTACTCAGTCCAGTTCACAGAAAACTGTAGATCATACCAATCCGTTCCATTGTCAATGAGATATCTCATAATCGTTCTCCTTCACCAGTTTTTAGCCTGGTATAAAAGTCTAACATCCATCTTCCATGCAGTGCTTCAGCGTTCTTCGTGACCCAGACACTGCGTGGTCTGTCGAGGGACGGCAGGACTGTCGTTGCCTCCATCCACCAGCCCAGCAGTGAGGTCTTTGAGCTGTTCGATCGACTCTGCCTGCTGTCGGGTGGAAAGAATGTGTATTTTGGAAAGGCTTCAGATGCGTATGAGGTGAGACAAGATTTCTTGCTCCCCAAGATTCTACTCAATTTCATTCATCCTCATCTATGAAGTGCAGTAATGATTTCTATTTCGTATGTCATCTTCGTTTCTTTGCAGTTCTTCGCTCAAGCAGGATTCCCCTGCCCTGCTCTGAGGAACCCGTCTGATCATTTCCTTCGATGCGTCAATTCCGACTTCGATAAAGTAAAAAATACGCTCAAAGGGTCATTGAAACTCCAGGTATTTCCTCATTTCATCTTCTGTTTCTTCCTCCTTGCTTTCCATGTATTTTCGGCCTTTTTTTTTTTTCTTTTCATTTCTTTTCCCAGTAAACAAAGTAATTCCCTGTTATTTTCCCACTTCAGTTTGCAGTGGCCGATGATCCTTTGGAGAAGATGAGTACAGCCCAAGCTACCCGAACACTGATTGATTTCTACCGAACCTCTCAGTACTACTACTCTGCCCGAGAGAAGGTCGAGGAAATATCAAAAGTTGTAAGTACTTTTACTAATCCCAGAACAGTTGTAATAATTTACCATGCTATCAGTATTTAAAAGTTGTAAGTCATCACACTTGCAATACTCTGCAGAAAGGGACAGTGCTAGAATCGGGAGGAAGCCAGGCGAGCTTCTTGATGCAAACCTTGGTCTTAACAAACCGGTCTTTCATTAACATGTCGAGGGATTTCGGGTATTACTGGCTCAGGCTCGTAATTTACATCGTGGTCACCATCTGTATTGGGACAATCTATTTGGATGTTGGGACGAGCTATGACTCGATTTTGGTATTGATTTTGCTCGTACTGTCAGTGGAACTTACTTAGCCCCTTACAAATCAAATTGTACATTCATTTTCTTCTTCTGATTTTTCTTCTACAGGCAAGAGGTGCATGTGCCTCTTTCATCTTCGGGTTTGTCACGTTCATGTCTATTGGCGGGTTTCCCTCCTTTGTTGAAGATATGAAGGTAGAATCTCGAAATCCTGCATGACAAAGTTCCTTGAAGTTATTGGATGTGTTTGAATGAACTGGAGATATAAAATTTGCCGAACTTTTTTTCCTTGGCGCAGGTGTTTCAGAGGGAGAGAATGAATGGGCACTACGGGGTGATAGCATTTGTGATCAGCAACACGCTCTCTGCAACGCCATTCCTAATCATGATCACATTCATCTCGGGGACTTTGTGTTACTTCATGGTCCGCCTCCATCCCGGGTTCACGCATTATCTATTCTTCGTGCTCTGCCTCTATGCAAGTGTGACTGTCGTCGAGAGCTTGATGATGGCCATTGCTAGTGTCGTCCCAAACTTCCTGATGGGCATCGTTATCGGGGCTGGAATTCAGGTTCTTCTGCTCACCCCTTTTTTCTTTTACACTTTTACTTCTCGAACTGCAAATTGACTAGGATTAGGACGACAAAACAATATGTCGAGCTTCATGCTTCGTAATGTTATTAACGAGGAGAAAGTCATAGAAGGTTGAACAGATCTTCCCGGACTATAAATAAATAGTCTTTCCCTGCCAGTTTACAGCACAAATACATTAAGTCCATCAAAATAGATATTATGACGAGTTTGGTCCGCCTGAACAAGGAGTAACATTCATTTAGAAGTATGTGGCGAGCAACATTGGGTTTGATTCGAGCAGAATTTTCAGTAAAATTTTACCAACGGCAATCAGGAAGAGTCACTTGGAGCTTAGACCTTATGTTGTATTGTATCTGATGTTTAGTTTTACGGGTTTAGTTTTACGGGTTTTGTTTCAAAATCTTCAGGGGATATTCATGCTGGTCTCGGGCTACTTCAGGCTCCCAAAAGATATCCCGAAGCCCTTCTGGCGTTACCCAATGTCGTTCATCAGCTTCCACTTCTGGGCACTTCAGGTAACTTCAAAGGAACAGCGAGGTCTCCATTCTCAGTCTTGAAGGCATAGTCTGTCAATCCATTAGCTGTAACTATCATAACCGACTAAAACTACATCATGTGTTCATGCATCATTTTGCTCCTTAACCAATCGTCTGGGCGTGATGTTGTTTATTTTCTAATACTACAAGTTGAAGAGTTAGGAAGACCCATCGTAACAGTTATCTGAGAAAAACTTGGTAAATAAAAGCTTCTCTTTTGTTTTCAGGGGCAATACCAGAACGACCTCAAGGGACTACTGTTCGACGGGCAAACTCCAGGGATGAAGATCCCGGGAGAGTACATCCTCGAATATGTCTTCCAGATCGATGTGGATAGGTCCAAGTGGATCGACCTGAGCGTGCTTTTCTGCATGATAGTGATGTACCGCATCATATTCTTCGTGATGATCAAGATTAACGAGGATGTGACCCCGTGGGTCCGGGGTTGCATTGCACGGAGGAGGATGCAGCAGAAGAACGGGAGCATTAACACGACTGTCACACCTGACGGTCTGCAACGATGCCCCTCTCTCAGGAGTTACGTGAAGAATTAAGGCGATTGGGAGGAGGAAGTGACCGATTAGTGGCCAAGTATAGTTTTAGAGTTGGTTAAGGGTATAGAAATATTTATTTTGAATGATTTATATGCATAAATATTTATATAATATCTACATAAATGAAGTGAGGGAAGTCGAAATATCCTTAGTACGATGACAATGGTTTAGAGTACAGATTTATTCATTCGGTTACATTTAATCCTCGGTACACTAGTACTGATGGTGAGGCATCCCGAACCATTATAGAGTCCGTGTCAATGTTTCAATTGTTTTCGGTGCTGAAGCAAATCAAATCAGTTTCTACGGTGAATAGCTTTTGAGACTTCAGAGTTACGGGATCATTGGCAATTTCCATATTTTCATCATTGACATACGAATTTCGCCATAGAGCGATAAATGGAATCCAAATTCCATCAAGTATTTCAGAAAATGCTCAGGCAGGAGTCAAATTGCTTCCTGATCAATGAAATTCTTTCTTTAGATAAAAATCCTTCCTCAAGGGAAGATGATCTGCAGTCAGGAGAGACAATGTTCATATCACGACCTCAAAAGTATCACAGCCGGAACAAATAATGTACAAAGCAGTTAGATTGAAGATCGTCTCAATGCTGAACTCGGGTTTTAATCTGCAGCCTCGATCTAGATGTTCTGTGTGAGCCTCAGCGAGTCGAGATCTTAATAACTCTAAGCTCACCTGAAATAATGAAAACCAAATTTCAATGCTATAACCTTTGCCAGTGTTGAAACTAACAGTAGTGCGGACGATAGGGAAAAACATAATAGAACATAAACAGCACCTCCCCGCTTTTGTTTAGTTTGAGTTGACAAAGGTTGCAGTCGATCAACTTATGATTCTCTCGTAGCTTTCCTTTCTTACAAATGGGGCACCAAACCTCGTTTTTTGCCTAGGAGCAGCATGGGAATTATGAAATTCACTAGATCTGCCAAACTTGCTTTCCACAAAATCACAAATCAATAGCAGAGACGTTTTATAAGACTGCAACATTCTTGGAACCCAAACTGAAATTGGTGACACTTCATGCGTACGAAGAGGGAGAAGTGTTCTTGTCTTTTGCTCTAAATAGAGTCCGTGAATATCCGACATCTAGCTTAAAATACTCTTCCAATAATTATGGGTGCATCCCGATGGGAAAATCTTCTTCAGGACAACTAACGAAAGCCATACCTGATCCACATTCAACTGCATATATTCATAGACAGCACGAGCCAGATACTCATCTTCTTCGTCTTCCCAGGATTCAATGGAGCTCTCTGTGCCCGTAAAAGAACTTCATATCAGAATCCATAAATTGTAGAGCCATCAAATTCCATTCAGTTTATGCATTGATCAGGTCAAAGCTGGACAGCGAGAACTAACAATACAATGACTCTGGGATCAAATCGATTCATATCATGCCATCTTCAATCAGAATTCAGGACATTCTGCAAATGCTTCAAGCTAAGTTCCAAAACTTCATTTGATATGTGATGATTGTCGAGTTGGGGAATAAGAATATGAATTTAGGAACCCATTTTCGAATTCACAACAGCAAGACTCACATCAATCTGACCAACCGAAACTGACTCGTATCATTCCCTCCCACATATATCTCAGGAGTTGCACCAAAGGAACTCGTTTATTGAAACAGCGGCCGTACCTAGTCTACAAGGTTCCTCCCTGAGATCCTCGTAAAAGATCCTTTGCATTTCTAATAGAATTTCTTCGCAGTCTCCTTGATAAGCATCATGAAGACCGTTGTATTCCCATATAGGGTCGCCCTCTTCACAGTTTGTGTCCACAGCATTCGGGCGTTCCTTCAATGAAGACTCTTTAATTTTCTTAAACTCATCCGAAACTATGTCCTGAAACGCAGCCCTGGCGAGATCCTACACAAGAAAGTCGAATCGGCACGGGATTCGACAAGCATACACATAAATTCATATTACACTCCTAGGACTGAATGTGGACTCTATTGAGCAAGCACAGGGTGCCGAAACCCTAGGTACCATAAAACCAGCTATGGTAATCCTAATCCATCTCTAAGTGCAAATGCAAGTACAACTGAAGAGAAATTGTAAGGGATCAGAGAACCTTTTCATCGAGAGACTGTGAAGCCGGCAATCGTATTTTCCATAGCAGCCGAGTCCGGTCCTCCCGCAGCCTCTTATGACAGTTTTCCCTCAGCTACGTTCCAGCACTCATCATGAAAAATCAATTTCTCGAACATCAATACTCAACATAAACACATACACACGTACACATAAGGAGAAGAATTTAACTGTTTTCACACGGGAAGAACGAGATAAACAACGAAACAGATGGAATCGGACGGAAGCCATTGGAATGTCAGGGAATTCAAAGGTCCAGCGGTCACCTTGCGCTTCCAAGCCGGGTAGTTGTTGAAGTTAGTGTTGGATTTGAGAGGAACCCTAGTCCTCTTCGCTGCTTCCGCGGGAGCAGAAGCATCGTCCGCCATTTTTTATCGCTCGAAGCTCTGTAATCCCCGAATTGTAGAAGACGACGACGAAAGGAGGAGAAGGATGAAACCCGCCGGCGTTTGATTTTCGCGGGGGTGATTTTGTGCGTTATTTCAGACTAATTTAGATTAATTTCATTTCCCCCCTAAAGTTATCGTCCTTCTCAAAATGGTACCCATAGTTCGTGAAATTATCTCAGTTCACTCGATAAACTAAACGTCGTTTTTGGATGAAACCTTGTTGGCTTCTTGCTAAATCGGTTTTTAACGAAGTACGAATTTGAGAACTCACGCTCTCAGCCACAGCGTCTGTCCTTTTTCTTGACTCGGCATCATCATTTGTTGAGATAATCATTTCAGACTTGTTTTACGTGCTTGTATTATAACTCGTGCAGATTTACCATACCAAAGATATATATAGCTCCGTACATTTATCGGTGAACTTACCTCATTTAATTGAGGAACTTGCTCAAACACTCTCTAAAACGCACTGCTTTACATCTACAAAAACTTAATTAAGCCTTCTAAAACTGACAAGAGTTGACCAACTCTTCTATTCTAGTCTCCCAAAGTGACCGAGTGCTTGATCAACTGGGAGACACTCGGGATCAAAGTATGTCGTGAAAGAAGCACATTGGGCGTGCTTCGACTGTGTACTTTCCTATCCGTTGTCCCTTCAAAATTCAAGAACAAAACAGAAAATTCAATCGAAACTCAAACAGTAAAGAACCTAATGAAAAAGTCTAGGCATGAAAGTAGCTTATGGAAGCAACTGATGACAATTATAAGCGTGCAAATATTTATTGAAATGAAATACAGTACTTTCAACTCCAGTCAAATTCACTGTGGAACTCGAACGCTCATCTCGTAGTTGGTGATCAAGCATATTTTCGTGTCATCAATTAGAAGCTTGCACCTCGTAACTATGACATTTTCGCGTACTATAATTCCAATAGTATAACCCCTATAGATTGGTCGTTATTTTTTGAAGTGGATAGCGAATCGGATTGTGCCCTTGTCCCCTGAGACGAGTGAATGCCGCAGAAGTAGATTTCGATGACTTATGCAAATCGAGCTGAGACGATCTCACGAAGTTCGAAGGCGATGTGATACGATACATGTTGCAAGGGGTAATTTAGAGGGTTCCCACAAATACAGGGCCAAAAGTTGCATATCAAGTTTATCAACATATTCCAAAATAATTTTATTTTGGTGCATACTGGGCGGGCTTAGAGCCCGTTGGGCCGGACTTAAGCAATTACACTTAATACCGGCCCAGGACGAACATTACACGATCATCGACATAACCAATACCCCCAGTTTATCGTTCCTTTTCCTCAGGACATATCGAAGGTCAGACGTCGTTTAAAGTCAGTCCAAAATCTAGCACGTCCATCAATGGCTGTACAAAAGCTCCGTTAAATGCCGATGTAGCGATCCATGGGCTCCGACGGGTGCTAGATTTGGAAAATTTTACAAACCACATGCTTATACATGAATAATTAAAGCCTGCTAGATTCGAAATTATTGCAAATCGCGTGCTTTTCTATGTTGATTATCCAGAATTTGACAGAGTTTTGGGCGGCCATCGACCGACGTGCTAAATTTGCGAGAAATTTAAACTGGATGTCTTTTTGTGTCATTTCACGTGCTAAATTTGAGATTTAGAACAAATTACATGCCTATTCATGTTAAAAATCCTAATATTTTTGAAATTAGAATATTTGTTAAAAAAAACTATTAACAACTATATATATGTCTTTTTACTAGATGATGAAGTTATTAGTTAGAATATTAGGCATATAAAAAAATGAGAAATATGTGACTTCGCACATATTACGTATGAAATGTGACATAATTTAACTTTTCTTTCCACCTCTAATATTTGAAAAAAAAATTATTTTTTTATAGAAAATTCATAATATTTGAAAAAAAAATTATTTTTTATATACATAATGACTCTCAAAACATAATGTGAGAAATTATGTTTGAACTTTTTCGACAATCAATTATCAGCTCTCATATATAAATTCCGAATGAAGCAGAAAGGGAAATGGATTAACAATTCTCAAATCTCTAATTTTTCTTTTAATATAATCTTTAATCAAATTATGAACGTAGTGAATAAAATTTAAAGTTTTATTAATTAAATATCAGACAAATTACACATTTGTTATAATACTTACGTACCTGCGCATGGAACTTTAGATAACAGCACATGCACGAAGAGCTAACTCGATCATCAGACGGTTTAGGCAACAAATATCAAGGATTTTTTATCAGACTATCCGATACTTAGTAATTTTAGCAAAAACAAGGGGTTAAGAAAAAAAATAGACTTAAAAAAAAACTAGAAGTCTATTTCGATGTAAAATGGTCAAATGTTAATATTTGAGGGCGTGTATATATATATGATTTTTTAATAGATATTAGGACAATTATACGCCGTCGGTAAATTAAAATATAAGAAAATTACAGTGGTTAGTGAATTTCAATGGGCTCATTTATGAGGCTTGTTTCAAATTAGCAGGTGGATGATTGGATTAGAATGATTGTTAAGAGTGTGATCTTATCTGATTAGGTTGACTTGTAATTTATCTATCTATAATACAACAAAAAATAAGTAATAATATTAATTTAATAATAAAAGAAATTAAAAATAAGATCAGACAGACGAGTTGATATTGGAATTAGATCAGTGGGCGAAGAACAGTCCTCCGCACCGCACCGGTGTCGTCTTCATCTCTGGAATTAGATCAGTGGGCGAAGAGGACCCCGGACCCGACCCGGAAGGCCCGAATCTCCATGGCTGTGTCGGGTCGTCGGCTGATCTGAACCCTAGGCTCCCAGCGGTCAGCTCCGCCTTCTTCTGCCTCTCCGCCGGAGGAGCATCGCCGCGACGTCGGTGGTCGAACTCACTCGAGAAAAAGCCCCGGAGCTGCTACAGGGATGCTGGAGAATCCTCCGCCCGCGGCCGCAGATCCGCCGCCGTCCGCTGTCGTCAAGCGCTATGCTCCTCCCAATCAAAGGCACTATTACTAACCCCTCTCTCTCTCTCTCTCTCTCTCCCCCCTCGCTCCGCTTCTCTCTTTCTCATTTTCAGCTGGGTTGCTTTCCGTACCAGCTGAAAAAGGCTTATGCTTTTTGCGTGTTGGTTCTCTTGCAGGAATCGGTCCCTCAGCCGGCGCAAATCGGGAGGTTCGGTTCAATTATGCGTTATCACTCTACTGCCTGCTGTAACACTTTTTCTTTGGATTTGTTTGTTCTTACCTTCTTGTTCCAGTCCTTTGCTTTGGTGAATTTAATGAAGGGCAGTGTAAGGTTGATTTGATACTAACAAGATCGTCCGTCTCGGAGTAAATGCGACGGGAAAGGTTTTAGATTTCTTGCAATATTCTACTTATTGGTTATACCCGAGATAGAATTCAGTTTCTCATTAAATCCAGAACTTGTTTGCTCAGTTATTGGAGTTTGGTCTGTGATGTCTGTGGTCGGGGCAAGGATGCTTTTGTAGAGATTTGATGGCAGTAGTTGGGTAGTTTAAGTAGAATTGTATATCTCATTGTAACTAGATAAGGCAGGAATGTTTGATGATGGCCTTCTTTTCATGTGCTGCTCTGCTACCGGCATGGAGTACTTCATAACTCTCTGTTGTCGGGATTTGTAGTGATCAAGTCACCAAAAGGAAAAATCGCAGCTTTATTACATGCCGTATCTTCTGCAGCTCTTGTCTGTCTTCAGAAATAGGAAATGTTGGAACATAATCCGCGCATGAATTAATTATATCTTCTTTTCAAGTGGAATCTGTTACTGGTTATGGAACAACGCTCATGTCAAGCATGTTGACTTCTGTTTGCTTTTTCTGCAGAGCGGTTCGACCGGTCCAGCAATCCTTATGCACTTGATGGTGATAAGCTTGCTGCAAGAAATATTCCTATAGCTGATCCTCGAGATACTGGAATTCGCAACTTTCCAAACGACAGCCATCATTTCGGGTTGATACCTCTGGAGGGGTGTTGCAGCAGCGAAGCTTATCAGCTTCTAAGTGACCGTAAGAATTTATCATGGCCACCATTAGAGATGATTATCCTTCTATGTGGAATCAAATATTAGATTCTGATGATGCAGTTTTGTTGCTTTCGAGCAATGAAATGGAAAGAGAAATTGAATATTGTGCATACCTTTTTATCAAATTTATCTCAGGTGATTACCCCCCCAAAAAAAGGCAATGGGATATACTATAAAGCAGAAAGGATACTATTGTTTCTTATGGAGCTCCCTGTTCTTTCTTTACTTTCATATGCATTTAATATGTATGAATTCATTGATGCTTTATTTTGGAGAGACGTTTCCTAATATAATGACTCAGTCTGCTATCATTTGTCTTTCAGGTTGGGCAGCTGCAATCCATTGTTGCAATGATCCATCTATAGATCCATCTGGTGCGTGGAGTCACTTATGTAAATGTTTGATTAATTCTTTGGCAATAAGTGCTTTTCTTTCCTTTCGTGAACATTGTTACATTTCTCTCTGTGATATTCTTAATATAGAATGTAGGACATTACACATTAGTTGTCATTGAAAATTCTTATGACATCAACTATTAATTTTCATTCAGCATCCAAATTTCCTCTTTTTTAATTATATGCAAAAGCTGAAATGTAAGAGTCAGGACCCCCCAACTCCGATGTTGCTTGTAGACGATGGAATATTTCGTCATTCAATTTGCCCATTTTGACTTTTATTAGGAAACCGTTTTAACAATAACCTAATGTGCCTTTGTATTCCTTTTCTCTCAATTCAAAATTTTGATTGAAGACTAAGAAAGGACTTTACAAACACTTTTGCTTTGATCATGTTTTGTTTTGTTTTATTGGTGGTACATATTACTGCAATATACAAATCAGTAAGCTGCTTGAGGATGGCAAAAGCTATGCAAGTGGCACATTTTAAACCCATCAAATACAAGTATGTTACTGATTTGCATCAGATTTTGATGGGGCAAGCAGTTCTGAATCAGTACCATTCTATATGCTGAGATGTTTCAGGCTACGGAATGTGAATCTGGACTTAGTTTTGGGCTATCCTGAAGTGGCATTTGGTGTCCGATTGTGCTGGGGGTTTTTATTCCTTCATTTTTTTCCACTTTGATGAAAGCTGCTGAGACTAGGAATTTGCTGAATGTCCTGCACAATTTTTATTTGAAATTTATTTTTTGTTTTGTGCAAATGGCCGGTTCCGTTGCATCCCTGAAGTTAACAATTTTATGCTATTTGTGGATTTCAGAGAGGCCGCTCATGTACTCAGGAAGCAGCGCATCAGTATGGGGACATATCAAGCTTCCTCATCAGGTAGGTGTAACTATGCATTCTCTGTTCTATTGTCCTGTTTAGCATGCTAGTGGAAATGAACCTCAGTTGAAAACCGAAATCTACTGTCATTGCTAGGCATCAAACTTGATTAAATGAACTCGTATCCCGTTCACGAAATGCGGTAAACTTTGTGGTTCTGATATGTTCTTCGTTATTTTTCTTCAGTTGATGTTTCCTGGAGCTGCGGTGTCCCCAGGCTCACAGATGGACTTCATGGCTGAACTCCAACGGTCCATGCGCGGCGTCTGAACCTCCTAAGCCTTTCCTTGTGACATCACTCAAAGAAATTCATGTATTGTGCCCGCCGACTCGACCTTGTAAACTGTTAGAAAACCTTGGCTGAAAGCCTCGCTGTACTTGGGATTACATACGTCATGCATGTTGTAAAAACACTCTGCCTTAGGCTTACCTCTGTCCGACCCACTCTCTCTCTAATGTTGTATGAACAGCTCTTTGTGATCGTCATGTTGTTAGTTTCACTATAATCCATTGTGTGATTGAAAAAGAATCGGTTAAGACGGAGTTTCGGTTTCGATCTTCAACTTATTAAGAAAAATTGATGTTCTGATCTTACTTTCATGCGTTTTTCTTGCATTAAATTTCACCCTCGAAAAACCGGCGTCGTATCCGAATTATCCTGATCTATGTGTCATTTCTCAATTGCCTACGGGGGATGTGCCACGTGGAGCGTTGTGATTGGAGCAGATTTCCAGAACAGCTGGAGGAAGAATGAACACGAAAGACGTTGCCACGTTGCACGATCCCATCCATGCGTATAATCGGAACGAACGGGCCATAAAAAATCAGTTTTCTAATTATTCATTTGGATTTGGGGAATAATAAATAAATAACAAAAATAAAGCAAAAGTAATTAAGAATGGTCCCATTTGCTATTGCTAGCGAGATTACTCATCCCCTCCACCTAATTCATTTTTTACGAACAAATAAAAATTGTTCTTTCCGAGCAAGTCGGCACTAACCCTTGTAATTTAGCGAGTGTTTTTAAGCCTGCTCGCATGTCGTGATTTCTTTTGGCTTATTAATCGGTTCGAGATGTGAAATGTTATATTTTTATTTATTTTGGTTTAAAAAATGATTAACTTTTACGTCAAAATGGGTTTTACTTTTGGGTTGTTTTTTGATATAATCACAAACAATAGTTTTAACTTCACTACCTTAACTTTAGCGTCAATTTGGGCTAATGGTGACTTGTTCTTGACAGGGACGGCCCCTTTTTGTATGAACAAATAAGAAAAAAAAATGCATTCTTTAATTAATAAATTATATTTATATGTCTGCAATTATGGGAGATATCACCATTGATTCTGCAGATAAATACTGACAGGGCATCATAGTTCAGTGAGTATTCACAGAGAGAGAGAGAGAGAGAGAGCTGTCTATCTGTGTCTGTGTTTGTGTTTGGGGGGGAGAGAGAGAGAGAGAGAGAGAGAGTGAGTGAGTGAGTGAGAGAGAGAGAGAGGATCAAAGATGGAGGTTGGGTTCTTGGGGCTGGGCATTATGGGGAAGGCCATGTCGATGAATCTGCTCAAGCATGGCTTCAAGGTCACTGTTTGGAACAGAACCCTCTCCAAGGTTTCATCTTTCTCCCTCTCTCTCTCTCTCTCTCTCTCTCTCTCTCTATATATATATATATATACACACATATATATACTATGTGTTTCTTGATTGAAATGAAATCGACATTGTTCATTATAATCCTACTGAACCTTCCTTGATAATGGATAATCCTTTGATTAGTATTTATAATCCTACTTGATGTTCTTATATTTCTTGATGGGGTTTTTGTACTGTGATTGTATCTGTTTGCAAATCGTTTACGTCATTGCTTTGTCCGAGTTTAGTATAGTTTTCATGAAAGGGTATCATTGTGGAGGAGAAATCTTCATGTTTACATCTGTTCATGATGCGGGGAGACTGGTGGGAGCGATCTTATGCGACTTATGTTCGAATCGTGCTTTATGTATCAAAGAAATGGAGATTCTTGATTATTGTCCTAATTGTTTGAAGCTTTTGCCGTTTCAGTGCGACGAGTTAGTCGAGCATGGTGCTTCAGTAGGAGAAACCCCGGCTGCAGTGGTCAAGAAATGCAAGTACACGATCGCCATGTTATCTGATCCTGCAGCTGCTCTTTCGGTCTGTGATCGATCCGCACATTGGTGTCCTATTTTCCTTTAATCTCCCCTTCCGCTCCTCACGGGGACATTACCTCTGGCGATCAATTGCAGGTTGTTTTTGAGAAAGACGGGGTTCTTGAAGCAATTTGTGGTGGGAAAGGTTACATTGACATGTCCACTGTTGATGCTGAGACCTCTACCAAGATTAATGAGGTTCG
The DNA here is from genome assembly GCF_007655135.1 of Punica granatum. Lineage (NCBI taxonomy): Eukaryota > Viridiplantae > Streptophyta > Magnoliopsida > Myrtales > Lythraceae > Punica > Punica granatum. Next base: position 24,588,331 of record NC_045134.1, on the reverse strand, counting down.
AACCAGCCACCAACTCTACTGAAAAGCAGAATTCTTGTACCTTGTTTTCAGCTAATAATGAAGCAGAATCGAAGAGTGTCTCGATAGTCTGATTTTCCTAAATACTGTTCAGAAGTCGGGTTAGGATTGATTGTAAGTCTTGCTGCTGATTGAGGTCACCCCGAGGGATTAAAATTAGAAGGCTTTCCAGATTGCTAGAATGACTTCCTCTCTCTCATTACCTTAACTTTTTGTCAGTTCTCTTGTTGCTAAGTTCGTTTATCTCTTGTTGGATCCCGCAGGCTATCACAGCAAAGGGTGGTTCTTTCCTTGAAGCACCTGTCTCAGGTAGTAAAAAGCCGGCAGAAGATGGGCAGCTCGTGATTCTTGCCGCTGGAGAAAAGGTAATGGGACATAGAGGTCTCATTTTGCACTTTCTCAGGCTTTCTTTCTTACCTCTACATGCCCTCTCGAGGTCCAGAGTTGTAGATGCCCGAGCTTTTCTTTCTTTGCCCAAATGTAGCTTCCCTTCTCATCATTCCCAACTTGTGCAAGAATGCAGGCATTGTATGACGAAGCTATCCCGGCTTTTGATGTCATGGGGAAGAAGTCTTTCTTCTTGGGCCCAGTTGGAAATGGTGCAAAGATGAAGCTCGTTGTCAACATGATAATGGGCAGGTAACACATCTTAGTCATATTACTTGATCGCACTCATGAGTTCGTATCTCCGGTCTGATATGTACTGTTTTCTCGAGGAATACTATGTTTTGCCGTATTAGGGGTTTGTTGAGGCATTTTTCTTCCGTGCAGCATGATGAATGCCTTCTCAGAGGGACTTGAACTTGCTGATAAGAGCGGACTGGATCCTCAAACTCTTCTTGGCGTGTTGGTGAGAAACGAAAACAATCATGTCCTGTTTGTGCAGAATTCTTGCCTTCACTACTTAATGACTCCTGGGTAAGTGCTGATGATGAATCGGTTCTTACTAATGGCAGGATCTTGCTGCTATCGCGAATCCAATGTTTCGGCTTAAGGGGCCAACCATGATACAGGGGAACTACTCGCCGGCTTTCCCACTGAAACATCAACAGAAGGACATGAGGCTGGCTCTCGCCCTTGGAGATGAGAATGCCATTTCAATGCCAGTAGCCGCCGCGGCCAATGAGGTATTCCCGAATGATATGGCAAACTAGTTTATGCTGCTTCTGCAAAAAATCTTCAGCTGTGGACCGAACGGTCCAAATGGCAAATCTTGATGGGACATTGTTCGGATTATAATTATAAGCATCTGTGTGCAGGCTTTCAAGAAAGCAAGGGGCTTGGGTTTAGGCGACCTGGACTTCTCTGCGGTCCATGAGACCGTGAAGCCACTCAAACCAGCTTCGTCTTGATAATGATGTCTCACTGAAAATCTTTTGATAAAGTTAGATCGGTCTTCGAGTCGGAGTTTTCATGTTCAGGTGAAATATACGAGGCCGGGTGGCGAAGATGGTGTTCTCACCCAAGTATAAGATTTCTAGGGTTGATTTCATAGTGAAAAGTGTGAGCTTTACTTTGATAAAACTCTTTGGTATCTTTTAAGCTCATTAAGGCTTGAGAAGCAATCCTTGGCTGTTGTTTCTCATAACTGTCAATGATCCTTCGCACTTGAGAATTTATGCAATTAATGATCGAGACAACAGATAAGTAAAGGAACATATGAAAACTGCAATTCCCGAACTTAAAAGAGCATTGGTCGATCCATTGAAAACGAAGGGGGAAACATTTTACATTAACAGTTGTTTCGGTTAGAGATATGAACAACCGTAAGAAGACAAGAGGGAAACAAATTACAAAGACAACAGCAAAATGATATGAACACACTACAACGGATGTTAAACAACAGACGGACGTTTGCTACTCAATCGGAAGAAAGAACGAGGATTCGGGAACAAATGCTACCCCAAAACCCTTCAGAGCTCTGAGAGAATGGCGGGAATGTAATGTGAGAGTTCAGCGGTGAGGGACTGGAACCCGTTCACGAGCTGTGTGTGGAAGTCTTGGTCTTCCTCCCCGATGAGCCGGAAATGGACCCTGATAGCCCGCTTGCACACAGCCATGAACTCGAGGAGGGCAGCGATCAGCTGTTGCAGCTCCTGGGAACGCAGCCTCGTGGCGGGCTCGCCAGAGAGGAAGGCTGTGCACACGCTGAGGACCCCGCTGTTCACCTACAAAAGCAGAAAATTACCGCTATGAAGAGTGGTTCGTGTAAAAGCATAAGTTCGGTTCTTTTTTCTTTATAATAGATAATATTCAACTCACCTGCACCGCCACACTGCCTTGAAGGATTCTCTGCAGGCTCTGGAGCCTAGGGAGCTGATCCCCCTCAGAGCTCCGAGGCTCTTCGAGCTCGTTCCTCAGAGCAGCAGTACGGGTCTCAATCATCCCGATCGCATTCTCCACAGGGGAGAACTCAAGCGACTCTGACTTAATAACTAGGAGCCGGTTTACGAGGGCTGGGAATGAGCCCTCAGTCTGAAGAACTGTCCGCCTCTTCCACTGGTCCTCAAGCCCGCCCTGGGTCTTGCCATTTTTTGTGAATGGTGTATCAAACAGGAAGCGATCAAAGACCCGGGCCCGTACCCCTCCCGTGGAGAGTGAGAAGATCCTCTCCCTCCGGCTGCCCAAGTCCTCATCCTCCATAACAGGGTCTACAGCAGTAATCTGCAAGTAACAAACCCCAGGCTGCAACTCTTCAGCTTTAACCTGCCTTGAGTCGGGAATTATATGCAATGTCTGATTACTCCCCTCCAACTTTGTCTCATAGATATGACTCAGCTTTTCCATTATATCTCCCAGCCTGACATCCCGTGGCTCCCTGTACACATACTCCTTCCCATCAAGCTTCCCAAACCGCTCCCCGTAAAATCCCACCCGATAGTAAGTTGCATCTGTGAAGGGAATCGGGCTCGACTCCTGCTCGAGGATCGACTCGTAAATGTTTGTGAGGAGAGTGTGGGATTTTGCTAGCTGTCCATAGACCCGCCTGGACTTGTAGACTGGGATCACGAGCTCAAGGATGCTCGCACAGAAGTGGAATAACTCAGCCTGGGAGAAGAGCTTGTTTGCAAGCTGTAGATACTTCACTGCAGAGTCCACAGTAAGCTTGGAAGCGCCATAGCCCTCGACCTCAGCTGCTGAGGCCTCACAGGTGATCTCACTGCTGCTCACCATTGGGCAGATCTTCCGTAGGGCCGCCACATGGTCTTTGCTCCATACGCCATCATTCCTAGCTACGAGAGCCTAAAAGCCACCGAGAGAGAGAGAGAGAGAGTCAAAATAACGTTTCCTTTTAGCCATCAGCAACATCAAGCAGATGGATATTCATACTCCATGATGCTGAAAGATTTTGCAATCCTACCAAAAAGGATTCAAATTCTTTTTCTCACGAAAAATTATTTTGCCATGTCTTGTAGAAAAACAAAAAAATTATTTATAGCAGGATCACCATGCATATTAGGCTCGCCTTTTAACAAAAAAGCTATGTTCCCATTCTTTCATTGGGGACGCAACTTTGATAATGCTACAAACAAGTACCTGCATTACAACACCAGCAACGGCCACAGCACACTGGGCTGCTTCAGCCCAAGATTGCATTTCCTGATGGGCATCACATAAATGCAGTAACCACATGATATGAAGATCAGGAACGGGGGAAAAAGCCATGGCCAGTTTGTAGTAACTCTCTGCAGCTGCATATCTATCCATAGTCATCACAGGTCCCTGCACATAAGAGACCGAACCACATGAAACAGTAAGTGCATGTTCACTAGGTTATCTTTCTTTCCGGTTTTTAAATAAACAATGACATTCCAAAGAACATTAAAGGTCAGGTAGCTGTTCTCTCTTCCATTAGATAGCCTACACCTTATAATTTATAGTACAATCTTATGTGACCAATATTCACATTAACCTTGCAACATGCATCACCTATGGCTTTACACTCCCTTTTACTTGGAAAAGCTGGACCTTGTTGAGTTCAGAGAGATGAGAAACATCCGGAAGAACACAAAGCAGATTGAATGAATAAACAAAACATGTCAGGTTATCAAAACTCAGAAACCAGATCCTTACTCTAATACCATGTCGAGTAACCATTTCTCCTAAAGGCCTCACTTGTCAAAGAGGGTTGACATGCTTCAACAATACACCAAAGATGACTCCGCTTTGACTTAGAATTGCATTTAGAATAGGATAATGAACCACTCAGGTTACATCTATTAACTAATCTCAAGTAAAAAGCTTTTCTAGGAGCAACTAAAACTCACCAAGAGAGCATGTTCTAGGCTTGCATCAAGGGCAAGAAGAAGGCTATTGGAGAGGTATTTGACCTCTGCCCAGGACCATCTGTGCTCTGACCTCTCTGGAATCGCCTCTAGGGCATTCTCTGGAATCCCGCATTCTCTCAGTAGTTCCACGCTCTTGTCTTCATTGGCCATTTCCTCCAAGGACTTACGAAGCCGCCGAGCTTCGCCACTCTCTTCTAGTGAGCCGTCAGACTTCATTTGAGTCACTTGCACCTCAGACATCAATTCAGACAATGTGATGGTAAGCATGACCCTCAACCTTGCCGTCTGCATTAGATAGTAGAAGGAGCTCTGCAGGGAAAAATGAAAGCGAAGTTTATAGATGCATCAATGGTGACTGCCCTGATACTTCAAAAAGATAATATATGTAACAAATAAATGATAGGACTCTACCTTTCCATTAAAAAATAATCATTTCATGAATAAAATAGTGTACTTTTGTCTTTCAATGGAAACGGAGGAACAAATGTCTCTGCAGCTAGCCGCAATGTCTCCGATAGTATGGATGTGCATTTTTATTATCCATTTCTCGATTCAGCTATTCGTTTATGAGCTAGCATAGTTCCTAAGACAGAACTTAGAAAATAGAGCCTATTATTGAGACAAGTGATATATCACTGTTTACTTATATGGTAATAGATATAAGAGCCTACCCTGACAAGTATCTGAAGTCCAATGACAGCCCTTTTCCTGATACTGTCATTTCTGAAAACTGCTAGTCGCAGAAGATGGAAGGCAGCCTGCTTTAAAAATCGATCATTTTCCCGTGCAATTAAGGTTGCACCATGAAGATCAAATATACTGTTAAAGACAGGAAACAGAGCCTTCCAAAACTCAAGAGGTTGATTTCGAGAGAAGAAGTTCATGAGAATGGCTGTTATGCAGTCGAGTTTCCCATAATCGGTAGCTATGCTACGGCTTGCAGCCATCATTGAGAATTTTTCAGTTATCTCCAGAACTTGAAGACTAATTGACGCACTCAAGTTTTCTTCCCAGAGCTCCTGCAGTAAATGTTTAGATTGAGGTATCGGTATTATCCAAAACTGACATAGAAACTTAAGGTAATAGATTCAGTTAGCACTACAGAAAAAGCATGCCATTTTTATAACGAAAAGTATGAAAATGTATCTTGTTGGAAAAGGATTATGAAAATGGAAATAAAAGACACTTCTAGCGTGAGGAAGTAATTCAAAAGCAAAGATAAAATGGGACTAGATATTACCAATTTTTGCCTCAACATCGGATGCAAAGATTCTCTAAGTGCTTGAGCTGAAGCTCCAATCCTTGAAGATTGTGCCTGAGCTAGTGCTTCTCTCAACGAATATGGCTGACTCGGTGAGCTTAACTGGGAATTCACTCTTTGCCACAAATAACCATTCTCCGGGGTCCCCTGAGGCTGCATAAAAATGCACCAAGATTTGTTAAGTAGAAAGAGAAAACAGCTTATTCTTAGAGCTAAATATTCAATAAATCACTTACTATGACCTCTTGTCTTGATGCCTCCGAAAGGTATGCATTAATAGCAGGAGAAAGCCTCTCAGAGTACTTCGGGGAGGTGGGGCCATCACCAACTGGACTTCGAGAACTGCTCCCAAGAAGCATGCCATCGGCAGGTTTTCTATGCTGTGGATATGTACAATCAGAAATTATATTCTGGATGAGAATACAATTGAAAAAAATGATTGCTGTGGCAAAGTCCTAGAGCTCAGGTGGTGCAGTGAGAATGAGAACCATCAGAATTAGATTCCCTTTTTTTTTTTAAACGTTGTGGGGATTTCCTGAAGGGTCCACATATTTTCGTCATGGTCTACATGCAGAAACTTCTCAAAATCTTTTACTCTCTTGAAGTGACAGATTCGTTGAAAATTTGTAAAAGATCTTAGTAAACCCTATAACTAAATGGATGATGCCTGAGTCTACCCGAGTTTCATGGTCATAGAGGAATTGGTTAGAAAAAAAGTAGGGATTTATTGTAAGATCAAAAGAAGAAACTTTGAGGAATAGAAACACACAGCAGAAGTTAAACACTCGGATAAAATATAATTATAAGAAATCAAAAACAGGAATCGGAACCTCAAACAGAGCAAGTGATTCTTCCATGAGTTTGAAGAACAGTCGAGTTCGAGCAATGCTCTGCTGCCAAGCCTTGGCAAGTGATGCATCATCAAGATTGCGCACGATTTGCAGAATCACTATTAGAACCTCGCGCTTCTCGACAGCATTTAGGTTGTAAAAGACGGGCATTTCATCTAAGATCTGCACAAATTATGCTAGATCAATTCCAAAGCTGACAAAATCAAAATAAATTGTACCATTAGCAATAGATTTATTTCGCAAACCAAATTGACAATCATTGTCACACTTCAACAACAGAAAATTAGTTTTAAATTAAATTGAAGAGTAAAAAATTTAGGAATGTGCACATTGCTGATGTATAATCAGCCACCAATTTGAACAAAACAATATTTGGCATTTAAACTGACCGAAAGCAAAGAAATTCTTATTAAAGTATTTGAAGTGCTATAAGTAGACTCATCATACTGCATAAAGAAATTTCCTGTAGACATCCTTACCAAATTACAGAAATAAAACAGAAACAAAAGAGGATAGCATCTCATAATGAAATTAACCTGGCCAACGAGTGGGAAATATAGCTGGGCGATGTAAAGTTTGTCTTCAGGCTTCTGGTATCGAACATCGAATTCATGCTTGCACAATAGGACTACTAAAATTCTAGCTGCCTGTTGCAATGATAAAATGTGTCATCACATGAAATTCTTACATTCATTTTCCTTGAGATAGCATGATAAATTTTCCACAAAATTTCAGGTTTCAGAAGTACAGTCACTTACTGGAATACAAAAAATGAATATTCTCAAGTAAAAATAGTTTTGAATCTTTCTCCTCAATATGTTCTTTCCAGCCAAAAAAGAAAAAGTAGAAGTAGTTTCATCTGATGCCTCACCTTAGCTCGCTGTGATAGATCGTCATGATCCCAAGTCAGGAAAATCTCTTGTATTAGAACAGATGAGAGATAGTTCCTGCAGCATGAACAGCTATGTTAGTTTCTTAATTGTACCTCTGAGAATGGCAACGTGCAGCTACTTGTCATAATGCATTTGTTTACATACTTACACAAAAAAATTTTGTTTGTTTAACGTATAAAATCATTTAAATTTGAACCGCTCAACTTTCAGGCTACTTAGATCTAGCAGACATCAAAATGCAAGTGATATGAATTCCGTTATAACCTGTCTGAAGGGTCTCTCCCAGGCATTTCTACAAAAAGATCGTGATCACATAGAATCTGCAAAAATGTGAGCTTGCAGTCGTGTAGAACCGATTGACAAACTCCTGAAAACTTGTCCAAGTAGAGGGAAACCTGCACCAATGACACATAGGCGATTGTATGATCTTTTAATTTCCTCTATGAAGATAAAGTGCTATTTCAGAAGAACACTGAATGCTGAGTTTGTGGGTTTTGAAGATAAACGCAAACCATACCACTGTTTTAATTAGAGATTTCATATGAAGGAAAGATTACCAATTCAAACACTTGTCGAGGTTCGATGATTGACAAAAGATCATAACAGAAAAAGGCCAAGCTGCTGTTTAATCGTTTTGCTAGGCTCAATCCCTTCTTGCAACGCTCATGCACCTCTGTCAGAAGGCAATCATAAAGTTGCAGTATGCATTTAAATACACCTTCTTTTAATTGCATTGGTGGAATATCTTCTCCTGCAAAATGAACAAGGAAAAGAAGTAGTATGTAACTAGGAAATCAGAGCATAGCCAAAAAAGCATTTCGATTTGATTTTACAGTGACAGGAAAACTGGAGCAATTCAACAGCACTCCACCGAAAGAAAAAGAAATGTCCAAGAGGGTGCCCTGCATTTTATTAAAATTACAGTAGGAAAACCTATAGTTGGGAACAATTGCTTGGCCTGCCCTAATTATATTATGACTTCATCTGCATTTACATGCACTAAAACGACCAGTTACCGATGAAATATCTCACCACAACACTTCCTTTATATAAATTCAGCATGAAAGTCCACTTTGAACAGATTATTGGTATATGCGATTTTCTCGAAGGGCAGAGAAGTCTCCTTAACCCACCCCCCTAAACACCACCCCAGTTGGAAAAATTGCACATTTAAGCTACATGGTACACACCAAATTACCTAAGGAAAGAACATGATAGAAGAGGCGTGTCTGCTCCAATGCCATTGACTTGACAATTAGCTCGAGAAAGAACCACGCCATTGCTAGAACATCATCATATACTGGCCCTACACGATAGCCTTTAGCCTGCATAGTAAATACCAGTTACAGGTAAATTACTCAACCAAGGGATAAGCCATCTTTCTTTGTTTGACTGGTGAAACATAAGGAGAAACTCTCATTTCAGAAGATGAGAACTCAGGATGCAGAGAAAGAAGCCATTGCATTCCCTAAGACATCTCTATATTCTTCATAACTAGGCAAACCTTCACATTTTCCATTTCTTTCGTTGAAAAAGGAGACAGATAAGGAAAAACTGCATCCAATTGCACCTTAAAAGACATACTGGGTCGTAAGATGTTCCAAGGACTGCAATTTAATTCTCTTGCCCAAGTTTCTTTTCGGTTTTTTTATTTTTTTTATTTTTGAAAAGAGAAAAGAAATGGACAATGAGGAATAATTTCCTACAATCAAATAGGAACCCTTTTACCTTGCTACGAGCTAAGCTCCCCCAGACAGCAGAGAGACCGGGATAGACAGGTGGTTGGCGACCCCCAAAATCATCAAATGCATAGTCAACGTAGTTAACAAGAAAACGGTTCCTTTCGTTGTCATCAACCGACTCCTGTTGAGCCCTGCATTGAAACATCCACTGGTGTTTGTAGCAAGCACAAGAGACAAGTCTAATATAGGCATTCATGTTTGAATTGATTTTGCTCCATAAAAGAATATGCAGAAAACCCACTGCAATAGGTCGATATCTTATTCTGCTCCGAAAAAGAATATGCAGAAAACCCACTGTAATAGGTCAATGACTTACTTTTCTGTTTGACAAATCACTAAGAGTACAGTGCGAAAACATTAATGCTAGGACGTAAATTTAAAAATAAAATAAAATAAAATTACCTGGTTAAAATGTTGACAACAGCTCTAAAAGCAGCAACCTGGACATGATAAACAAGCCAGAGTAAGACATACGAACCAGAAACAAAGTCGAACCAATAATCAGGCTATGGAACATGAGAATCAAGATAGAATCAACTCTGTATCAAATTATTTTGAACTTTCCTTTCTTCCTAATTGAAAACAAACTCCTTTCAGAGTAAGCCTCAAATTCCCCAACCATAGATTTATTTAATTTAGCTAATAATAAAAGGTTCTTCTCAAATAAAAAATTTTCACATTTTATTTTGTTTCACAGGGTACACATGTTGATACTTCAAAGGACTTTTCACTTCGTTCCTGATATCTCTTCATTCAAACGTAACCATTTTCCTATGCAAAACATAGAGGAAATAAAAGAATGCATAAATATTATTTTAAGACCTGTAGGGTTTCTCCACCATTGCCTATGAGATGGAGTAGCATATTCAGGATTGGATGAAGAAACTGAAGTAGAGCAGTAGAATCAACATTCTTCAAACTGTTAATTGCCTGCATGCAAAAAAAAAAAAAGGAGATTAAAGCAAGCCAAATGAATAATCAACAACACACACAGTACTTGCAGACTTCAGTGAAATATTTACACCTCAAACGATCTATCACTTCAATATCCCATGCATTTGCAAAGAAAAAAAAGCACATTCCCTTGAATAAGATAGAAAACTGGCGTGAACCGGAAGATCAACAATAGCACGTGACTATAAGTTTGGAAAATACCTCAAGAAGTTCAGAACCCCAAGGTGGGCTTGTCCGCTGAGTGTGTCTATCATATTCAAGAAAGAAGTCCCTTACGCGCTCATTAATGGGGTACAAAGACGAGCAGAGTCTCAAACGTAACCTAAAGATATTTTTTCCATCTTCCAAATAATCCAACCTCTCCTGCAAACAGAAAACCAGGCATAAGACGCAAACTGAAAGTTCAAGATAAAATTCAAATAATGCATCTCTCCTTATGAACATTTGCTATCTAAAATTTTACAAACATGTTAATTCCTATAACCTGTAATGCGAGATGCATGTATGTATTAATACTTATAGATGTAGACAGATCATTCAGCTTGCTCAGAGAATACCTTTCCAGCATCCTGAAGATAATGTGGAACCAGCTCTCTCATTATTGGAAGTGAAATTTCAGATCGCAACCTGCTTAATCCACATTGATCAATTTTTTACCCCACTTAGCTTAAAAATGGACTAAATTTAAGAGTTGCCCAAACAAAAACCAACACTCATGGTTTTCCTGTTAATGAAAGGTCCCTAAGCTCCTTATGAGCTGCTAAACTCCAACTGGTTCTCATGAGAACGAAGATAAGGCAAAGAAGTTTCTCTTATAAAGAGCAAGGAATAGAGTTCCAGATGGAATGCATATACATACTGGGCATAGGTAGATAGGGCCAATGCTGCATATCCAATCACAACCTGCAAAGAGTATTTAGAAAGGAACGAAAAGATAGCATGTTATTGCTAGCAGAAATTGAAGAGAGACACTCATTGTAATACCAAAGCATTAGCCCAAAAATTTAAAGTTAAGAAAATATATTATAGGGAAAAAAAGGAATGCATCAAAAAAACCAAAGAAACCAAGCTTGACAGGAAATTCTTCATTAGAGCCACAATTGGAAAAGAAACAGAACTCACAGGCTTTGGAGCTTCTAATCTCGTCTGAAGATCGATGTGGAAGAAAGTGAATAGCAGGTGATGGAGTGGTGTCCAGATAGCCGGAAGAAGAACTTTAACTTCATCGTGATAGTTAGCAACCCTAGCTCCGACAGCAACTTGAGTGTGGACCCACTTTTGGAGCAATGGACCAGGTTCCCTTGGATACATTGCCTATACATTTATATATATGATTGATCAAATTAATTAACTAAAAAGGGGGAAAGATAAAAATCGTGAAACATTACCTCCAAAGGCTGTCTCCGAACATCAGCATCATCTTTCCTAAGTTCAACTCTCACAAACAAATTTCTCTTCCGACTTAAGCTCACCGTCAGGGGATACACATACAGACTGTGGAAAAGCTGCAAGAAAGGCTCATTTCTTGTGGTTGTGCGGAAATCAAAAGCTTGGAACTGCAAGTTGATCAAGAAACGCAAAGGGTAAAAGAAATGAGGAGCCTGAAGATTGTACAAAATCCAAGCTTAAGCAGGTTGAAATATAATAGGCCCTTCTCAAACTCCTTCACTGCAGGGAAATGCCATCAAGAAATGAAAAGGGGATCTAGCTATGGACTAAATCATAATTCTCAAGCTGAGAGAAAACAAATGGAGGACTAATGGAGTAAGGGCAGAGAGAAGAGGGGAGGAGGAAAAGAGAAAAGATGGCTTGCTATAGAGTCAAATCAGTATAGGGTTTATAAACATCTATTATAATGATGTTCGCACACCATAACTTCAACTCTGTCCATATTTTCTGAACACATTAACCTTACATTGGCAGGCATTGCAGACTTACATCATCAGCAGTGAGATCTGAACTTCCTTGTGTGACGGACTTATTTTCAGATGAATCCCTCCCATCACAGGAATACCACTTAGAGCTGCCACTGTGAAGACCATCAGAACCATTGCTGGGGCACTTTGAAAACGAGGAATCAGCTATATTGTCTCCTGGATCAACAGATTCATTGGTCACACTGCCATTTTCTGACACATTTTCTAAGTCAACAGGGCCTGTTTGATGTTTCTCAATTTCCAGTCTTAAAACACCTCTCACTGGCTTATGCACCTTCCGCTTAGGATCCTATATTACAGAGAAACAGCAGACCTTACATCAAATGCCATGAGAAACACTTTTGATCCAGAACAGATAGATGCAAAACAAGCATAACTGTGCCATGAGAAAATGATAATCAGCTAGATATCAGCTGATTGACAGTTATCATGCTCTACCTGAAGTGAGTCCTCTGTGTAACTTTCTTTCACTTTATTTAAGTTTGATATTTCGACCACAACAGAGCTACCACTTGAGTAGCCCGATTTCCCATGCAATGTGATTTTTGAAACAGGTTCAAAGGCACCATCATGGGAGCTTGACCCAGAAACACTAGGCGCGAGAGGGCTGCTTGGAGAAGCAGAACCACCAGAAGCTGCACCAATGCTATTATCAAATAACGGAACGATAGCCCAGGAGAAGGACTCTCTGTAGGGCATTATTCGGGACCACACCTGCAATTTCTGTCTCTCTCTCTCGGTTAAGTGTCCCTGTTTAAGAAGAAACCAATCAATGTCATACACAAAGACACAAAAGAAGATTGAAACTATAGCTGTTTTAGTAGGAGAAAGCTCCAGAACTGCCAACTTAATAAACTGCAAAAGAGGATATAACTCAAAGATTCTTGAAATCATACTGGTTCTTTCCGAGAATAAACAGAAGAAGTAACTCCACCCTCTTCTGTGGCAGACCTTTCCAGCTGGATTAGCAAACAAACTGATGCTGATGGCGCATCTAGAAAGAAGATTCCGCGTGGTTCAAAAGAAATTTTAGCCTGAAAAATGGTCATAAACCAGGATAAGTCATAGCTTTGATGTTGAACATTAGACAAGTAAATCTATAATCACAAGAGAAATGACTAACTGATCCCCTTACATCCTGTGATTCACTTGGTAGCACACGAAAATAGAAATCTTCCGACATTTTTTCTCTCCTTTCTCTGTTATACAGACAAATGGTACCGTAAAATGGCTCTACGACAAGAAACAAATTAAAGTCAGACCTAAAGACAAAATGGCATCAGTATAGGACTACATGTATAATGAGAGAGACTAGAAATCATATATGAGTCATTAATAGTAAGAAAAATCACCCACCGACTAGTCCTGCCTGAAATGACAAGGATTGAACTTTTACTGATATCTTCAATCCACTGGAAAAGAGAGAGAGAGAGAGAGAGAAGAGATGGAGACAGAAAGAAGGATAAGAGAATTAGATTTCAATCACAAATCAGCATTTAAATTATGAGATCGACACTTGCACCATGCTATAAGATTTTAAACCTGCCATAATGTGACATATGAGAGTCTGGAACCCTCTGCCCATATATCATCGACCTCTCGCTTTGCCAATCAAAGGATGGTTCATAAGCAGGTAGTGGAGCTGGACTAAAATGCTGCAATTGCATAAGAAAGATTTTCAAACCATGTTAGTAGCTGCGGCACGATAAAAACTTGACCTCTGGACGTAATAATGAAGTAAAAAAGAATTTCCAAATCTTGTAGTCTGTGAGGGAAACCATGTCCACATGTTCACACTGCTTTAGCAAATACTTTTAAGAGCTGAAACGAGGATCAAAAGCATATTAACATAAAACTTCAGCTAAAAAAAGAACCAGAACAGGCACCTTTGAGTCAGATGATGCAGAGTCTGTAAATTGCCTTCCTGAAGTACTTGGCAGGTCATCATCAGTGGCATCTTCCGCCTTGGCTTGCCTGGCGGTGGCAAGATGCATTTCTGTACATCAATAACATAAGAAATATATTAAAATCTGATACAGCAATCAGCAGTGGAAAAACTCTATAACAAACACAAAATTCTCTGTCAGGATATCAGTTTTTTGCTTCTAGAAACAAAATGCAGATGGCATATGGCGAGAAATAACAGTTTCAATCTTCTAAATTGCCAATCGGAGAACAAGCTTACTTTCCTCAGTTTCTGAAAAAGTCAGTAATAACATTCATATCTTCCAGTGTATTTTTTTATTTTTTTATTTTTTGGGGGGAGACACTTATATTCCAGAAAAGTGGCTCATGCAAATTGATGGAACCCTAAGCTATTAGTTTCTTTCACCTTGTTCATGGATAATACTGCACATGTTTTACCTGTCTCAATATCAGTATCAGGCCCTTCGAATATCTGGTTTTGAAATGAAACCTGCCCGACGCCCTCGTAGTGCCCATACTTGTTTTCATCCTTAACCCAATCTGTTCTATAACAATGCACGAGTTCATTCAAATGTGGCCACTGCTCCAGATTTTCGTTGAGCTGAAACGGAAAATTTTCACTCATCAGTGAAGCCCTTTGGTTGGATTTCTTAACAGATTATCATTAAGGATAATGCCTGTCTAGGGAAAATGTCAAATGAACTTTTCAAAGATAAGTTTGTGAGCACTATGTGTCTATGATTGCATAGCAATGGCCAACATGACCAAGATCCTAGCCAAAATGTCTCTATGCTATCAGCATCTCCAGTCATTTTCATTTTTATTATTTTATACCATCGTCATCGGAAACTATATTTTGTGATACTATCATATGATTAATATAGCAAAACCCCTAATGATTCATCTCATCGTATATGGTCCTATTCTAGGAACAAACGTACAAATCGCCATTCTACAACGAAATCTATTCTACTTTTCAATTCCATTGTCAAATAGCTTCTCAAATTCTACAGTCAAGCTGCAACAAGGGTCAGACAGAGGAGTTCAATTGACAAGCAAGAACAGAGCGTGCCAATGAAGCATAAGAGAAGAGCCATTATAAAGGTGTTAGAACTAAAAAGCCCAAAAGGATATATTTAAACAGATTTAGTCACACCTGAAGCCATGAATGAGATGGAATTGCAGGAAGCAAATGTCTAAACTAACTCAACTTTCTAACTGCAACATACTTCAGAGGGATTGACAAACATTATTTCTGCCATCAACGAACTTTGCACTAAAATTCCTAGCTAACCGAACAAATGAACTCAACAACAAGCAACCGACTGCAAGGAGTACTTAATTTCTATCAATGCATTGAGATAGTCACAAATGCAAACTCAATACAAATTCTACGCCATTATAGCATGCAAGAATCTTCCTCAGCAGCCTCAATTCATTCTCAACCGTGTTATGCGAGCAAAACACTTCGAACTTTTCATTAAGCAACAAAAATGACTACCAAACCATAGACCTACCGGGGCATAAACGGCAATAAGCAAGGAAAGGAACCACGCTACAGTTTAGCAAATTGTCTAAAAGGCTTTATACTTCTTGTCTTCTCGCAAATGCTTCGACCCGAAACTATAATCGAGGAGTCAGAGAAGAGTAATGCCTCAGCTCAAATGCACAAAGAACCAAATACTGACCAATGGGTCCAGCTTGAGGTGAGCAGCAGCCCCACCATTGCCAGAATGGCGTGGGATCCTCCGGAACCGGTTCGCCGACTGCGAGCCCTCCATTGCTTCCTATCAACCTGCAAAACACCCACAAACCCGAGTCCCCTCAACACGGCCCGCAAAACGCAAAAATCAAGCCCCAGAACCCTAATCCACCCTTCCCACCCCACAGACCCACAATGCTGCTACAACCAAGAACCGCCCGCAAAGCCGTGCATTGCAGATCTAGGAGAGATTTGGGAGCTGTTACCCACCTCGGTATTATGGGGTTTGACGTGGTTGCTGGGGGAGTAGGAAAGGCATTGAGGACCCCCCCACCCTTTGGGACCGAGAACAACCGCACTCCCACCAACCCTAGAAGCCAGGCGCGAGCAGAGTGGAGCTGCTGCTGCTGCTACAGCTAGCCTACAGGAGTCAAAGGGCAGTCCAAAGTCTAGATAGAGAGAGAGAAGGGGGGAGAGAAGGAGAGAGAGAAGATGTATTATTGGATTTGGACACACATATACACAGAGTGACTGTCTTTTTTGGATAACAATTTCTTTTAACTTTCCAGTTGTTTTTCTCTTCCTTCTAAGACAAGAAAATTTCCCCCTTCTTTCTTTTATTTTTTTTCCCTAATCTCCTTTCTTTTATGTTTAAATTATTAAATGTATCCGAGTTGGTCCACGTGAATACTTTATAAATCTGGAAAACGGGGTTGTCCGGCCACTCAAGTCGTGAAGGTGGCCTTTCCCTGCATGACTAATTGGAAATTCGAATTCATTTTTTTTACTAAAACTGTCACACTATTTCAACCGGTACGATTTTTTTCTTTTTTAGAGAATGTTAGATGATTGTTTTGGATTGTCCCGGTTATTTCCAGCAGAGCAAACAAATAAAAATGAACTTTTTGATTCGTATAGAGATTATAAAGTCCCCAACTATTGTTTTGATTGAGTTGTGTTACCTTTTTTTATTTTTTGGAATATTATTATTATTGTTGTTATATTGAGAGTGGGATGTTGTAATCAGGGTAGTAATTTGGATAGCTATATATGGCTGTCTATCCCATTCTCCGTTGAAACTTCTTTAATTTTTTAGTCAAAGATTGAAACTTTAAGCTAAATCATGCTCTTTAAAAAGCAATTTCTTTTAGTTTTCCTTTGGCTTTCAAAAGGATCTATTTGGTGCAAATCAAGTATGAAGGCGGATACCAACATTAGTTGATTCGACCGGTGGCAATTTTTCTTAAGAAAGATCTTAAAGTTCGAGACTTCGTAAATGGACGAAATCCTTAATTGAAAATTTTATCTTTTAGCAGGTCAACTTGGCTTGAACCTGGATTAGTTGGGGTTCGAGACTTCGTAAATGGACGAAATCTTTAATTGAAAATTTTATCTTTTAGCAAGTCAACTTGGCTTGAACCTGCATTAGTTGGGGTTCAAGACTTATGAATATAGGGTGGTGCATGCCCAGAAAAGTCTCAGGATGGCTGCCTGGTTTTATTTGGTCGATAAAAGACATTTTAGGAGCTTTTGGAAGTTAGCTTTGAGATCAATCCTACTTATTATTAAAGCATCAAGATTGCAAGTTATATAGATAAGAAAAAAGAATTTGAAAAACTCATCAACAGATTGGAAAAAAAAAAAAAGAATTTATTACCCCAAAAATAAATGGCCCATGCAGGTCTCGAACCTGCGACCTTCGCGTTATTAGCACGACGCTCTAACCAACTGAGCTAATAGGCCTCTTGCTGCTGAGACTTGACCGCAGATTCTGAGAAACTCATTGCGGCAGTTTCCTAACACCAAACCTCTGTACACTGGCTGAGGTTCCAAGTCTTACAGAACTTTTAATTTGTAATTGTTCTCCTTAGGTTGAACCAAAAAAACGATTGGCGCCATTGATTACGCACGAGAAGCTGGACAACGGAGTCATTTGACACCGTTTACAATCATAAACACACTCTCGTAAGAGAAACATAGGCAACTACCAAGACATGTTCCCAAGCACCGTATTCTTCCTTCTGGGTGTTAGTGTTGGATAAGTTGAAAACCTACCAATGATGGCAAAGAACAACCAATGCATAGCGTCAAAGAAAGACTTACGCCTTTCAGCAAGTTCTGTACACGCAAAATGGCAATGGCACAATATGCTCGAAGTCAATAGAAGAAAATACTATTTCTCAGAAAAACCCGAGTCTACGAAGTACTCTTAAAACTCAGTGAGATTTGTAATGAAGAGATTCTCATGCCGAGTCGTCAATTATCGACTTTCAAACTATACACATCAGCTCTAAGCCGCCACTATACAATCTGAGTTACACTAGTGCTCCATCTTGCCTTCACGACACAATCCTCCCATTCAAGTATCCGGGAGTTGGGAGATCCCTGGTCACTTCAACAGCTACAATCCAATAATCAAATTTACTGATCACAAATAGGTGAGCGGTATTGCATGACTCCTTTTCTTCATTCAGTTGCAGTAGAGAAGAAACTTTTATGAGACTTGGTATCGTCAGCTCGGGAAGAAAAAATAGGTCGGGTAGAGATTTACAGCTTCGAACTATAGAGCTGAAACTGATACTGGGTCCGAAGAGCAGTCAAATATGGACAAAGATGATACGAAGTGCTAAAAGGAAAAGTTTATGGAGAAATCAATCTGAAGATTTGTTTGGGCTTTCTAAGATGATAATCTCATTTATGGGGCAAGCGAACAATGAAACTGAACGATTTGGTGGGTTAGAGATCGGTTATGGGTCAATTAGGAAGATGTAAGAAAATCTCTGGAAAGATGTGTTTCCTGTCGTTGTCTCGATGAGGTTAGCACTCAGTAGTAGGCTGCAGAGCTTGGATATTTAGGTAGAACTTATGATTTGAGGATCTAGATGAGCTGGGAGAGTGAAGGCCACAGAAAGGAGTTGAGTCTCCACAGACATGACCAAGGTGAACTCCACACTTCCGGCAGAGGAGCTTAGTCTTCGGGCGGCTACGGCCCAAGTAGATGGGGAAACAGCTGACCTCATCCTCCTGCGTGAACCGACTGGGGTCAATTGATTGGAAGGAGACAAAGTCTTTCTTTGCAGATCTCCGATGTTCAGAATTCGCAGCAGAGGCAATTTGATCTGAGGATTTCAGGTTCAGAGGATATGCACAGGACGCGCAACTGCCAAGAAAAGCAACGGAATAATGTGAACTTCAATTAGAAATCGACAAATAAAGGATGGAACAGATCAATCAAACAGAACTTATTTGCATAATTATTGCAGAAAATGTGGTAAAGCACAAAACCCGCTCACATATAAAAGCACGGATTTCTAATAATCTTGAACATCTGAAAAGAACGTGATTAGTAACAAATGATGTACACTGTAATTGATGGCATGGCACATCAATTATGCAAAGGTTTGCTCCATGAGTTGGTTACCAACGTGTCATAGACAAAAAAGTGTAAGCGCACCGCCAGATCAACAAATATCGAACAATCCCGAGGATGCCATAAAAATTCCTTCTACGTTATAAACCATCAGCAAAGAGGAAATAAAGATCTCAGAGGAAGTTGGGAAACTCTCATTAAAACAATACATACAGATGCTCCAGTTCAGCAGAAACGACAATCCGAAACAAGGAAACAAATTCCGCCGTTATCCCCATATCACGAAAAACATTCTCGCTTAATAGTTGATAACAGTGCACCCTTTTACACAAAATGCATAAACAATTCCAACCGGACAAATTCAATGACAAAGAGCAATAACAGAGTCCATTTAAGCTGATTCCGATTCGAGTGGATTCTAAAACTACAAGAAAGCAGGCTCCGAAATGGCTAACTTTTTCGAATAATGCGGCTTGTAAAACAGTTCGCATAAACTTTTACTCGCACACTGTTTGCGTCTCCTATTCCTAGACATGGAAGTCTTATCCTTTAGGCGATTACTAGAGCCCATTTTGATGAAATAAATCAACAATGGTAAAGCTATTGCACAGATCGTTCACAGAGACCAGCTCACAGGCGCAATGCAGCTCAGCTCGCAGGGCAATCTCAAGATCACTGAAAATGGCAGACAATCATAACAAGAAAAGCCCGCGACCCACGACAGAAGAAGCAAAGAAGAGGCAATGCACCTGTAAGAGACGTCGGCTTCCGACATTGCTTCAGCCTGATCGACGATCACGGTCGAACCCAGTTGAGCCCTCGCTGATTTCAACGAGACAAGAACGATTCCGGGGTCGGGGGCTGATCAGGGGAGGGAGGACTGAAAGAACGAAGGACGGTAAAGGTTAGATTTTTTAACAATCGGGTGAAGGGATAGCTGGGTTTGGCGGCGGCGGCAGCAACGGAGGAGGCTTCAGGTCTGCTGCTGTCTCTGTCTCCTCCTTCTGATTTGGACGGGCGGAGGCGGAGGAGAGGAGCAGCAGTTGACTCTCTCTCTCTCTCTGTCTCTATACGCCTCTGTCTCTCTGTGGCTTTCGGCAGTGCCGAGGAAAGTTGTTTTTGTTTGGACTTTAGGGGTTGACTTCGGATTAGCTTTTAGTAGGCGACGGGAAATCACGTCTGATTAAATTAGTCTTAATTAAGCCAATCTTCGTGATAATGACGCTGGATTATATTATTTAGGGTTAATAACAAAAAAAAAAGCACAAACTTTTCAAATTTTAATAATTCTAATACGAACTTTTTCCCTTTAACTTGAAACTACAGAAACTTTTGATTTGATAACAATTCTAGCACGGCATCAAAATTTTCGTTAATTTGGACGGAATCGAGGTCACAAAGGACGCCGACGACTCCAATCGCGGGGGTGATGGCTGGGGTTGTGGCTCCACCTACCGAAATTGGGAGAATCCTCAATTTGAGGGTTCTCCTGGTCGAGGGTTCTCCCGATTCCGAGGTAGGTGTCTCGATTCCAGCTACCACCCCCAATTGGGGTCGCCGGCACCCTCCAATTGGGGTCATTGGCGCCCTCTATAGCCTTGATTCCGTTCAAACTAATGGAAAATTTAACTTCGTGTTATAATTGTTATCAAATCGAAAGTTTATGTATTTTTAGATTAAGAAAAAAAAGTTTGAGCTAAAATTATTAAAAATGTGAAAATTTTGTGTTTTTTTTTTGTGTTATTAATCCTATTATTTAAGAGTCCTTTTTAGGATTCAAAAGGTTATTAAAGGAGCCACATATGCAGTCTCGACTTTTCGATCGCTCGACCTCCTGCCACGGGTGAAGATGTTTCGCGATGAAACGGCTAGTAATATATAAGCGAGTTACCTCAAGGGATGCTGTGAATACAGGTAGCTTTAGATGACATATGTATATATCCAAATGCATCATGAAAGGTTAGTTTTTTTTTTTTTTGGGGGGGGGGGGGGGGTGGGGGGGTAAGCAGAGATTCATTAAACAAAATCACATGGGTTCGCTGATATGATCAGCTACATGGCGTGGAAATGAGTTCCCACTGGTGTCCAAATAAAGCAACTGAGAAATTGAAACAGGCACAAAATCAAAAACTACTAAAGCTGCATCCTGGTCGCGCCCCGTCTTTGCAAGCCCATCAGCACATCCGTCTGCTTCTCTGTAGACATGAGATGGTCGGACTTCATCCGGTAACATGGTCAGCTTCCTGCAGTCATCGATCACATGTTGAAGGCGAATATTAACAGCACTGCCCCAAACCCAGTCAATAATAAGCTGTGCATCTAACTAGACACAAGATTTTTTTGATGCTGCAACTAGAGTGCAGTCGCATAAAATATGCTGGATCGTTTCCTCCCGGGAATTACAAGTGGGACACGATGGTTCAGCGTTGAAGTTTCTTGCTGCTAAAAGGGCTCCGGTCGGCAGCCTTTCATGGCAACAGAGCCAAATGAACTGCTGAATCTTGGGGATAGCTAAGCTTTTCCATATCCACGACCAGGGCGTCTACGTCGGGCACCCAGTGCAGTTTAGAAGGCTGGAGTACAAGCTATTACTAGAGTGGTCCCAAACCAATCGATCTCCAGAATCGTTGGGGGAGCAGAGGGGGGTTACCATGGATGGATGGCTTCCTTCCCTAATCTCAGTTGGAAGAGGGAAGGGGATGGTTGGTGCTAAGCTCCCACTTCCCTAATCTCAGTTGGAAGAGGGAAGGGGATGGTTGGTGCTAAGCTCCCACGTTCTTGCAGTTGGAGAGGATTGTATGGACAGTCCTTTTGTTCTTCCATTCTAGGCAGTGGTCCCAAGATGCGTTCTCTCAGTGGACAATCTCCTAGCCAGACATCATTCCAAAAAGTTCACTCTTGCCCCCATTGCCAATAATCCATTTCGAGCCATTGTCCCAAGCTTGAAGTCCTGCTGCTCTAAATGCTTTCCAATTTTGCAGATCCTTTCCAAAGCTGTTCGAGGTTACGGGTGCCAAGTTTGAAGTTCAGTATTTGTCCATCCCAGCCCTCTCCACGAATTTTCCAAGGCATGCGATGTTCCGAAGATCCATTCCAGGGATTGCCAATCCACTGCTCTCCTTCGGTTGAGCCACGGTTTTTCCCAATTAACCAAATGCATTTTCCTTTTCGCGGTAGTACAACCCCGAGGAAAATCTCGATTTAGTCTATCCAAAGATGTAAGTTTCCCAAAGGTTAGTTGATCCGAGACCAATCTAATGGGCTCATATTCAACACACACACGCACAAAAAACTAATGGGCTCATAGTGCAAATAACTATTTTCTGATACAATTTGCTTATTTACTGAACAATTTTTTGAGTTTTTCAAATTTTCATGGTTATCTACGAAGCACATTATAAAGCTGAAGACGATATAATAAATAAAGACGATATAATAAATAGTGGCCAATTGTAAATATATATACCATTAGGATTAAATTAGTAAAAATGTAAATAAATTATTAAATGTTTAATAATTTTGATATGCAAGCACATTCTTGATTTTGAAAAAAAAAATTCTCAAAACTGATTTAGAAAAAAATTCAATTTCTAAAAGTTACATATTTATAGAAAAAATTTTCTATGTGATTAGTAACTAAAAGAAATATCTACCGATATGCGATAAGTATGTTCAAATATTGACTAATTTTGAAATAGTAAAAAATAAATCCATTTAAAAATCTTTAAAAGTATGAATTTGTAAAAAGATATAATCTATTTTTAAAAATAGATATATACAAAAACATATAATTCATATATATATTTTTTTCTTACTATATACTAAAGGTTGTGTGTGTAACCATATTTTAATACATTTATATTTTGTATGAATATACACTAATGAATACTTATTTTGCTGTTATTATTTATGCGTTGAAATATTGCTTTTTATTTAAAAAAAATCAAGATTTTTAAATAATATCTATATATAAATTCATGATTATTAAATTCAACTGGAGATCACCATAGTATCCAAAAGATTTTATGATATTTTCAGTTTTTCAAATGAAATATTATAATTGAAAATAATTTCAAAAGATTTTATTGCTAATTTTATAATAAAAGATAATTTCAAATACTCAAAAAATCGAGAAAATTTCATTCACATATTAATATATTTATATTATGTATAAATATATACTTAGTTTGATGTTAATAATTATGTGATGAAATATTAATTTTTATTTTAAAATTTTAACATTATTAAATAATATCTACAAATATTATAAATCCTCTCATTTATTTCAAATATATTATGTTATATAAATTATAAAAGTTAAAAGAGTCAAGAAATTGAATTGTTTGGTGATATATCTTTAAAAAATATTTTTTATTAAAAATAATTTTGAAAATAAAAATAATTAAATAAGAACCAAGAAAATTCATTTTAGAAAATATATACTAATATAGTGATATTAATTATTAGATTACATTCAGAAACCGAGCGTTCTGAGGCCATATATTAATATATTTATATTATGTATGAATATATATTGATATATACTTATTTTTTATGCTAATATTTATGCGACGAAATATTAATTTTTAAATAATATCTATATATAATAAAATCTCTTCTCATTTCTTTCAATTACATTATGTTGTATAAATTGTAAAAATTAAAGAAATCAAGAAATTATATTTTAAGATGGGATATCTCTAAAAAATATATTTTTGGTTAAAAATAATTCCGTATAAAAATCTAGAAATTTCCATTTAGAAAATTCATATTCCCTTCAATTGGAGATCACCGTAGTATTTAAAAGATTTTATGGTCTTTTTTTAATGAAATTTTATAACCGAAAATAATTTCAGAAGATTTTGTTATTAATTTCATAATAAAAGATACATTAAAATTTTAAAAACTCAAAAGATCAAGAAAATTTCATTCAGAAACAGAGCATTTTGAGGCCATTTAGTCGGGCCGATCCTGTATCTTGCTCTCATATATATATATATATATATATATATATATTATTTCAAAGTTTTATTTTAGTTTTGATACCGGTGCATTAGATGGGTCTTTGGCTTTAATAGATGAAATGGATTGCAACCCTAAAATCTCGGTAATGATTCGGGTCCATTTGGTTTCACAAAATTTTTTAACTCTACTCCACTTAACTCCACCTATCTTCAATTCAACAACACAATTATCATTTTTCTTTTTATCCTTCAATTTCTTTAACCATTCAATTCAATTTTTAAAACTAAATTATCAGTTATTCATTACTTTTTCACATTTTTTTCTCATAATTCAACGACACAATCATTACAAGCTAATTAAAATAAAAACTCAACTATAAAACTAAATACGAATTCTTTTTTCTCAAAACATAGGAGGTACTTTTGTTATTACTGAAAGAACTCTCTCTCTCTCTTCGCTCTCAAGAAAATTCTCTCAATGGCTTTTGCGTGGGAACTTTGCTCATCCCTTTCACGGCCCTCTTATGATCGATTTTGGGTGATTCAAATTCTTCAGCTTGCTTTTGTTATCGATTGATTCTTGCTAATCTCGATCATGCAAAAGGTTGAATTGAGGAAATTATTAGATTTTTGGCTGGATAATTTGATGGCTTTAGATGTTGTTATGAAAACAAAAAAAGAAAAAAAAGGAATTGAGTTGTGTGTCGATCGGCTAACCCTATGAATCTCACAAAATTACGAGTCCAACCTCAGGAGCGAATCAATCATAGTGCCAAAAGCTATTTTGGGCCATGACAAAGACTACATTGAAGTTCAATGAGCTAGTGATTGTTTGAAGGAAGACCTGTGGTTAAATTGCCCAAATCTATCATAGAGGAGGGCGTGGAGATATACAAGAATGCATTGGCTAGCGAATGGGGGGGATCTATCCAGGGACCATTTTGATAGATGGAAGCGACGCAGGGACTATTCTGGTAAAAAAACTCTCTCGAGGACTAAATTGTGAATTTTCCATGGACCAAATTGATAGCACTCTCTCTTTTTACCTTTCCGGAGCGCAATTTTTCCCGTCCGCCGATCGAGAGGTAGGCTGCTCAACCTCCGCCTCCGCTTCGCCGCGGCGATATCTGCTCCTTCGTCGGGCTTCTGCCGACTCTGCAGCCGTCGGATTACTGCCCGATTGAGGCGAAAAGCGGCTCTAATTCCAACTCCTTAGGCTTCACAATTCATAACGTGCTTATTACCGGTATGATTCGGTTGTTCCTCTCACCAGCAGACGAGGCTGGCGGCGGAGACGACGAGTCCGCCCGGTCGGTGATTGCTCATCTGAATCAACTAGGTTCCGTCATCTGGTCTGCGGTAGTTGCAGCCGGTTGCAGATCGGAGGCTCGGCTATGGCTTTGCAACACGATATCTCGCTTGACCTCCCTGCCGCGCCTAGACCACCGGGACATATTCGTCTCGCTACTGAGGTCGAAGCCGCGGGGGAGAGCGTTAGCATCTCAACTTCTGCAAATGATGTTCGAGAAGAGACCGC
Organism: Punica granatum; assembly: GCF_007655135.1. Classification (NCBI taxonomy): domain Eukaryota; kingdom Viridiplantae; phylum Streptophyta; class Magnoliopsida; order Myrtales; family Lythraceae; genus Punica; species Punica granatum. The sequence goes on along the minus strand of NC_045134.1, from coordinate 24,562,887 downwards.
ACATGGCAGGACCTGTCATAGCCAGAAGAAGCCACCTGCTTGAACAGTTCTTCAGAGGTATACTCTCACTGTCTGTAACTCGTTGCGTAGCTACTGAAGATGGTCTTGATCAAAGCACAAGAACATGCTTTGCCGGAAATTGAAGCTATTAGGTGCCATGAGCTTCTTGCTTATCAATGTCTTATGAAATGCAGGGAACCCCAGGCGGATTTTCGACTGGTTCTGGAACTTCGATGCTGGTGGAGGATTGGATCACAAGAAAGGAGCCAAGGCTTTGTCGCAATTCACGTTCATCAATCGCGATATCTGCTGGGAGGAGTTGGAGTGGAAGGGGAAACATGGGCAGTCACCGGCAATGGTTGCCACGAAGCCTCATTACTTTCTCGATTTGGACGTTCAGAGAACGGTGGAGAACTTTGCCGAATATGTACCTGAGTTCTGGTCGTCGAGTGAGTTTGCAGAATCGTTGAGGGATGGCGAGATCCTGTCAATTGATTCGAAGTACTTTCTCGAATTGTTTGTTGATTTTATGTACGTGGAAGACGCTAGAGATGTGTGGGAAGTTGTGAGTGATTTTCTGATGGAGGAACCGTTTTCTTGTCTATGCCAACGCCTCCTCATAGGACTCGAAGAGAGTGACTTCTTGGTCTTCCTAAAATTGCTTGGTGATCATCTTAGGCCAAAGATGGAGCATAAGGAGTTCGGTCACTCTACCCACTGGCTAGAGATTGTTCTGTCTAAGTCTCGAGATTTTACATCGGTTGATCAGCTCTTGCTGTTAAATGCTGTTATCAGTCAAGGACGGCAACTTGTCCGAGTGATACATGATGAAGAGTGCAGAGAGGAAAAGGAAAAGATCGGAGATATATTATCGAAAATTTCTAACGCCTTCAGCGGGGCTAATAGCTTTGTCTCTTTCCTGGAAGAGTGCCAAAGGATGAAGACAGTTGAAACCGTAAGAGTGATAGGGCTTCAATCTTGGGTTGTGCACTATAAGCTGTCGAATGAATGCCAGAACATAGACTCATGGGAATCTTTGTTTATAAGAAATGGGATTAAGTTCCGCAAATCTGGAAAATATTCGATGGTTCAGTATGGATCAGGAGGTGAAAGTGAGTTTGAATTGGATGATAGAATATCCATTGGTTCTCGACGGAAAAAGAAAGACAGGAAGAGAAAGAAAAGGAAGAGAAACTACGAGTTTTATGAAAGTTGTAATGACTTGTTGCATATTGATATGGCTGATAATGGCTTACAGGATAGGGCCGAGAGTTGGTTGCTTTCCACGGATGAATTTACTGCATCATGGACCATTGTGAGTGACTCAACTGAACTTCCTTTCCCCTTAATGCATTTTGCTCGTATTTCTTCGACTTAATTGTAAGCATGTGTTGTGCAGTGCAGCCAATGAGAAGGCTACATGTTTGGATATCTGATTGCTTTGGATTTTTTGCAGGCTGATTTGCCAGAGCACATTGCTAATCAATGCTTTAGTGCATGGATGAAGTGGGTGAATGCAAAGTTAGCTCTGGAAGCTTAACGTGTTTGGCATATGTTCTTCACTCTGAGATAGGTATTTCACCGGTTGTCTATGATTACTCTTGTAGAATTGGCCTCAGAGTTAGAGAATTTCAATACAAGAAGTGTAGTGGCGATGTGTATGGGAATATTAAAATATTTAATTGAGCAAGTTGAAGATGCTTCTTCCCTCCCGATGGCTATTTTTTACTTTTTGCTCATTTACCAGGGACATAAATAAAATAGTTAACTCCTAGGCTGATTAATCTCAATAAATATAGGTTGACTGGCCTCTCCACAATAAGCCGTTCTAGATGGACTGAAAGAAAACCAACAAGCAGGCTGCTGCGACTGCTTGGAGTCACACGTTCCCTTTGGATGTCTGACTGGTATATAAAGCAGGTATCGCTGAGAGATAGATGATCTTCCATCTTGTATCTGGTTGATCTATTAACTGGTGATCTGGTCAGTGAAGTCTATCTGTTTCCTGGGGTCACTTTATTATTCTTCAAATTGATGCACCGGCATATCAACCCAGGAGCATGTTTTGCTTTAATGTGGTATGGTAACCGCAGCACAAGTTTGTTGAGGGAATTTAATGGTGCGTTTGGTTTCAGAGTTAAAGTAACTTTAATTTTGATTGTGGAAAAGGACAAATGATTGTGTAGTGTGTTGACTTAAAGTTAAAGTTAAAATTTTTGACTTGGGAAATGTGTATTTTTGTTGTGTAGTGTGTTGAGTTAAAGTTAAAGTTAGAATTTTTATGATTTTAACTGCGAAACGAAACGGAGCATAAGATCCTTGCTTAGAATCATGCCAAATGTTGATGAGAGTGAATAGATGCCATGTTTATAGTATGTCTTTGATGAAAATGAAAATCCCCTTTCAAGGCTCCATTTATATTGCATATTTGGTTTTCCAGGCAAGTGAATTCTTATTTGATTGGTTGGCAAAATCCCACCAGGTATTAGAAGGGACCTACACCAGCTCGCCAAAGCTGCTGCCGCCTCACTCCAAGCTGTTTCTGACTGACCATTCTTCACTGCTGACACCACCAACAGGAGTGGTGAAAATAATCTGCGAATATTGCCGGAACCAGCAGAGGATGCTGGCAGATTTGTTGAACATTCCCGACATTATATGGCAGTGGTCGTTGAGGGGCAGGTGTACTGGGAGGGTGGCAGCAATGACAACGGAGTGGCGGGCAGACTGTGGGTAAGTTATCTTGTCAAACTTCTGAAAATGATCACACCGATCTCAGCCAAACACGGGAAAATAAGCTGTTGCTTTACCTGTAAAGCATTTTCATAAGAAAACCAATTACTAAAACAAATGGAGGCTGAGTTCATCTTCTGTGCTCTTTGCGCAGGTATGATTGCATTGGAACCCTAAGCATTATGCATCACTAGTAGTCAAGGGAAGATCATGGGAACTGGGAACTCAAGAAGTCGGTGACAGGCACCCTACTTCACTGTGTTTAGGAAGTGGACGAGGGGACGAGCCGGGACATATCAAACTCGGGCCGACTCAATGGACTTATATGAGATAAGATGGATTTTTACGTCTTTGACTTTTAAATGGCGGGGATCAAACTCTTGCCCGAGGGTCCTATGAAGGCCATCTTCTGGGATAATAAAACCCATTAGATTGAGGACGGGGAGGCAACATGAGCATTTATGCCAAAGATCACGGCTGGTTTCATTGGGGAGAAACGAGTTTCATTAGTAGCATTGGCTCACAAGACTACCGGAGTTCTGTCCCGCTTGTGATCGCTTTGATAATTGTTCTAGTCTTATTTATCGAAATAATTGCGGAGCTGTCATGTATAATTTGAATGACACAGTAAGGAATTATGGTTGGAAGCAAGAACGGAATGGGATTATGTTGGCGATATGAGCTCGGTTTTCCCTATCATATCATATCATATCATATCATACTAACGAACTAAATTTACCTACTAACTAAGAGTAAATTTTCTTCTATTAAAAGACTCATACCCGATGGCTTACTTAAGGATAGCAAGCGTCGAATTACCTAAAATTAACCCTTGTTGATATAAAAATCTATTTTAACCAATATAAATAGTATTTTTGATTTGTGACGTTAGACATGTTCTTATTTTTACCGTAAAACATAATGTTAGACTAACATATTGGATGAAACAAATTCTTGTTTGGGTATTAATTTGGCCTTGACCTTAATCTTCTTTTAGTAAATATTTAATCTATTGCAAGAAAGTTCGTCTACCTAAAATTAGTAGATCACTTAAGACCTATTATTTTGCGATTATGATACTGTAATTTGAAAATTTGAATATTCAAACTAAGATTGAAGGGAAATATTAATTTTTATACCATATGAAATATTAATTAATACAATCTTTAGAAAAAAAACTTGAGTATTCACTATCAATCAAGTGTTCATAATTTTACACATAAGTAGCTTTATAAATAATTCCAATCAATTATACTATATATTAGTTACTACACAAATTACACTGACAAATCAAAAAATTGTCAAAACTTTTTTTATGACTCACGGCATCGAACGGGTGCAGTACGCTAGTGGAAAATGAAAGCTTTTGTGTTTTGGAATATTAAAACCAAACCTCATTCGAGCACGAATAACTCTCAAGAAAATCATCCCCATTCTACATCTATGCCATTGTAGAGCGCTAGGTTTTACCAGCCTCTTGGCTCCTTACTGCAATATATGACCCTCCGTACATGCATGAAAAATCTATGTTATGGACTGACTTATCAAATCTTGCAAGCTCAATTGACTCCCCATGATTGATTATAGGAGATTTCAATGAAATTTATGCTTCATCTGATAAAATAGGAGGGCGTTCTTATGCACCATCTTCACGTTCCTTCCTTGATAGCTTCCTTAATCAATCGGGATGCATTGATCTAGGATTCTCAGGTAACCCTTTCACATGGAGAAATAAAAGATCAGGCCTAGTCTCCATTAAGCAGAGATTAGATAGAGCTATTGCAAATAACATATGGAGGACCACATTTCCAAAAGCAGGAGTCTTCCATCTCCCGCAAATTCGCTCTGATCACAATCCTATTTTATTGAAACTTTGGATGCACTCCTCGCATAAACCCAGACCCTTTCGCTTTGAAGAAGCTTGGACCCGGGATATCTCTAGTAAAGACATTGTCAAAAATGCATGGAATAAAACGGTTTATGATTCAAAGGCCTTCCAACTCACTTCTAAAATTAAACTTGTCAAAAAAGATCTTAGGAAGTGAAATAGGGAAGTGTTTGGATACTGTGATACTAACATTGCAGGAATCATGGAGAAACTCGAAGCCATCCAAGGAAAGGCCTCCACACTTGAGACCAAGGAACAAGAAGAAAAGCTCCTAGCAGAACTCGAAGAAAACCTTATCAGGAAGGACTTCATATGACGGCAAAAATCAAGAGAACTCTGGATGAAGGAGGGGGACAAAAATTCCAAATTCTTCCACCTCTCAACTATCATAAGGCGTAGATCAAATTCCGTTGCTGCCATCAAGGATATTAATGGGGAATGGTGCCAAGACAACGAAGGAATATGAAACTATTTCCTCTGAAACTTCCAAGACCTATTCCATACCTCTCACCCCTCAATACCCGATGATTTGGAAGGTCTGATTAGCCCAGCCATCTCAGTGAAAGACAATGAGAACTTAATCTGCCCTCCGGATGATAAGGAAATCATGATGGCCTTAAACTCAATCCCAAGTCTCAAAGCCCCTGGCCCAGATGGAATCCCTTCAATTTTCTACAAGCACTATGGAGATATGGTTAAACCACTCCTCATCTCAGCTGTCAAGAACTTCTTTAGCTCAAATCACATTCTTAGAGAGTGGAACAACACTTTTATCTCCCTCGTACCAAAGTGCCACGGAGCATCCACTTTCAAAGACTTCAGGCCTATCAGTCTATGCAATGTGAGCTACAAAGTGATCTAAAAAATAATTGCCAACGAACTCAAGCCACTCTTCCGGAAGATCATTTCCCCAAACCAAACTATTTTCATCGAAAGGAGATGGATAAATGAGAACGACTTTCTCACCCAAGAGATCCTTCACACAATGAGGAAAACAAAAGCCCGCAAAGGGTGGATTGGGATGAAGATTGACTTTATGAAAGCCTTTGATAAGCTGGAATGGTCTTTCATCATTAAAATTCTCGAAAATCTAGGCTTCCACTCGACCTTTATCTCTTGGATTCATTAATGTATCTCCACATCAACCTTTTACATCCTTCTCAACGGCTCACCGTATGGTCACTTCTCGCCATCCAGAGGTCTAAGGCAGGGAGATTCTATTTCTCCCTACTTGTTTGTCATATCCATGGAAATTCTGTCACGTCTTCTATATAGGGCTGAATCAAACGGCGACATTAAGGGCATTCAAATAGGTCGTGGAGGACCTCAGATTACCCATCTAATGTTCGCAGATGACCTTCTCATCCTAGCAAAGGCCTCTCCTGCTAATATCACAGCCATAAAGGACATCCTCGATAAATTCTGCCACTGGTCAGGCCAAGAAATCAACTGCACCAAATCATGTCTTTTCTTCTCCAAGAACACAACAGCTGACTCTAGAAAATCTGCAAAATCCATCCTTGGCATTAGAAAACTAAAGGAAAATGCAAGATACCTGGGAAACCCACTGTTCATCAAAGGAAAAAGGAAAGAATCATTTTAGTTCCTCATTGATAAGATCAAAAATAGACTAGCAGCCTGGAAGACAAAAGCACTATCATGGGCTGGTAGAGCCACTTTGATCAGATCAGTAATCAACAGCACCCCGATTTATACTATGTCTCTGTTCCGGCTTCCAAAGTCCACACTTAATACAATTAAAAAAGTGACTAGGAGATTCTGGTGGGGTTCTACCAAAGAAGAGGGCAACTTCTATACACTAAAAAATTGGGATGCCATTTACCAACCGAAAGCAAAAGGAGGCCTTGGCTTTCGAAGAGCAGAAGACTCAAATAAGGCAATGCTTTCCAAAACGACTTGGGCGCTCACAAAAGGTAACGACAGCCTGGCGGGTAGAGCTTTCAAAGCTAAGTACGGTAATTTTCTAAACTCCACCAACCGCCTCTCAGCTTCGCCGATTTGGAAAGGTCTCCAATGGTGCAATGATACTATCCAGGCAAGTACTTGCTTTTCTATAGGGAACGGCTCTATAACCTCAGCTTGGCTTGATTCATGGATCCTAGGTATAGACAACTTCAAACCATCTCCTAGGCTAGATGTAATCCAAGACCCTGCCCTAAAGGTACGTGATCTGATGCTCTTCAACCCAAAGCAATGGAACATTCCACTTCTCTCGTCCCTTTTCGAGCAAGACACGGTGCATAACATCCTCAAGATCCATCTGTCCCAAGCCGATTTCGAAGATTCTGCAAAATGGACCCCCAATTCACAGGGGAAGCATTCTGTAAAATCCTTTTACCCCACAGATCAACATCACAGATTCCATGATCACAACGGAATATCTTGGAAGGCCATCTGGAATCTTAAAATTCATGAACGCTTTAAACTCCATCTTTGGATGATAGGTAGTGAAAGCCTCCCCTGGTTTAGTGAAGAGGACGCCCCATGTCCCCTTTGCCATACCAGCTTTGATAGATTGATCATCTCTACGTAGATTGTATCTTCTATCGTGTTGCTTGGAGGGAATCACTCTGGGATTTGCACTCTAGCATTCTCCCTATCAACAATGTGAAGAATCTTATTAACTTCATTTCTTGCCCCCCTGCATCAATCTTCCCCAAGCGCTCTGATAGGACCGAGCTCTCCCTATATGCAGCCATCGTTCTTTATTATTTGTGGATCTTATGCAATGATGTCTTGCACACAAGGAAGCCAGCTGATTTACATGAATGAATAAATAGGATAAAGAGGTCTTATTTGGAGCACCATAGAAGCAATCTCACTGAGGATAAGCATCAAAAAGAGCGGCCCCATCATCAACTGCATCTCCTTGCATCACAAGCACCTTCAGGGCCTGATTGGCTTATTTTAAACACAGATCCAGCCTGGACCATCAACAGAACATGCCTCTCCGGGACTCTCTAGCTTTTGAACGGCAGTCCTTCACTATCCTGGTTCCAGTCCTCTAACGAAGATAAACCTCTCCAAGCAGAAGCCGAAGCAACCCTCCTCGCACTATCCATTGCTGCTGAAAGAGGATTGACGAAAATATGGCTCAGATGCGATGCCCTGCAACTTGTGAATGCCATTCTGCACCTCTGTACCTCCCCTTGGGAGATTAAAAGCATAATTGCGGATATCGCTTTAGCTCTTAATTTTTTCTCTTCCTGGGTTTGTTCTTGGGTACCGAGGGAGGAAAATTCCATTGCTCATAACTTAGGCCAATTCGGTTTATTGTCTAACTCCCCCTCGCTTTGTATTTTCCAAAGATATTCCAACCTTAGGCACTCGAACTCTGTACTTGATTCTTGTCTTAAATGAATTATCTTATTTATCAAAAAAAAAAACTCTCAAGAAAATCATCTTATGCTCACAGTTACTCGTATGTTTCAATATTAGATCGAATAATCGGACGATTGAAAACCGGTTACTGCAAATACTGTGATCGTCATCATAAACTCAGGATTATGTCATCGATGAACAGATATTAGGCACGCATTTGAACCGAAACCAGAAAGACGAATTTACCCCCATCTGGAAGGCATTTTAATGCCAAATCTGAAGGTCATTCCTGTCTAAAATGATAAATCGACTCAATTCAATTAACCAGCTTATATTAAACAACAATATAATAATAATAATAATAATTAATTAATTACAAACCCTAGCAAGCAAATTCATCCCCTCGGAGCAGAGATTCTTCTTCGTCCGGAAATATCAAATTCCGTTCCATTTCTCTCAGAATTCAGCTGAAACCGGCGGAAACCCGCCGTCCCAGAGCCGCTACTCGTCCACCTGATCACCTGATCGCCCTGAGCTGCCAGCTAGTGCTTTGGGATTGGGATTGGGGTTGCAATCGCCGTTGCCTGATCTTAGCAATTCGTGCGGATTCTTATCTTCGCCGCTGTTCGAGCTCCGAGGACTGGGCTTGCGGTGGTTCTGTCCCTGTGATCAGGAGCAGCTGAAGTAGCCCCCCAGGGATCCATGGTATGTGTATTTCCTCTTCTGCACTTCCATTCGTTTCCTTTGAATCCCAATTTCAGCTCCGGAAGCGAATTGGTGAGATTCATTGCAGTGTAATGGTTCTGCTCTCTCTGGCTTGCTCCTTCGGTTGTGCAGGAGTGCCAATTTGAGCGCACTGCTGGTGTTCGTCCTGTCAGTTGTCATATCATGCTAATGGAGAAATCCTTGTAATAAACTGTAGATTTTCTAGTAGTTAGTGAGTTTTATTCGACGGAAGTAAACATTGCTTGCTTACGCTTGCTGCGCCTTGATTACCCCTGCAGGAGTTCTTAGTTTGGGCGTTTTTGCCGAAGTTGACGGTTTGTTAAATTGGTGCTCGTGCGATACTGGCTTAAATCCGGCATACCTAGAAGTGCTCAGTTGTTACCTGACCTAGTCCTAATCCTATTCGGATATCACTGTCACACTGTGAATAGCCCGCGTTCATGTCGGCATTAGATTTGAAAAATCGGATTCTTTAATGTTGGGTAAATTGTCATGTGACGAAGTATAGTACTCTAGAATTGTTCATAGAAGCAGAATTGGATGTCTAGACAGACGTAATAGCATTGAAGAGAAGTGTAGCTGGGTCAGGCTTATTAAGGTAGTTTAGGTCAAAATATCTATAATCTTTATGACTCTTACCAGGTGGTACTATGCAATGAAGAAGATGCAGCTCTGGTTTTTCTTAGAGCCTGAGTAGCAAGGATAGAAATTTCGTTTGCCTGAATATGGTTTATATATTAACAGAAGAGTTTCTTATCAAAGATGATACAGTCTAAATGTAAAGATAGTTAATGGTCCCGGATTTCATAGTATCTGCAACAATTCATGACGCCACAGTCACTGAAATAATTCTCTCTTCGACCAACTGTTATTGTATCATCATTTGCATTTTCCTGCAATAGTAAATATAATGTCGCTGTACCGTATAAAAGATGTTTCACTGCAGATTTCTTACTCTGTTATGTTATGCCCATACTGGCTGCCAAGCTGGACCTGTATATAGTTGGTATATGGCCCAATTATCTTTTACCTATCAGTCGCGATATTTTCCTTAATTTGGGTTTGCAGTTGATGGCGGTTCAGTGCAAGATGGTGGATTGACACATGGATTCCGAAGGCAATAAATTTGGAAGAGGTAATCATTATCAACTTTATCTATTGTTTTTGTTGAATCATTTTGATTCTGTGCGTCTGTCGTTAATGTTTTATTGAGAAAGGGGTTTTGAAGGCTGTCTTTATTTTTCTCTGCAGCAAAGCAGTGAAATCTTAGTTTGTGCTTGTTGTTCCTTTTAAACACTGAGATATCTTTTACTTACTCATTTGTACCTTTTTTTTTTTTACTCATGCTGACATTGCTTCCCTATAAACCTTCAGGACCAAGAGAATTGACTGGTGCTGTAGATCTTATTAGTCACTTCAAGTTGTTGCCTCATCATGACTTTTTCTGCAAGCGCTCGCTGCCTTTGTCAATTTCGGACACCCATTACCTTCACGACGTCGTGGGAGAAACAGAAATTCGAAAAGGAGAGGGAATGCAGTTGGATCAGCTCGTTCAAAATGCAGTCCATTCCCGAGAATATACTAACCGCATACAACCTTTTGACATAGACAGTCTCAAAGATGCTTTCCCATTGAGGGAGTCTATTCCAGTCGATCTACCACTTGTAAGGGTTATAATGCCAGTCGTATTGTAAATTTCACCAGAATTCTCTGTTTGCAATATGCTTTATCCTCTCATGTTATTTTCTAGTGTATAGTCCCTTTGTTTTGGCCTTTTTTTTTCGACTGATTCTGATTCTTCGCCATCTCGAATTTTTGCTCTTTTATTTCTTATATCAGGCAGAGAAGGGATTACCTACCATTTCAGGTAAACCAAAAAGTGAATCGAAAGACAAGGAGAAGAAGCACAAAAAGCACAAAGATAGAGATAAGGACAAGGATAGAGAGCACAAGAAACACAAACATCGTCATAAAGATAAAAGCAAAGACAAGGAGAAGGAGAAGAAGAAGGAAAAAGGAGGACACCGTGATCCCGGAGTTGATTCCTCGAAGAAGCACCATGAGAAGGTTGGGAAAAATTAGAATCTATTCATCCAGTCCTGCCTCTTTATGTGAATGTAAATACGAAATATTTGAGGAAGCAAATACCTTAAAATGTCTTGAGTGTCTGCTGGATAAAATCAATAGAAGAAAGTTTGGATATTTGGGCTCTCCATTGATTGCAGACTGTTAGGACTTTGAAAAAGAAAGTAGCAGACTGGTGAGGTAGAGCATCTATGTGGAATATTGAAAAATCTTACCAGTCAAACATGTCGAATCATGAGTAATTATAGTGAATTCATTTATGATTTCCTTGTTACGATTTAACAGAAAAGGAAGCATGAAGGAGATGAAGGTCTTAACAACCAGGGACCCAGAAAAAGTAAGGTTTGTACATACTAATGTGAACTCCAGCTTGAATTTCAGCATTCTATATGCTGCTGATTCTAATTTTCTTTTTAATTATTGTGCCCTGTATTTCCCTGTAACTTTTTTTCTTTTTGGTCATCTCGTTAAGTTGTTATGTCTTTTTGCTGACATTTGCAGCACAAAAGCTCAAAGCTTGATGAGTTGGGTGCCATGAGGGTTGCAGGCTGATGCTATGGCATTTAGTATACTTTGCGTACGATGATCAATTGTAGTTAACACGTCAGAAGTCTCTTTCTCGTGATATCTAACTTGAGGTATAGATCAATTGATCTTTTTTATTTATATAACTGTGGCATGCCTTTTGCTTTTCCCTGAAGAGTTGATGTTGAAAATCTGAAATCTTTTTATTTCTAAAGTTCTTTTAATTTTGTATGTTTTGGCACAATCCACAGTCGAACCAATTTAGTTCATGGCCACACTTCTCATTCAATAGTCTCATTTAAGGAAGTTTTTAGGGATAGTACTTGGTGAACAGCCCATTTAGTTCATTGTCTATTAGTAAATAGTCCACTTAGTCTAAGGAAGTTTTAGGGATAGTACTAGTTGAACAGTTGAACCAATTTAGTTCATGGTCCCACTTCTCATTTCTATAATTTCATTAGATAGTGGATGCATATGATATGAATCCACTATGCAATAGTACTAAGCGGATAATCCATTTTCTGATTAAAGAAGTTGGATCTCTTTAAGGAAGTTCTCTTCCTTTTCCTTCTGTAGGCATACCATTGGGTGAAGTGGTCCTTTCTGCTGGTGGTCCTTGGTGGTTGAATGTGGTCCTTTGGTTGTTTTCTTCCCGTTTCTCGATAATGTATGCCGTCTATTTGATTGCTCTTGGCATCATTTTCATAATAAATAGAAAAATAGACATGTCCTCCTGAGCACAGATCTCATTTTATCATTGTGAATATCAACTAAATTCTTTCCTTATATGGCTCTCCTTTTATTGCAGAGAACGACTCAAAGAAAGAGATTGATGACAATGGGGAGAAGGTGAATTCACCTTTTTGGAGAATATATTCAGGGATGAGGTATAATTTTTTTTTTTTTTTGTATAACAAAAGAGTGTTGGTATTAGTCGGTAACAGTGCTTTACTGGTTTCAATGGTGGAATGCTGCGCCGAGTTTTGATCGTGAAAATGGGTTTCCCGTATATATGGGTCCATTCTCGTAGTCTAAATCTGAGTTTGTGCCATCAATCAGTCAAGAAAAGGCAAATGAAAACTGGCTTAGAAAGGAAGACGTGCATTATTTCCACATCTTTGTGCGGCCTTAGAAGAAAAAATGAGCTTCAAGGAAAGGGAATGAATCAATCAACGGGTACTGATGATTTATCTTTGAATCATGTGTGACCGATCGTGTTTGGTTCATCTTTGAACCGAACCGTGAAGCAACCGGTTGAGAGAGAAAGTGGCTATTGCGACTGATGAGACCAATCCATAAATTTATTCCTCCAGCGGGGTCTAGAGAGCACATGGAATGTACTCTTTAGTCTTTCTACAGACTATTATAGGCTTGCGAGGATATACGCCAAGTAGTACTAAATGCTCAAGTGCAAGTTGGATCCAACTTTGTGCTTTCCTTTTCTGGGTTGATATGCGTATCGCGTCAGTTTGAAAGCTAATGTCACGATTTTCATTTAAAATCTCAGATCTTGAATACCTACAAAATTTAAGTTTCCTTAATCAAATTGATCTCAAGAGGTTTAGATTATCACAAGTTACATTTTGATCTGAAAACGGTTATGACCACGAGATTCATATTTCAAAACTGAGAATGGTCATAAACTTCAATTAACAACAAAACGAAATTCATGTTTCGCCCTGAAGACGAAAACCCGCCGAGCTTTTCCTTATACAGATTCGAATTTTGTCTCGTCGGGGCCCGCATGCGTGCATTATCGCACGGCTTGGGAGTGTCCACTTTTCCATGTGAACGCGTGAGAATGAGTCGTCACTTGTTATTTTACAATCCGAAGGTCAAGGGCCAGCAAATTACCTGGGCTTAGGGGTATGTGGTACACATAGTTGCTAAGGCATTAGTCTTGCGGAAATTGAAAATTCCAAATCCGGGAGTTTTATTACGTGCGAGACTATATCTCGCATGCCCTTTCGGTACTCTGTTTGTCTAGGGTTTGTCGTTTTATTTCATTTGTCGTGTGAATTAGGTTGCACGCTCATTGCCCGTTTTGCCATCGTAACTTCGATGAAACACTCGGACCGTCTGCTCACTGATCGGGATCCTTATAACGATTGAATGAAAATATAGAAAGACATCCTTACAATGTGCTTTCAAGTAAATACAAAATAGAGACGCAATACAGTACTTGGACCCGGTCAATTTGCATTAGGTCAAATATTCCACTCGTGCTCGCGGCGTGATTTTTGAATGACCGAAACCGAAATTAAGGCAACGCGGGCACATAGAGCTGGGTTCGGGTCCAACCGAGCCAACGGATAGCAGAAGAGTCGTTTGACTCTCATGATAGACATGGGATCGGTCGAGATCCCGGGTCATGTCCAGCCATGACTTACCTACCCGATTCGAGTCGTTTTCTACATAGACACTACTAGGAGCGAAGCAGTAAGTTGATGCGAGACTCGATTCCGAACTAGGGTTGCGCGCACTCGGTGTGCATGGGCGTTGGACCGGTGATCGATGGTGATGGGGCGTTGGACTCCATGTGCATCGTATCCTATGGGCTAGGGCTCGAACAGCAATAAAACGGACAAAAACAGATGAAAATATATGAATACAGATAAATTGTGTTAAACGCCAAGTTTACGTGATTAGCCAATTATTTATTGGGATTGTTTGGCAAACAATTTCCTAGCCTCAACAGAACATAGGCAGACGCGGTGCTAGGTCAACTAAGTATGTATGGATCTATTTTAGATTGTTCTGTATTGTAACAGTGTGGCTTTTACATATTATACTAAGAGCATGTTTCCCACCTGAAAGCCTATAACCTAACCCTTTTTGCCTATTTGCCCTCGTTTGATTATGCCAAGTGTATGATTAGTCAAATTTCGCGTTTTATCAACAGATAAACCCATTCTAAAATTATCGACGCGATTACTGGTAATTTGTCAATTTATGCATTTTTGCTTAAAGCCGGATGATTTGTTTAGCCAAGTTACACACCCTTTTCCTTGTATGTGAAATTCTTTTAGGGATTGTCTTCCTATACTTTGGACACTACAGGTTTGTGAAGCGATTTGAGACATGAAGACCAAGACGGATCCTCGAAGGCCAAGAATGCCTTATCAAATGATGACCGATGCGCTCTTGGACCCTCGTGGTCTCGAAATAGTCGCCGATACACAAATCCATGCACATTATTTAAAACTAACGCGTTTAATTTACAATTTATCATCCGATCAGTGTCAAACGAAAAATACGATTGCATGCAATCACATATCAATAAAAATTATAATACATATTTTACAAAGCTGGCATCGCCATGATCACGAGAAATGCATGCAAACATGCAAGCATACATAAACATAATATAACGGAATCGATAAAATGACGCCGACACATGGAAGCGGAGAAACATAAAAACATGTATTGCCATTTTATGTGCGAATAATAAACGAGACAAGAACTTATTAAATGAGAACATGCATATTGTCAGTCGGGGACCCAAGTAGAAAGAGTTGGAAATCCTTTAAAAAAAAAGTCCAAGGATTGAATTGAACAATTTTAAAAAAATTGGGACCGATTTGAAAATTCGGTCAAAACCCCAGGATTGATTTGGACCATCTCAAAAAAGTCAAGACATCTTTGAAAAATGTCAAATTCGGTCGGCAACCAATCTGGGTTCATCAATAAAGTCAGTGGGTGAGCAGGAAGTGCTTAAAATGGCTCGGGATTTGATTGAAACATATCTGATAGTTTGGGACTGATCTGGAAAAAGTAAAAAGTGTTCCAGGGACTGAACTGAAACAGATTGAAAAGTTTTTCGGACTGATCTGAATAGTCTGGAAAGTTCTGTGGCTGAGTGGAAAATACTGAAAATGGCCCAGGATTTGATTCGAAGCCTTGGTTTTGGCTGAACTAGTTCGAATAGCGACCCGGCTCGTTCATCTGAACTATTATAAATGGCATTCCATAATGCTTAGAACCTCTCTCTTATGCTCAACTACTACATGCCCAACGCCCTTTGCTAGGATGAAGGGATTGGAAGGGAAATTTTTTTATATAAAGAACGATATTCTTTCAAATCTCTTCAGGCACATTGAAATTTTCCTTTCGTCTTATGTCGCTTATTCTTCAAACTTTGATTTAGGCCGAGAAATTATCGATGTGAATAATCGGATTCGGAAGAATAATAATTTCACTTCGAATTATTCCTTCCAATTTCCAAATCCCTATTTCAGACAAAGAGAGGATCGATGTGGAGGAAGATGTGGCAGAGAATGCAATTAGTTGCCCATTGATTTATGCTGAGATGAGGGCCTGATAAAACTGTTGGCCCAACAATATCATTTAAGACCCTTGCATTTATGAGTAGGGCCCACTCCGAAGCCTATCCCAATTTTCTAGCCCAAATTAGCAAAATTTTCTTTTCTTTTCTTTTTTTTTTTCTAAAGTATTTCATCAGCTTAGAAAGTGTTATGGCACATTTGACAAGAAGGTATGGAACTAAGAGATGAAACAGCCTCATGAAATTGGACCACTCCTTTGGTTGGTCCTATTCCAGTATTCCTCCTTTTGCTCTTACATCAAGGCGGATATCATTTCATATAATTGATCATGATGATATGAGGAGAACGAGCGATCGACAAATAGATAGCGAATAACAAATATTTCTTTTTGAATTTAGGTGTGAAGAGCGATAGTTTGTTACTTTAGATATTCAACATTGTATACAATACCATCATGTATTAATCGATAAATGCGAACGAGTTATCAACCCATGTCAAAACCGTACCATAATAAGGGAAGAACAACGATATATTGGATGTATAAGTGGAATGCCGAGAGTTCTTCATAAATTTCCCGCTAGCGAAGTGCATCGAGTGGTTGCACGTACGAGAACAAATGCCCTTAATAATAGAACTGCCCTGTGTATTGATTAATTGGGAGTCACGGCTATTACAATTGTAGTCTTGCATAAGATCTATAGAAAGATAAAGAGATCATTTGCAGCTTTTCGGTATGGATTTCTCATGCTTAGGATTCTTCGAGTTATCATGACAAGGAAGAAGATAATCTATATATATGTGTGTGTGTGTGTAAATTCTAATTATTATATATATATATATATGTATATAAATTATAAAGAACAGTATCCCAAGCTATTAATTTATCAACGGCTTGGGAGGGGGAAAGGAAAACATTAACAGCAAGAAAAAGGTTGAATTTTGCAACATTGTACCAAAGTAGGATAAGTGTGGAACAAAAGATGAGACCATGTGAGCGTGAGTTAGCCTTGTCCGACAAAGGGTCCCTCCCACCAGCCTCCTCTCTCTCTAAAGTTCCCGATTGACATTTTTTTTTTTTTTTGTATAACAAAATAGTGTTGGTATTAGTCGGTAGCAGTGCTTTACTGGTTTCAATGGTGGAATGCTGCGCCGAGTTTTGATCGTGAAAATGGGTTTCCCCGTATATATGGGTCCATTCTCTTAGTCTAAATCTGAGTTTGCGCCATTGATCAGTCGAGAAGAGGCAAATGAAAACTGGCTTAGAAAGGAAGACGGGCATTCTTTCCCCATCTTCGTACTGCCTTAGAATATCTGATCAGTTGTCATCTGAATAGTAAGGAAAAAATGGGCTTCAAGGAAGGGGAATGAATGAATCAACGGGTACTGATGATTTTTCATTGAATCGAGAGTGACCGCTCGTGTTTGGTTCATCTTTGAACCGAATTGTGAAGCAACCGGTTCGGACAGGAAGTGGCTATTGCGACTGATGAGACCGATCCATAAATTTGCTCCTCCGGAGGGTCTAGAGAGCACTGGGAATGTACTGTTTAGTCTTTCGACTCACTATTGTAGGCTAGCGACGATAAACGCCAAGTAGTACTAAATGCTCAAGTGCAAGTTGGATCCAACTTTGTGCTTTCCTTTTAGGGGTTGATATGTGTATCGTGTTTACGTCAGTTTGAAAGCTAATGTCACGATTTTCATGTAAAATCTCAGATCTTGAATCCCTACAAAATTTAGGTTTCCTTAATCAATTTGATATCTAGAGGTTTAGATTATCACAAGTTACGTTTTGATCTGAAAACAGTCATGATCACGAGATTCATATTTCGAAACTGAGAACGGTCATAAACCGCAATTAACAACAAAACAAAATTCATGTTTCGCCCCGAAGGCGAAAACCCGCCGAGCTTTTCCTTGTTATATGTAACTCTATATAAGTACTAATCACGCATACATAAATTAATTAAGAACATGTGTAACCTATTGAATTGATGAATGAAATGAAGATGGAAGGGTGAGTGTAAGTGAATAATTCCATACTGTTCCTTTTTTTTCAAGAGCTGAGAGCACTCTCCGAGATGGCCTTCGCAGATCACATCTTGTGTTAGAGGGAAACCCTAAGTTAATATTAAGCGAATTGTCTATTCAATCGATGAAGGACGAAAAAGCAGGGTTTCGAGACGAAATCAAATTAATCACGACTTGACGAGGTTCCGTATGATTTATGAACTGCACTACTAATATGGAGGCCGTCTTTACCAGAAATGCAGCTTTCCAAAACTTACAAGAAGTATCTTGCTGTGGGAACTGAGTTAATACTTGAAAAATGATTAGTCCTGGCTAAGAAAAACATGGATAATTAATTAAGTACATCAATGAGGGCCTAGTTGACGCCAAGCAATAGTTAATATGGACTTCTATAAGTCATGTATTGTATTTTAACTAGAAAAAAAAATGCAATATTAATAATATTGTTTCCGTAGTTTTCCTTCAATTTTCTTTTCCTTTTTATGTTTCCTATATTAATAGTATTATTATTTTACCTTCTTATCAAACAACAAGAGTACTGCTAAATATCACAATTTTTTTTTTCAATGACACCCTTTCACCTGTTATTTAATTTTTTTTTATAAGTATCTAAAATCTATTTCACGATCTTTCCGACTTCAAGAAACCTGATACTTTTTCATTATAACCTACCATATTTATTTTCCATAATTATTCGCTCCATCGGGCACATCACATAACATAGCTTCTTCATAATTATTCACGCCTTTTGATCTGAAACCAACCGCAATGACGAAATTCATGTTTCGAATTGAGAACAAGCATAAAGTTTAAAGGGAAAAAGACAAAAATCCCATTGTGGTTTGGAGTCGGAACAAATCGAACCATGTTATTTTGTTTGGGACAATTAGTCCCCCTGTAGTTTACTCCGTTAGATATAGGTGTTACGGCATTAATTTTTTTTCCATTTTCAATTATCAATCTTTAGTCTTTTTAATCATTTTGATCCTAAATCTTTTTTCTTTTATCATTCATATTCTCAACTTTCGATTTTATTTCATTTTAGTCTTATAACGAAAAATCGAAGGGGGAAGGGGTCGGGGCCTCCAATTGGCGACCCTGACCCCTCCACCGAGGGCGTCTGCACCCACAGATGATGTTGGTGCCCTCGGTGGAGGGGTCGGGGTCTCCAATTGGCGGCCCCGACCCTCTTTGTCTTACAGCGCAAATCACATAGGGGTTAATTGTTCAAAACAAAAGAACATGATGCGATTTGTCCTGACCCCAAACCATAAGGGAAGTTTTTGTCTTTTTCTCAAGTTTAAATAAACAACCAAATTAATTCATGTTTCGGCCATCTCAAACGAAAACCCCTCGAGCCTTCCCTTATTATACATGTAACTATATATAAGTACGTACTAATCATGCTTTCATAAATCAATTAGGAAGCATGTATAATCAATTAAATGGATGAATGAACATGGAAGGGTGAAGAGAAGATTCCATCGTACTTCTTTTCCCAGGAGGTATAAAAGCACTCTCCGAGGTTCACATCTTGTGTTTGTCGCCGCGGGGGGAGGAATCAATGGAGGACTGTTTGGCAAGGCCTGTTGAAACCTCCAAAATAAAATTGATTTCCCCAAAACTTATAGTAAGAAAATGGTGAGAGCCAAGTCGAAATCCCAAAGGATGTTAAGGGATTCTCTAAACCAATGAGCTAGCAAAAGTAACGAAAGGGGAATTTTGATAATCAAGAAATTAAATTACAACAAAAACAATTTAAAAGTGCAAGGAAGAGTGAGTAATCAATAACCGGGAGACGTATGACTTGAGTTCGAAAACTACCTAGTGTTTGGTTGATCATAGAAGCATCAGAATGTAAATTTCAACAGCTAAGAGTCGAGTTCCCATGATCGCAAAGAATCAACTACATCTAAATTCTAACTAGTCAAAACATCGTCTAACTAGTAAGTTCATCAACCAGTTAACAATGTATCGACCGATTCTCTAATTAACAAAGCAACGGCTTTAAGCACAAGAATACCTTAACCTGAGCGATTAATCGGTTCGTCAATTAATTGACTCGTCCTATCATTCTCTAACAAATTAGGGCAGCAACTACCGTTGGTTCCTAATTAGTCTTGCTTCGAATCGATTTCTACAAACACCATAGTAGTCATCGATAAGCTAACTTACAAATATCCTATTCACGACCCTAAGAGAATACTTGTAACGATAATATTCAAGAATGAATAAGTGCTGAAATCGAAATATTAAAACTTGCTCCTCACAACCAAACTGTAAGGTTTCCGTTCTCAAGTCAAACGAAACGAATTAACCACATATGGCTATGCAAGAATCCATGAAAACTGACGATCGTTGGAAGAATACTCCTCAACCGCCTGCCTCCTTTCCTAGTTTCTCCTCCTAAAAAAACTCATAAAAACACTAAACCTAGATGACCTTTAGGTTTTTATATCTCCACAAAAATAGGAAACAAATAATGAACCTATCTTTAAAGATTTTCTAAAAACTCCCATTGTAATTGAAGGGGAATCCTAGGATTTGTAAATAAATCGGGAATTGATTCTGAATTCTCTCTCGGATCGATTGTGCACGTGATGCACCACTAATCAGAAGTCCTTGTATCTTTGCAAGTTCCATCTTGATACTTCAACGGTCTCTAATTCATCCCGAGCATGCATTAAATTGCCTCCAACTCTTTTCTCGCACAAGTTTTCCTAGAAACCGTTATCCAAGTATTAGATACCATGAAAACAACATAAAATCAAATTTAAATTGTACCCATTTCATGGAAAAATCCTCTCTTATCACTGTTGTGATTAAATTGATAATTAAATATTTACGAGGTGAGTTGCGGTATAAGTGATCAATACTGCACTAGTTTAGGGGGTCTTTATCTACATTAGAGGCAATATTTTTTTCCTCATTAGTGCCGAAAGTTAAGGCGGTCTTTACCTGTAATATATGTATTGGATTTCAAAACATACTAAAAGCATCTCGTGGGAGAGCCGAACTAGTACTCTGAAGCAATGGCTAGTCCTTAATTAAGTCCATTAATGAAGGCTAAGCCGACACCTGAGCAATATGATTGCTATGGACTGAGCACATTTTATATATTATAACGAGAAAAGCCAATAATTAATTAAGTGTATCAAATTAACTAATCTGATGAAGAAGTGGTTGTCCTTTTAACTTATTGCCTACGTAAGAAGACAAATATGTATTATTCATATATAATTCATATCATCGTATCTCATACTATAATTTCGTACCTCGTTCGACTAATTAATCACCAAAAAATTAGAGTGGGATTTGCGATCAATGACAACATTGTTAAAAGTAATTCTTCCTTCACTTTCATCAGTTTAGGAGCATTATATTTCTTCATCGATAACTTTACAAAGTAATCATGATTCCCCCCGATAGGAATGGACAAAATCTTCTAAAAAGAACAAGAAACCAATACTAAACCCACGCCTGCAGTTGCAATATCAATGAATATGTAATTGACGTTATACTTATCTTTATATCGCCAGTTTAATCTACCCGGAATTTCGTACCCCATGAATGGCAGGTTTATGTCACTATCACCTTGAAAATTATTATTCTATACCTAATTATACGTAAAACAACTTATTTAATTCCGTCGTAAGTTACTTTAATATCGAAATTCACTATCGAATAAATTACTAATATTTTCAAGTAAATCAGTAATTGCTCGTACATAAATTAATTATAATTTTTTCTGAATTTTATTGTAATTATATAATGAATAATGAATTAGTAGATTTTGCCGTGTCTCACTTTTTTAAAAGAATTTTCCCGTTCGACCACATCATGTATGGAGCCAGCCGGTCGTCCCAGAAAGACTCTATCATGATCGATTATCTCCCAGTTCATGGAATATTCGATCCATCCTCAAGCATGACCGGGACACATGGCTTGATTTATACATCAATCAAGATATGACGATTGCGCCGGCATATAAAATTACGTATGTGCCAAGCTGTAAAAATTTTCACTGGATTTATAAGCGATTGGATCATTCTCCAACCAAAAAACTCGAGCTAACAGGTTGTGATACATAATCACTTTATAAACCTGTTGATTTCTCTTTAGTTTTTCCATGTGTGATAATATGTTTCAACACCCGCCCTCACGTGACAACACGTGGCTTTGATGCTTCACCTACGCGTGCCACGTGGACTTGAACACCAGCCCTCAAGAACTGACTATGAGCCATGACTGGACTTCCGTGCTCGGGACTTAACCATGAGGTGAAATTCTTCTTATGCCTCGGGCGAGAGGAGGGAGGATAATTAATAATGAGGCCACAGTTGGGTCGGACTAAAATAAGGCCCAATTTGGCTGCCTTGGAGCTAGACTTGACATGGTGTGAGCCCACATGTGCACGAGAAAACGTAACCCGCTCTGATACCATGTAAAACCCCCCTGAGCCTATAAACGATTGAACCATTCTCCAACCTAAAAGTTCGAGCTAACAGGTTGTGGTGCCTAATCTCTTATAAACATGTGGATTTCTCTTTAGTTTTTCCATGTGTGATAATATGTCTCAACATCTAGGGTGAATTATATTACTGCGAAGTGTAACGGAGACATGAGATATTGTCTTCTTTCTCGGGGCAACTCACGTGCTGCTGCTCATTTCCTCCGTATAAATAGATAGCTGCCAAGGGAGTAGGAATCGAAGCACTGAAACTACACTACTCATATCGACCGGAGATTGGGAATTTCAAAGGCGAAGTCCAAGAAGACGAGAATGGAACCTCCAAGATCGGCTCACGTGTTGATCGTCCCGTACCCGGCCCAAGGCCACATGAACCCTATGCTCCAGTTCTCCAAGCGCTTAATCTCCAAAGGCCTCAAGGCCACCCTCGCCACCACCATCTCCATCACCTCCTCCATGCACGCCTCTGCCCAACCATCCTTCCCCATCGAAACCTTCTCCGACGGCTACGACGTTGGTGGGTTCGCGTTGGCGGAGTCCACTGGGGCCTATCTAGCGAGCCTTCAGTCTGTCGGGTCTGAAACCCTGACTGCCCTTATCGAGAGGCTGGACCGGACAGGCTGCCCAGTCGACGCTGTGATCTACGATGGGTTCCTCCCGTGGGTCCTCGACGTGGCCAAGCGGCTTGGCAAGCTAGCGGCGGTGTTCTTCACCCAGAGCTGTGCCGTCAACAGCGTGTACTACCACGTGCAGCGTGGGCTCCTGCAAGTCCCACTACGTGCAGACGCTATGGTGGAGCTGCCGGGGATGCCACCACTCCGGCCCGAGGAGACGCCGTCGTTTGTGTATGCGTATGGGTCATATCCAGCTTTCGCAACGCTGATCATTGGCCAGTTCTCGAACGTCGACAGAGCAGACTTCGTGCTCTTCTGCTCGTTCTATGAGTTGGAGGCGGAGGTAAGGCAGTAGAGAGATTAGGTATCATAGAAAAACATTATCTTTATTGTATTTTTGGGTATGCGATTTTCATTTTTCTATAAAAGAGATAATGTCAAAGTATCTTCTAAGGGTTTCTATCGAGAAAAAAAAATACAAAAATAATATATTCAAGAATTTTTTTAAACTGTGAGGCGTTTTCAACTTATTTTAGGTTAATTTCTACTCGGATTTTGGTTTAGGCTTCGCCATAAATTATTTCTCATGCATGCATTTCAAAACCCTGCATTGCAGGTAAGATATATATGCATATTTTGTGCTGACTGCACCTTATTTCTCGTGATTAAATACGAAAAAAGAAAATTTAGAGAATGCGGGTGTTGTGCAATTTCATATGCCCCTTTCCTAACCTAGAGGTTCATATGTGGGTTTGCCTCGAATTATAGGGTGCTCTAGGATTTGCCTCCGACATACAAAATTTTTTCATGATGCCATCTAAATGAAACCATAGATGCCAAGCAAAATGTTAAAGGAATTGGAAGACAAATCTAGAGGTTCCTGATCATAAATCGGGGGACCAACTACATTTATCTCTAATTTCCCAAAGATAGAAGATTACTATTTTCCTCCTGATCATAAATTTCTCACAAATTTATTAAGTTCACCTTGAGTTGTCCAATAATATAACACTATAACATAATAATATAATTATGAATAAGTTAGATTTTTTTTTGGCTAATGATATATCAACACTTTAATGTTTTAAATAAATAAATAAATAACTATACATATATATAATACTGTAATTATTTTGAGCTTTCTCGATAGAATTCTGAACATTATCATTTTGTGGATAGTTTTGCCCGATCGAGTTTTTTGTTTTTTTCATGAGAAAATGTCTGACTTTCGGTTGTTTCTTTCTACCGCAATGTTCTGATAATTATGTCATCCTTGAAAGGTGGTTGATTGGATAAGGGCCAAACTCTGGCCATCGGCTAGAACGGTTGGGCCCACCATCCCGTCCCTTTATCTCGACGGCCGCCTCCAACACGACACCGACTACGGCATTGACCTCTTCAAGCCCAACTCGGCAGCCTGCATGGGCTGGCTCTGCCGCAAGGGGCCAGGCTCGGTTGTGTATGTCTCCTTTGGGAGCATGGCTGAGCTTGGCCCGGTCCAGATGGCCGAGCTCGCTTCGGCCCTCAAAAACAGCGGCTACCAATTCCTCTGGATTGTTCGCTCCACAGAGATGCCCAAACTGCCGCCAGGCTTCACCGCGGAGACGGCGAACCAGGGCCTTGTTATGACATGGTGTCCCCAGCTACAGGTGCTATTAGAAATTTAGAACATACTAGAAAATGGGCCTGTACGATGTCGCGGGTCTCTAGAAAAGTTATCTATCAATAATATTTTCATATAATATAAGTGCTAGAAATGATTTAAGTAATATTAAAAAGTATAAAATATTATCAAATTATTATATCGTGACTTATTCTTAAAATTGATATAACACTTTAAATTGAAAATTATTTTAGTTTAATAATTATATAGACGTAGGAAAAATGAAAAACTTAATTAGATGATATGATAAGAAAAGCATAAAATGACAAAAGTTTATATGAAATATTAAATATAGTGATTAAATAGTATCTACATAGAAACGAGAAAATTATATATAAAAGATATAATTAATTTTGTAAAGATTAAAATATTAACTCATGCTTTATAGATATAATTATACCATATATATTATCTCATACTTTTTTATATGTTATTATTGTAACATGTCTTTACTGCAATATATTTCATTTGATCCCCATATATTTTTGACACATAATTTTAGGCTAGGATACACTAAAATATTATCTGGATTCTTTTATTTAGAAATAAAAAGCAAAAAATTTATCTAGTGAATTATAGTGTTGAAAAGATGCACAATATTATAATATTACAACAAACCTATAAATACAAAATATTTGAATTATTATAGTTTTTATTGCATACAAATTTAATTGAAAATTATAATATTAATTTATCTCGAAAAGCATACATGTATGTCAGAGGAAATATCAAAATCTATCTTAATAGTTTATGTATTAAATATAAAAGGGACAACAATGCAAAAATAAATAAAAGTTGGAAGAAATTCTTACACTGGTGAAATCAAGGGACATTACTTGAATGCTACTGCAGGTACATGTGAAGAAATGATCAGCATTAGCTTAAAAAAATCAAAACCCCTTTAATTTTAAGTGGTCTTTGAAATCAATTAAAGCATTTTGACCACGACCAACCCAAGTGAAAAATTATCAATAGGTTAGAGTAACCTTACATTTCGCAAAAAAAAAAAAGAAATTCAAAGTCATGATAAAAATTACTTAAATTGGTAGCGACTTGAAATGAAAATTTTATATTTAGGTAAATAAATTAATAAAAAAATAAGAATGAAGAAATATATATGGATTAATAAAAAATTTATGACTAAATAAATATATATATGGATTGATCAAGAAAATAAATTTATCAAAAAATATAAAATTAAAAATATATATATACATAAGTCTTAATAAGATTATAAACTAGTACGAAAGAATCATGATAAAAAAAAAGCAAAAATTGATAGCTTGACATATGTCCATGTGAAACAAGAGTATTTGTTTGATTTACTAGCAAAGGGGCCCGTGTAATGCCGTTGGTCTCCAAAAAGATCTTAGTCTGTAATATTTTTATATGGTAGAAGTAAGAGAAATGATATTAGTTATATTAGAAAGTACAAAATATTAACAAATTAACACCGCTTTACTTATTTTAAAATTGATATAAGACTCTAAATTCGAAATTATCTTAGTTAAATAAACATATAGACGTGAAGAAAAAAAATGAGAAACTTAATTAGATAACATGATAAGAAAGTATAAAATTGCAAAAGTTTATATGAAATATGAAATATAGAGATATAATTAATTTTATAAAAATTAAAATATTAATTCATGGTTTGTAGATATAACTATACTATATCTATTTGTATTACACATAGAATTGCTACTATATTTATTAGCATACAATTATACTTAATTCCTCTGCATTAAGTATCTCATATTTTCTTTATATGTTGCTACAATAGCTTGTCCTACTACAATATGTTTCATTTGGTCATGATATATTTTTGACACATGATATATGCTATAATGTACTCAAATATTATGAGGTATTTTTATTTTTGGGGTAAATTGTACTGGTGATCCAAAAAGTTTTTTAAGGTACAAATTTTTTTTTGCTATTTGATGGTACAAAATGTTTTAAAGTTGTTTCAGTATAGTACAAACCGTCATCTTGCCATTGACGCCGTTAAGTCGTTATTTACAAGATCTGTAAATTTTGCACTATCATGTAACTTACGTAAAACATTTTATACTATTAATTTACAACTTCAAAACATTTTGCACTATCATGTAACGTCCCACAAAAATCGGTTTTGCACGATCAGCGTCGGCTTGACGGCGTCAATGGCGAGATGACGGTTTATACTATACTGAAACAACTTTGAAATATTTTGTACTATCAAGTAACAAAAAAAACTTAATGTAATATATTGAAACATTTATAAAACTTTTTGGACTAATAATACAATTTACCCTTATTTTTGTGTAAACTTATGAGAATTTTTTTTATTTAGTAATAAAAAGTAAAATATATATGGGGTGCATTACAACTTTTGAAAATATGCACCATATTATAATAATACAACAAACCTATAAGTATGAAATATTATAATTATTATAATTTTTAAGGTACAAATTTAATTGAAAACTCATCATTGAGAACCTCGTTAATTTTAAATGGTATTCGAATTCATTTAAAACATCTTATGACCACAACCAACCCAAGCGAGGATTGTCAATAAGCTGAAGTAGCTTTGCATTTCACTGAAAATTGGTGGCGGGTTAAAATAAAAATTTTATATTTAGGTAATAAATTATTAATATATATATATATATATATATATATAAGCCTTAGATGAGATTTTATAAACTAATATAAAAAATCAAAGTAAAAAAAGCAAAAATTTTATTAGCTTGACATGTGTCCCATTCAAGTAAAAGTTTTACTTTTATTTACTAGGGGGAAGTCTGTGCAATGCCGCGGATTTTTAAAAAAGGTTCTCAATTAACAATATTTTCATATGATCGAAATGGGAAAAACGATATTCGTAATGTTAGAAATGATAGAATATTAATAAATTAATATCGCGTGACTTATTTTAAATTGATATAAAACTTAAAAGTTGAAATCGTCTTAGTTTAATGAACATACAGACGTAGAGAAAAAAAAGAGAAATTTAATTAAATGAAATCGTTTATGTGAAATATTAAAAATAGTGGTTATATAGTATCTCTATATAGAAAGGAGAGAATTATATACATGTTAGAGTTTTAATTAATTTTATAAAATTGAAAATACTAACTCTTATTTTATATATATATAACTGTACAATATCAATTTGAATCGCACATAGACTTGCCACCATATTTATTGGCATATCATTATAGCTAAATTCTCCGTGTTAAGTATCTCATATTTTTTTATATGTTACTATTGTAACTTATCCATACTGCAATATATTTCATTCGCTCCAATAACTTTTTGACACATAAAATTAGGCTATGATGTTAAGACCTTATTTTACACACACACATATAGTGAAGGAATGGTTTTAACAATAATAATTTTTTGATTAAACAAAAAAGAAACGATTGATGAAAGAATCAAGGAATCGGCTAGAACCGGAGATATCCTAATGAAATAATATTCTAACACAATAGCATTACATCACTATTATTGTTCCACAAATTTATATAGATAAAAATTACGCATGGTATCATTTTAAGAAAAAAAATGTGCTAGTATTAAAATGGTATTGTACTATACTTTTGTAGGGTGTGACCTATTTTAGTTATTTAATATCTGGATAATTAAGATATATTAATTTTGAAATTTTTTTGGCAGATGTAAGAAGAAAATAAAGAAGGGACAAAAACGAATAAAATTCAAAGTTTGTGGGTATCTAATAAAAAGAAGAAAAGATAAATGTTAAAATGAAAAATGAAAAAGGACACGTTTTCTATAGATATGAAAGAGCAAAACAACAATTTTAATTGTATTAATAGATTATAAGTTAAATAAAGTTTTCATTTGGCATGCCAAGTCGATCGACTTTTTATTTTATTTTTATAATCTTATATTTCGTATATCCGAATAGGTTTTGGCACATGAGGCGGTTGGGTGCTTCGTGACCCACTGCGGGTGGAACTCAGTCCAAGAGGCAATCAGTCTAGGGGTCCCAGTCGTGGCAATGCCGCAGTGGACGGACCAGGGAACGAATGCCAAGTACGTGGAGGACGTCTGGCGGATCGGGGTCCGGGCCAGGCCGGAAAGCGGGCACCGTGAGGAGGACCGGAAGGACGGGAACATCATCGGGAGCAATGCCATAGAGAGGTGCATAAAGGAAGTCATGGAAGGGGAGAGGGGGAAAGAAATGAAGAGGAATTGCTTAAGGTGGAGGAATTTGGCTAAGGAGGCTGCTGGTGAAGGTGGGAGCTCAGACAAGAACATTGATGACTTTGTAGCTCAGTTATCATCAGCTTGCTCGGTTTCGGTTCCGAATCCGAAATCATAATTCAAGCTCAGTTTCGTGTTCATTGATGCTAAATCAGTAAGTACTGCGATTTCCATGGCAGTCAGTTCCTCTTCCAACACGAGAGACATAACTTCGATTATATATTTTCCAATTACAAACCTGAGTATAGCATGCAACCCGGATCTCGGGTTCTTGGACTGGTATCAAATCTATGTATGAACAATCATTGTTTAAGGAATTTAACTTCGCCTGAGATTTATATAAGATCATTGAAGTTTATGTATATAGTACACGAGAGAACGATTGTTCGTTCGATGCTGTCCTGACCATATCTAACTTCTTACCTGAATATTTAGATCACAGAGTACATAATTCTACCCTCATTGAGCAACAATGAGCTCCTCCAAGCGGTCCGCATTGCCATTATCAGTAGGCATCGATAACTCGTTCTCAGTGGAGAAATTGTACCTCCCGCCGATGGCTCTCAGTAGCTGATAGACCTCGAACATGGTGGGCCTCTCCTTTGGCCCCGGCGCCAACACACAACTGCAGGCAACCTTTAGAGTCTGAAAGATCTCGCTGTCGGCACCCTTCCCTACCAGGGACTCATCGATTGCATCCTCCAGGTTCGAGTTTTCCGATAGCTGTCGTATCCACTCAACGAGGTTCCCATTGAAAGCCTCCAGATCCCTCGTCACACGAGTGGCGCTCTCACCCGTCACTAGCTCTAGCAGAACGACCCCGAAGCTGTACACATCGCCCTTCGGGGTGGCCATCAGTGTCCGTGAATACTCAGGTGCAACATAACCCAAGTCCCCGAACTCACCATTTACAAATGTGCTCAGATGGGTGTCGACTGGATTCATGAGCCTGGCAAGGCCGAAATCAGAGATCTTCGGCTCAAAATCCGAGTCCAGAAGGATGCACTTGGAACTTATGTTTCGGTGGATGATCCGGGGGTTGCAATTGTGGTGGAGCCACGCAAACCCTCGAGCTGCCCCGATTGCAATCTTCAGCCTCAGGGGCCACTCCATTGCCCTTTTCTCATCCTCAGAAAGATGCAGGCAGTCGTGGAGGGTCCCATTGGGCATGTGTTTGTATACCAGGAGCCGCTCCGATTTGACCATACAGAAGCCGAGGAGAGGGACCAAGTTTTTGTGCTTGACCCTCCCCAGGGTCGCCATCTCGGACATAAACTCCTTCTCAGAATGCTTCGAGTCCTGGAGCCTCTTGACCATGAGGGAAGTATCGTCTCCGAGCACAGCGCTGTACATTGTTCCTGTCCTTCCGGTCCCGATTATGTTGCTCTTGCTGAATTTGTTTGTGGCCTTCATTAGGTCGCTTAATTTCATCTTCGAGACAGACTTTCCGAACATCGAAACCTGCACATAGTAGCACTTCTTAGTACATTCAGGCCAAAGAACGAAAGAGGGACTATCTTCTGAAGGGACAAGCGATCAAACATTAACATATGACAGTTGCCCGATCAGAACAGAATTTACAAGAAACTCTTAATTAATTTTCTTATTGTGCTGTCGAATGAAGTATCAGGAGGAGTTACCTTAACACCTTTGCTTCCCTTTAAGCTCTTTGTCCACTTGTTTCCTTCGGGATCGTCATCCTTCTTCATCGACACTCTACGTCGCAAGAACACAAACAGCACAATGGCTGTAAACATGGCTGCAAAGGTCACCCCGCCAATAGCTGCCCCTGCAATGACTTTTGTATTCGAGCTTTTCGAAGCAGTGTTCTCACAAAGAGGCAGCGGGTATCCACAGAGCCCAAGGTTGTTCGCATAATCATCCTCTGTGATCGTCGCATTCTTAGAAAATACTGGGATGGGCCCTGACAGACGATTATTGGACACACTAAACTGTTTGATTCTGTCGAGACGGCTGAGCTCCAGAGGGATCTGGCCAGTCAATTGGTTGTGGTCGAGCTTAAGAATGTTTAAGTACGTGCAATTTGAAATATCCACCGGGATCCCTCCCGAGAAACTATTAGACGAGAGATCAAGAGTGGTCACGTAGGCCAGTATCTTTGATATATTAGATGGGATTTCTCCATTGAACCTGTTGTTCGAGAGGTCTAAGCCTGTCATGGTTGAGCAGTTTATGATCCCTTGAGGGAATTGGCCTTTTAGTCCCATGTCTCCAAGCTTGATATTGAGGACCCGGTTCTCATCGGGATGCCAACACTCAACACCAGTGAACTTACATATGAAGCCATTTGAATTGTTACCGAACTTCCATGTGGAGTTCAAGTAATTATAAGGGTCTTCAACCGATTCCATAATGCTCCGCAAACACTGGATATCGCTATCAGAACCGTAGCTCAGGCCACTCTTCATCAACGCCCACGAAGAAAGAACGATAAAAAGGGCGAAAACTCCACCCGTCGGGGCCATCTCCCCTTAAGAAAAGCTCAGAGTTCCCGAGGAAATCTTCTACTGTCGGCTCGCCATCAAATGTAGCCTAGACTGGATATCACCCAACAACCCATCAGAAAAACTTACCAAAGTTAAAGCCAAATCTCAAATTTCAACAGGTTCATCAGCAAAGTTCATACTTTGATCAAATTTTTCTTCCTTTTGCAACCCCAGAACTTCGACTTTCCCTTTCTATGACGAAACTCTCCCCGAATTCCCGAAATCAATATTCCGATCAGCAGACCCAACACCCTTTCACATGATCAGGCAAACAAAAGACTTCCAAATTCCAACACATCAGTAATATGAATTTTCCAACATGTGACTTAGCAATTCTAAGGACGAATAATGATCAATGGCACTGACCCATCTCAGATTACAGAGAAACCAATCAACTGATCATACCCAACAGCATCACAACAACCTCAAAGTCATGAAAGATCAAAAGCCATGAGAAATCGAGAGCACCCACCTGGAAATGCATCAATGGCAGACAAAAGGGGGAAGAAACCCAGAGAGCAGGATTCTTGATTGTTTCAGCATCAAAGCTCAGAGCTCAGATGAACGGAGCAAATTACAGGGAAGCGTGAAGAGCTGATTAAATACAGCCCGATTTCCTGTCTCTGTGTTGGAGTTTGTGTGTGAAACAAAGATTGGATTTTGTGGAAAAAAATAGGCAGAGAGCAATCGCAATTTCTATGCGTTTCCTCTGCTTTGCTTTGTCTGGTGGAAGACGGAGGAGGAAAAGCTCGGAAGCTGTGACGAGACGGACTACAGGCATGAACCCGGCGTACGAAAGCCCAAGCCAGCCTAGGTGGGACCCACTTGCCCGAGAGGCTGTCTTTGGGTTGGACCGGGAGCATCCGGTTCCTCGAAGTGGGGAGACTGGTTTCAGTCAAGCCTGGCGACGACTTGGACCGGGTGGCGATATTAAAGGGGCGACGACTTCGTACACTATTTTGCTTGGAGACAGAAATATTAAAATAGTATATTTTTGAAAAATTAGTTAGTAAAAAAAATGCCTACAAAAATTTTAATAAAATCAAAATAAATATATATTTTTTGAGATAATTGCGCCATATAACCTAACGTTTGTTGAAATTTTTAGTTCTAGTCAAAACTTGATTTTTTACTTGAAATATCCCAACGTTTATGTGTTGGTTTCACATTATCCCGACGCTAATTTTACGTCCAAAATTGACGGAATTGCACACGTGACACGTTAATTTTGTAACAAATGTCGGAATAGATGTGAAATTAACGTGCCACGTGAGCAATTCCGTCAATTTTGGACAGAAAATTAACGTCGGGATAGATGTGAAACCAACACATTAATATTGAGATATCTCGGATAAAAAATCAAGTTTGGATTAGAATTAAGAATTCCTTCGAACGTTAGGCTATATGGCGCAAATAACTTTTTTTTTTTGTTTGTTGCAAAGTGTATGTAAGCCTGGCCCAATAGGTCAATTGTCATATTGGGCCGAAGAGGATCTCAGGCCTTCTGTAGCCCGGCCCATCCATTCTTCTGGGCCCATTACAACTAAAACTCCCCCGACATTTTTTGAAGGATTTGGATAGATTTTCTACCGTTTGCCACTAACCATAGCAGAGGGTCCTCGTCGACAGCTCGAAATTAAACCAGAACCATCCGACGATTGATATGCTTTCTTAGAAGGAAGAAAAAACCGATACTTTTAAGACATAACTATTCTTAAACTCTACGATCGAGATTAAATCAGGAACTGTCCTCAACTCTGCCGAATCCACATATTCGGATTTGGCCCCTTTGCAGCAACATTTGTGACTTGTTTGGTTTCAAAGTGTGATTTTAAAATCACACTTTAACTTAATTTTACTAATAACAAAACAAAATAATTCATACAATGTCAAAGGATGAGTCTCATTTATACCACTCTTTTTCCACAAAAACCAAAATAATTCATACAAAGTCAAAGGGTGGGCCTCATACATAATCATTTATATAATTTTTTTTCAAAATCAAAATCCGATTTTAAAATTCTATTTTGAAACCAAACGCAGCATTGACGTATCCGATGCACTTGTGACTACGTTTTGGATGGTAATTGTTTAGTTCGTGTGAAAAATAGATGGTTATTGTTAACGACTGTGCTTAAATTTTGAAGGGTAAAAATATTCGTAAAAGGTAGGGAATTGTCAATTTGATTATTTATATCTTAAGAGTGAATTATTTGGGCACCTGCCTCCATCAATCAATATTACTGAATAAATGAATATAAAAATTTTCGGTTAAACAATGATCGATGAAATTAATTTTGTTAAGCGCCAAAATATTCATTCCCAATACGCCACCCCGCCTAACGGAGTCTACGGGCGCTCCACCATTTTTGCTAGACACCCACCGGGTGTGGCAAACTAACGAACGAGTCACCGCCGACTTTCCGTGCTCCGTTACGCCGGAGATGAATTAGCAAAAACGGGAGCGCCCCGTAAAAAGCAGACCAGACGGGCCCCGACGATATAATCATTCCTCTGTCTGTCCTCTGAATTTCCTCACTCTCTCTCTCTCTTCGCTCTCTTTCTCTCTCTAGGGATTGCAGAGGTAGCAGCCACACATACGAGGTAGAGCTCGGAGCCACCCATTCTCCAAACCCTAGAAATGGACTGATCGTCGCTGAGAAGCTCCCCGCAGTTCCTCCGCTGCCAAGTGTTCTCCGCCGTATCGGCCGTGTAAGCTTCTCTCTCTCTCTGTGCTGATCAGTTGAGATCGGCTCGGACTTTCCTTGCTATTTTAAGTTGTTTGAACTGAACCTCACGTTAGGCTTCACGATGGAGGGGAATTTGGCGGTCTGCTCCCCGGAAGAGTTGAGCTGCGATCGTCCTCGGGACTGTAGTTGGTGGTTTAGGGTTCAGTTTTAGTCGGTGTTCGTCTTTGTTCTACTTGTTCTCGAGCATGTTGGAGCTCGCTTCTGCTGTTCCGATCACTGGGATCCCGCACTAGATCATCTTTATGCTATCCTGAAGCTCGATTAAGTAGTTCTGGAGCTCATTTTGGGAGTTGATCTTGTGATTGAGACTTGATCGCACATTTTGAAACCTCTTTTGGAGAAAAGCGAGAAACTTTTCCTGCTAACTGCAGAATTACTCGAGTGAAACCCAATTTAAACTTGTCAAAGATGATGCTCGGAATGTTGTCTAAAAGACGGAGTAGAGTTGGTCTAGAAAGAGCTTGCACGTTGTTTTTTCCTTTTTTTGTGTGAAGTTAATTTTCCTGCATTTTCTATATTTAGGTTTGTTTTATTTTGTCTATTTGAATGTTGCTGATTGACAATATATCTTTGATTTACTAAAGATAACATGAGTATTGATTTTGGGCGTATAAGTTGTATCAGCGCCTATGGTTTATCTGTTCTACCCTTTTCTCGAGATCGTCAGATTGTTCATTTATGGGCGTGCATTTGCTGTACTGCTTGACTTGTAGCATTTAAAATTGTCTATTTGTATGTTACTGGTAAACCAGTTTCCGTTGCAGTCATCGATTTGCCCAAAATAGTTCTGCATGCCTTGGGTTTCATGTTAGACAATTTCAGGTTGACAACTTGAGGTTTTAAGTGCAATTCCGAGGTTCTGCTCGTGTCTTTGACATATTTTTGTTGGAATAACTAAATATAACATTTATCAGATTGTGTATTCCAAGGTTGACTTACGCAAGTGAAGCCACCAATATCATGACACTCTTCCACATGAATGAGAAGAGCTGTTTCCTCTTGTTTGCTTTTATGTCTGTCTGTCTGTTTTCTTTTTAACCAAATTAATTATTTGTCAGAAAATACTGTTATTTGATTAAGCAGTAAGAGTACTTACTGTATGCATTAGGTGCAATAGAAGCATCATCAAAGGGCAGAATCTGTGGAAGGAATTCAATTCTAGTGGTGCGGATGTTAATGCCAATCCTTTTTGCGGTTGTATTGTGGATCTGTTTAGCAAGCTATTTTGATAAGTGACAACTACTAACATCTTCTTGCTTATGGTTTTTTCAGTTCCTGCCATCGAGCATGGAAGATACTCGGGCAGTCTCAACACTTATGGATTCTACATCCTCCAAGATACTGCAGCTTCAGAAGGCTTTTGCAGAACTTGAACGTCACAGGGCAGTAACTCTTAACTTAAAATGGAAAGAACTAGAAGAGCATTTCCACGGGCTTGAAAAATCTTTGAAAAGGCGATTTCATGAATTGGAAGACCAAGAAAAGGTTTTGGACACAAAAGTTATGAAGGCCCGGGAAATGCTGGAGAAGCGGGAAGCTGCTGTTGTGGCCAAAGAAGAAGCTTCCTTGGAGAGGCTTCAGAAGAAGAGAGATGCGGCTGCTTTAGCAATTTCAACTTCTCTAAAGAAGCACCGAAAGGTAACACCTGCTGATCTCAGTTGTTGGGAGGACCAAGTTAGGGTAGCTCGTGTCGAGGAGAAGATAGCTGATGATGTCACGACCCCTGAGAGTTGTGTTGAGGACCCAGAAGATCCCTATGAAGATGACAGTGAGGAGGTGAATTCAACACCCCTGTTAGATAAGTTCTTTAAAGACATGGATTCAGAGGGGCTCCATAAGTTCATATCAGACAACCGAAAGAATCTTGCTACCATAAGGGAGGAAATTCCACGTGCTCTTCGAGCAGCACCAAACCCAGCCAGTTTTGTTTTGAGATCACTTGCAGACTTTTACAGCACTGATCGGCCGAAATTTGATGGGAAGAAGGATTCGGATCTGTTGGGTCTCCGGCGGACCAGTATCATGCTGATGGAATGCCTTAGCATTCTTCTCATGGACAGTGATCTCTGCATTTCAGACATCATAACGGATGAGATTAAGCTGCAAGCAAAAGTAATTGCTGAGGAGTGGAAACCCAAATTGGATGCTCTTGACACGGGTTGTAGCAGTGGAAACTCTTTGGAAGCTCATGCATTCTTGCAACTTCTGGCAACTTTTGGCATCACTTCGGCTTATGAAGAGGAATTTATTTCTCAGCTGATACCTATGGTTTCACGCCGTCGCCAAGCTGCTGATCTTTGTCGTTCCCTTGGGTTTTCTGCAAAAATGCCAGGTTTGCTTGTCCTAGTCTTTCTGATTGGTTGTGGAATTTGCTGCTTTAACTGAAGACTTGAATTTAATGTTTGCTGCAATAATTGCATAAGACTCAATTGTGCTATTATTACATATTAGATAGATAAGCCTCATTTATTCGATTACTCCATATTTTGACTCTGTTTCCATGAATATACTCAACCTACTCTATTTCCTGATCTGCCATCGGTTTTGAAACTTTTTTAACAGTGGAACCATTCCAATTTAATACCGAGTGATACTAATTCTATGATGGTTCTCGTCCAGTCAGTACTGGTGCTCCTGGCAAAAAGTTTGGGATTCTTGGGAGGCGGTAACTGCCGATGTTTGTACATTATCAGAGTCTTTTAGCTCTGGAGATCTATATAATGTTGGGAGGTTTATCTAGAGTGGTGCATTTTTGTTGGTCTTAGATTTCCTGAGCAAGCTATGACCTCATGCTAGAAAGAGGCTAAAATGTTTTATTCCTTGAAGTCGCCTCAGTTGCTCCAGGGTTTAGAGGAGGTGGTTTAAGAGGTAATGAGTTTCAAGGCACTGGGGATAGAAGGAAGCTTTGGGTGTCGTACTTGGTAGGAGAAAAACCGAATAGAGCTTAATTTAACTTAAAATTGCAATGAGACGTGAATTTCTGGACATTTATCTGACAAGCTGTTGGTTCAATCTTGGCTATTGAAGTTATTATATTGTGGGCTGAAAGCTTGGACTACTTGTGATTTGTTAAAAATAATTCTCTTGAAATTTGTTCTTTTATATGCATCTCTAACTGCTTTTTCCCGTTATCTTTGCAGGTATTATTCAGGAATTGGTGAACAGTGGAAGGCAAGTTGATGCAGTAAATTTAGCATTTGCATTTGAGCTAACAGAACAGTTTGCTCCTGTGCCTTTACTGAAATCGTACTTGGAAGAATCAAGAAAAGCTACTTCAGCCGTCAAACCTGAAAACTCCGCTCCCACTGCTCCGGTTTGTTTCTGTCCCTGCTTTATCGCAATTTTATAGCCATCCGCTAAAGCAGATATCTTGTATTGGGAGTTTTATAAGTTAGCTTGCTTGTCTGACTTGCTTTCCTGGAGCGCAGCTCGAGTTCAAAGAGAGAGAACTCTCTGCCCTTAAGGCCGTCCTGAAGTGCATAGAAGAGCATAAGCTTGAGGAGCTATATCCAGTGGATCCGATCAGAAAGCAGGTTATCGAACTCGAGAAGGCCAAGGCAGAGAAGAAGAAAGTAAATGAAGTAATGAAGCCCCAACCCAAAAGGCCCCGTGCTATTGTCGCTTCTGCTGCAAATGTGCATCCAATGCCGAGCTCAGCCCCGGAGAAGGTTTTCTACCCGAGAGTCAATGAAAGGTACCCTCCATACATCTACGAGAGACCTTACGTCTACCCCGAGAGCCATGGTCCTCAGCTCGTGGGCCCTCCTGCTGCTTACAACCTCCCACCCGGGCATGGTAACTTCTTCGGGAATGTCTACCACTACCAGACTCCGCCGTATCTTCGCTGAGGTAGAGAGGAAGAAGATGTTTCAATGGTGACTCACTCATCATTTTAGCCGCTTAGCTCCTTGTAACTCTCTTTTGATGTGGCATTGTATGAAATCACTTTAAAAAAAAAAAAAACTAAAAACTTGACCCCAAGAAAAGGGACAAAAACTCCCCCCCCACCCTCCCCAACCCCCCCCCCCCCCCAAAAAAAAAAAAAGACCTTGTTAAATTTGAGCTGCTTGTCATATCTAATCTATGTACTTTGCTTTCATGTGTATACACCCTTTGCTGCTCCTATCTTATGGCTCCTCTTCCTATATTCCTCACCTTTTCATGTGTATACACCCTTTGCTGTCAGATCTGTCAGGTTTGATGGAACGGTAAGGAATTTTCAAGTCATAAGGTTATGTCAGCCTACGCAATTTCCACTTCTCAGTATCATGTACCGTGATTTCATAAGCGTTTGTAGCTATCAAGACCATGGAATAGTGAAGGAACATTCTTTGAGTCTCAAGGTTATGGTGGCATATGCTACTTCTGCTTCTCGATATCAAATATTGTGGCAACGTATGTCACATGATTTGGCATCGAGCATTTTCTTCGAACTTGGTCTGGTGTGATATTCAAATCGGGATCTCACCTCAGTTGGGTGGCACGATGGGGTCTTAAAATCTCAAGGAAGATATGGCATTAGACTTTCAAGGAACAAGAACCGCAGCAATCTCTTTTAGATATGTTTCAAGGGTCGATGCTTGCCGTGGGAGAAAAAGAATAACAAAAAACGCCGATCGACTTTAATTCCCTCATGATTGGATTGGACATAGCTTCAGACAGCTCACCGGCTAACTTATGTCGGAGATTTAAGTATTATTTGCTTGATCCAATTGTATCAGAGCGGCTATTGGATAATTATCCCAAACAAGTGAAAAAAGAGTACAAACAAGAAACCTCTTGCTCCTACAAAGGAGTTTAATGCAGATGTATTCATCTCTGGTGGAACTCTCGAGTTTAATCATCACTAGTGACTGTCATGTTCTTTTGTTCCCCGTTCTATACCTTATTAATGTATACGTCTATGTTTGGTCTCAGGATAAGAAGGGAGATAGGATTTTGGACATACCCATGTTTGGTGATGGCATGATGAGGATAGAGACTGGGACAAGACAAGATATATGTATTGAGTAACTAGTCCTGCTCTCATGGGAGCAAATCTTGGGTAGTATTACTCATACACTTGAATGAATAATACTAGTCAAAATGTTTAAAAGGGAGAAATTAACCCTATAACTCTATCATAGATTTTCACTTTTAAACATCATATTACTCATCCATTATGAATAAATAACATTTGCTAAATATTTTCTATTAAGGGGTAGATTAAGTGTGAATTGAGATTTTGCTCAATGATGCTATTACCTCTGATATATTTTAAAATTTTAAAATCTGTCATTGAATATAGGAAGAAGGGAAATGGATGGCCTCAATGCCGGCTACCATCTCCCCAAGTTGTCTCTCTCTCTCTCTCTCTCTTTCTTCGTGAAAAAAGAGAGAGAAAGGAGGTTGGAGATGTGGTGGCTCGGATTGATCCACCAGAACCCCAATTATTTCCTCTCTCTTCAGAAGGAGAGAGAGAGAGGCATGAGGAAGTGGGGGTCCAGCGCTGGCCACCATTGGTCCACCTCCCCTAGGAGAGGTCGCCGGTGGTCCCATCGGCATTGGGCCCCTGCCGCCCCTTCCTTTGTATTCAGTTTTTGCGATCCCCTTTTTTCTAATTAAAATATCGTAGACCCATGGGATTTAAAATCCCACTCCATCCAATGTCCCTATCCCAATCCTTCACCGGACGACCAAAGATGGCCAATGCCTCTCCTTGCTAGTAACAAGAAAAGCGCGGACACGTATCTCACAATCTATGATGGGCCGAACACGTTGGGCTTTATTTTGGGCCTAATCCAACAATGAAGCCCAAGTCCAGTCCAAAGCTCGGCCCAGCCCATTATCCCTCGCGCTCTTATCATCTTCTTCCCCAACGTTCTCATCTCTCCATCGTCCCCGTCGGTCGTCAATCAATGGAGTCTCTCTCCCTCTCTGCTGTCCTTTCTGCTCCATTTCCTCTCCAAAACCACCCCAAAACCCCCAAACTCGTCAATCTCCACAGACCCAATTCTGCCATAGCCCGGAAGCTCCCTCCCCTGAACCGATCCCATTCCCCAGTCACTTCCCGGACCCAATCCAGGGTCCCTCCCCTGCTCCCCCTCTCCCTCATCAACCTCTTCAATGGCGCTCTCCCTTGCTTCGCCGCTGATACCATACTTTCCTCCTCCTCCTCCTCAGGCCCGGACCCATCCGCCAGAATCAACTTGGAAGCAATCTTGGTCTCCATCGACGACTTCTTCAACCGCAACCCGTTCTTCGTCGCCGGGTGCACGTTCATCTGGCTGGTCGTCATCCCTGTCGCGGAATACTACCTGAAGAAATACAAATACGTGTTAGCGATCGACGCGTTTCGGAAGCTGCGCGATGACCCGACCGCGCAGCTGCTGGACATAAGGGACCGGAAGAGCTCGGCAGCAACGCCGCCTCCTAGCCTGGGCTACATGATGAAGAGACCGGTTCAGGTTCCGTTCGACGAGGGGGACGAAGACGGGTTCGTGAATAAGGTGAAGGAGAGCTTCGGGGACCCTTCGGACACGGTCATATGTATACTAGACAGGTATGTCTGTTTGGTCTCAATCTACTGGAATTGTCCCACTGGTTGGGTATGTTTTGTAAATTCGATCTTCTTTGTGTGTGGAAGGTAGTTTTGATGGCAATTCCATGAGAGTGGCTGAATTGCTGTTCAAGAATGGGTTCAAGGAGGCCTATGCAATCAAGGATGGCGTCAGAGGCAAGAAAGGGTGGCTGGTATGTCTTCTTACTTGAGAATTTTTCCGTGTTTTCTGGTTTTCTTACGAACAGGAAACTTCCCGATGTATCTGAAATGCTAGTGCCACTGAAAGAATGCATAGCTTACATCGACGCTTGTTTTTTCGGAGATATAGCCAAAATTGGCTCGTCGACGTGATCATCTCTAATTGCCTCGTTGAAGTTTCGTTATCAGTTGCTCTTGCTCACCAGGAGAAACTGTTTGTGTTACTCTTGCAGGCCATACAAGAGACCCTTCTGCCTCCTTCTGTGCACATGTTCCCCAAGAAGAAGGGCAAAGCTTCAGAAGATCTCGGGACGAACGGAGCAGTTGCAAAGCAAAGTGGTCGGAATAGTTCGCTCTCATCTTCACCCAGCCTTCCAACTAAGGCGGAGAGTCAAGCATCCAATCCTGGGATGAAGTTGGACTCGAATAAGTCCAAAGTATCCATGGTGCCCGATAATGTTGTTTGTAGTTCATCATCTTCACCGTATCCTAATGTACTCTCCATATCTCTGATTGTGTTTTATTGCCCTTCTAACAATGTATTGCAGTACACAAGCTGAACATTTTCCTTTTGGATTGCAGTACCCAGATTTGAAACCGCCGTCTTCCCCGACTCCTGCAAAGCCCAAGAATTGATGCTGATGGTTATCTCGAGAATGGCGGGTGTGTTGCTTCGTGGCATATTCTGTCATGGGATGATCTCAATCCTTGCTTCTGCCTTGTTCGTCGGGTGCAATTCTTTTGGATCTCCCATTTTCTTGGGAAGGATAAGGGGAATCGATTTTCCGGGATCTGTTTTTGTGTATCATCATGGTGGTCTGAATCGTGAAATGCGAAATTGTTGGGAAAACAGCTGCAGCTATGTAAACAAGAAATCAAGATGTCTATATTCCCGAATACAGACCGGTCGCATTTTGTATTACTTGACTGTATTAACCTCATGTTGATCCGGAATACAAACGATGTTATGCTATGTGAGTTGAAGGCCTGTTAATGAAGGAATATGGAGGATATAACATCCTCCCACACGACCTCAGATGTCGTAAGATCATGTCGATTCTTTAAAGTTCATCCAAATACATAACTGTGCAAAAATTACTAACTGTCTTTTCACATGTTAACCGAATTGGAGAAGAAATTGGCAGATAAAGCATTGAAGAAACATATGTCATGATAAACCATGGGACCCTGCCGGAGGTCAGGGCAAGCCGATGGTCGAGAATATGTGTGCTTTTAAAGAAAACAGCTGATTTTCTTTACGGCAAAGCAAAAATATATACATGGGATGGGCTTTTCATTCGATAGGTCCGCTAAAGCCTCAGAGCCCACAACGTCTCTTCATCTTCTTCTCGCGCCCCCCTCCTCTTCAGAGAAGCAAACGAAAATCAGAGAGGAAATGGCGGTTCAGTCCATCAAGTTTCCTACGTTGCTCACCCGCTGCTGCTCTGCTTCCTTCTTCATCTCTCCTCCTCCTCCTCCTTCACCCGGTACTGTGATCCTCCTCCTGCCCCACCTCTGATTCCATTGCTATTAATCAAAAAGCTCCAATCCACTTCTGACCCAACAAAATCCACAGCAAGAATTCGAAGAAAGTTCTTCGGGAACTGTGTTTCGGCTCTTGAGCTTTCGTGTAACAGTTATCCCTGCGGAAGACACACTGATATTCTGCTAAAGTTTGAACCTTCACGCGGTTCTTGTCAATTACTCGACCTCCTTTCTTCGCCACCTGGGTCAGAGATAACTTTAGCAGTTTGGTTGATTCAAATGTTACAGATTGGTGCTGTTCCGCAGGTGGATGGTTCAGACTCAGGGGTCGCCTTCATTGTCAGTCGAGAAGTTTCGCTGTGAAGTCGGAAAAGATTCACGTACAGAAGAAGTGAGCATTTTCAATTTTTCTATATTCGTTCAAGTCCTTAATTTTGCCGAAGTCAAGTCCATTCGTTGCTCTTGTCAATGATTTTGCTTTTTGATGGTTGGAGAGACTCGGCGTTGATTTTTGTTGCTACTACGAAGTATCGCTGCAACAACTTGTATATTCGTTTTTCTTCGTGGGAGTTCTGCAGTAAAATCGTGAAAATATGGCTTTCTCCTGCTATTGCTAGACCAATGGGCAGGAAACTCGGAAACAAATCGAGATATTGATGTTGTTTTCTATCCACAAGGCTAGAAGCAATGCTGAAATGAGTTTTTGTGTTCATGTAATTTGTAGAAAGTTGTTTCTTTTGAGAAATTATAAAAATTGCGATTGTGCATTCTACTAATTCTGACGAGTTAACTTCCAGCAATAAAAACTTGATCTTGTGTTGGTACTGATTATGACATTGTTTACAGGAAGAAGAGACTTGACGAGATATGTCTCGAGCGATATGAGCAGTACAGTCGGACCTTAATACAGTCATGGATACTCCAAGGTAACATCTTTTGCTAGGCATTCTGGTATGCTTCTTCCCAAAACATGCTGAGAAAATGGCCAATCTATTCGTGAAAAAAATTATGTATCTTATGTGCTGCTTGAAATCAGGGAAAGTTACTGTGGATGGGAGGGTTGTTAACAAAGCCGGAACGCCTGTCTCGGATAAAGCCAATGTAGAGATAATTGCTGAAATTCCAAAATACGTATGTAGGTGATTACTCCACAGAATCAACTCTTTGCAAGTTTTTAATCTGTGAATTCATCTTTCTTGATCTGGTCTTAGATTACTCCTAGCTATTTGATTATGTAATATATCGTCTATCTCAGAGCGGGATACAAGCTTGAGGCTGCCATTGAACAATTAGATATTAAAGTTGAAGGGAAGGTAGCTCTTGACTCGGGTTTATCAACTGGTGGATTTACTGATTGCTTGCTTCAGTATGGTGCATCATTTGTTTATGGAGTTGATGTTGGTTATGGGCAGGTATATCATCATTTATGTTTGATTAGGACTTCAGTTATAATTGATGAAAACAAGATTACTATGTGAGCTTCAGCTGAAATCAGATAGTTGTATTATTATCCGTAACAATTCCAAACTGATGGTCTTTCTTTGCTCAGGTGGCAGACAAAATTCGTCGAGATGAACGTGTTTGCGTGATAGAAAGAACTAATTTACGGTATCTTGCCGGCCTTCCCCAGAAAGTTGATTTGGTGACACTGGACCTCTCGTTCATTTCCATTCTCTTGGTAAAGTTTTTTTGTGTCATTATCAGTAGGAAGTTTTTGCAACTGATAAATTGGGCTGTTTCTCTCTTATGTTGAATACGCTTGGCAATCGTGCTATTTCTTTTCCTTTCTCCGCTTCTTTCGTTCTCGCGCTTCGCTTTCTTTGTTTCTTTCTTTCGCTTCCCTTTCTTCGCTTATGCGATCTATTGGCTTAAATGCAGGTGATGCCAGCTGTGGTGAATGTGATGAAGGAAGATGCTACATTAATTACCTTAGTCAAGCCTCAATTCGAGGCTCGAAGATCACAAGTAAAAAATCTATTCATCTCGTATACCTCTCTTTTAATTTCATTTTCCGTTTCCTGGGGGTTTCCTTGGTATGAAGAATTCTTTCATTTTTCTTAAGGTTCCTATTACTTCTTCGGCAGGTGGGTGGTGGAGGTATTGTGAGGGATCCACAAGTTCATCAGGAGGTGGGTAAAGGTTTTCTTTCCCCGATTTTTTTCAATGAACATCATTTCGTTATCCTTTCATCTATGAATTCAATCATTCGTCTTCAACTACATCACAATCATTTGATAGTTTCCCCATGGTTTTTTGTAACTTACTAGGGAAGGTCCTCGCTGATAAAGTTCTTTTCATCATGCACTGCAGGTTCTTGAAAAAATTATCGCTGGAGTCGAGAACTTTGGATTTTCCAACAAAGGGTGGATTGAGTCTCCTCTTAAGGGTGCTGAGGGAAACACGGAGTTCTTAGTTTGCTTTACTCGTATAGCTAACAGAAAACCGGAGTAACCTTATATAGAATTACAGAAGCAATTTCCCCAAAATT
Organism: Punica granatum; assembly: GCF_007655135.1. Taxonomy (NCBI): domain Eukaryota; kingdom Viridiplantae; phylum Streptophyta; class Magnoliopsida; order Myrtales; family Lythraceae; genus Punica; species Punica granatum. The sequence continues at coordinate 24,518,336 of NC_045134.1, read as the reverse complement.
CCCTCTCATGAGGCCTGGAACTGAATGACTCGGTTCAGGAAGCAGAGTCGAGTCACTAATGGTGTAAATGCTGCTTCAGTCATTCTAAGGTACTGAGAGTTCATGACGAGAACTATATTTTGTTGCTGTAGGTTGAAAGATGTATGATATAAAATTTTAGCTGAGAGTTTACGGCAAACTTATATTCAAGGGAGTATCTTGTAACAAGTTACAATTGAAGGCAATAGCATCAGAGAAGTTTATTTATTCCTAAGACCATACAATATCTGTTCTTTGGTGTCATTTTGAAAGAGATCTACGAAAAGCTTCCTCCATGCGAATCGGATTCTCAAATTTGTTGTTCAACAGAGAGCAAAGATACGGATTCCGGAACAGGAATAGTATCTCTTGAAGGGATCTGAACTGAATATAAATGATCACTACAGAAACTGTGCTCACAGTTGTTTTCGATTCTTCATCATATCGGAAGTTACACCGAGACCAAACACTTGGCCAACAAAGGAGAACCAAGACACGAGATAGAGCTCAACTGCCGCCTCTCTTGTTAGCACTGAGGCATCGCTACAGAATAATAATCTTAGCCATTCGCTGGTCCCACAAGGATGCAACTTGTACCACGGGCGGTTCAGGAAAGGATGCTCCTGCAGTTTGTTGCAGTGATTCTCTTTATTGGGAACATATAAATACCAAATGAATTTAGAAGAAGAGAAGAGTTGTCACCTCCTGAGTTATGAATGTCCATTTCGATTTGAGGAATTCATCTGCAGATCCAACTGGGAGGTCTCTCTCAAACTCCGCCAAGGATAAAGGTTGTCCATCTATTTAAAAACGATCGTTAGAGAAACACCAACAAACAAGACCAATCGATCTTATTCCTTCGAGCCAAGCTAGACCCATGAACATCCCACAGGCTCGTGGAATCATGGTATACGTGTTGAGCATTTTCTAAAGTCCATAACTATGTTTACATCACTTCTGCATTTCTATCCTTCTGCAGATTTCTCTGAAAACTTATGCGAGCAAGAACTAGCAGGACCGTGAAGAACAGATATTCTGTTCCTCAGCAGTTGGTGCAATGCCGTAGAGGATGTTGTTTACAATGAACATACCGCTGCCATAGACACGGAAATACAGCACAGGAACCCGATAAGAGGAGCTGTACACGATATGTAAATCATAGTAGTGATGCATTTCCTGATCACCGCTCTCGACCTTACAAAACAAAACACGACCAATCACCGCCATAACACGCAAAAATTTCTGTTACAAAAGGTCAACCATACAAAAGAAAGCCGATAAGAGGGGCCACACCAGTGTAGCATCATCAACAACTGGCTCATCATCATCATCAGCACAGCCGGGCTCTTCCATGGCATTGCAACAAGTATTATCATCTACCTGACGAAACAATGGAATCCAATAATGTGAAAACTTATGCTTCAATGCCAGTGCAGGATGAGTTTACGGAAGCGGCAAAATTTCCAACATGGGTTTCCGGCAAAAAATCAAACCTTGCTGGACCTACAGAAGCGTAATTTCTCCATAGCCACATACCCATCAACCTGCACAAGAGGAACTTTCAGCAAAAACCATGAATCGAAACCTCCAGAAAGCAAAACTGGGGCGGTGAATTGCGGAGAAGAGACGAACTTGATCGAGAAGCCAAGAGTGCTGCCTCGGAGGAGAAGCCCACGACCACGGAGGCAGACCTGAGCTCGCGCTCTTCTTCCATCTCTCAGCAAGAGCGGAAGCAGCGGTGCGGAATTCGCCGGGGGAGATGGTCCCGTCGAAGCAATCGGAGTCGACCATCGTTCATCGTCAGCTGTTCGCTTGACTGTTCGCTTGACGGATCAAATTCAAGCTTCAGCTTGCTACGGCGGAGTTCCATAAATTGCAGAATGACCCAGAATTTTTCCTCCTTTTCGATGTAAATCCTAAACTACTAATTTTTTTTTTGTAAAAATGCCTTGAAGTGCTGGAACCATTCACATGACTACATGAACCATAAAAAGTTGAATCCGGATGCTCCTCCGTCCTTCAATAAGATCGTATGGGATCCAGTTGACGGTCGCGATCCTAGGACTCTACGATCTCAAATTCAGCTTCAGGAGCCTTAAAGTCTTTCGAGCCTTAAACTTCGGCATAACAAGAATGAGGACCACCTATTGTTCGAGCAAATAGCCGAATGCCTGTGATTAGAACTTCATATAAAGGTCTAACTCCCTTTTAAATTTGTTGTCTTTTTCACAAATAAAAGCATTAAGTTCTTCATTTTCTACCAATGCAATTTTTTTACAGTAAGACCACGGGATATATTAAGCTTATCTTATAAGTTGAAATCAATTTCTGTACGGCTGTCAGCTTTATTCTAATCAACAAGTGTATTTTCAATAAATTTCGAATCCAACTTCGAGTCCAAAAATGGATTGAATTAATCCTAGACCTTTGGGAAGTGATGGGATAGAGGAATAAGATCCCGAAGACCATCCACCCAATCTGGACACTGCACTTGTCCACTCCCCTTTCCTCCTTCTGCTTCTGCCTTCAGGTGAATCTTCTTCCCTGGTCCTTCTTCAACCTAAACAGAGCATTTTCCATGGCGGCTGCTTCTCCAATGGCGAGCCAACTCAAGAGCAGATTCGCCTCGTCTTTGTCTTCTTCCATCAGAAGCCTCGTCGCTCCTAAGGGTCTCTCTGGGTCTCCACTTTGGCTGCTGCCCGGAAAGAAACTTGCTTCCTTCACTGCCAAAGCCATTCAGTCAGAGAAGGTAACCAGTTTTCTGGCTTTCTTCTTCCTGCTTCGTGGCCCATCATTAAGATATAATTCTGTATCCGCCTTATTAGTTTGACTGCTCCATGAAACCCGAGCGATCCTATATACGACTGGTTGTGGCAAAATTCAGTTCTTGTCGCTTGACTCATGCTGGGACTATTCAATGCATATCCACCTGTAGTTGAACCGAACAAAAGAGAGTTCAAAAAGAGAATATTGGATGACATCCCCTCGAACTTTGAAGTATTCAGCTATCTTCCTTTTGTCCAAGTTTGGATTTCATCGGAAACGAATAGAAACTGATCTAGACCGTTATAAAATTATTATTGAGATGACATAATACGGTATCTGGGCGTGGTTTGGATCTCAACTATCTGTTCCTGTTACATGTGTTGGGCTATCCCTCCAATTTGGAGGAAGTTGGGCTCAATTGTATTGGGTTTTTATCGGGTTTTAATAAGCCCAAGAACCCATTCTTGTTAGGGTTTATTCTTTAGCAAATCAGCTGAGGTATAAAAGCAGCAGCAGACTGCAGTAGCAGCAGAGGGAGACAGCAGCGGCAGAGGAGCTGCAAGCAGCAAAACAGCACAAAGAACAAAGGAAGAGCAGAGCCGAATTCTGCTCAACAGGGGCAGCGCGCAGTTGGAGATCAAACCTCGATCGGGACATCAAACGAACTCCGATTGGGACGAAATTTTGACAGCAGCTTCACAACACGTGGGGCTAACTTCTGAACGGTCAGAATTTCTATTCGAGCTCTGTAGGTGCTGTTTCAGCTGATTTTGTGAACCACCCGGTGTGGGTGACGAATTTAGTATTTGGGTGATCCAAGAGAGTGTTTCTCTTGAGTTTGGTGATCCAAGGGTTTACCCTTGATGAAAGACATTGTATAACCTTCATAGTGGATCGTTGATTCGGAGTTGGTCCCGTGGTTTTTCCCCACATTGGGGTTTTCCACGTAAAATTCTTGGTGTTGTTTTACTTTACTGCTTGTTGGTTGATTTGATTAGTTCCTATCTCGATTACACCAGTAGGGGAGGAAGATTAATTGCTGCGTTATTGTTTGGTTGAGTACATCCTTAACCCCAACAAGTGGTATCAGAGCTTCGGGTTAGAGAAGTTTGAGTTTTTTTCGGTGTTTTCGAGATGGAGGAGTCTACAGGATCTATGTTCAAGTTGAATGCAACCAACTACTCTATATGGAAGTCTCGGATGGAGGATCTTCTATTTTGCAGGGATTTGTACGATCCTATTGAAGGGGATTCCGCGAAACCCAAAGATAAGGATGACAAAGCTTGGGAACGCACAAATCGGAAGACTATTGGTTTGATTCGGCAGTGGATAGACAATAGTATTTATCATCATGTTGCTCAGGAGACAAATGCGAAAGCTTTGTGGGATAAATTGACAAATCTCTATGCGAGGAAGACACCACAAAATAAGGCATTCCTCGTGAAGAAGCTGGTTCATCTTCGTTTCCAGGATGGAGGTGATATGGCTGCGCACATGAGTAATTTCCAGGATATTATTAACCAGTTGACGAACCTGGAGATAATATTACCCGATGAGTTGCAGGCCTGTCTACTTTTAGGGACTCTACCGGATAATTGGGACACACTTGTGGTTGCATTAAGCAATTCTGCGCCAAACGGGAAGCTATCGTTGGCTACGGTGACAGACAGTTTATTTAATGAGGAGACTAGAAGGAAAGGCACGGGAATTTCCATTCAGTCTGAAGCTTTGGTTACTGAACAACGGGGGAGAAGTCAAAGCAGAAATTTCTCTTCCAAGCATAGTAACTCACGTGGCAAATCGAGGGGCAGATCAAAGTCGAAGACGAGGAAAGTGGTCACTTGCTATCACTGTGGAAAAGAGGGACACTACAAAAGGGAGTGTAGAGCTCTGAAGAAAAATCAGAATGGCAACGGTGAGAGCAAGAAGGAAGAAGGCACTACAGCAGTGGCATGTGATGGAGAGACCTACATCATTTGTGATGAAGCTTATGTGAATTTCACATGTCAGGACTCTACCTGGGTTGCAGATACAGGTGCCTCGTTTCATGTCACTCCTCATCGGGATTTCTTTTCATCTTACACTACCGGGGACTATGGTTATGTGAGAATGGGGAATGGACAATCATGCAAGATTGTCGGTATTGGTGATGTCTGTCTAGAGACCGAGCTTGGCTGCAAGTTGTTTTTGAAGAAGGTGAGGCATGTTCCAGAAATTCGCCTTAACCTAATCTCGACGGGTCAACTTGATGATGAAGGCTACAGTAATGAATTCAGCAATGGGAGATGGAAGCTCTCCAAGGTTTCGTTGATTGTGGCACGGGGTCAGAAGACCGACACTCTCTACAGGCTGCGTGCCAGACACAACTCCGGTCAGGTTAATGTTGTTGAGGATTATCCTATCGAGCTATGGCATAGGAGACTTGGGCATATCAGTGAGAAAGGTATTCAAATTCTTGCTAGAAAGCAGTCTTTGCCCATTAAAGGTATGCACTTGAGCACCTGTGATCACTGTTTAGCTGGTAAGCAGAGGAGAGTTTCTTTTGTTAGAAGTCGTCCCTCTAGATGCCATCATATACTTGATCTTGTGCATACAGATGTTTGTTTTATGTCGGATAGATCTCTTGGTGGTGCTCTCTATTTTGTGACATTTATAGATGATCACACCAGGAAAGTTTGGGCTTACCCTATGAGAACTAAAGATCAGGTGACTGAGATTTTCAAGAACTTCCATGTAGCAGTGGAAAGAGAAACAGGCATGAAGCTGAAATGTGTCAGAGCTGATAATGGTGGTGAGTATAGAGGTCCTTTCGAGAACTATTGCAGGACTCACGGTATCAAACTTGAGAAGACGGTACCGAAGACACCACAACAGAACGGGCTTGCAGAGAGGATGAACCGCACAATTGTTGAGAGAGTTCGTTGTATGCTTTCTCAAGCGAAACTGTCTAAGCCTTTCTGGGGCGAGGCAATGAGGTCAGCGGTTGATCTTATTAATCTTACACCGTCAGTTGCACTTGATGGAGATGTACCCCAGCAGGTGTGGACCGGCAAGAAAGTATCATACAAGCATCTCAGAGTATTCGGGTGCAGGGCATCTGTTCACATTCCTCGAGATGAAAGATCAAAACTTGATGCCAAGGCAAAACAATGCATCTTCTTGGGTTATACACATGAAGAGTTCGGGTACAGGCTTTGGGACCCTGATAGCAAGAAGATCATCAGGAGCAGGGATGTTGTCTTCTTTGAGGACCAGACAATCGAGGATTTGCAAAAGTTAGAGAAGGCCAGTGTTGGCAATCCTCACGAGATCTCTATTCCTGTACCGGTTGATGTAGAGCATCCAATGGAAGAGGTACCTGGTGAGTATGAAGAAACCACGACTGAGGGTGAGATTCCTCAGGTAGATGATGATGTGACTACGGATGATACAGGCTCGCAGTTACAGTTAGAGCCTGCAGATCTACCTAGACAATCTGATAGAATAAGACGATCATCTACAAGATATCCGCCTCATGAATATGTGCTACTGACTGACGGGGGAGAACCTGAGTGCTATGATGAAGCTGTGGCACATGAGTACAAGGAGCACTGGTTGAAGGCGATGAATGAGGAGATGAACTCCTTGTCTGAAAATCACACGTATGACCTAGTGAAGCTACCGCAACGTAAGAGAGCATTGAAGAACAAATGGGTCTACAGGTTGAAGACAGAGAACTCACGACCTCGATACAAAGCTCGGCTGGTAGTGAAAGGTTTCAACCAGAAGAAAGGAGTTGACTTCGAGGAGATCTTCTCGCCCGTTGTCAAGATGTCATCGATCCGAGTTGTTCTCGCACTGACAGCTAGTCTGAACTTGGAGATCGAGTAGCTCGATGTAAAAACAGCTTTCCTGCATGGTGACTTGGAGGAAGAAATATATATGGAGCAGCCTGAAGGATTCCGAGTTAAAGGTAAGGAGCATTTGGTGTGCAGGCTGAGGAAGAGCTTGTATGGGCTTAAGCAAGCACCTCGGCAGTGGTATAAAAAGTTTGACTCTTTCATGTTGAGCCATGGCTACACACGGACAACTTCAGATCATTGTGTGTTCGTGAAACAATTCTCGAATGGTGATTTTATCATTTTACTGTTATATGTGGATGATATGCTACTTGTTGGTCATGATATGAGCAAGATTACAGAGTTGAAGAAGGAGCTCAACAAGTCCTTTGCCATGAAGGATTTGGGACCGGCAAAGCAGATCCTTGGGATGCATATTTCTCGTGACAGATCAAGTGGAAAACTTTGGCTTTCTCAAGAGAAGTACATCGAGAAGATTTTGGATCGGTTCAACATGGGTAATGCTAAACCAGTTTCATCACCACTTGCTTCTCATTTCAAACTTAGCTCGAAGCAATGTCCTACAAGTGAGAAGGAGAAAGAAGAGATGAAGAAAGTTCCTTACTCATCAGCTGTAGGAAGTTTAATGTATGCCATGGTCTGTACAAGGCCAGATATTGCTCATTCTGTTGGTGTGGTAAGTCGTTTTCTCTCCAATCCGGGGAAAGAGCATTGGAATGCGGTTAAATGGATCCTGAGGTATCTCAGAGGAACATCCAAGGTGTGTTTACACTTTGGCACTGGTAAGCCGGAGTTAGTGGGCTACACGGATGCAGATATGGCAGGAGATATCGATTCCCGGAAATCCACTTCGGGATACTTGATGACTTTTGCAGGGGGAGCTATCTCATGGCAATCAAGGCTTCAAAAGTGCATCGCTTTGTCTACAACGGAAGCCGAATACATTGCGGTGACCGAAGGTTGCAAGGAGATGTTGTGGTTGCAAAAGTTTTTGCAGGAGTTGAGCTTGAAGCAAGAAAGGTATGTTCTACACTGTGATAGTCAAAGCGCCATTCATCTTTGCAAGAATCCCACTTTCCATTCGAGGTCGAAGCATATCGATATCAAGTTTCATTGGATTAGAGATGTGTTGGAGTCCAAGCTGGTGAAGCTAGACAAAGTGCACACTGATGAGAATGGAGCTGATATGATGACAAAACCTCTCGCTAGGGGGAAACTTCATGTTTGCCGAAGTATAGCCGGTATACTTGAAGCCTCCAAATAGTCGGGAGGGGGAGTTTGTTGGGCTATCCCTCCAATTTGGAGGAAGTTGGACTCAATTGTATTGGGCTTTTATCGGGTTTTAATAAGCCCAAGAACCCATTCTTGTTAGGGTTTATTCTTTAGCAAATCAGCTGAGGTATAAAAGCAGCAGCAGACTGCAGTAGCAGCAGAGGGAGACAGCAGCGGCAGAGGAGCTGCAAGCAGCAAAACAGCACAAAGAACAAAGGAAGAGCAGAGCCGAATTCTGCTCAACAGGGGCAGCGCGCAGTTGGAGATCAAACCTCGATCGGGACATCAAACGAACTCCGATTGGGACGAAATTTTGACAGCAGCTTCACAACACGTGGGGCTAACTTCTGAACGGTCAGAATTTCTATTCGAGCTCTGTAGGTGCTGTTTCAGCTGATTTTGTGAACCACCCGGTGTGGGTGACGAATTTAGTATTTGGGTGATCCAAGAGAGTGTTTCTCTTGAGTTTGGTGATCCAAGGGTTTACCCTTGATGAAAGACATTGTATAACCTTCATAGTGGATCGTTGATTGGGAGTTGGTCCCGTGGTTTTTCCCCACATTGGGGTTTTCCACGTAAAATTCTTGGTGTTGTTTTACTTTACTGCTTGTTGGTTGATTTGATTAGTTCCTATCTCGATTACACCAGTAGGGGAGGAAGATTAATTGCTGCGTTATTGTTTGGTTGAGTACATCCCTAACCCCAACAACATGTTACCATGCTAGTGAGGTAACATATAGAATAGCGAGTTCATCGTACTTCATTCGTATGTCCTGGAATTGATCTCTCCATTCCCTGTGCAGCCAACTTACCAAGTGATCCAGCCCATCAATGGTGATCCTTTCATCGGAAGCCTTGAGACCCCTGTGACCTTAAGTCCCCTCATTGCCTGGTACCTCTCGAACTTCCCCGCCTACCGGACTGCAGTGAGCCCTCTCCTCCTGGGTGTGGAGGTGGGCTTGGCTCATGGATTCCTCCTGGTGGGTCTGTTTGTCAAGGCTGGCCCACTGAGGAACACTGAGTACGCTGGGGCTGCAGGGTCCCTGGCTGTGGCTGGGCTTGTCGTGATCCTCAGCATCTGTCTGACAATGTATGGGATCGCATCCTTCAACGAAGGCGAGCCATCGATCTCCCCGTCCTTGACCCTGACCGAGAGGAAGAAGGAGCCCGACCAGCTGCAGACGGCCAATGGGTGGGCCAAGTTCACGGGAGGGTTCTTCTTCGGCGGGATCTCGGGAGTCTCATGGGCTTACTTCCTTCTCTATGTCCTTAACCTGCCTTACAATGTGAAGTAAAAAAACATAGCGTACTTATTCAGGATCATGTTTGTATATCTCTGCACCCGCAGGAATCGGAAAGATTGATCAATCAGAACTCCGTATCTATATATTCCCAGATTGCAACACCGTTCTCCTCTTTTGAATCTTTTCAATTTTCTCATGTTCCGGATATGTCCGCTAAAACAAAACAAGTTTCATACCTTTCCCTTTTGATTATTGTTAAGGTAACATTCAATATAAATCAAGTGGGAAAGTGTGCACATTGTCACCGCTAACCTCTGTGGTACCAGAAAAATTGGCTTATGTGATATCGTTGAAACTCTAATCTGATTGCAGAATGATATAATGAATAAATGCAGAATTTCAATGAGGTTCAATTCTATAGTCGAGTATACCCAAATTAGTTGAGAGCCTTGGATTAGGCCATGCTTGAATTCCAAAAACTTTATTTGTTGTCCTTCACGGGGAGCACTACGATCGATCTTTTACTATGTTATTAGTAAGAGATTGTTTCCAAAACCATAGGTGGCAAACTGAGGAAAGATGTAAACTTTGAGGCTCAAATTGGAATTTTAAACTTTTAGTCACATTAACTGTCTCACGGCGCGAGAGAGCCAAACACTCCCTATCCCCTTTCCTATAACTGTCGGTTAACTGTCAGTTTCTATTCTTCTTCGACGTCATCTTCTCCTCCTCTGTGTTTTCTCTCGGGAGCCACGGGAAGCTCGAAAATGGCCATTCAGGCAATTCAACCCGCAACACCTTACTACTCTCTCCATCCTCATCAGCTGCAATACCTTTCACCGACTGCACCGTCTTCTCATAAACGACTAAAGATGGCAGCTCGGGCCAGCAGGAAGGAATTGCTCCAGTTCAGTTGCAGAGCCAGCAGCGAAGATGTATGTGCGTGAGATTGATCTACTGAGTTGGTTCTTCCGATGTCTTCGCAGAATAGAGATTCACTTCATGGGTTACTTGATTGTGCAGGATTACCTGCTAGATGCTCCCGTTTCTGCTGGAGACGGCTTCTCGTTCACTGGCGGTAGTGTCATCTATATGATCATTTCTAGTTATTTCTCCTTTTCTTTTTCACCTTTCGAGGTGGGGAATTGCGAGTATCTAGATATTATACATATGGGTTATTTGGGCAGGTAAATATTCGGATGAGTCGAACCCAGCTGATGAATGGTTCAAGCAAGGAAAGATGGTGAATCTTTTGGTTCTCTGTTTGTGTTCATGAACATAGTATGGTCATTTGTAGTAGATATGCGAATAGTTTGCCAATATATGTTGGTATGGGCTCTTAGCAGTTCGTATTTGATGGATCTAGTCAGTAGTAATACACCATTTCGACAGGCTGCATCTATATATGTTTCTCCTTTCTCTTTAAATTGTTGATTCTTTCCAAATATTGGCAATTGTAGGTGAAAGCTTTTCCTATTCTCGGTTCCAAGGACAAGGCCAAAGATCCGATTTTTGGACTTACAATGGGGACCGGTTCACAGACCACAGCAGATGTTTTCAGGTATATGAAACTAATAAGCTATATTGGTTGAGTTTACACTCGGTATTGATATCAACAACATTTACTTGTGTTCATTCATCCAGGCTGTTCAGAAATTGAGATTGGATTATTTGCAGGAATTACCAATTGAAACATGCTCTATATGTATAATTTTGTCCAATAGATGGTTTTGCGTCGAAAGTGGAAGTGCCGATAATCCTTCAGTTCTGTTAGTTCATGGATTTCCTTCGCAGGTTAGTCGTAATTGCAGAACCGACATTTTTGTAAAAGAAAATCCTTTTCTACAAAGGCTGCAGTCAATTGAACATTGTATTGGATCTATTCTCTAATACCAGGCTTACTCTTATCGTAAAGTACTCCCTGTTCTCTCTAAGAAGTATCATGCCATTGCTTTCGATTGGATAGGTGAGATTTTGATACCTTCTAATGCCATTGCTTTCGGTTCGATATAGATCTCTGTCACATCCTTTTCTTTATAATCTTCCTTAGGATTTGGCTTTTCGGACAAACCTCAACCAGGATACGGCTTTGACTATACATTGGGCGGTATTACTTTCTCCATTCTCTTCGAGTCTTCCTACCAACACTTGCAAATGTATATCTGACGATCGTGTCGGCTCTCTCTTGCAGAGTATGTATCATCCTTTGAGTCATTAATTAACGGCCTCCTTCTTGATAAAGTCTCACTAGTTGTCCAGGTGACGTTTCCTTCTGTATTCTTGCCAAGATCCATTAATCACATATGACCTATGGTATAACACAGTCAAATCTTTAAACCTCTCTTTGATTTCACAGGGATATTTTGCCCCAGTTGTCGTTAAATATGCCAGTGAACATCCTGAGAAGATAAATCATTTAGTACTGCTCAATCCTCCTGTATGATTCTTGCAACCTTTCTGAACGATAACTCTCGGTCCCTGTTTTAGGCTTTGATAATTGACACTAATAGATAGTTTAGAGCCTCAGAGGAATATTGCCTGACGAATATTGAGGAACAGCTTTGCGAGATGCTTTATTTTCTTACTTACTTAGAAAGTGAAGCGTCATCGAAGTTCAAGATAATGATATTTAACATTTATCCCTTCTTCTCTGGTCTGATAAAGCTCACAGCTAAACATGCGAACCTTCCATCAAGTCTGTCCATATTCAGCAACTTCTTGCTTGGCGAAATTTTCTCACAGGTCAGAATGGCTTCTTTGTGTATTATTATATGCTGACATGCTTTCCGGGATTTCCTTTTGGCTTCAAGTAAACATGTTTTTTGGTTAATCATATCTTCTTATGGCCAGGATCCACTGAGGGCAAGTGATAAAGCCTTGACCAGTGCCGGACCTTACAAGATGAAAGAGGACGACGCGATGATTTACAGAAGACCTTACCTTACTTCTGGCTCTTCCGGGTTTGCACTGAATGCCATTAGCAGGGCTATGAAGAAAGATCTGAAGGTGAAAACTTCTTACAACTTTATTTTATGCACCATTGAATCGAACTTGTTTAACCATTGTTTTTCCGTTTTTGTAACTGCAGAACTATGTCGAAGAAATGAGGAGAATACTCAGTGACAAGAACTGGGAAGTTCCAACAACAGTATGCTGGGGCCAAAGAGACCGGTGGTTGAGCTACGATGGAGTTGATAGTTTTGTCAAAGACTCGAACATTCAAATGGTTGAACTTCCCATGGTACAGACCTGTTTTTCACAGTGCCCATTTTCCACGGCGCATAGTTATCGTCACGAAGGAAATTCCCAGTGAAAAGCATTCTAAAATTTATGTTGCTCTGCAGGCAGGGCATCATGTGCAGGAGGATAGAGGGGAAGAACTCGGACAAATCATCTACGACATTATTGGAAAGAAAATCCGTTTTTGAGAATGACTATTGATTGGCTGTTGCATGAAGAAGCAACTGGTTTTCGGCCATTAGCACGATTATTTCTCCTTAACGAATATCGTGTTTTATTCTGAGGGGAAATCTTCAATATACTTTATGAACTCAGGGTGGCTTCCCAAAACCAAATGAATGGGAAAATGAGAAAGATGAAGCTCTGTCTGCTTACAAGGTCATCAGTTCAGGATCTCGAGGTATACGAGTCCTCCCTCTTACATTTGCTACTTGAACTCAGGTATGGTTTTCAGACAATAGAAGAAAAAAAAAATTCAAATATTGTCATATCTACGATTGGGGTCTGTCGAGTTGGTTAGTGCAATCGCAAAGAAATCAGAATTGCTTCTTGCCACTTTTCTAACCAAAGTTTGTGGTTTCTGCTATCATGAAATTTACAAAAATATATTCGATTCTGCATCGTGAAGCTACCACGTAATATGCTGCTAGCACGTGTTATGCTTCATCAGAATGAACGGATGACTTTCTGCTGTCTAGCTTCTGGCATCAATGGATGCTAAAGAATCGCTCCTTCTACCTATCCCCTCTGGTGATACGGATCTGTCCAACAATCATCCTCTTCAACCGCCCTTTTCCATCTGCTGAAGAAGATCTGTTGGTCACTCAAGGACTGGTTCCTTATCTGCACCGGAAAAAATCGAGAAGGTCTCATCAAATTTCAGAATACAGCTGTAAATAGAAAAATAGTGAGAAAGGTCATTTGCGCCGCAGCTACCAAACTTCTTGTGTCCAACCGTTCGAGATTTGCAGAGGTTGCACTTGCAGCTTGATCTGATGCTTTGGCAACTCTCTGCAATTCCATTGATTATGACCATCCCATATTAGTAAAAACAGTTTTCCGAGAGAGACAGGACGACGGAAATCAGACACTTTTGACCAGTGTGATAGAATCCTTTGGACATATCTGACCTTGCTTGCCCCAACTCCTCCGAGTAGAACCTTTCCGGGATGAAATACATACTCTGAATCAACTACCCCGACGTTTTTGGTCCGATCACCCTGTATCACGGGAACTCTGAGTCATTTAATAATATTTGTTGAAGATGAATAAGTTTATACAACTGAGGATGGAATTCCATGTCGATTGCCTGTGCACAGTATCCGAGCAGATAATCCATTCCCCAGCCATGAACCAAATCATTCTGCAAACATTTTAACAGAAAAAAAAAGAAAAAAAAGAATGAAACCTTGATCCCAATAAACGGTTGCCCGTAAGCATCTCCTTGTAGCCCGGAAGTTGAAATCTTACCTGAATCAAGTGCCACACACAGTGCCAGGACGCGCGCGAGAAAACAGGAGCCATCATCTCTACCCATCTATCACATATGCTCGATCAATTTCCGGGTATGACATGCTGATCAAAATGAACTGTATGTAGAGGTGTGTCATGGAAAACATATGCGAGGAAGATAAAGTATCTTACCCTGTACAGGGTGGACCTTCACTGTCCTCTCTGCATTCAAATCCGGCATCCATATGTTGGACTATCCTTCTGCATCGAAAAGATTCATGTTGATGTTATTAGCTGAAAATAAATTCTCAAATTCCATAAGTCAAGTTATCAATGCTTGCACTCCTGGAATTTTATGGAAGAATAATGAAATCATAATGTAAATACTTTCCAAATGGATCGACATTTTTGGAATCATTGAGAGATGTATAACAGTTCCTTGCAGAATAACATTTTCTGAAAAATGAGATGAGCAGAGAAAAGGACCTGTGCAGTTTCACTGTACTGTTGCGTATCGTGATCGGATGATGCAGATAGGATTTGGGGTCCAGTGCTGGCTGTGATATCTCAAGCACTTCTTCTTTTACAATTGAAATATATCTGCAGGAAAAAAGTTTCCGGAAAATTTGACAAACCAAGGAAATGTACAAATATACAATAAGAGCGTGTCAATGTATCGTCGGTAAGATCATAGATGTATGTACCTTCCAGGATCAAAGTTATCGACTTCAAGATCTTCATCCCAGAGGAAGATGTACTCATATTCAGAGACTATATCGGGATGGAGAAATCGCTTTGCAAACCACCTATGCATTGCCAAGACACAGAATATTCAATTACCAGTAGGTGAAAATAACGAGAATCAGACAGTTTGCAAAACTAACAAATCGGCTTTGGAGAATAGCAGCAGTTCGGGTTTGATATTCCCGTGTTAATGTACCACTTAGTCTGACTGACAGCGGAAACATGTATAGCACGAGAACTCCATTCGAATTTATTCCACTCGTCCACAACACCATCGTAGTGGAAAATCATCACAGTAAAATTGTTCAGCATGAACTATAAACAACATAAACGTCAAATTAACAGGGATTAATTTTGAATAATTATGAAAAAACAGAACATATTATTGCACATCAATTTACGAAACATTGACATAGATATAATGAAGACATCTCCACCTTCATGACAATCTTGTTCACATTGTCCTTCTGTTCTATCCCAGCTGTCATAGCCAGTAAGTTCATCGACAATTTCGACCTCTACAGAGACAAGGAGAATAACAGAAAACGAATCACGTGAGATACATTGATCGTCAAGAACCATAATGATCAGTCTGTATAGGTCAAATTTTTTCAATAAAATCTAGTTGGTATGTGAATGGACCTTTTGATCATTCCGGGTACCCAACAAGGGTCTCAACTCAAAGTCGGAAGTTCTCGAGATGATACCTCGAGGCAATGCTTCAGTTCCTCTGTCAACCCTGCATCGATTGTTCTGATTCATCCAGGATTAGTTGAGCAAACCGAACATCAATAAGGAAGCAAAATTTTTGCCTTGGGCTGAACATTTGAACTCCAAAAAAAAAAAAAGGGCCAAAAAGTCAACGCATGAACAAAATCTCATGTAAGAATGACTTAACAAACCTCACTCTTGGATGTCAAATTTTGTGAGGAACTGTGAACAGCGTGCTCTGCTTGAAGCCTCTGTCATATGGAAATTCATTGTTAACCGAACTAGTTTTGGTCACGGAAAGATGCTTCATGAGAGTTCATTATTGGAAGTAATCATGTTTTCACGTGGTATTGTGCAGATCGGTGATCTGCGTATATTATGGTAAATTTCTTAAGCTTAGCACTGGGACACAAATATAAAAAGGGGCAGCCAGGTAGAACCAAACGGAACTGCCAACATCAAATCTCTGGCATCACAAGCCAGAAATTGATTCCTCCTACCAAAACCTGGGAACGATCCTTAGTTTGAGTGTTATCGACTTATCTCGTATAGAAGTACATTCGTGTTTGTATATATGTATACCTGCAGATGATTTGTGAATAGGAGGCTACTCCCCAAGAACAAACCCAGAGACAGCAGCAACGTTAAGCTGCAGCGATATTGTAATAATTTGTTCCTCTTGTATGCTTCCAACACCTAATAATAAAACCATAAAATCCGACAAAGAAAAAAACAAAGAAAATTAAATTAGAGAGGCGTGAGACAGAATTTTACTTGGAAAAATGAATTTTGCTTGGCATCTACATATTTTGTTAATTTCAAGGAAAAGATGGGGCCGGAGCCCAAATACCAGAAAAAAAAGATTAAGAAATACAAAGACGGGGTAATAAATTTAACAAATAAGTTAACGAAGAGATCGGAATTGAGGAACTTACATTGTAGGTCGAGTGTTTCATCCTTAATGGATCTTCTTCAACTCATCACAGAGGGACAACACAAATGATCTGA
The DNA here is from genome assembly GCF_007655135.1 of Punica granatum. Taxonomy (NCBI): domain Eukaryota; kingdom Viridiplantae; phylum Streptophyta; class Magnoliopsida; order Myrtales; family Lythraceae; genus Punica; species Punica granatum. Next base: position 24,502,042 of record NC_045134.1, on the reverse strand, counting down.
GGAAGAGAAGAACACACAGAGGATGTAAACATGTAAATGGAAGCAAACATATATATATATATATATATATATATATGTAATGAATGTGTCTATATATACACGAATATTAGGGGAAATAATTAATAAGGTACCTTAATTGAGCAATTTTAAGAGAGGTTGCCGCAACATTCAATGGCAACGGACGTGCAGCGCAGCTATCAAGTATAATGACTACATATAAAGAGATATGGTCCCACTTAATTAGTGGAAATTAATTATAAAACCGAGGTATAAAAGTATATCAATCGTGGAACTTTTCTTCTTAGTTTTATTCTTCGAAATATCTCCGAGTACGATTTCGGATGGATTGATTATTTGAAAATCTAACAGATGTTATGCCAATATAAACCTAGGAATATATGCATGTATTTCTTTATTGTGTGAACTTTTTTTTAATAAGTTCTAGTTCACAATATATATAAAAACTGAAGTTGTGGAATCAGGTCAAACTTATAAACGTGAATATGTGTGTGTATATGTATATATATATATGTTGAATTTAAGCGAGATCCCGGATTATTTAATTAGCGAGATAAAGTTTCCATTTATTTATTAATTTTGTTTTCCTTTTAGGGTCAAGATTAGATTTTCATGTGTCCAACTTTCCTAACTTTCACATTTAACAGCCGAAAGTTTTGGCTGAATTAACATCCGAAAGTTATACCAATGGAAATCCCTGGGCCAGACTCTTTGACATTACAAGACACATACATGCATACATGTAATCTTCTCTATGTAATGGCAACGTGGGGGCCAAGTTCTATTAACAATCAAATAGGTCTTGCTCGTTTCGCCGTGACATGAAAACATGACCGATGATAACAGTAGTTCGAATTCTAGTCTATCAACAGATAGACCTACAGGCCTCATGCTTCATTCGCAAGCATCGCTAGTGAAAGTTCTCGTTGTATGGGCAGTAGAATCAGATGAACATACGACAAACAGTATGTCGAGAGCGTAGCAAAGAGCTCCAATGCATCGAGAAACCAGTGGTTAGTAAGAGTTGCAAACTCAATGCTCAATAACAAAGTCGAGATGCGAGTGTATGATTTCGCACTGTGCAACCGAGAACGAAGTAACCCGGAACATAAAAAGAATTTCTTACCACCCAACCATCTGCACTAAAATATTAACTCTCACACTGTTGATTTCATATATCTTGTTGGTTGATCACCACTTTGGTGGTGATATAGCAACTATTGAAAAGGGACAAGTTGATTGAGTTGGAGTCAATATACTCCCTAAAACAAATTGGAATTAAATTGACCGTGGTATTCCTTCCACAGTGGTGCGACGAATGGGTTGACAGCATGATGGACATTGTGAATCGGCAGGTCGATTCTGATTCAGAGAGAATAGACTTTAGAGGAGTCGTCAATGCCGTTCTTTGCGGGAAAGAAAAATAGAGGAGTCATTCTTTCTTTGGGGAAAGACGGTGTTCTTCTCTAAAGGAGTACGTCAATGCCGATCCTTAAGGGAAAGAAAAATAAAGGAATCACTAGCCTTTTTGTCCCCGTGCATTGCGCACGGATTCGTTTGCATAAACCTCTACATCATTGTTATTGGGTTTATTTATATTTTGAAGCATTAATAAAAATAATAGTTATAATTATCAAATTTAATTCTTAAGATAACAATCTTCAATAATGTTTTATAAATTAGAGTAAGTTAATTATTATGAAAATAATTGCATTAACTAATTTGCATCATATATTTAATAAGTTAATTATTTATTAGATTGAGAAAACTATCGAAATGGTCATTGAAAGATTTCAAAACTAACAAATTACTACTTGAAAGATATTTTGAAACAAAATGATCATTGAAAGACCAGAATCCATAACATTTTGGTACTTCCGTCAAAATTCCGTTAGTGCCGTTACGGGATAATGACATGGATGCTTATGTGGCATCTAGTAGCCAAACGGCACCTATTGACAGTGCACGTCAGCATGTACGGCGTCGTTTATGGTCTGAAGTTTTTTTTAAAAAAAAGAAACCTAGGCGAAACGACGCTGTCTTGCTGCCTCTCCCCTCCCCCAACCGAACAGCATTGTTGCTACCTATCCCCTCCCTCCCACCATCTGCAATCAAAATTAGGTCAACCTGACGAACCTCTATCGAACCCGACATCCTTCCTATCTCCTCCCCCTATCGAACCCGACATGACCACCTCGGCGTCATCCTTCCTATCTCCTCCCCCCATCGGTGTCGTCGCCTCGAAAGTCGTGGACACACGGACTCGTCGAGCTTGAGTTCGACTCCGCCAGCAACTTTGTATCGAGTCTCCATCTCCGACGGTCTCAATGAGGTGGATTTAATCGCAGGAGCTAATAGAGCTAATTGGTAAGTATGAGAAGTGTTTCTCAACTATAGATTGTCCGATTGAAGTTCGATTAGAGTCCAATTAGAGTCCGATTTTCCAGTCCTAAGTTCGATTTGTCGTCTCTCTACTCTCCCTTCCTCAAACTTCTTCCTTCTCTATTTCAGTCCGCTGTCACACTCAGAGTTGCTGCTGCGGTGCCCGTGCGGTCGTCGAACAAAAAGCAGACTCGACAAGTCCGTGTGTCCAACTAGTATGAGTTCAACTGGCCGACGACGATGACTGCTTGAACTCAAGTTCGATGATGACTCTTATGCGGAGGGGCTGCGTCGGGTTCAATTGGTTTGGGTTTAACTGGCCGCGTCCGTCGGGTTCGATGGGGGGCTACGTCGGAGATAGGAAGGACGACGCCGGGGGGGCCACGTTGTGTTCGATGGGGGGAAGAGATAGGAAAGACGTCGGGTTGACCTAATTTTGATTGCAGATGGCGAGAGGGAGGGGATAGGTAGCAACGACGTCGTTCGGTTGGGGAAGGGAGATGCAGCAAGACGGCGTCGTTTTGACCAATTTTTTTTTTAACTTCAGGTCATAAACGACGTCGTACGTGTTGATGTGCACTGTCAATAGCGCCATTTGGCTACTAGATGCCACATAAGTATCCATGTCATTTTCTCGTAATGGCACTGACGGAATTTGATGGAAGTACCAAAATTTTATGGATTCTGGTCTTTTAATGATCATTTTATTTGAAAAAATCTTTCAAGTAGTAATTTGTTAGTTTTGAAATCTTTCAATGACCATTTTGATAGTTTTCTCTATTAGATTTGTCGGATGTATTGAGTTTAGTAATTAGACTAAATTATTTTTTCTTTTTAAATTAATATGAGTCGAATATTTAAGTTTTATCTTTTATTTTATTTATTAGCTTAAATTCATAGTGCTATATCATAAATATTTTTTTTATAGAATCATATATTTTTTCTGTGAGTTCTTTATATGATCAATTAATTTTTTTTTTCATCTTTTTCCTTTAAGTTGTAGTTTAACACGTTCTTATATCATTTACAATAGCAATTATTCTAATGTTTTGAGCACATACTTACTTTTTAACACAATAAAATATTTTCAATGATTAATTTTTAAGTTTTATACGATATCAATTAATAAAATTAGACTAATTCTTAATGATTCAATAAATAGTTTGTAACAAAAATAAAATATATGCCATAGCACAATATTTTGCTTTTATGTCAATTTTATCACATCCTTTTAGAATTACACTATATAGCATAACATTTATGGTGCAATGTTAATTACGGTTTGACATTAAACTTTTCATGAAAATTAAATGAAAGACTGATGTGGGGCTTATGTAGATGAATAATGGACCCAAACTCTTACCACATGCGAAATAACCCGTATTCCGATTGGCCAGGTGCACTTTTACCCACCCGATTCCTCCCCATTAATACCCAAATCCCATTCCCGCATTTTCACATATAGAATTGCTCTTTATGAAAACAACTACACCCTCAATAGAATAAAAACAAGGGTTAGTTTTACCATAGAGCATGAGATTTAGGAAATTTTTACCACGTAGCACGAATAAAAATAATTTCACCATTCAGCATGTTGACTTTTTTTCATGGCATAGCATATATCAATTTTCTGTTAATTCCTTGACCGAAAGATGACATGGCCGATGTTTTGGCCCACCATTGCACAACTGTATGCTTTGTGGGTTCTACTCCCCACTTCTCTCTTTATCTCTCTCATCCCCCTCCTTTTCCTCTTGTCTCCCATGCTTGACCGGTCTGCCATCTCTTTTCTTCTTCTCCACCTACTCTTCCTCCTCCATCCACTACCATCGCCATGTCTTTGCCATCCCATCTCTTGTCTCTCTTAGCTTCTCTCTTAACAACACCAGCACGTCTCCACTCTATCACAGCCCCCCATGATCACTTTCATCATCTCCATCACCTCCATTATCATCTTCTAACCTTCCTTCTACACCATCAACGCCACAGTCTCTCCATCCATCTCCATCTTCACTTTCTTTCCTTCAGCGGTAGGTCTATCATCCCTTTCCTTCCTCTGTCCTCCTCTTGGCCTTCCTAGCATCACCACATCACAACCTCCACTTCTTTCTCTCCTTGGACCACTACCATCTCCATAACCACAACTGCCATCTCCTTCCATTTTTCTCACTCTCGGCTCCTCCCTAGCCCCGCGAAAACCTTAGCCATCTTTTCACACCATCACCATTTGCAATGTTGCATCACCATTATTATACAAACCTCTTTCCCTTCTCTCTTTCTCGGCTGATTACAGACCAGCCTCCTCCTATCTTCATCTTCTTCCACTCCCTTTTCTCACCCTTTCTTTCTTCTTTGGCAACCTCCATTCTCACTGCCATTACCATTTCCATCCTCTTCTTCATCCCTTTTGCCATCACCAACAGCTTACCATCCTCAATTTCTCTTCTTCGTTACCTTCATCATTGTCCCGCCCCACTACCAGCATCATCATCTCTTCTCTTCCTTTACCTTTTGTACGGACCCGAATGTGAACTCTCGTCAGGGCCCGCATTGCGCACTTTTGGATCGCACGGCTTGGGAGTGTCCACCTTCCTGTAGGGACGCGTGACGGACAAGCGTGAGAGAAGGAGTCGCCACTTATCATTTTACGACCCGAAGGTCGAGGGCGGATAAGTTACCCGGGTCTAGGGGTATGGAACACCTAGTTTGTCGTTAAGGCATTGATCTGTGCGGAACCGAAAAATCCATGTTCGGGGGTTCATATTACGTGCGGGCCGATATCCCGCACGCCCTTTCGGTACTCTGGCTTGCTAGGCTTGCATGTTTTATGATTTACCGCATGAATTAAGCTGCACTCGGCTCGCACGTTTTGACACCAGAGATTCGGTGAATTAAACGATGTCGGTGGAGAAGCCGAGAGAGAAGTAAACCCGTATGTCGGGGAGTTGGTTCACAATCTTGCATTACAGTTCATCGAACCATGGAGGTTGAATCCCTGCGTGAACCAGAACCGCGAGTTCTTGGATTTACTTGTATCTAGGCAAGTATTAGACCGATTCGATTAATTCGACTCTCGGACCGTTCGCTTACCGACTTGAATTCTTACAGAATGAATATACAAAATAAAAGTCCTTACAATGCTCTCGAAAACAATAAATACAAATTACTAATGGCCGAATTCCAATCGACTCGCGTTCGGTTATTATTCCGCTCTAACTCACCGTGAGTTTAGGGAAAACACCGAAAAACTGAAATTCAATGCACGCTCTCACTGAATAGGGTGTTGGACCCTGTGAGTGTTGATTAGGGTGTTAGACTCTGTGCTCGATGATTAGGGCGTTGAATCCTAATATTATTCGGCCTAGGGATTAGGCTCGACCCGCATGGAAAATATGTGCGGAAAGATAACAAGCAGCAGGTAAATAACAGACAATGTGTTTGTATTCACCGAATGCACGTGGATTAGCAAGTTTATTAATCCGGGGTATTTTGGCATGCAAATCCTACCCTAGACAAACAAACGCGTGCCAATGTTTTAGCATTCGGTTTTGGTTTGAAAACCTGATATGTCGGGTGTCCGTAGTCAAGTTTCGTGTGTGTGGATTGCTTTTACAGTGATTCGGTGTTGTGACACTGAATTACCATTGAATTGATCCAAACTCGTGTTTTGACTCTAGATTTGTAATCTAGAATTCCTCCTAACCATTATCTAGTGTTTGGTTAGGTCGAGTGAAAGGTTAATCAACATTTTGCATGTTTTCTGACAGAGATAACCGTTCTAGTTACCCGAATCTATGTTAGGATGACAGAAACTCATCAATTAGATAAGAAAAGGCTATGCAGATGAACCTGCACCTGAACAGGTAGCCCGTTCTTATCCCGTACTGTAGTGTTTCTGTCATGCTAACCCTAGGGGTGTCGCTGAATTGTGAAAAGACGATTTTGCCCTTTATTTGAAAATTGTTTTCAAAAAAGGGGAAACATCGTAGTGCGGGCCACCTCGGCCTGTAGCCGGTGTTGACCAATTCCCTGGATCGTCCAGGGTTGTGCAAGAACCCCGAAAAAGCCAAAGAACCGGTCGATCTGCCCGGAAGTGATCTAGAAAGATCTTCTGTATCCTGACCTGAGTTACCTGGAATCAGGTAAAAATTCAAGTTGAGACACATAAGCCCTTTTCAGACGTCCATGGTACATCGGACCGCGCGTTTCAGGTTTTGAAATTGATAAGTTTGAAAAGGGCACCAACGTCATTTGACAACTCATCGACGCGAGTTATCAGTTAATGGTCAATTCGTGTAAACTTTATCAGTATGAAGTGGGTTTAATCATGTGAGCGTCCCGATTAACCCATTCGTGAAATTAATGCTTAAGGGTTGTGCCGAATGCATTAATTGTGAAAACGATTCGTGACTTGGCAACCAAGACGACTCCATGATAAGGATCGAGGATAATTTGATCCAATGACCAAAACTATCCCCGCAACCGAATGGACTCGAATGAGTCATCGATACCCGAATCCATGCATGCTTTGTTTTGAAAAGACATTTTCATGCGATATTGCGACGATAATGTAAATTGCAAATTACACGAAAGCCGAGAACGGACTCAAAACTGGAAGAGGAAGCCTCATGCAACCCGTACGAGTCTAAGAGTCTCTCGGTTACTTCTCCTTGGAGATAGCCGAGAGGTCCCATGGCCCGAATGGGTTCCACGAGGTTTCCCCGTCTCGTTTCGAATCATTTCTCGCATGCTTAAACGACAAACATGATAAATGACACGATTAAACGAAAGTCGGTATTGCCATGATTTGAATAACGCATTCGAATATGCAAACATGCACAAACAAGTTATTTAATTAATCGATAAAACAATACCGACTTCATGCATGTAAGAAAACACGAGAAAACTCGGGAATCGAACTTGGATAGGGCTAAGAAGGCCGTTTTTAACCCGAGGAAAGCAAGCCAAGTCTCGGTTACCTCTTTTTGAGGCAAACCCGAGAGCTCTTTTGCTTATTTCGGGTCGGGAAGGTCTTCCGAGGGTCGATCCAAACGTTTCCCTACATGCTAACATGTTAATCGAGGATAAACATGTATGATATAATGTAAAAGTGCATAAAAATGAAGTCTTGCAAGTGAACATGCTTTGTGCACCATATTACTCTATAGCCATGCAAATAATGTAAAAAGCCCTAACTCCTCTAAGTCAAGAGTGATTTACCTAGCCTCGGAATACGAGGAAAGAGTCGGGGAAGTGTTCGAGAGTCGGGTGACTCGGTAGAACGCTTGGAAGGATGCTCGGGTGCAAAGGATGCACGTTCGGGTGTGCACGGATGCGGGGCACACGAGCGTGCGCGCTGGGGCGTCGGGCGCGCGGGCGTGCGCGCGGATGGGCGTCTGGCCCGCGGGCGCGCTGCTGTGAGCGTGGGCGTGCGGCGACGGGTGTACTGTTCACCCGAGAGCACGTCCTTCACCCGAAATCACCTAAATGACCTGAAATGATGAGCAAATGACTTCAAACCAAAAATCTAAGTTCATAAATGAACTCCTTGGGTCCAAAACATGTGGTCCATGGAGTTTGAGAAATTCTGAACTTAAGTCGGGATGATGAACATCGGCTTCCGACTTAAGAAACTCAAGGCTTTCTTCGGGTTTTCTTCGGTTTTTCTCTTTTGGTTTTGAAGTGTTGAAGCTTGCTGGTTTTGGCTATGGAGTTGAGAGCTTTTCATGAGGGAGAAAGCTTGGAGAGAGTGTACAAGAGGAGAAGTCATTAACTTAATCACTTTTGGGCCATTTATAGGCAAAGCTAATGAGCAATTAAGCAAAAGCAAGCACTCTTAACCCTCCCATTAGCAAATTTCGGTTTGCCTAATGAGGATGAGGATGAATGTGGACCAAGTGTTCTTCATGTGGAAGAGCCAAAAGCATTAATGAGCATTGATGAAGGTTTGAGTGTTCTCTTCAAACTTCTTGGATATTTTCATGCAAGAGTGCAAGTTGGCTTCTTGCATTGAAGAAGAAGAAGAAGCTTCTAGAGCAAGGGTGACTCATCTTGGGCATTCCGTTGGTCCCACAACCGAAGAGGAGAAACCGGGAAAAAGCTCGGGTCTCGATTGATCGCGCATTCGAGGCTCGTGGTTCGAACCGAATGTTGAATTATCGATATACGCAATGAAACGGATTTAATGAGTCCGAGATTGACATTTTCCATGAGGAATTGCCAAATGTCTGTATGAGGCTCGGAAGCCGGTTTTGCTCCTTTTATGCATTTAGAGCGAGGTTACCCACTTTTGACAACATATCTTGTACCTGCATCCCACGTCGGTCATTTTGACATAAATTGTCAAATTACGTGGGCACTTGTCCCTTAAGCCGGTAAATGCAAATATGGAGCCGGAGATGTCATAGGAGGCCGAAACTGGATTTCTTAGATTGTTTTCTGAGTTTCTTGGGTGATCCGGAGATTACTGTGATCTCTGTTTGCCGAGATTGGGTCTCTAAGGATATAAAAAGTGTATTTAAGACCCTTAAAGCACTGCTCAAGGGGAGGGGTCTAGATGAGTTGTGTGATTCATTCCGACGATTCCACATTGAGCCTTGAGAAGGCTAACATTGTGTAAGGTAAGCATCCGGCGTCAAGTTTCCCCAAAGAGGACCTCCGGATATGGATTTCCACTAAAAATGGTCTTTTGTGCTCCTTGGAGGTTACTCGGGAAACCGTGAAGGGTTTTGCTGTCTATTTTGCCCAATTGCGAATGTCCGCTGGAGTTTTCAAGGCAATGTGGTATGAACTTCGTTTGCCGTAATTCCATCAAACCAGTCTCCGGTTATGCTCTTCCGAAGAGGAGTATGCCTGTTTTGTCGCTCGGAAGTCATTCAGGGTGTCTGTATGGTTTCCAAAAGGCAATCTGAAGCACTGCTCGTGATCTGTATGATTGTGGGGCGTGGCCGCATCTGATATTTGGAATTAACTTTTCTCCGAGAAATCGGCATTTTTGGACTTCCATTGAAAAGTTGTCTGTATACAGAAAGTTGTTCTGTATAGAGCAGATGATTTGCGAAATGCGTTTGAAGACACTTTTCATTTGTTTGGCATCGATGTGGATTTTTGAAGTCCAATGTTGGCTATCTTCCGACGGTCGAGCGAACTATCGGAAAATAGGACTGTCCATGTGGTACATTGGAAATGTCGGTTTTGGACGTTGTTGAACTCTCTAGCCACTCTATTACCCTTTGATGATCCCTGGAGTCCTTCTGTCACATGTGCATGTCTTCTGCTCAATTTTGCCGACTTGAGGATGAATAGTGATTTCTGCTCTGTTAAGTCGTTTTTCTGTATTATGCTCAAATTGTGGCTTGGACCATTGCTAATATCATTGTTTGGAAAGGTGAGCCAAAATGGGGTGCTGACATCTTTCCCTTTGATCAGTACATACCATGACATCCCTTCTATCTCTTTTCTTAGCTGCCTCTTTCCTTTTTCAGCTCATCATCCTTATCTTCTTTTTCCGCTCTACTGTTGCTGAGTTGCCCTTTCTCCTCCTTCATCGAGCAGAGTTGTGCTGTTGGTTTCCTTCTTCCACTTCTGTCTAGAACTCGCTGAGCTGTTGTTGCTGTCGCTTCACCTCCCCACGAGCTTCGAGAGTCGTAAGGTCACTGTTGGTCTCTTTTCCGACGATCTCTAGTAGCTCGCTAGTGCTCCTTTGGTTCCAATAGAGGCGCTGCTCTCCTCGATTATAGCTCAGCGGGCCTCTTCCTCATCTACGATAGTAGCTCCTTCCCTTTTCGGAGCTCGGGAGCTAAGTCTCAATCTTTCTCTCTTTCCTTTGTTCACTTTCACTCTCAATCTTTCCCCTTTCTGTCTCTCTTGATTCTTGCCCTTTCATTGCAGCTCCTGGAAGTCCAACAATCCCCCTCTGGTGTGTCCTCTCAATCGAGCTCAACCTCAAATCCAAGCTCCTCCTCCCTTGGTGTCGGGGATGGAGAAGGCAAGGGATAACTGGATAAAGAGGCAGGGGATGGGGAAGAAGAAGATGAGGATGACAAGAGATGGGATAGCACAAAAAGCAGTGGTAGGGGATGGAGAAGAAGAAGAAGAAGAAGAAGAAGAAGAAGAAGAAGAGAGAGAGAGAGAGAGAGAGAGAGAGAAATGGGCTGGTCAAGCGTGGGAACAAGAAGAGGAGGAAAGAGATAGAGAGAGAAGTGGGGAGTGGAACCCACAAAACATCTAGCTTTGGAAGGGAGGGCCAAAATGTTGGTCACATCATCTTTCCGTGAAGAAATTGATGAAAAATTGACATGTGCTATGTCATAAAAAAGTCAAATTATTGTGTTGAATGGTGAAATTATTTCAATTCGTGCTACATGGTGAAAATTTTCAATATCTCGTGCTATATGATGAAATTAACAAAAAAAAATCACATATTGAACTTATTGTAATCTATATAGTGAATAAGGAATGAAAAATTGTTAGAAAGAAAAGGAAAACTCATACCTATCAAATAAAATGCAAACCTTAATTCATTTTCTTTAATGGGAACAAAAGAGGAAGAAGTGTGAAGAGAGAGACTGGCAAGCTCGTGAGTGAAGAGGGAGGAGAAATGGAAAAATGTTGAATTGAAGAGAAAGTTGGGTCTGTCGCATGTGGTAAGAGTGTGGACCCTCCATCTACGGGTGCACCACATCAGCGTTCCATTTAATTTTCATGGAAAATTTGACTTCATATCATAATTGATACTACACCCTAAATGACGTACTATATAGTGTAATTTTAAAAGATTATGATAAAATTGCTACAAAAGCAAAAGTTTGTGCTAGACACTACACTTTAAACGTTGTGCTATACAATGTAATTTTAAAAATTTGTGATATAAATTGACACCAAAGCAAAATGTTCTATTATAGCATATATTTTTCCCTCTGTAACAATCACAATTAGTATGCATTATATATTTATCCAATCGATTGTATTAGATAGATTGTTATAAACACTTACACGAATTTGATAATGCATTTTCTAAATATAAAGTTCTATTATATCGTTATTTCAAGTATTTAATTTTGATTTTTTGTAATTATGATAATTTTAACATTCTTATAATAGAAATTAGGTCATTAGTGTCCTTATTTGTCACATATTTTCTAAAGTAGAGCTTTTCTAATAAATGGAGAAAATATTTTTTAACATTCTTATAATAGAAACTAGATTAACATTCAATTTTTTTTTAATGTTAGTGCACTTATTTGTTACTTACTGTACGAAGTAGAGTTTTTCTAATAAATTGAGAAGATATTTTCATAAAACGATCTTAATATGATTAAATAATCTCTCTTAAGATACTTAACCCTTTTAAAATATTTTTTTTATTTCATTAATGATAGGTCATTTATTGCTGGATGAGTCAATTTTACTAATATATCGATCGTATGGATATGGATTGGGGAAATTATATTACTAATATAATATAAGATGAAAATTATAATAATTTCAAATAGAATTGTATTATAACCGTAAGTTTAAGATATAATTATTTAGTAATATCTAACAAGGTTAACCTTTTAGATTAGGCGGTTGTGGCATTTTAAAACCTCAAATGTATCAGAGCGCAAATTCGACATGCCTTGCATGCGTTTGCCACTCAATTAATTAATTCCACGTGATAGGCTTTCAAAACTAATCCAGCCCACGCGTGAGGGGAGAGTATTTATGTATAAATCACGTCGTATCTAACAATGTTAACCTTTTAGATTAGACGGTTATAACATCTTAAAATCTCACAATAATTACTTCATATAATTTATCCGCCGCAAAGCTCGAGCTTTTTCTCTAGTACAAATTATAGTCGGGTTCAGTGCAGTTGCTCAGGTCGTATTGCCCCAACATTATCCATGAAAAGGTACACAACCACCCTTTCATGATGGACTGGCTTTCAGCCTATGGGCTCCGCAGCCCAAAGTAGAGGGACTGCAGTAGATGTGGTGGGACGGCATATCAGTCATTTCAAGTTAGTTAATCAAATGTTAATTATTCTTTATCTATACACAATATATAAAAACGGCACAAATTCGTACCGCATAGAGGTTTTACATTTAGTAACTCTTCCTATTCCTGTCAATTAATGAATAACATTTGACTTGATATGGCTATATCGAATTGGAGATCCTGAAAGAAAAAAAAGGTTTAATACAGAAATTATCTTTTGAATTTTTTTCCTTTTCAATCTTTATTATAAACATCTGTTATATAGAAATTTTGATGGAAATTTGAAAAAAAAATATTGAAAGAAGTATGCAATCAGCTCTCTCATATAAATAGGAAAAGTTGATCGACAAGAAGGGAAAAAGTTGAAAAAAATTTAAAATTGACGAATAATTTTAACTACTAGTTTCACTAATTAAACAAGAAAAGGTTAATTCAGACATCAGCAGCTTGTCTTGTTGGAGAAACAGACAGTCATGTTTTCTCTCTGCTTTGCTTTTCGCCATTAACGAAAAAGCTTCCAAGAAAAAGAGAAAAAAAAAAACCCCTCAACAAAAAGCCATAGAAAGCATCTCTCTCTCTCTCTCTCTCTCTCGGTCTCTTGCAAGCAACCATAGCTTAAACCCTTCAACCAATCATCCTTCAATCCTTCATCCTACTGCTGGTCTCTCTGAAGGAGAAGCTTCCTCAAGATTCAGCCATGGCGGAGTAATTTAGCTCTCATTCACACTGTTTCAGTTTTCTTTTATCTGTTTTTCGGAGACCCATTTGATTGATCTTTGTGATCCGCGTCCTCCCTCGAGCAGATCTGAGACTTACCCGAAGGACTACTACCCTCAGAACAGCACCGGCTCCGGCGGCGGTGGCGGCGGCACCACGAGCGTCCACGTCACGGCGCTGGACGGTCTCGTGAACGTCAACTCGCTCTTCACCATCGCCGTCTTCGTCGGCCTCTCCCTCACCGTCCCCAACCAGCACAGCCTCGAGAACACCTCCTCCTGCGACGCCAGCATCGACGTCGTCAAGAAGCTCCTCGTCTTCGAAGTAATTTAACTATTTATTTACAATTCCATCAAAAATTTTCGATCTTTATCGGTCATTAAATTGTTTTTTTGGCGGGTGTCTTGTTTTTCTGGGTGCTTATCGAAAAAATAGGAACATATGCAACTGAGGATTCCATTTTTGAGATTCAGATAGCACGGAAATTGTTTAAGATGAGTTCAATTGGTTAATGAAGATTTGGAAAGAAATGAGGAGAGCTATTTTATTTGGATATCGGAATATCATTGCATTGATCATCGAGCAACAAGTTCCGAAGTTAAAACTTCCCTTGAAGTTTCCACCTTTTCCCGAGCTGAGGGTCGCCCCGGAACACTGTTGTCTGTAGATGTAATCATTAGTTCTGGAAAAAATATTGGTTGAGTAGTGGATGAGTAACGTCCAATCAAATGCTTAGTTCTCTCTACTGTGTTAGAAGTAGAGCATGTTGAATTTTCTGCAAAATTGAACTGGGGTTTGTAACACCACTCTCATTGCCAAACCCCAAATGAAGAGGATCGAAGTCCACTCCACGAACAGTTTGGTTTTCTGAATCGTATGTGAAGTCGTACTGCCTCTCGCAAATGAGCCGTATTAGTCTATATCTCCACTGCTGTGTATGCTTTTGCTTGGCATTATGGTCTTGTCCTGTAGTCTGCTGTTGTTTTGATTTATGTCCTGTGCCTGCAGGTTGTGTCGTTCAGCTTCTTCCTCTTTTCATCCCTCGTTGCTCAGGGCCTGAAACTGGCGATCAACCTCCTCAATTCCAAGGACGTGGATGAGGCCTTCCGGGCACATATAAACATTAAGGCACTGAGGTTTGGGATGATGGGGTCAGCCTTCGGGTCTGTTATGGGGTGTCTGTTCCTGATGCTGTCGATGGTGAGTGTCATCGAGATTAGGTTGGGGGTCTTGTCCTGCGGGAGCAAACCGGCCGTTCATTCTGTCACCGCTCTGATTGTTTTGGTATCCTCTGCTCTGTTAGTCTATATCTCAACTGCTGTGTATGCTTTCCTGCAGTAATGATCACCACTCAATTGACAGATTGACGAAGCAATTATTTCGAGACTGTTAATGCATCGGCATCGTGTAAATTTGATCTTTATGGTCTTGTTTACCTGCTTTGCTCTGTGAATCAGTTCGAGTTCATTGCAGGACTACTTACACTATTAAATGTTTTGATAAAATAGCTGTATATTCTCTCGATCTTTTTTCCTGAAGTTATTCAGTTTAGCTTCACGGAACACCATATTAGTCTATTTGCTCGCATTATTTTCTATCGCTGAACCTGATTGTTGAGTTGTTCTAAGATTATGTGGGCCTTCGAAAATGTCATAGCATCGGCCTAAACGGTAACCCGATGGAAAAGGTGTTAATTTTATGGGGATGTCTCGCTGTGTGCTATCAGTGAGCCAAACTAGCCTGAATTACCAGGTTATAACATCATATATACTCTGAAATCAAACCAAACCGAACCCATCATTTGTTAGCTTATCGAGTTTAAGCAAATGCAATAATACCTTAGTTTTCTCGTCAATGTAACCAAACATAGGACTTCTTCAGCGATTAAGCCTCTGGCTGGACTCGCCCATGACTAGATTAACCAGGAGCTTGTCTATGGTTGAAAGTTGGACTAGCCTTCGAATCAGATGTCATGGGACCAAGATTATTGCCTTGATTGCGGGCTTAACTTGACTGTGTCCAGGAGATGATGTTGGGGCCATCGAACTCTGTCGCCATTGCTATGCCCGGCAGCCGTGCAGCCACCATGCTCGCTCACCATCCACCAGAGTTCGGGGAGGCTGTCATCAGCCACCTTGTGTTCAACTGGGGTCACCAGCAAATTCTGCCCCCTTCTGCGGCCTATCTGGAGATAGACGAGTCATCTGAGACTTTTGATCCATATGATCAGATATAATTAAGCGCAAGGCCAACTAACACGATATATTGCGCCCATGAAGCACATGTAATATCGGGATTGAGAGGTGGAAGTGAGGCATACCAACCGGAATAGAAATTCTTGTGCGGATTGACTCGCTTGGCGGTCTATTCGGTTTTGTTTTACGTGTCCATGATCTTGATATCTTAATGGCTTAGTCACATTTAGTTAGGAGATATTTTGGGAGTTTTTTTACCCCCGAACTCTAGTTGTGTTTGGTTTTAAAGTTAAGTGGAGTTAAGTTTTGATTTTAATTGGGTTGTAATGATTGTATTGTTGAATTATGAAAAAAAAGTGTGAAAAAGTAATGAATAGTTGAGAGAAAGTAACGAAGCTGTTGAATTTTAAAAAAAATAATGAATAGTTGAAAAAAAGTAATAATTGTATTGTTGAATTGAAAATAAGTGGAGTAGAGTTAAAATTAAAGTTAAAATCGATTTGTAAAACCAAACAAACCAAATACTTAGTTTGACTTCGACTGCTTCGACGGAAAAATAAAAAATAAAAAATTGAAGACTCGTAACAAATTTGGAACAAGAGTGAAATTTCGTGATTTATGTTTTATTAATTCATTCATCAGACAAGTCAAAGTTATGGATGAGATTAAACCAAATTCTAGTAATATTCTTGTGGACTACAGCATGATCTTTTGATTCCATAACGGCTTGCAACTTTCTTAGTAGACTTGACGAATTTTATATAATTAGAGGATCATTCGCAGTACCTATTCGATTAAAAAATAAAATTAGTTTGCAAAAAATGAGGATGGATGGCCAAAACGGGGAGAGAGAGGAAAATGAGTAAAAAGTGGAACAGTTCATTTCATTTCAATTCAGTGAATTATATCGTGGCGTGATTCGCTAGAATAGAATTGAAGGGATTAGAATTGAAAAGAGGAGGGAATTTGAATGATTAGAATTGATAGGAGAAAAAGACTGAAATGTCCTATATTTTCAAATTAAAAATATTAAATAATATAATCATAAACTTAGAAAAAAAAATTATTTGAAGAAGATGAATATATCCTAGTAGCCTTCCATCAACAGTGAGCCGGTTGAGCCAACTAGGGCTCGCTTGACCCATAGGTGGGTTCGTGTTGGGCTAGCAAGCCCTTGGTTGAACAAACCCAAGCTCGGGATGGCTGGTTCATAGAAGGCTTGAGCTCATGGTTTGTGAGCGAAGACTGAAGTGACAGAAAGTAGAGAGAGAGAGAAAAGGAAGAAGGATCGAAATTACGGACCAAACTGTGAAGTTCATTGTTGCCTGGTGCTTGCGAGTCTAACGTGATTCTCGAGGCCCCTCGTTGAGCCTCGACTTGGCGATGGCTCGTAAGTTAAGGTTTCACTGAACCTGCTTGACGGCTAAATCCTTATTGTATCGGCGAGGCTTGGCCATAACAATGCCAGATCTGGCCTCGTCGTGCTAAGACCGGCTCCGTGAGGACGGTTAAGAGCTCCCACCATGAAGGTGAAGGGGCGGCGACGATCACGTAAGACGGTGGTAGCGGTGGCGTGACTAATGAGCGGTTGACTGAGGTGGAGGGCAATTTTGACGTATCCCATTTCTCCTTCAGTCAAAATTGTGAAACTGAGATAATTGGGAGGAGTTGCAATTCTTCGTTTTCATGGAATCGGGATGCCGTGAGAATTTCGATTCCGACTACATGTGCACCAAGGATCATGGGATTGAGAATCGATCTGAAATGGGAATTCTAATTCCCTCCGATTACTATGAACCAAACATCACGTTAATGAATTATGTTGTTTGGAAAACTAGGGAATTTAAGTGAAATGAATGGAATTATTTTATTTGAAATGCATTTGAAATTGATGAGTTCTAGCAAAGGTTTTTAGTTTCAAATGAATTAAACTCTAGCTATATTTGTTAATTTTGGCCCGATTTGAATTTCAATGTAAATCTTACATTTTTAAAATAGATCTTGTATCATTTGGAGTTCAAACAACATAATTCAATTGAATTCTTATGAAATGAATTGAATTCTTATATTTTGGAGGATCCCAAAATGAATGGAAATGTGAAAGCAATAGGGTGAATGGGTAGTTTTTTTCTCCTGCTTTTACCTTTTTCCAAATAGAAGTGAGACAAAATCCTCTAACTTTATATAATAGAATAGATATAATGGTATAGATGAGAGGAGAGAGAGCAGAGATAGAAATGATACGTGGTAGTCATAAGGTCAAAACCTTAGAAGTAGAATATGCTAATTGAGAAATCCAAATGCTTTACTGATACTACATCGCTACGCTACGTGACATGAGTAAGTATCAATTACATTACTTGAAACAAAAAAATTAGTGCTACTCAAAAGACAATAGTTTGACCTTTTTATGTCATTTAATTTTTGAATTCTTTATTTTTATGTAAAATTATGTTCTATCTTCTTTGCATATGAAATTTTATTTATTTATTTTTTCATAAATCTGGATTGATCGTGTTTTTATTATATATATATATATATATCACGGGATAAGATCTATATGTTATAATAATAATACACTTATGTAAATATCAGGCATTAGGAAAATCAAAAACATTTTTTATTTAATAAAAATTCAAATGTTTCTATTTACTGAATATTACTTATGTAACAATATCTCATCAGAAAGTTAGAAAAATATTTCGTTATCATATTTAAAATTTTTTAACATACTATTTTCATTAAAAGTTATTATACAAATTAAAAAACTCAAAAAAAGCGAGAATTCAATTAAAAAACGGAGGGTTCCAGAACCATCTGGTTAGGCCCACCATATTCTTGTTTATATATATATATATATATATATTATCTAGAATTTAGATTTATGAATGTGACCTTCAATTAAATTTAAAAGTATGACCAATTGGGTTGATTCAAGTGGTTCAACACATGCTCCCAACAAAAAAAAAACTCAAGTTCTAATCTAGTGAAGGAGAAAATCTAGGGCGAGAGAGATTTGCCTCAAACGAGGCTAACTCGGC
Source organism: Punica granatum (assembly GCF_007655135.1). Taxonomy (NCBI): domain Eukaryota; kingdom Viridiplantae; phylum Streptophyta; class Magnoliopsida; order Myrtales; family Lythraceae; genus Punica; species Punica granatum. The sequence continues at coordinate 24,483,708 of NC_045134.1, read as the reverse complement.
TTGAATTGAATTAGTCGTCCAAGGGTCCTGTCTTTCAAAAATTGCTTTTCTTTGTTTAGTTGGGGCCCTTTGGACTTTCGAATATCTTGGTGCACACCAAAAGAATTCAAAAATTTGACATGAATTTGATTCCAAGTCAAATTCTTGTACTTTAATTATTCTCGGACATTTGAATATGACAGAGTTATTTGAATTGAGATTTCGTAGCTAAGAGATGGGGACAAAAACCCCTTGTGGTTTGGGGTTGGGACAAATTGCACCATGTTCTTTTGTTTGTGACAATTAGCTCCCTTGTGGTATGCTCCGTTAGATATAAGGGGTTACGGCGTTAATTTTTTTTCCATTTTCAATCCTCAATCTTTAACATTTTAATCATTTTGGTTCTAAATCATTTTCTTTTATCATTCATATCCTCAACTTTTCATTTTAGGCTTATAAAGAAAATCGAAAGGGAAGGGAAGGTTGGAGACGCCGATTGGCAGGCCCAACCTTGAATCGATCGAGGACTCTGAGTCGGAGGTTCCCGGTCGATTCGAGATTGGGGCCGCCAATCGGCAACCCCGACCCCTCCACCGAGGTCGCCGGTACCCACGGAGGACACCGGCGACCTCTGTGGAGGGGTCGGGGTCGTTGATTGGCGGCCCCAACCCCAAATCTACCGGGGACCTTCGATTCGAAGTTCTCAGTCGATCAAGGTTGGGGCCGCCAATCGGCGACTTCAACCCCTCCACTTTGGTCGCCGACGTCCTCCGTGGGTACCGGCGACCTTGATGGAGGGGTCAGGGTCGCAGATTGGCGGTCTCGACCCCTCATTTCCTTTCGATTTTCTTTATAGGACTAAAATAAAATAAAATGAAAAGTTGAGGATAGGAATGATAAAAGAAGAAGATTTAGAACTAAAATAATTAAAAGGCCAAAGATTGAGGACCGAAAATGAAAAAAAAATTAACGCCATAACCCCTATGTTTAACGGAGCAAACCATAGAGGGCTAATTGTCCCAAACAAAAGAACATGGTGCGATTTGTTCTAATTCCAAACCATAATGGAGTTTTTGTCTTTTTTTCCAATTTAAAAGTATGACAAATTGGGTTGATTTAAGTGGTTCAACGTATGTTCCCCACAAAAAAAAAAACTCAAGTTCTAATCTAGTGAAGGAGAAAATCCACGGCGGGAGAGATTTGTTCCAAATTGGGCTAACTCGGCTCGAATTGGATTAGTCATCCAAGGGTCTTGTCTTTCAAACATTGCTCTTCTTTGTTTAGTTGGGCCCTTTGGAATTTCGATATCCTGGTGCATACCATAAAAATTCAAAAATTTGACATGAATTTGATTCCAAGCCGAATTCTTGTACTTTAATTATTCTCGGACATTTGAATATGACAGTTATTTGAATTGAGATTTCGTACTTAAGAGATGGACTAAATAGATATAGCAAGAAAATCCATAGATTATAAAGTTCGCCTTCGGATCAGTTTAGTTTCAGAAAGAGCGTAACTACGAGCCATGGCTGTGAAGGAGGGTCGAGGTATCCCTTTCTTACCGATCGATGTATGGATCGAGATTTTGCTTAGAATACCGGCAGAGAATCTTGTTAAGCTCAAGGGCGTTTGCCAGACCTGGCATGAATTGATCACAATTCGATACTTTGCCCACTTCCATCTCGAGCACTGGACATCCCAGTCCATCAGCAGATTGTTTCTCGAGACGACATACTGGTGTAAATGTGGTCACTGCTGTTGCTGAAGCATGTTATTATGCTGGTGGGTAGTAAGTTGATTATGGTTTTCAATGCTGCTGTGTATACGTATGACATGATTTTCAAGGAGTGGGGTACGATCGACGACTTAGATATAGTTCCTAGTTACTAAAGAATTTGGTCTGCAGATAAATCTCTTCCTTGTGTAAGTAGTCTGGTGGGCTGCAACTGATGAATGAGTTTGGTTCTCTTTATCCTTTTCTTGAGAGGCTGATGTACCTAATATCGACTAGGTTGATTACTTTACTTTACCCTTAAGTAAATTAGTTACACTATTTTCAGATATATAAATTTGTAATATCAATTGATGATTGTCCGATTTGAGCCATATCTGATGCTTCTGTATTATCTGAGAAAAGCTTCCACAGATGCTCGAATCCTGGGATAAAGAAGTTCACGACTAGATTCTATTAATTTATCGTTGTTCTACGCTCTGAAAAGATAATGTATTGCTTAAATGCAGGGTGCATCGATCTGATCTCTGATGTGTCCAGTTAGACGTCAGTCCTCGAAGATCTAATCAGTAATAGGCGTTTGATCCATTATAAGATTTCGAATCAATCTAGATTACTAGCTCGGAAAGTAAAGTTACCGGGTGGCAGGGGCCTCGCTAATCATGCATCCTCTGAAACTCAAATTTCTGAACAATAGCACCACTGATAGTCAATTATTGTTGTTCCAGTTGATAAGCCTCTTATTAAAACAGTGTTCTGCAGATAGTCAATCAGAAATTTTATTTTGTATTTGTTCATAATGAAATGTATGCATATGCATCCTTAAGCCGTCACAATTTTCCATCGCAAAGTAGGTGATCCACTGCAGAAAACTATAGCAGCCATCTTAATGTGCGTCGTGTTACTTATATTTGAAGACAAACCGATGAAATTCCTCTGTGTTCCCTTTTCTATTGTTTCATATCGAACGTACTTTACCTATTAATGATTTTATTGTCCAAAACGTGCCGGTTTAGTATATATCGACTTCTGAACAGAAACACATCACAGATATTGATAACGGACTATTACATTAATGATGTATATGACACAGCTAGGGATGATCAATATAGAACTTGCCGTGCTGTTCCAATTCCATGTTTGCTTAGTTTCATTCAGGGAAATGGAAAAATATATTGAAGACATCATATGGTGCTGGCAATAACGCCCAGGCATGATCGGGATTGATTCCCGCATCTCTGATGGCTAATTAAGCGTTGATACCGAATAAGTTTTGATCCATGAAGAGTTCAAGATAACCTGATAGTGCTCCTATCTAGTATAAATAGATAGTAGCTTCTCCAGAGAGGTACAACTTCGTCGGTCCGGAGGAGATTGAAGGCAATTTCAGGACCCATGAATGGACCATTTCCAGTAGCCAACTGTATTGCAGCCTTTGAATCAATCTCCGAGCTAACATCCCGAAAACCAAATGACCATGTTGTCCGGCCAACTTGAGAATCTCGAAATTTCCTTCCTTGCCTTTGTCACGATCATCCAGGGCCCGAACTAGCTAGTACGAGAAATAGAGCTTTCACCATTGCCAACAGGGCTGTCCGCAGTTGTATCCACCTCCGGCCGGCATTGTCTGTTCATTGGCGTGAGTGGGATCTTTGTTAACCTTTACCACCATCAATTTCTTGTGAAGAGCCGTGTAACAGCGGACAAGCTTTCCTTCTTATGACCGTAGCGGTCACATTGAAAATAGACCAAGGGAATGCCCTCGTAACAAATATCATAATCTTGTCTAACAAGAGGATCTTAGGGCCAGTTTGGTTCGGGCTGTGGAAACGGAAATGGAAACAGAGTGAGGTGGAATGGGACGGAATCGGAAACGGAATGACAAATTTTCATTTTTGTTTGGTTTAATAAGAAATTTGAATTCAATTCCGTTTGCTTATGTTTGGTTCCTTGCCTGCGGGAATCAAAATCAAATTTCTATATATGATAATTATTCGCAGTATTTCAGGTGAACAATTATAAGTATCCATATGGTTCCATAATTATTTATATAACGTAGCTTGAAATTGTTCAGTTTGTTTGTCGAATTGTTGATCGACCCATCAATTAATATGTTGACTCTGTTGATCTTGAGAACAACTAATCTTTCCATCAATTGTTGTTCATTGATAGTTTACAAGATTTTCTTTTCATTTTTTGTTCGAATTTGTAGTCATAAATTAGATTAGAAAAAAATAAAATAAAATAAAATAATTTTGATTCCCCTTCTCATTCCGTGAACCCTAGGGAATGGGTGATTCCCCAATATGGTTTAGGAGAATCGAAAACTGATTCCCCTAAACTAAATACCTACAATTGGAATGCTCCATTCCAATTTCGATTCCCCGTATTTTTCATAAACCAAATGGGCCTTTATGTTGAAGCGTACGACGATCTCCATGCAAATTCTAGCAAAATTACCATTTTCATGCTCCTGACTATCCATGTCAATTTCCACAGTCCAGCCAATTGAATGACCGATCTCATGAAGGCAAGCCTCATTGTAATAATCAAGTGGGAATTCCCGGACGCGCACCCGAACCACGGCCTTATCAATGGTAAGCGAAAAGAAAATTAGGAAACCAGGGCCGCATCAAGAGACAGTGCCCAAGTGTGTCCATGGACCATCAGGAAGCACCACCTCCCCGTCATCCGTCATACCGAACTGCACGATGAAGAAATCATGACCTAGACTAGTCAGCTTAAATTCACCATTCAGTTGCCAAAGCTGAATTAAACATCGCCGGAGATACAAATATATAGCCCATTTTCCGACCTAAAACCTTATCGTAATTAGGGAGGCCAACCATGGAGCACGACCTTGACGGATTTGATCCTTTGTCAAAGTAATCACTGGACACAAGCTCAATCAGCATCATCAGGCATCCTCGGATTCTTGGCAGCCCTATCCCTTCCTCAGTGTATATTCGTCTCTGCCTTCACATGAAGCAGAAGGTAGTCGGCCACGAACTATTCGGACCTTTTTCGTTCTCTTCATACTCCGAGCCTTGTTGTCAGTCTCCTTTGAAGACGGCGGGATCGACTCCGAAGGGCACCGGCGCCAGAGAGAACCATCGTTTCCCTTTTCCAGCTCGTTCATTAATTCTTACTTTCTTATTTTCCTTATCTTTAATCTCATTCTCCCTCTTTCAAATTAATACATTCATCCTGAGCATATTGAAAAAAGTCATCATAGTTGGAGAACGGTATAAAATGCGGGTTAGGCTGTGCTACGCACGGATACACTTCTAGCGTATGTTTGATTAATTGTCATGACGTGTGAATTCTAAATAACAAAATTTGTTTGAACTTAAAATTAAGTATTAAAAATTAAGTACATAAAATTTTAAGCATGATCAACAAAATAAGTGCAATTTATTAAGTAAAAATTGTTTGATAAAATTAATTGTATTCATAGTTTTTTTCTTTTATAAAATATGGGTTAGACTGAATTTGACTATTTTCATTTTTTACATTTTGACCCCAGACTTTAAATATTATATTGTAGTTTTACAAGTACTGAAAATAAAATAATGAAAATTTGAAAGGAAAAAAAAAAAGAGAGGGAGAAAGAACAGTGAGATCAGAGCTCAAAGGCATGCATCGCTAGTGTCTTCTGGTAGCCGGGGTCGGAGCAACTGCAACTCCGATCCTGGCTAAAATCATAAACAGATTTTGTTTTCGGCTATAAAGGCAAATAGTACGTGATTTTTTCTTTTTATAAATTTGCCCAAATTCAAATTTATGAATGGCGTCGTCAGTAAACCGAACACTAGTAAAATCTCGTCGACTGTGCCACGATCGCATTTCTTGTATATATTCAGTGGACTCAATGACATTCGAATCCAAAAATCAAAATTTTTGTCTTCTCGATCGTCTTGTATTAAAGATTCTTTCCAGTGGTCGCCTTCTTGTATTGTTATAGATGAAATAGATCACCATCCTAATATAATTGATCACCTCAAATCTAATAAGGCAATCTTTTGTATGTGGAAAAAATAATTTATATGGAGATTTCCTCGGAAAATAAAATCTATCGAAAGCAAAAATATAGGCACAGAATTTAAATTTATGAATCTGACCTCCAATTAAGCTGAAAATTTTGACCTGAATTTGATTCCATTCGGAATTCTTGTTTTTTTCTTTTATAATTATTCTAAGACATTTGGATCTGATAGATTTTTTTCCGTAGAATGGATCCGATAGATTTAACTGAATTGAAATTTCTCATCTAAGACATAGATTATAAATTTGTAACTGATCACTTGATCAAATCTAATCGGGCAATATATTTTGCATATAAAAATAATATTTTATATGGAGATTTGTCCGGAAAAGATTATCTTTAGGATATCGAAAAATCAAATGGAAGACTATATATATATATATACACGTACTTTGTGGCGTTGTGGCAAGTTTAGTTTCAGAGAGGACAATGGGAGATGAGCCTTCAGATCAGAAGCGTTCAAGAAATACTCCTTCCCTACCGATCGATGTGTGGATGGAGATTTTGCTCAGAGTACCGGCCGAGAATCTCGTTAAACTCAAGCATGTCTGCAAGACCTGGACTGAATTGATTATGAGTCAATCCTTTGCCTACTCCCATCTCGATCACTGGACTTCCCAGCCCGTTAGTGGGCTAGCCGTCGACATGAATTATTTGTCTAAGGGCTGCCGGAAGAATGACAGCATCTACTGCTTATTCGATTCCAACCATCCGGGAGGGCATAATTTTTTGGTTAATTTTTTTATGATGGACTGCAGTTATTGTCTCTCGACGGAAAGACGACGACGGTGGTCAAAGGATATCCGGCTTCTTGCCTGCTGCGATGGGTTACTTCTGATTTGCTATCCGGAAGAAACTCATTATCAATTGCTGATCTGCAACCCAATCACGGGATCATACACAAGGCTGCCAATATTTCGACCGTCGAACATTCAAGACTTTCACCTCCTGTATGCCACGACACTCTGTGAGTGGGCCATAGTTCGCAGTGCTTCCATTGGACAGTACAAGGTCTTTTCTATAGAGAAGGTGTTCATGTCAGGGAGGAAGTGCTACGTATTCGAGCTGCCAAGAGGCAGGAGAAGGCCCTTCGAGCATAACTGGAAGGAGCTCGAGGTGCCTCTGCCTAAGAGGTGGTTGATTGAAGCGAGCACCACAGTAAGAGGGAAAGTTTGTTGGCTATCAACAAAGCTGGACGGAGAGGATTATCATCAGATGGTAAAACTACTGTCAATCGACATCTTGAATGAGGAATTCCGGACTATGGCTTCTGTAAGGACATTGTGGCCACTGGGACATTACTTTGCATCGAATGGGACATTTTACTGCACGCAACAGTGGGATGGTCAGCTGAGGCTGTGGATCCTGGATAACTTCGATGACCCAACATGGGTCGAGCATAGGGGCATCCACTCCCCTGATCATCCTGTGCCATTGGAACATGCTGTGGTGCTAGGGGGTACTAAGTTGATTATGGGTTTCAATTGCCTCACGTTTATGTTCGACATGATCTCCAAGGAGTTTAAGCTGGTCGGGTTGGGTTCTGATTGTTCATTAATTTCGAGCGCAAAGAAAGTCCTTCCTTTTGTCAGTAGTCTAGTGTCATGTGGCTGACCAATGAGTTTAGTGCAACTGTTACGTTCGTTTCATATCATACTTTTACGATGCAATATCCACTGATCGACTTATCTTCTTTCTGTCCATTGTTTATGTTTCTGATTATACGCTCTGCTCCTAAAGATTACACAGTACATGATTTGTTTTCTAAGGCTTGTAATGTTATCTTGTATCCGCCGAGAAAAGCTTGCATTGATCGAAGCCCACCCTGCTAAGAAATTTTCCATTTTTTAATGCTTCTTCATATATGAAGCAAGAGTTCCATTGACAGAACCTGTAAATGAAGTTTTACTAAAATGTGAAAGCTGAAGACGTTTTTCGACTCAATGCTATTTTCTTTTGGTATCATGATCTTGTTCTGCAGGCCATTGTTCTGGTCCATGTCCTGTAGCATGCATGAATTCAATGTACATTTTGAGTCGATTTGGGTGTGCGCTGACGGTTACACTGCCAAAAATATGATAAAGTACCTGTGTATTATCTCGATTTTTCATGAAGTTATTCCATTTAACCTCCTGGCTCTCACTATATACTCACAATCTCTGTCATCTGATGTTGTCCATTAGCATGGATAACGGTTGTGCCCATGTGGCATCAGTTCTTTGACTTCGATAGAAGTAGAAACCATCAGATTTGGCGAGAGTCGAACCCTAACTGAAGAGGATCAAAAGTTTGTCCTGCTCACGAGGATAAACTCAGGGAGGTAGCGAGGCAATTTTTTACTCTTTTTATTTTCTATATTTTTAATTTATGTTGTTAATTTAAATTTAAATTCTTAATATTTATAATATTTTTCAAATTTTATGTGATTTTTTGTTTATCTTTTGAACTTTTTAAGTTTTCTACACTTTTATGATCTTCCTCTAATTTCTTATATTTTTATTTTTAAAATTTTCCGACTTATCTTTATTTCAAAAAATATACTTCTTCTGAATTTTTTTTATTTTTCATTTGGAAATTTTTTCAGGTGGTTGTCATATTTTTTACGATTTGCAGGGATGGCACTTGAGCAATTCTGAGTTTTCATTTGTACTTAGTTAACCTTCAAGTCATTACATCAATGGAAAAGATAATGGACTTCTAACAGCAAGACAAATTTGAAACAGAAAAGAAACGTGATTTTTCACAATAAAAATGTCATGTTGTGACAAAATTAAGGAGGATAAAATCAAACGTGGAGATTGTTTGTGTAATTTGTCTGATACAAAAATCATATCGAAAGATTAAAATGGTTGAATGGGAAATTTGAAATCCAACGGAATCTATATAATATATATATATATATATATATATATTTATTTTTATTTATGGGCGTTTGAGATAGTGGAGCTGTAGTGAGCCTAGTCAAAGTGCCCGAATTAATCAATGGAATTTTCTTAATTTTTTCTTCTATTTTTTTTATAAAAAATTATAAAAAAATCTTTATTTCTTAATTTTAAATATGCATTTTTTGATAAAATTAGGACAAAGTATAATTATTGTAATTTTTTTTAGAGATGTTAATATATTACGAACTCTTGTGTTAAAAATAAATCACAAACTTTTGAGTCTTTTAATTAATAAATATTTTCTCAAATGATCACGTTATACTAGAATATTTTTTAAATTTTATGATAAGATTTTATTGTCAACATAATATTTAATAAATGTATAATTTTTTGAGGTTTTAGATTTTGTAATATTCTTTTGTCTAAAAAAAGGTAAATTTGGTTCTGAATCTTAAGGTCCTTTTCTCTTTCGACTTCAACATTTCTTTTAATCATTGTTTCCAAATTTTGATGAAGGGAGAACTGCAGTTCTCAATTTCCTATTTTTCAAGAAAACCAGAGAACCTCTTTTCCTTTTAAATCCTATGTGGATTCTTTTGGTAATGTCTTCCTTAAAATGATTGTGTGCAATAGACAGATGCACTAAATGCAAATGCGAATTAAATGAACTGATTACTTCATTTAATGATGGAAGTCGAAAAAATGATGGAAATATAAGAACAATAGGAAGATAATCAAACTCAAACCAAAGTTACAGAGGATATCCTACTATGCTTTCCATCGAGACGGGGTAGTTTAGGCTTTGAATCTTGATCTGATGTCACCTGCGACAATGCTGAAGGAATATAACCACATTGAGATGCTCTGAACAAATAGTCGTGGGATGAATGTGAGACCTTCTGTACAAAGATTGATGGAATCGTGACCGTGTCGTTGAGGAGGAATATTGCCGCCACAGACTTTGAACTTGAATCAGAGGGAATCAGCCCTGCTGTTACAAGCTTGGGATATCTAACTTACGCCTATTCCTGAGATAGATAGCTTGAAGAAGCTCTGAAAACTGTAAAGATTTATTGAGTTGATCGAACATCCTTTCTTCAGGGGATCTTCTAGTATTTATAGATTTCCTCCATCCCTTGGCGGTTATGAATCTTCACTCTGTAGCTTTAAGGTCGTAGGATGAGCAGCTACTGGCCTCCCATAATTGTAAGTCTTTATCCAAACGTGGTAATTGTCCAAAAAGATAATGCAACATTCTAGATAATCCTTATCTTTTCATCGCAGTAAAACTGCTTCTTGCTCTGAAATGGTGTCACTTAGAGATAGAGTCTAGAATCCGTCCAACTCAAAGCTCGAACCATGCATACCCATGCAACATAAGCCCCAGATTGTGCCCTAGCTCCGAGTTAGAATCTAAAAATGCACTCACAGCTCGTTGCTAGACCTTCTAATAACGACGTTTTCTTTGGGTTCCTAAAATTGCACCAATATCCCACAGCTTTGTATATTTACACAAATGCCCCAAACAAGTGTCTTGTCCTCATAAAGCCACGTGTACTGGTTTTTGAAACTCATTTTATGCTGGTAACAATTATCCTTATCCTCCATGTTGAATGATTCGTTCACTTTACTCATATATATTTTAATCCACCGTTCAACCTTTTATTCCTTCTACTGTCATTTAATTTTTTAAAATTTTTAAAAATAAAAATAATTTCTCCAAATTTTTTGTGGACGAAAAGCTATTTTTTGAAGGCAAAAATAGATGGTAGGAATTAAGTAAAAAAATTTGTAACGTTTAGGATAAAGAATACATATACATGTACAAGATCTGTACTCGTGTTACGCATGGCGTTTCGTAAACTTTTTTTTTTGTTCTATTAGAATTTTTAAAAGATACAATTTTTTATAATAATTTTCTAATATATATATAATTTTTAGCAATTATAATAAAATAAGTAAATTATTAATTAATGAACTGAGTAAAATATTAATTAATGAAATTAATTAAAAGAAGAAAACTATGAGATGAGAGAGAAAGGACAGTTGATGATGCCAACGTGGGAAGTGAGAGGAGAGAGAAGAAGGAGGATGGAGAGAAAATAGGTGCGCGAATGTTGAATCCGCAGTATGCATGGGATTCTCTACAAGTTTCTCGTAGGAGAGGCATCACCACATACCTATTCAAGGCCGTTTGAACCTTGAGTCGGTAAGTTGCCCGGATCTAAGAAGGAACATGATACTACCTCTTAAGTTTGTTAAAATCAAGGTCTGTGAAATCGAAGGATTCCAAGTTCGAGGATTTTATTACGACCGGGTTTCTCCGATTGCCTGAGAATTGGTACTCGGCCTACTTGAGGTTTGCCAAATTTTAATTAATTGTCGAGTTGATCGTTATCCACACCCTCGCACATAATTTTGAAATTCACGTAATGAATCGGATCAAATTAATTGAATTGTGCATATGAGATGGACTCACTCATCACTTGGGCCTTCAATGGCCTCATGGCCAGGTCCAATTCTATTCTCTAACCCTCGTGTACTCTCCCTTCCATATGGGCTAACCCCGAGGATCACTCCCAATGACTAGGCCAACCGAGGTCGACAAAGGGGGTTGTGGGCCTTAATCCCTAAGGCTAGCACACGCATTCATGTTTCACTCCTTATCTTCGTGATATTCGATCGAGGTTGGGTTACCGAAATCATTTCCAGATGAACCTCCTTTTGGGTTAAAATTCTCCATTTTTTCATTTTTCTTTTTAAATTTTGAAAGGGAAGAGGGAGCCTACCCCTACCCATTGGGCCAAAACGGACCCAAATGGGCCTCGGTGGGCTCGTGGGTGGCCCGACCTTCTCACAAGACCTATGGTTGAACGACCATTGAAGGGAGGTGGCTCGGAGTGGGAGGGACGTGATGGTGGTGATAGGCATGGAGGGAGGTCGCTGGAAGTTGCCCTAGGGCAATGGAGGTGGGCGGCCATGGAAGATTCAGTATCTTCTCACAAATTAGTGAACTAGATAAGATTCATTTGTATAGAATAACAAACAATAAATTAATCTTCATAAATTTATCGGAAATGTGAACTACTTATACAAATCAAAATCAAAATGTGGGAGAGGAAAAAAGAAAAAAAGAAAGAAAGATGCAGGGTTGTTTGTCTGCTTGGATGAATGGAGGAAGATAGAGTGGAAATGATTTTAACTTTAATTTTAACTCTATTTCAGTTAACTTTACTTATCTTTTAATTCAATAACACAATCATTATTTTCTCTTAACTAATCATTACTTTATCTCAACTATTAATTACTTTTTTCCAAAATTCAAAAACACAATTATTATTTTTTCTCAACTATTTATTACTTTTTTACACTTTTTCTCATAATTCAACAACACAATCGTTACAATCCAATTAAAATTAAAACTCAACTTCACTTAACTCTAAAACCAAACATAACATAATACTAAGTGATTGAGAGTATCTTGGATCAATATTGTGGTATGAAATTTTAGAGGTTTTTGGTTGTCCAAAATGATGCCTAGGGTTGTGGAGAAGACAACATTTTGCTTATATATGTCATTGGAAGGGTTTTGACCATGCAAAATCAGGGGAAGAGAGTGATATATATTAAATTGTGGTCTAAAATTTAAGAGGTTTTACTATAGGACCTCATTTGGCTAAATTTTTTTTACTATGATATATGATATTATCAAGAAGATATTTTTTTCAGACAAAAGATATCTTGGATTTTGACTTGTATCTCATTCCTCACAAGGAGTCTTGAGGCGAGCCGTATATCGTTGCGATCCCAACTCGATATTGGAAGTAACAGTTATGAGAAGCGTGTATCTTTGTCAGAACACCTCCTCCGACTTGGCAAAACCGCTCTTCAAATTGCTAGCGTCTCACTTGTAAAATTCATATCTCCTTGATTTTGTGTAGTTTGTGACCGGCAACCCACCAAATCGGCGCTAGCTTGATGAAATTTGAAGGAAAAATGTAAACTCAACCATTAAGGTCCATCAAGGCTGCTTAATGACTCGTACAATGTTTTCGTCGTCACAACTCTTCCTGTCACCTCACTGTTTTGGATCGATTCTTCCAAGATGCTCGCTTTCTTCACCAAATTCGCCACACCACCCATGTTCAGCACATCATGGGCTTACCCATGCCCTCTTTAAGTGTGTCCTCCACGGGCTCGGGCTGGTTGACTTTTTGTTGACCGAGGCCAATCCCGGGGTTTTTGGCCGGGAAATGATCGTTTGAAATCGGCTGTGATCGGCACCTTCATTCCTTGGGACCAATCGGTGCTCGATTGGAAAACTTCTGTGAACTCTTGGGAGTGCTGCAGCATGAGAATCCAGAGGGAGGGAGGGAGGGAAACTACGAATGACGTCAGCTGGTACATGGATCATCCTACTAAGAGCGAAGAAGGGCAAGAACCGGATGAGAGCGACCTGAAGTGCTCCACTGAAGAAAGCAAAGTAGAGAATAATGGATCCATGGGAATTCTAATCCAAGCACGAAAGAAAACCGTGGCTGAAAGATCGTTCCGGACATTAAAGAGTGAGTCGAGTTCCTCGGACAACAGCAATAACATTACCTCGCAGGAGACCGTCAATACGTGGCGTGAGGGATTGAAAGGACTGCTGGAGTTATTGGATTCATGTGCAGAAGCCGAAGTGCAAGCCACAAGACTCGGGATAAATGGCTCGGACAATTCAGATGTTACTAGGTGTAAACCTTTGTTGAGCTTGAAAGCTTAATCTGTTTCATTAATCTTCTGATGTATATACAGAAGTACAAGTCTTGAAAGACAAGGAAATATCTCTTCTGGATTTGGCAAAATACTTATGGTGTATTTGATTTTAGAGATAAGTAGAGTTGAGTTTTGATTTTAATTGAGTTGTAATGATTGTGTTGTTGAATTATAAGAAAAAGTGTGAAAAAGTAATAAATAGTTGAGAAAAAGTAATGATTGTGTTGTTGAATTGTGGAAAAAGTAATGGATAGTTGAGAGAATTTAATATTAAAAATTGTATTGAATTGTTAAAAAATTGAAAAAAAATGAAAAAGTTATAATTGTGTTGTTGATTTTTATTATATAGTGAATAGAGTTAAAAGTTAAGAGTTAAAATTGTAAAAACATGATTGTAAAACCAAACGGAACGTTTAACTATCCTAATTAAGAGAGATTCTATACATAAATACATTAATGTACAACTGGCGGATCCCATAAAATATGGTAAATATCCCAAGATATCCGTAATATCTCTTCTGGATTTGGCAAAATACTTATGGTGTATTTGATTTTAGAGATAAGTAGAGTTGAGTTTTGATTTTAATTGAGTTGTAATGATTGTGTTGTTGAATTATGAGAAAAAGTGTGAAAAAGTAATAAATAGTTGAGAAAAAGTAATGATTGTGTTGTTGAATTGTGAAAAAAGTAATGGATAGTTGAGAGAATTTAATATTAAAAATTGTATTGAATTGTTAAAAAATTAAAAAAAAATAATTGTGTTGTTAATTTTTGTTGTATAATAAGTAAAATTAAAGTTAAGAGTTAAAATTATAAAAACATGATTGTAAAACCAAACGGAGCGTAACTGTCATAATTAAGAGAGATACTATACATAAATACATTAATATACAATTGGCGGATCCCATAAAATATGGAAAATATCCCAAGATATCCGTAATACTAGGCTTTCGGCTGATGTTAGGATTGAGAGCTCTGAGAAAATGGGTGCTTTGACGGGTGCAGCCATGGAAGGAGATCAAGAAAGCACAGAAAATGGCTCGTCGGAAAATTTGTTTTATTTCGAAAGGAAACCTTTCGTCAAATTTATCGATGAAGACTGGAAGCTGCCAAAGAAGCTCTGGAGATGTTCATTAGAGACCATCAAAGAGAGAAGGTCATGGAAGAGTTAATTGTTGAAGTTGCCACAAGGTTGAGTTCTCGCCCTTGCTGCTGAGGTTCTTGGTGTTTTTGTTTGCAGACGAGAAGAAGATGCCCAAGTTCCGCATAGGATAGACTCCACTAATCATTAAAATGAACATAGGAAATATTATGCTTCCAACAAAGTCTTTCCTTAAACCCGATTTCACTTTTCCGCCTCTGGAATACAACGAGACTGAGATGGTGCTTGGGCCATTTGATTGAGCCATAAAGATCGATTTCTCAAAGCCATCACCGTGTCTGCAATCCTCTCATCATAGGAAACAATAGTGTACAGCTTTCTGAGGTCCAGTCGATGACTTTAAACTAGTCATCCCCAAAAATAGCCTCTTTGTATACTTATAGTTAGTCATTGATCTCCAGTAAACAAACCTTGTCTGAGGAACAAAAATTTAAGCAACTATAGAGTGAGCCACGAATCTCATACGAGTTTGGAGAGGACGGGACCACATCCACCCACTGCTTCTCAATGAACTCCACATGTGAGCTTGCCTTCGGAATGGCAAAGTACTGAAGCTTGTCTATCTGATTCACCAGTTTGTTCAGAAAGCTCAAGGACAATATCATGTCGACACTTTGCTCAGGCTGTTTAGTATCTTCTGAGACCTGAATGCCCACTTCTGCTTCCTTCGATTTAGTGAACCCAAGAAGCAGCTCTGGTGCACCTTGTAAAACTCGATCGGTGCTGCATACCTGCAGTGGAAAGACAGCTCAGAAGCAATTCCCCATTCTGAACACTGAAGTTATTATATACACTCTAAAAAAGATGCTGCTGACTTCAACTAACACAAGAATTTGATATCAGCTACAAACAGATATCACTGACCCATAGATACTCCACACCGAGTTCAGTAAGAATCTCGGGCATATGCTGTGATGATAACGAGCTTACTATTCCTCCAGGTCCAACTGGTGATTGTAGCATCTCCCAAGGAGATTTCATCAGAATCTTATGCTTTTTTGGTTCTTCTGTTGAAATGCTGACAACTGGTAGCATCTCTTCTTCCAAAAACCAGACCTGCAAGGAGGGGTCACCAATGGTCATGCACTAACAAGACTTAATAGACTCGAAATGTAGACTGATAAGGTACTAGGTCGATCTACACAAATTATATTCACCTTCTTTGAGTCAAATGCGAAATAGTCATTTTCTAAGAACAACCTTTCCAAAGGGGTGATTTGATGGGATGGGGAAATCAATATCATTGGCACAGATCCACGATCTTCCACCTGTAGTGAAATATATCCATCAGACTGCATGACAACCCTCTTAAGTCGCAGATACTCCTCTTTTCTGTTTTTCTTTGATAGTTTAAAACTTGGTTCTCTGGTTTCTGTTGTTTCTATATGTTGAAAGATACAATCTAATTGAAATACCTGAACGAGGAACTCTGGAAAACTATCTGAATTGGAGATATCCAGCCTGTCACTGTCATTTACGACCAACAGAATGGCCAATTTGCCTTCAAAAATGAGGCGGTTCCCATTTTCATGAAAAGAAGAGTTTGCGCTGAGCTTCTCTACAGTTGTGGCAGGTACCTTGGACTTTGTACCACCAAGGAACTTAGCTACATTATTTCT
Source organism: Punica granatum (assembly GCF_007655135.1). NCBI lineage: Eukaryota > Viridiplantae > Streptophyta > Magnoliopsida > Myrtales > Lythraceae > Punica > Punica granatum. Next base: position 24,467,528 of record NC_045134.1, on the reverse strand, counting down.
GATGCAATAAAAGAAATGTGTAACTGAAACAATCTAAGATATATGACTAGCCAAAGCAGAAATCCTTAATCGCATATCATTAAGCATAAATAGCAACTTAGCTATTTAGGAACAAAGCCACCATAATTAACATCCTCTTTTGGGAACATAATATCAAAATCTTCTAATTATAGAGTCGTGAAATGCATATTTGTTATAATTCTGAGTGTTAGCATTAGATAATTAGATTCTGTCACAAATTTATGCCAGACAACATTAAAGACTCACATTTCAGAGGACATCTGGATATTTTGCAAAGCCTGTTGAAGCAATTTAGAGTTTATGCCGACAATCTGATCTGCGAGTAACCTCCCTTGGGCTTTTTCTCCATATCTAAACCCATGAAATACGTGCTGTTGCTCCAATTCACAGAGCTTCTTTTTTGCTGCTATTAGGCGTTTTTGGAACCTTTTCCTTTCTTTCCATTCCTGGAAGATTATAGCAGCAGATTCAAGGGCATGATACTATTAGCAATCAATTTGGAAAAGAGATCAATTGTAAAGTGAAAAGGGTATGCCTCACAAGCTGTCGCCTCTCTTTCTTTGAGATTGTGTCCGACCGCAAATTTAACTCGAGGAGTCCCTTTGGAGGTGTAATAAACATCTCTTTCCTCTGTACATCAATGTCTGGAACAATTGCTTCGACAAATGGCACCCATATTAGACGATCAGGAGCACCATTCTCTTCTTCCTTTGACTTTCCACTACCATCTAGAGTACGCGCAGATGAGTCTAGCTGAACATGCAAAAGATCGTTGGCTCCACTGTCGTAAACACTCACCACAGTTCCTACTACTTCAGCAGTTTCCTGAAGAGGGCAGACAAGCACTAGATAACTAAGAGTTCAGTTCTACAAAATCGGACCATCATCAAAAGGTACCTGAAAGATGATGAGTGTACTACTATCACCAGAAGATCTTTTCCATAAGAATAAAAGAATGGAAGAATCCAAACCTTATGAATAACTCTCATGCCAACAAGATCATGTGTATAAAATTCCCCTTCATCTAACTCTGGTCTGTCTCTCTTCGCAACAAGTAATGTTGAACCAATAAGTTGTTTGGCCTGAGCAGATATTGAAGGTGCTTATTATAAGAAACTTGGAGAAACAATTACATTTAGCAACTCTTATTATCTAAGACAAACAGTGAAGAAAGGAAAAATCATGCAGCATCCAGAAGTATTACAATCCAGGCTAAATTATATGTATATGTATTACAATGACACAATAAGTCAAGTTAAAATCTAAGATGAGCGATGGGCACCATACTTATAATCCTCCAAATAGTTGAACCAATTTCGGAAACAAAAAATGGTATCAAATCATATATAACTTTATACTCTAGTAATCAACAAAATAATGCCATTTTCCTGTTTTCACCAAATTCTGCCGATGAAGTATCACATTTACATCACGTAATAAAGAGTATGAGGACCATTAGAGAGTCAGAATGTCTCAAACAATTGCTAGAAAGATAACATACAAGATGATACAGCATAGAGATACATTTGGAAGAAGTAACATGTTTTGGAAAGACATAAGATTGATTTCAAATAAAGACTGAAAAGAGCAAGTTTGATGACGTATATCTGGAGAATCATTTTTTCCACTAGTGATGCTCTAGAGGAGACTATCCAAAAATGCTAAAAGTTGAAGCAAACATATCATGACAATTAACATAACTATGATTATGATCACTATAGCTTTATCCATATCAACAGCATGACAATGAGTATGAATCAATTCAAGAAATATCCAAGCAGTAATGACTTCTGGTTCTATGAGAGAAGAGTGTTTTACTGTCTATCTAGGTACATAAAGAAAACTTCCATCAGAAGATGAAGTTTAAAAAAAATGTTTTCTGCATTATCAAAAAAAGGAAAGGAAAGTATGCTAAACTGAACTCTGCTGTAAATGAAGCCAATAAAAATGATCGTATGCAACCACAAATTCCTGTTCCAGCATTTACCTGATCTACTGTGTCAATTCCTTCAAATTTCAGTATCCAAGTCTTTTGTCCAGGGTGTCCTCTTCCATCAACTAGCTCGATTTCTTGCACCATGTCTCTACCTGATACTCGATGCTTTAACCATCTTCTTCCAGGCTATATATAAGCAGAGCTCGAATTAGATTACAGTACTCAGTATCTATTAAAAGAAGAGAACAATAAAAGTTTGTGCAACCGGAAAGTCTCAGAACTCCATGAAAGATTTTTCAAATTTTGTCAACCTTACAAAATCGGAGTTCAGGGAAATCAGTGGTGGGTTTAACACAGATCTCCCCTTGCAGCCCATGAACTCTTGATATATATCCAATTTCAACATATCCAGATTCTGTCAGACTGGTTTCAATGATCTCTTGAGCAGCTGAAGTAACAAAGGAAAGGCACATTATAAACATATTGCACCAACTGACCATGAAGATTTTCAAAACAATCAAAGGATATTGACAGCAAAAAGCACCGGCTTCACGTCAGGAGATTCATCCAGGGACAACAAATAAACTTGCCACAATCCCACTGATTATCACAAAGCACTAACACTGAGTACTTCATAAGTAGAAAAATCCAAGGAAATCAGCCTCTCTCACTCATTTCGCCATGAATCTAAATCCAATACAAACTTGCTCTGCCTCCTTTGGTATGCCTGTATAGCCCTCGTAGTTCAGTCCATTTGGTACGGGGTGTGTTTAAACATGCAGCTAGACTGGGTTTGCTTGGGTCTTGGGATCATATTGCCTTCCACATATTTTATCCGGCACACTTAGCAGCAACCCCTTGTAATGTTTTATCCCTATCAGCAAATTATGTTTTTCACCAAAAGATAAGAAAAAGGACATTTAAGATGTTCAAACACCCAAACTCCGTTCTTCTTCTTCTTCTTCTTTTTGGAGGGGCTTAAATTACTTAAATTCCACACTCTGCATACAAATCCTGCATTCGATCTCACAATATCCAAATGAAGATGCTTCAGTTCAATAGCGTCCATAATACTCCCTAAGTAACAATTTAAAGTTTTTCCAGGAATTGAAGCAGTTGGCTGTTCCGCACAAACATTGGAAATGTCAAGTTTCTAAGAGAAGCACCATCAAATAGAATTTCACGACATCCGAACTCAGTGCTTTCTAGCCAATTCACAACACAAAAAGGCAGCTTTCGTTTATTACTTAACACTGCCCTTCGCAGCGTTCCGTAGCATAGTTCAAGCAGAACATACAAAAATCCGACAATTTCAACAAAGACCAGCAAGCTAAGACTCCATCCAGATCACTAACAAAAGTAAAGAGAACCGCAAAGGCGCAGGCAGGGAATTTAAGAACCGTTGCTCTGCAGGGAAGAGATGGCGATTCTACGATTCTGCAAGCGCGTGACACGCAACCACAACGGCGAGGAAGCTGAGACCAGGGGAGGAAGCCGGCTCCGGCAGCCGGTAGCGAACCGCCGAACGAAGGTTAGAGGGTACGGCGAAGAAGGCAAGGGATTGGAGCAGCAAAGGACTGAACTTCTCTGCATCATCTGAGAGACTGAATAAATGAAACGCCCAGAGCTCGAAGGAGACGAAGCTCAGCGCGGTTTCCCGAAGATATTTAACTCAGCTTAAATTTTCAATTCGCTATCTATAATTTTGGTTTTCCAAAAATAGTCCTCGCAAGGAATATTATTTCTTTCCATGACCAGTAAAAAAATCCTTTCTATGCAATTTAGTCCCTGTGCATTGTATGGTACTCTTTTCGTCTCATCAAGCTTGCGGCACAACACAAAGATCAGACGTAGAGGATAAAATTACTCGGGCCATCCATTCCTTGTCATTCTTCTAACTAGTAAAACTAATCGTATTATAAAAAATTAACATAACCGAGCAAAACCGACACATATGGAATGCACAAAGTTATCATAATTGTACAGAAGGACTGTCCCATAGTACAACTGAGAACGAGCTTACTGGAATCCGACATTATTCATCCATTTCTCTAGGAGTAAAAGATTATTCGCCGATAATATCAAAGATTTAAGGCATTCTTAATAACTTATACAAAAACTCGAAAAGATCAGCCACGAGATTGACTAGCATACAAATTTACTCTACTAATCAAAGATTTGAGGCACTAGTAATAACTGATACAAAAATTTGACAAGATCGGCCGCAAGATTGACTAGTGTACCAATTTACTCTACTAATATATATCAAGGAGATACGAGTATATCTGGAACAGAGATCATGCTAGGCTGTTTGGATCTTGTGCCAGTACTCCCTTGAGTCTCTTTGCGCTTGTCCTGAGCTAGAGGTCAATCACGAAGCTACACCTATTGGGCTCTCTGATGTAGTTCATGTTAGAAAACCGAGCACGTGCGCAGCGGAAAGTTTAATTACGGTAAAAATCAAATTTTTATCGCATGCTCGTTTAATCAAAAACTTCAAGATCACATCTTGACATAAGAATCGCCTTCTAAACGAATAGATAACATCACACAATGAATCCATAAGAAAAGTTACAAACTTTTCACTAACCTTATTGATTCGAGTCGATCAAATTAGCCATCCAAGTGTCCGGCCTCTAGCTTGTCCACACGAGCACGTCTCCACCGAGATTAGACTCCTCTCGACCCGTACACTCCGATCTAGGTCACCAATCTCGAACGGAATCGTCACGGAATGAAAGGATCTCTTCAAGGACGTCAAGGACAATACCGAAACACCGAATTGGAGCCGAGAAAGACTCCGAATTGCCTCAGAAATAACGTGGCTGAGCTGCTGTAATTTTCAGCTGAAGCCGCCTCTCTTTCTCTCTAATATATCGGGTCTTATTAATAGATCGTGCTCTAGGGTTTTTTGTAAGAACATATATATATATATCTTTACCCTAGGGACTAAAATGCAATTATTAATTAATCCGAATTAATTAATAAATCACAAATGAGTCCTCACAATTTAAGTCATCCAATGACTTACCCTTATAGTTAGAAAGAAAGATTAAATAAGTCCTTGACACGAGTTTTCATAAATAGACGATCTATTTACAGAAACTCTTCAAATAAGGAAACTATCGTATTTCCTTAATTAGATTTATCCTTGATATTGAACTCGGCTTCAGGATGTGCTAGCACCCTTGCAACCACATTGCAAACCTCGTTCGATAATTAATTTCTAATTAACTTCCTTAATTAGAATTAATTCTTTTCTCGGTTTAGACACGCTCAATGTGTGTGACTAACTAGGTTCATCATCAAATGGCAATAGGATTATAGTATCAACTCATTTGATACTACCAGAAACTCTTTCTGTAACCGAAAACATAATTCCCAAAATGTCATTGGTTCCCAAAGTTCACGAGTGACACCTAGCAGCATATCGTGACAATCCAAAAGATGACGAATGTATAATTGGAACATTCTGATGAACCTCTGATCATATATACCATGCACTGAATCCTTTCACTACAAGATCCCGATCTAGCTAAAGTTACGGTAAATGCCAAACTCTATAGCCGATCATATGGACTCTCTAATTTCATTCTTAGATCCGTAGCACTTGAACAGAAACTCCTTTCTATTCAAGTCTATTTACCCCGGCCGAGGATTTCTCGATCTAGAATAAAACTCATATCCATAGGACATTTTCCCTGTTTACTCAGGTTAGTGAATCCCGTCTTGATCAGACACCTAACTCCGAGTATAACTAACTAGGACCACTATCTGCCGAATACTCACGCTAAGCACAAATACATTAGCAGTAGCAAATCCTAATTACCTATACTTGAGATAGCGTTCCATCTCAGGTTGAAGGACTATATGCACTAATACGATCCGGATAACATTCATTGACATTTAGTAAATTACCGTATAAACATTATCTGCACGTCACGTTCGACTACTTATCATATAAGTATCCACATATCTGTCATGATAACAGTTATCAAATAGCATGAGACTCACTACTCCATCTTCATTAGTATCTGTATACTAATCATGGAAACAAATAGAGGTGACGATCTATCTGGAGAAATAATATTCAGTTAAGTCTCCTACGATCGTGAACAGTTTAAAGATATTCTTACTGAATTACTTCGTCACTCATATTCTTAACTCTTAAAAATGAAGTATTCAAAATATCTTAAGGACTTTATTCTAATAAACATAGACAATATACGAATAATAGAATAAACTTTATTGCCATAAAAGGAATTATCCAAATACATAAATCAAGCTCTAGGGCATATCACTAACAATCTCCCACTTACACTAGAGCCACTTAGTACAGTATCTAAGACCCATCTTCTCAAGATGTTTCTCTAGCTGCTGCTGCGTCATGGCCTTCGTGAGTGGATCAGCAACATTATCTGCTGAAGCTACTTTCTGCACAGCTACATCGCCTCTCCCGATAATCCCCCTGATAATATGATATCTCCTCTCAATGTGTTTGGACTTCTAATGTGACCTGGGTTCCTTTGCCTGAGCAATTGCTCCAGTATTATCACAGTACAGCTCTACTGGTGACGATATGGAGTGAATAATACCGAGTTCAGTCACAAACTTCCGAATCCAAACTGCCTCCTTTGCTGCATCAGATGCAGCAATATACTCAGTCTCTGTAGTGGAATCTGCAGTCATCTCTTACTTAGAACTCTTCCAGCTAACTGCACCTCCATTACAGGTGGATATATAACCGGAGATAGACTTTCTATCATCCACATCTGATTGAAAATCAGAATCTGTAAACCCGTCTACTCTCAACTCACCTCCTCCATATACTAGAACCATATCCTTAGTTCTTCTCAAGTACTTAAGGATGTTCTTGACAGCAGTCCAATGATCAAGTCCTGGGTTGGATTGATACCTGCTAGTCATACTAACAGCATACGCAATATCCGACCTTGTACACAGCATAGCATACATCAAGCTACCTATAGCCGAAGCATAAGGCACATGTGCCATCTTCTCCCTCTCCTCAGGAGTCTTGGGAGACATCGCTTTAGAGAGATGGATACCGTGTCTCACAGGGAGCAATCCTCTTCTGGAATCTTGCATGTTGAACCTCTTCAACACCTTATCCAGATATAGAGCTTGGGATAGACCTATCAATCTTTTTGGTCTATCTCTATAGATCCGAATACCTAGTATATAGGTCGCTTCTCCCAAATCCTTCATGGAGAATGTATTAGACAACCAGACCTTTACAGAAGTGAGCATACCAACATCATTACCCATCAGCAGAATGTCATCCACGTATAATACAAGAAAGGCGATCATGCTCCCACTAACCTTCTTATACACACATGGTTCATCTTCGTTTTTGATGAAGCCAAAGGACTTTACGGCCTCATCAAAACGTCGATTCCAGCTCCTCGAAGCCTGCTTAAGACCATAAATGGATCTCTTAAGCTTGCACACCTTGGACTTATCCTTGGATTCAAAACCCTTGGGTTGGTCCATGAATATGTCTTCCTCAATGTATCCATTGAGGAAGGCGGTCTTGACATCCATCTGCCAAACCTCATAATCATAGTGTGCAGCAACGGCTAGCATTATCCTAATGGACTTCAGCATGGCTACAGGCGAGAAAGTCTCCTCATAGTCGACTCCCTGCTTCTAGCGATAACCCTTCGCCACTAGCCTAGCTTTGTAGGTCTCTACCTTTCCATCAACACCAATCTTCCTCTTGAAAATCCATTTGTTCCCTATAGGTACTATACCTTTAGGAGGATCAACAAGATCCCAGACTTGGTTCTTGCTCATGGAGTCCATCTCGGACTTCATGGCCTCTAGCCATTTAGAAGAATCTATATCTGATATAGCTTCCTCATAAGTGGTAGGATCATCCTTATGATCATTATCTCCATGAACGAACAACTCTTGTACGTTCTCATAGAGATTAAGGTATCTCGCGGGAGTATGAGTTACTCTACCAGACCTTCGAGGTTCTGTGACATTCTCAATCTGAATAGATGTCTCAACTGGTTTATCAATGTCCATCGAAATGGGCATCTGATCGGTTTGTGGTACTGATGACGCCTCATCAAGTACTATCTGCCTTCCCATGTCACCTTCCTGGACAAACTGTTTCTCCAAAAAAATCGCATCTCTACTAATAACAACCTTTTGCTCAGTAGGGAAATAAAAATAGTATCCAAGGCTGTCACTTGGATAACCAACAAACTTGCCTTTCTCGGACCGGGTTTCCAACTTATCGGTCTTCTGCTTCTTAATGAATGCAGGACAACCCCAAATCTTAACGTGCTTAAGACTAGGTGTCCTACCATTCCATATCTCATATGGAGTGGTAGAGACCGACTTGCTTGGAATTCTGTTAAGCAAGTAACATGCGGTTTGCAGCGCATATCCCCACATCGAAATTGGGAGATCTGTATAGCTCATCATCGACCGAACCATGTCCAACAGGGTACGGTTCCTCCTTTCAGAAACTCCATTCAACTGTGGTGTTCCTGATGGAGTAAATTGAGAAACAATACCGTGTACCTTCAGGAAGTTACCAAACTCAGTACTCATGTACTCTTCTCCTGGATCAGATCGAAGAGTCTTGATGCTCTTTCCTTTCTGCTTCTCTACTTCAGCCTTGAATTCCTTGAACTTTTCAAAGGATTCGTGTTTATACTTCATAAGATAAACATACCCAAAACGAGAATAATCATCGGTAAAGGTGATGAAGTAGGAATATCCACCCCTAGCCACTTCACTAAATGGACCACACACATCACTATGTATGAGTTCTAAAACTTCCTTAGCCCTCTCCATTTGTCCCACAAATGGAGTCCTAGTCATTTTGCCTTTAAGACAAGACTCGCAAGTTGAATTGGGTTCAGAACCCAATGGAACTATAAGTCCCATCTTGACCAACTTACTTATCCTATCATCTGCAACATGCCCTAGTCTAAGGTGCCAAAGTTGCTTTAGACTTGGAATAGATTCGGATACGGTGTTAATCTCAATCGTGTTCGGAATCGTTTCATTTCTAGCTCTAAGATAATAAAGGCCATCGTGTAAATAACCAACGCCAATAACTTTATTACCATAATAAATGTTGCAAACATCATGTCTGAAATCAAACAAGTATCCACTCCTAGTCAAACTAGAAATAGAAATAATGTTCCGATAAGCGTTTGGTAAAACTAAAACACGATCTAGAAATAAAACATGTCCATCCAGATGTAATGAACCCAAAGCTTTGGCCGCAACACTTGCTCCATTGCCGATCTTTAAGCAGACTTCATTCCTTCCAAGGACCCTACTGCTTGCTAGCCCCTGCATAGAGGTACAAACGTGTGAGCTTGCACCAGTATCAAGAACCCAAGCTGTAGATGAGCTATATGAACTATTGGAACTAACATAACAAGAGATAGACATACCTTCTAAAGGTTTCTTTCCCTTATTTGCCTTCAATGAGGCGAGGTACTGTTGACAGTTCCTCTTCCAATGTCCATCCTTGCCGCAGTGGAAACAAGTTCCCTTATCCGCAACAACCTTTGCCTTGCCCTTATTCTTGGACACCCCTGCTGACTGCTGAGGAACAGAGCCTTTCTTGGACTTCTTATTCTTCTTCCCAGTCTTACTGGAAGAAGTACCAGCCACAAGAACGATTTCCTTATCCTTCCTTTTGTTGTTCATAGCATTCTGTGCAGTGACCAACATGTTCAACAGCTCAGACAACGAACATGATAACTTGTTCATGTGAAAGTTCACAATGAACCCCGAGAAAGAATCTGGGAGAGACTGAAGAACTAAATCCACATGGAGTTCTTTGTCCATCTGAAACTCAAGCTTCTCAAGCTGTTGAATCAGCCTGATCATCTTCTGCACATGAGCTGCGACTTCAGTTCCCTCTTGCATTCTCGCACGGAACAATTCCTTCGATATCTCATATCGTGCGGTCCTGCTATTCTCCCCATATAGCTCCCTGAGATTCTTCAAGATCTCACGAGAACTCTTCATGTTCTCATGCTGCTTCTGCAACTCATTGCTCATGGAAGCAAGCATATAGCAGCGGACCTTCGTGTCATCAACAGACCACTGATCATATGCGTCCTGATGATCACTCGTAACATCCCCGCCAGGGAGTTCAATCTCCTGAGTCTCCAGGATATATCCCAAAGCCTCCATGTTTAGGACAATGTTCAGGTTACGGAGCCAGTCCGAAAAGTTAGGCCCAGTGAGCCTATTATCATTCAGTATGCACGAGAGAGGATTCATAGATTTCATACTTATCATGACTGCAGAAAATAACAAGATTAAATTAATGAATTTATGTATATATATAACCATAATGATCATGGACTTTCAATCAAAATGGTCTCCCACTATCTTTTCGAATCCTATACTTCCAAAATAGGCAACGGAAATCTTAATCGGGAAAGATTCCTAGCGGGTGATTGAATTCTCATAGAATATTAATTCCCTCAGGTACCCGCCATTATTGAAAACAAGCATTCTACAAGTGAACAACTCCTTGTTCAGTACATCTCTATGTACGGCTCAATCAATTCGGCTCCTAGTACTCTGGACCTCAGGTGCCTGCCGTTATTGGTCCATTATACATAGTTAAGTCTAACCCACCAAAACCGTAGATGTCAGCTACCTCAGGTGCCTGCCGTTATTGGTAATCGACAATCTAAAACATCACATGTTTTAAAACGTTCATGCAAAAGGATCTCTTAGTCTGTCTCGAGCCCCCGTGTGTCCACGACCGACAACGAAACAAATTAAAACTCTATGGAGAATGCTTTGGTGGAGAGCCATGACAGAGGTTCACAACCTCATGCCATTCTCGACTTAATATTTTAATTTTGGAAGATTTTCTTTAAGGTGACATAATTACTATTCGGTTTCACTTTGCACATTATCCGTATTCACACATCACATGCATAAATATGTACTCGGAATCAATAAAAGCATGATCATAGATTTACTATTAGCCTAATCCTAGAGCCACAAGAATTAAGCAAAAATTTTCAAAAATCCATAATCACACACCATGCTCGAAATTTATAAAAGGAAACTAATAGCATAAAAGGAAATAAATTTCGTGCTAATTTTGTAACTCTTTACAAAATATCCAAATATCACATATTAGGAAATTTTTAATTTTTAAAAATATACAAGATATCATATATCTAGTATATTTTCAAAATTCCTTTTTGATATCAAATATCAAATTTCTAATCTCATTAGAATAGGATATCAAATATCCAATTTCCATAAAATCAAATTTTACGAAAAACAATTTTGGTAATTAGTTGTTTCGGAAATCTTATTTCCAAAATATCGAAATTGCTCGTTAAGTGACCGCCACTGGCTCGGGGCAGCCAAGACATCTCAGCCACTTCTGGCTCGAAAATTGCAGCCACCTGACAATGTGACAATCACCCAAAATAGTAGCCAATCCTTGGGAGCAAGCCAGCAAGTTTTTTTTTTTTAAATTACTGAACAGCAGCATGAAAGTTGCTGCTGGCCATGATCTAGAATCCCTCGAGCATGCAACGATTGCCCGAAAAATAGTCAACACTAAAGATCTACACAACTCTGCCCCAAAATTAGTCAATCCAATTGTAATGTCTAGGGCTAGTCACGAAAAACAATTCCTCGTGACGGATTCGATATCGATTTATCAAACAATTCAATAAATCACAATCAACCACCAAAATGAGGCACAAATCATGTATCCAATCGATTAGAAGGGTGGCTCTGATACCACTGTTAGAAAATCGAGCACGTGCGCAGCGAAAAGTTTAATTACGGTAAAAATCAAATTTTTATCGCATGCTCGTTTAATCAAAAACTTCAAGATCACATCTTGACATAAGAATCGCCTTCTAAACGAATAGATAACATCACACAATGAATCCATAAGAAAAGTTACGAACTTTTCACTAACCTTATTGATTCGAGTCGATCAAATTAGCCGTCCAAGTGTCCGGCCTCTAGCTTGTCCACACGAGCACATCTCCACCGAGATTAGACTCCTCTCGACCCGTACACTCCGATCTAGGTCACCAATCTCGAACGGAATCGTCACGGAATGAAAGGATCTCTTCAAGGACGTCAAGGACAATACCGAAACACCGAATTGGAGCCGAGAAAGACTCCGAATTGCCTCAGAAATAACATGGCTGAGCTGCTGTAATTTTCAGCTGAAGCCGCCTCTCTTTCTCTCTAATATATCGGGTCTTATTAATAGATCGTGCTCTAGGGTTTTTTGTAAGAACATATCTATATATATCTTTACCCTAGGGACTAAAATGCAATTATTAATTAATCCGAATTAATTAATAAATCACAAATGAGTCCTCACAATTTAAGTCATCCAATGACTTACCCTTATAGTTAGAAAGAAAGATTAAATAAGTCCTTGACACGAGTTTTCATAAATAGACGATCTATTTACAGAAACTCTTCAAATAAGGAAACTATCGTATTTCCTTAATTAGATTTATCCTTGATATTGAACTCGGCTTCAGGATGTGCTAGCACCCTTGCAACCACATTGCAAACCTCGTTCGATAATTAATTTCTAATTAACTTCCTTAATTAGAATTAATTCTTTTCTCGGTTTAGACACGCTCAATGTGTGTGACTAACTAGGTTCATCATCAAATGGCAATAGGATTATAGTATCAACTCATTTGATACTACCAGAAACTCTTTCTGTAACCGAAAACATAATTCCCAAAATGTCATTGGTTCCCAAAGTTCACGAGTGACACCTAGCAGCATATCGTGACAATCCAAAAGATGACGAATGTATAATTGGAACATTCTGATGAACCTCTGATCATATATACCATGCACTGAATCCTTTCACTACAAGATCCCGATCTAGCTAAAGTTACGGTAAATGCCAAACTCTATAGCCGATCATATGGACTCTCTAATTTCATTCTTAGATCCGTAGCACTTGAACAGAAACTCCTTTCTATTCAAGTCTATTTACCCCGGCCGAGGATTTCTCGATCTAGAATAAAACTCATATCCATAGGACATTTTCCCTGTTTACTCAGGTTAGTGAATCCCGTCTTGATCAGACACCTAACTCCGAGTATAACTAACTAGGACCACTATCTGCCGAATACTCACGCTAAGCACAAATACATTAGCAGTAGCAAATCCTAATTACCTATACTTGAGATAGCGTTCCATCTCAGGTTGAAGGACTATATGCACTAATACGATCCGGATAACATTCATTGACATTTAGTAAATTACCGTATGAACATTATCTGCACGTCACGTTCGACTACTTATCATATAAGTATCCACATATCTGTCATGATAACAGTTATCAAATAGCATGAGACTCACTACTCCATCTTCATTAGTATCTGTATACTAATCATGGAAACAAATAGAGGTGACGATCTATCTGGAGAAATAATATCCAGTTAAGTCTCCTACGATCGTGAACAGTTTAAAGATATTCTTACTGAATTACTTCGTCACTCATATTTTTAACTCTTAATAATGAAGTATTCAAAATATCTTAAGGACTTTATTCTAATAAACATAGACAATATACGAATAATAGAATAAACTTTATTGCCATAAAAGGAATTATTCAAATACATAAATCAAGCTCTAGGGCATATCACTAACAGTTCACTCGGCCGTTCATTCTGTTGAGTAGCTTACGGGACAAGTTCAGCCTGAGCCCTTCCTGGATAGTCCACCGCTTCCCGCCATCGAACATATCTATGATGAGAGCTGAAGGCCGGCCTTGACCTGGGCGAGTCATCCTGCAAAAATAACAGAAGAAACTGTCAGCCCGAAAGAACCTCACTGTAGTTCTGATGTCGATAAAAACTATATTCCCAACATAAGTTCATGTCTCCTGCCTCAATTACAGGGATCTATAATTATGATTAATTCATCATCAGAATGCGTGTGACGCACGACATTTAACAAGAAATCTGACAAGACGAGTTGAAGCCTGATTTGATCACCGTACAAGGATAGCTTCTTCATTTCTTGTGGGACCTCATGGAAAAGCTGCAACTTCTTTTCCCTCAGTGGGATCATAACTTGACTAACAACAGCATCGAGAACGCTGCCCAAGAGAAGCTCTTCCATCTTGAACTCGATTGTGCTGATTTAAGCAAAGAACGACAAGTTTGTCGGTGTCGCCCGGCTCAACAAAGACAAAGGAATTTATAAAAATATCAAGAAACATACATCAATGGAAAACAAGATGATGATCCAGTTTGTGTGGAAGGACGCCTATCAGAGGGAAATGATGTTATTAATGTTTACGAGTGTCAAAAGTTTCAAAGAGGGAGAATACTTTTATTGAAACACCTCCCCGACCAAACTGAAACCACAGAAAACTGATCCTGTTTCTTAATCCATTCCCCCCGCTCCTAGCTGTGTTAGGACCATAGAAATTGATGTATAAGAAGTGTGTACACTTGGGCTCCACCTAAACAGGTGCACCTAAAAAGAACTAACAAGCCAGAATATGAGAGGTTGTCTTACCCTTCTTCGATATTCATTATGTCTATATTGTCTATAATCGCCATGATCTGCCTCTCACAGGCATCGCTTGTCTCGAGAACTTGCTTCTGGTCATCTGAAATGGCTGTACCTTCAAGAAGCTGATGGGTGAACCGAATCCCGTTCAAGGCATTCTTCATTTCCACTTATTCGATTCCAACCATCCGGGAGGGCATAATTTCTTGATTAATTATTTTGTGATGGACTGCAGTTATTATCTCTCAATGGAAAGACAACGATGGTGGTCAAAGGATATCCGGCTTCTTGCCTGCTGCGATGGGTTACTTCTGATTTGCTACGCGGAAGAAACTCATTATCAATTGCTGATCTGCAACCCAATCACGGGATCACACACAAGGCTGCCAATATTTCGACCATCGAACATTCAAGACTTTCGCCTCCGGATTGCCACGATACCCTATGAGTGGGCCATAGTTCGCAGTGCTTCCATTGGACAGTACAAGGTCTTTGCTATAGAGAAGTTGTGCCTGTCACAAAGGAAGTGCTACGTATTCGAGCTGCCAAGAGGCAGAAGAAGGCCCTTCGAGCATGACTGGAAGGAGCTCGAGGTGCCTCTGCCTAAGAGGTGGTTGATCGAAGCGAGCACCACAGTAAGAGGGAAAGTTTGTTGGCTATCAACAAAGCTGGACGGAGAGGATTATCATCAGACGGTAAAACTACTGTCAATCGACATCTTGAATGAGGAATTCCGGACTACGGTTTCTGTAAGGACATTGTGGCCACTGGGACATTACTTTGCATCGAGTGGGACATTTTACTGCACGCAACAGTGGGATGGTCAGCTGAGGCTGTGGATCCTGGATAACTTCGATGACCCAACATGGGTCGAGCATAGGGGCATCCACTCCCCTGATCATCCTGTGCCATTGGAACATGCTGTGGTGCTAGGGGGTGCTAAGTTGATTATGGGTTTCAATTGCCTCACGTTTATGTTCGACATGATCTCCAAGGAGTTTAAGCCGGTCGGGTTGGGTTCTGATTGTTCATTAATTTCGAGCGCAAAGAAAGCCCTTCCTTTTGTCAGTAGTCTAGTGTCATGTGGCTGACCAATGAGTTTAGTGCAACTGTTACGTTCGTTTCACATCATACTTTTACGATGCAATATCCACTGATCGACTTAATCTTCTTTCTGTCCATTGTTTGTGTTTCTGATTATACGCTCTGCTCCTAAAGATTACATAGTACATTATTTGTTTTCTAAGGCTTGTAATGTTATCTCGTATCCACCGAGAAAAGCTTGCAATGATCGAAGTCCACCCTGCTAAGAATTTTTCCATTTTTAATGCTTCTTCATATACGAAGCAGGAGTTCCATTGACAGAACCTGGAAAGGAAGTTTTACTAAAATGTGAAAGCTGAAGACGTTTTTCGACTCAATGCTATTTTCATTTGGTATCATGATCTCGTTCTGCCGGCCACTGTTCTGGTCCATGTCCTGTAGCATGCATGAATTCAATGTACATTTTGAGTCGATTTGGGTACACCAAGGGTTACACTGTCAAACATATGATAAAGTACCTGTGTATTCTCTGGATTTTTCATGAAGTTATTACATTTAACCTCCTGGATCTCACTATGTACTCGCAATCTGTTTGCTGGGTTACTTTTTCATCATAAGATTACTCTCTCTGTCATCTGATGTTGTCTATTAACATGGATAACGATAGTGACCATGTGGCATCGATTCTTTGACTTCGATAGAAGTAGAAACCATCAGATTTGGCGAGAGTCGAACCCCAACTGAAGAGGATCAAAGTTTGTCCTGCTCACGATATGCTTCGCTTCATCATATATGAAGCCAAGGCGTCACTCGTGGGACCCGTAAAATTTTTTTTACTGAAAATCAAAACAAGGAAACTACTTTACGACTCAGCTCTACGTTTATTTGATACTATGATCTCATCTTGTAGTACGTGTGTTTGGAATCCGTGACAGGGTGACTGTTCTGCTCCAGTCAGTCATGAGCCTGCATTTGTGCTGCCATTTCTCTGATTGCTTTGGTCTCCTCTGCCTCATTAGTTTACGTCTCCCCCCACTGTCAATGATTTTCTGAGCTAATTATTGCTGCATAGTAGCTTACCAGCTCGTGAAGTGAATTTTCGAGTCTATTGCTGCATTCTCATTGCCTTCTGCTGTGTACATTTGAAGATCATGTCATTGTTTTCTTAACTTTGCTTCCAAGTCGATTCAAGTTCTGTTCAATCTTCAAGTTTAGACAAAAGTACATGAAACCAATAATGCCTTAGCTTTTGAGCCTAACCGTGTGATTAGTTTCTGAAAGGCCAGAGATGTGATTGGTCGTTGATTTGCTGAGAATTAGGATTTCAAAAGGTCTTGCTACCTAGCGTGAAATCCCCGTTGGCATGCTAATGTGAAAGTGAAGCTGTCGAGCTTCATCCATGTGTACTCATGTGCCTGCAGAAACTCGAACTTCTGAATAAGATTACGTGCGCTGCCACACATAACAGCGTTCCAAGAGATGCAGCAACCATCTCCTAGCACTACTTCTGAACCACACGGACTCCCAGAAATAATGCGCTAGCAATGCAATAGCAGGGAAAAAATTTTTATTTTCAAACGAGCTTCAGTGTCAACCGATGAAAGGTTGTAATGTCAATTTTATTTTTTCAACATGCTTCACAAGCACACACTGACCCTGCAGTTCGGGGACAAGACCATCCTAAACATTTATGTTCATTCTCGGTGTCATTCAGCAGAACCTCATCCAGTTCTTTTTCAATATCCTCCACCCATTTCGACCAGCCATCCTCTTCATTACCTTTCCTGCAGTGCCGTTATGCTGCCATTCTCGAGTTCAATTTTTTTTTCATCATATCTCTTCATAGAGATCATTGCAGGGTCTCCCTGATAATCTTCGAAGATCAAGATTGAGAGCAAGTTATAATGAAAACCAGTACTGCTGATGCAGGAAGTGCTTAGACAGTTCTCAAATCACGACAGACAGGATTTTCTTCTACTGCTCTCTTGTGACATTGCCATTTAATTAGTGTCTTGATTGACTCTGCTCGGTCATAATTCGGTTCAGGTCAATTACTAATGAATTATGGTTTCTGGAATATCAAGAACTGAGCTCGAATGAATCAATTAATCATGTTTTTTGAAATAGACTTTAGAACTGATGATTAATATGTAAATTTGATACACGAAGCCAATTAGACTTCTTGTAAATGTATTCTTAGTAATGCAGTGGCACACACGCTTATCGCTAAGCTAGAGATTTCATATTCAACTCTTGTCAGAAAGACTACTTGTTTTTTTTTTCCTATTCTTTTATTAGGCCCATGAATCACATGGAAAATGCTCCCTTCGAGTTTTAGATTAAATAGATTATTTAGTATGCAATTTGTATCAAATACGCTTTCTGAGTTATTTTCTGCATCAGTTGGATCCCTAGGAAATCAATTTTTGAAGAAAGAAAAAATCGAATTCTAGTAAAGCCTGTATTGAGTTTAACCCAATTTGGATTTTAAGCGTTTATGTATGTGCCCTCCAATTAAATTGAATTTTAGTAAACCACTCTTCAACCAGATTCTGATTCATGCAATCCTATTTCATTTTAATTGATTCTCACGATATTTGAATTCCAAGTTCAGAGGAATTCTTGTGAAGTGAATATATTATTTTTCCTATAGATGATGACGACGATGACGACGACCCAAATTTTTTAAAAGTTTTCAATTTTCCCCCAACACCCTCTCTCTCTCCTCCATGTTCACTATTCATCGTCTTCCTCCTCCCCTTCACTGTTCATCGTCCCCAGACCCGCTTAATTCCATTAAGTGCTATTATCACCACTTAATTGAAGTTATCCAACACAACCGAAGTCTCACTCCATTATTAGTCTCTCTACTTTTACGTCAAGGTTTTCCATAGCTCATCCGTCCAAACCAGTACAAAAACGAATTTACATTCTGAGTAGAGTATTGGTGATATACAGATCAAGAACAAGTACTCTTATAATTACCTGAACATTGGGAGGGACACCAAATTAATTCGACTTCTGTTCGATTAAGTTTTTATCAAGAGTTTGTACAACATCATCTATGTTTCTCGATAGGTGGCCAGAGTGTTCCTCCATGTCCCACAAGATCATCTGGATCTGCTCCGAGTATGCAGCAGACCGCTTCCTCTCCCTCTGTAACTCTGTCATGAGTTCCCGAATCTTGATGTCCTTCGCGTCCTGGAATATGTCACATACAAAATTATAAATTGAGAAAGTACCAAACAGTCTGATTGTATGTCAAGCTTTTCAAGGAAGTAGTGTCGGGAATGATTCAAATATTACTTTCTTAATGTACCAAACTACCAATCTCGACGCCAGAAATTCTACTGGAACATGAAGTCCCTCAGAACTCATTCCATAAGCCATAGAATCTAATGCTTTCCTTAAATAGCATGAGAACCGATCAAACATAAACACACACACAGAGACTGATGGGTTACTGCTGTATTTCTATTACTCCATCAAACCACTCGGCCCCCTTATCAACTACGTATGTTAGGCCTCATCGAGATCTGACACCTCTAACTTCCAAGCCCACGACTAGTCTTATATGGTTGGTTCTAGCATGAGCATCGAAAGACTGGCAAAATATATAGGTAATTGCAGATCAACATTTGAAGGAGAAACATGACAGTCTAGCCATGGGTCAGTCAAGCCAAAGAATCTGTTCCTATACATACACGAATACTATTCGAATCTCCTTTCCAAATGCAGAACATGGAAGCTGGGAACTTACAGGGGTCTGTGAGGGAAGTATGCCAGTCTGATGACTGCTTGCCTCAGCTGCCAACGGATGGCTATGCTCCTTCACGAACCTTGTGACGACCCAATTCCCCGTCTTCTCCTTCCTAACCACGATCGACGCCTTGCATCCTTCTCTCGCGATCGCCCTGGGCTTTTTTCTGTTCTTGCTCCTCCCTTCTCTCTCGACCTTCGGAAGCCTTCCTTATTGCAGACGAACCTGTGCCACACAATCCGCCCATCACTCATGACCGACGCTGCCTGTCCACTCTCGTCACAAAACCTAATCTCGTGGCGTACGCGTCGTAGAAGGCCTTAGCAGCCTCCTCCGATCCGAAACCCATCCCCACGAAAGGTTCCGAACTGGGACTCGATTCAGTTACCGGAAGCCCTTCTTCTCCTCCACGCAAACTCTCAGCTGGGTTTCTATCCTCATCACCCGCAGCAGGCTGTTCATCCACTGCGAACCGAAACCATAGCTGATGAATTGAAGCCATACACATATCAGGAACATTCAAACTACAACTCGAGGAACAAAGCTGTCTACTTTCATGGAAATTCCCCAACCATCATTAATCCCACCGCCCAATCTTCGTCACCATTCCAATGATTCACCGGAAAGAATGAGTTTTGCAGCTTTCCTCATGCTCAACTAATTAAGTCTAAACACAGAGATGAAGTGAATGAAGCCATGGCAGTAAGCTAATACGGAGAAGGAGGGAGGCGAATTGAAGGACGGACTTCCTCGTCAGAGAGGAAGACATCCCAACTCTGCATCAAACGGAGAAGAGACGGCGGAGGAGGCGAATATGGACTGGGGAAAGAAGACGATGAAAGTCCGCAGCTTTGCACTCTGCCCCAGGTGTGGGCGTAGGGATCAGACTACTGGGTCCGGTCTGTCTGAAGTTCCCGCGATGTGCAACTTTCTCCCTCCTCCTTTTTTTTTTTTTGGAACTTTTACTTTCTTTATTAGTAATTTATTAAAAATTACAATAACATTTGTTTTAATTATTCGGTGTAACCGATTGCAGCATAGACCGCTTTGACGACGGCTCACGGGAGCTTGGTAGTCCCCGTTAGCGTTCGTCAAGGGAAGGTCATTAGTGACCTCGAACGGGGGCTTCGCGGCACGCTGACGATTGCCCTCAATTTCTCTCTCTCTCACACAGTATTCGCTTTGATATCTTCCATTTTTTTTAAAAAAATTATTTTATATCAATACTTTAAAATTAAAAAATAAATGAGAGAGGTCGGTCCTTTTAGGCCTGAAATGCATGTAGGGTACATTTAAGTATTTATTTGAGAATTTTCAAATAAATTACTTATAACTCTAGGGGTCGTTTGGTGCATTATCGAAGAAATTTGAGATTATCAAATAATATCTATACATATAATAAAATCTTCTCATTTATTTCAAGTACATTATGTTATATAGATTATATAATTAGAGAAATCAAGAAATTGAATTTCATAATGAGATATCTTTAAAAAAGTACTTTTCATTAAGGACAATTGCAAAAATAAAAAATTCAAAAGATTTGAAAATTTTCATATTTATCAATAAAATATTATCTAATCTATTTTTTAAAAATAGATATCTATAGAACCATATAATTCATATATACCACATATACTAAAAGTTCTCCACACAACTACATATTAATAGATCTATATTATGTATAAATATATAATAATATATACTTATTTTTATGTTAATATTTAGAGGTGTTCGGGTCCGGGTACCCCGTTTTTTTCACGATACCCGGACTCTACCATGTAAGGGACATATTCCAAAATTAGGAACCGAACCCTATCTTGTTGAATTCTGGAACCAAAATTTACCCGGAACCTGTATTATACCATAGGTTCCGAGTACCATGTTGGAATCTGTAAAAAAAAAATTACTCTCAATAAAACCGAGAATGCCTCATCCATAATCAGTAATCACGCAAAACAAAATATCGATATAAATTTAGATTAATCTAGAATACATCGGGAATGGAAAAGATAGCAAGCAGTGGCTAAGTTTGGAGAGCTCAAATTAGAAATCGAGAATGAGAAGGAGAAAAGGGGAAATCGAGCTCAGATTAAATTTGGAGAGCTCAGATAGAGAGAAGGGAACGATAGGAAGGGTACCGGTTTAATTAGGTTTGGTTTTAGACTTTCAGTTCAGTAGGTTTTTTTTTTTAATTAGTGAATCCGGGTCTGGGCACCTGTTCCAGTTTCAGTTCCGGGTACCTATATGCAATACTTGGAACCGGAATCGGTTTTCACCGGTTCCTTATTTTAATATTCGGTCCATACCCTAATGAGTAGGTTCCGACTAGTTCCGAGTATACCCGATATCCATGCACACCCCTATTAATATTTATGTGACGAAATATTAATTTTTTATTTTACAAAATTCTAAATTATTAAATAATATATAGATTGTAAAAATATAAAAAATAAGAAAACGTTTTTTGTGATAAAATATTTTTAAAAATTAAAATTATTTAAAAACTTAGAAAATTCCATTTAGAAAATTCATATTGCGTTCAACGGAGATCACAGTATTATCCAATTTTTATGGTAATTTCAATTTTATTAGATGGAATATTATTTTAAAAGATTTTGTTGTTAATTTTATAATTGAATATAATTTAAAATTTTAAAAATAAAGAAAATTTCATTTAGAAACGGAGTGTGCTAAGGTCATTTGAGTTGAAATATTAACTTTCATATTAAAAAATTCAAGATTATCAAATAACATATAAATTATAAAATTAAATAAATCAACAAATCATATTTTATGATGAGATATCTTTTAAATTTTTTTTATTAAATGTAATTCCAAAAATTTAAAAAAAAAACCTCAAAAGTTGATTTGGAAAATTCATATTGCCTTTAATTGAAGATCATCGCAGTATCCAATTGATTTTTATGGTATTCTCGGTTTTAATAAATGAAATATTATTTGAGAAGATTTTATTATTAATTTTATAATTCAGTATAATTTAAATTTTTAGAAAACTAAAAATAAAAAAAAATTTATTCAGGAACATAACGATCTAAGGCCATCTGGGATGAGCATTAACTTTCATATTAAAAAATTCAATATTATTAAATAATATAAAATTTATAAAAATTAAAGAAATTAAGAAATCAGATTTTATGATAAGATATCTTTTAAAAATAATTTCGAAAATTGAAAAAAAATTAAAAACCTAGAAACAAAATAGAAAATTCATATTGCCTTCAATTGGGGATCACCATAGTATCCAAAAGATTTTATAGTATTTTCGATTTTTAAAAATGGATATTATTTCAAAAGATTTTGTTGCTAATTTTATAATCAAAGATAATGTAAAATTTTAAAAACTCAAAAAATTAAAGAAATTTCATTCAGAAACAGAGTATTTTGAGGCCATTTGACTGGACTCACCTCGTACCTTGCTTTCATATATACTACTCATAGACCCCTTGCATTGCACGTGATAATACATCAAACTGAAAAGAAAATCATAATTAAAAATTAAAGGAAAACTTTTTTCGAGAATCAAAAGTAAAATAAAAATAATAAAATAAATAAATAACATTCACATTTAGTGCTGGATAAACTTAATTTCTTGAGAGCTTGTGTAAAGGGGTAGCATTTCGAGAGATGAAATTGATAACACCAATCTTGAGAAAGAATATAAAGAAAAAAATTAAAATTAGAGAACAATTACAAAAAAATAGAGAAAAAATTAAAGCATAAATTTAATTAGCTCACTTGTTTCTTGGAATAAACATACGCGAGCTTGTCACTAGTTATAGATGTGTTGTTTGAGAGTTCAATAGGTACATGGGTATTTTCGATCTTTTTTTAGATATATTATCACCGAAAACCATTTTTAAATATTTTGTTGCTAATTTAAAATTTTAAAAACTCAATAAATCGCGAACATTTCATTCAGAAACAGAGCTATTATAATAACATCAAAATTAAATGCGCCTACAGGTTTTCCATTAAATGAACCCAACTAAATGCGGGTATTATTTCAGAACATTATTAAACAAAGGACCAAATTGGAACTTACATGGGGCAAAGTGCAAAATAAATATATAAATAAATAAATAGAGATTAGAAAAATCAAGATTAAGCAGTAACAAGCCTCTCTGAACGCTCATTTCGACTTGCTGCGCCTTTTCCTCCAATCTATCATCAGTTGAATCGATCTTTGCCCTTGCCGTGAAGATTTTCTCCTACAAAAGCAAAGAACTTATAAGGATCATCTGCAATTTAATATGCACTTTTGTAATATAACAATTAGGAATGTCTGAACATCTGATTCCCATTTAATTTCTTTGATTTCTTATACTTTCGTTCTTTCACTGATTCTTTTGAAATTTGCTGAGATTTAAGCAGCTTCATTTCATGATATTCCCCTGAAAAACTGCAATTTGTGACTAATATTCCATAAATAATAATAAATGAGGTTAAGTTTCAACTCGAAATAATATATTGAAAATAACATACCTCTTTAGTATTTCATTAGTTTCTTGTACCTTAAGATTCACAAACATTGATAGATGATAGTGAATAACAGTCTCCTGCAAAACCCCATAATCATGATCGATTATTTGTAACGTAATCAACAAAATATAACTTTTAAAGATAAAATCTTTTCATATTATATAATTTTTCATTGTGGTCCACGTCACGATTACGACAAAGAGTAACTTTCACTTTTTCATTCCTGTAGGAGGGAATAAGAAAATAGTAATATATACAATATAATAACATGATAGTTATTAATTATACAATAATGGGATAAAAAAATTACATGGTATGCATAAGTTCCGGATCCTTCTTTTTTATAGGTGCTCCTCTAACTTCAAGAATTTCTACCCCAGCTATTCCCAAAAGCTTGGAGATTACATCTACATTAATAATTGAACATCAAACTAAAATTCGTATTGAAAAAGCTTAAATAAATAATGAAAATGAAAGAAAAATTACCTGTCAATATTGCGTCGATACTGCATCTATCAAAATTTTTTTGAACATCTGCAAACTCAAATTTATATCTGGGAATCGAAGAGTCCCCTTCTAATATCTGATGTTAATAGCAAAAAATCCGATCTTCAAATCACCCTTAATTTGGCGACATATATAGGTGTCCATATTTATTGGAGAAAATCTTTTGAAAATCCTAACGAGCTAAAATTATAATCAAATATCTCTACCGAAAAATTATAATCAAATAGAAGAGTTTCTTCCTGCTTCTCCCATTCTTTATCTGTTGATTGCTTGCATGATCGTTCATGGAGGAAACAACATCAGTAGTGATGGAGGATGACCCTGAAACTCCTTCCTTACCAATGGAGTTGTGGACTGAGATCTTGCTCAGGATCCCAGCGAAGGATCTTCTTAAGGTCGAGGTTGTTTGCAGGAGCTGGCATAATCTGATCCGGAGGAGCCGATCCTTTGCTCAATCCCATAATGAACACTGGAGATCCCGGCTCCGCGGTTCAGTGTTTGAATGGGGTAATGAAATCTGCTACTCGTCTTGCAGTAGGTTGTATCGTTTCAAGTACCTCGAGAGAGCAGAAAAGCGGACGAACAAATTCCCAGTAAAAGGTGGCCGCCTAATAGAAGACACGGGGTCGAAAGAAATCTGCGTCCTCAGTTCATGTGACGGGCTACTTCTCCTCCGCACCGGAGGAGAAGGCCAACCCTGTCGACAACTGCTCATCTACAACCCAATCACGGGGTCATACAAAAACCTGCCTGTAAATGATCCAGACTATTTCTCATGTGATCGGTGGGCCATTAATCGCTTTGGTGGAACATTATCGACCGTGAATTATCAGGTCTTTGGAATAGTATATGATGCTCGAGAAAATATGAGGTGGATGTGCTACTGTTGTTATCAGTTCAAGCTGCATAAATGTGATAACAATGGCGATGAAGGGAAGCTGGAGTTGAAGGAGCTCGATATGCCTCGACCTCCGGGGTGGTTTTAATCCAATCGACCCCTGACAAGGGAAGATATTGCACTACGGCCTCTTGATAACACTACGTTTTCGTATATACACTGCCTTTTTGGCATATCGATGACAAACTGTAGCTCCCAACAGGTTTGATAGTGTTTAGTATATGGCAATGTTCCCTTGCCTTTAGATGGTACGATAAGTTGATTGCCGGATTCTGGGTCAGTGAGTTTATGGCATATGGTTTGGTAGGTTGATGCAGCAGCAGCAACGGCTGATTTATTAAATTTGAGATTAGTTATATCGTTCCACTTTTCCTCGAACTGATTGTGTTTGTGTGAACTGATTGTGCGCGTGCATGCATACGAAATCATTCAGTGTATATAAGTGAACTCGAAAGGTGTGGAGGGAGGAATCCGAAGGTAGCTCGGAAATTAATTTCACAGCTTGTCGTCATTGCTAGGATCACCTCAACCATAGCAACTAATCACCTTAATTCATTGGAATATCAAGCAAGATACAATCATCGAAGGGCTAATTCACCCGATACCAGTATAGGTCTCGACATTTGATGAGTTATAATATTGCACATCCGAATTTCAAAGCCAACTCTAGAGTAAGAACGAGATATGCAAGATTACTCGCCTGCAAAACCGACTACATATACATTTCAGAGAAAATGGATAGGCTCCGACTGGCTCCAGACTATGGGACTCAACGGAGACCTTCTTTCTTGATAGGGTGACCCTCGGTGACATTATTTCAGTTGGGGGCTGACAGTAATTCTTTCCTCTGTACATAATTATCGTATTCTCTTCATGAATGTCGAGAACGATCCCTCCCGTCAATCTTGCAAGCTCAGCAGCAATCCCCTTGACCTCATCAGGGGAAAATGTTTTGACCTCCACCTTCACAGTCTGGTGTTTCTTCCAATGCAAAGTGCATGTTTAGTATCACACCCTGATATATACCCCGTCGACCGATGGGAACATAATTTTTGCACTTATGGGCCATCTTTAAGAAGAAGAAGTGCTCTTCCGGAGTCAATATCTCAGGATCGTGGATTGTCTCGGATGATTCCTTGGGTTCAATCTTTTTCAGAGATTCAACCAGCCTCTCCTCTTTCTTTCTAGCCTGTCAAGGAAGAGTTAGACTAGTCATTTCCGTAACGCAGGGAAGAATAAAACATATCGACATCATAATAAGATGGCGAATCCATTGATGCAACTGATATTATCTGCAAAACAAGCCAGTTGATAAACCAATATTACACAATGTTGTCACTGCATATCCATACATAAGAGACGTATGCCAGTGCAGAAATTTTACGGGAATAAATGGGCATGCTTCTGAAACTTGATAGTTTCTGACTGGCAGGAGTTGAAGAGTATATGCTTTTCGCAAACTGAAGACTAACCATGCTTGAATCACATGAAATAGGAATAGCACCTTTTGACAAATGGACATACGATACGAGGTATATCGTCATTTTATAACTTAAAGTTTTTGCTGCACAATATCCCTTATGTTCACATGAACCTCAATGGGCCAATTCTGATTAATCAAGAAAGCTTGCAAAACCCGAAATTGATATTTTGCCAACTCGTGAATGCATGCGCTAGTAGGAAATTCATGGTTAATAGCCTACACGAACTGATATCACCAATCTTCAGAAAGAATATGAGGGAAAAAAATCAAAAATTAGAGAAAAAATCAAAAAATGAAAAAATTATTAAAAAATGAGAGAGAAAAATTAAAGCATAAATTTAATTAATTCATTTGTATCTTGGGATGAATATACGTGAGCTTGTGTCTAGTGATAGATGTGTTGTTTAAGAGTTCAATAGGTCCATGTGTATTTTCGATTTTTTTAAATATATTATTACCAAAAATAATTTTTAAATATTTTGTTGCTAATTTAAATTTTTAAAAAATCAATAAATCGCAAACATTTCGTCCAGAAACAGAGCTTTTATAATACCATCAAAATTAAATGCGCCTCCAGTTTTTCCATTAAATGAACCCAATTAAATGCCGGTATTATTTCAAAATATTATTAAACAAAGGACCAAATCGGAGCTTACATGGGGCAAACTGCAAAATAAATAAATAAATAAATAGAGATCAGAAAAATCAAAATTAAGCAGTAGCAAGCCTATCTGAACGCTCATTTCGACTTGCTGCGCCTTTTCCTCCAACCCAAGGTGAACTCAGAGAACTTCATGGAAAAATTTATGTTAAATGCACGATAAAATATAAATTAGTACCTCGTGAGTGACACTTGTTTGAGTGGGATTGTACTTAGACACCTCTCTAGTGGTAATGTACATTCTTAGATGAGTGGTAATATGGATTTCCATGGGCATTCAAATTACCAGTTATTTAGTTCAACCAAACATGATAATCCGATGGACCTTGGGAATTTAAAATCAGATTTTTGGGAATTCACTTAGATTCCCTTATACCAAACACACATAATTTCTAGTGGTTCATTCCCTGAGCCGTCTTTATCTTCGTTAAAACATCATCAATAGCTGACCAAGTCAACCTTTTCACTAAAATGGCTAGTACAAAGAGTGACAACGGCACATAGACTGCCTCAATGCTCCTCTGAGAGGAGTCACATGTCCGACCGGGTCGATAAAAGGAAACCAAAGCAAATCCTATGAGTCAGACCAGACAGGCCGCGGAATGTTCTAACTGAGCAAGAGATTTGTTCTTGTTTTTTTTTTCTTTTTTTCTTTTTTTCATTCTGCTTCTCCTTCCTTTAAAACCACGCAGGGCACCCCTGAAAAGGGCCATATTCCTCTCTACCGACGAAGATATGCCTTGAGGAACTTCATTTTTCTTGCTTGGCAAACAAAATACGAATAGGCATTCCATACTGGATCGTAGATTACCGCCCAAAGGGACTTTCTCTTGATTGCCTCAAACATGGAATTCATGTCCACTGGAGGCTCAACCATGAGTGGATCATCAAGCTTCCAGGTTAACTCATTGAAGCCACGGCGTTCTCCGAGCAGCCCTTCCAGGATAGCTTTCTTCTCATTAGCGCTCATTGATATATTGGTGGAGTTCCTGTTGACAACAACAATAGAAAGCCAGTCAGAGGAGTAGTTAATCAGAGCAGTCATCAAATTGCTTTCAAGGGAGTCCACTCGCTCTGGATTATTACATTCTTGAGAGTCGAAGAATATCGTTGTAGTTCTCATGTTTACATTCTTGATGTGTGCATAAGGCATTTCCATTTGACTATCGGTGTTTCCTAGAAGTATCTCGACAATATCACATATACAAGAATCATTATATATTATTCAACACAGTACCCTGGTCTGTTCTCAAATCAAAATGCGATGCACATTGAAATCCTAAATGTTGATATGACCGGCCTTATATGTTGAGTTGTTACCTCTGAGAATGAAAGTCCCCTCCCTCTTTCTTGCAGCTCTCGTCCAGTTCCAGCGTCCCTTGCTCAAGAATCTCTTCCACTTCCTTCTCGAGGACAAGTTCGACTCTCTCCAACCAGCCACGGACTTCTGGTGTTCTAACCAAGCGATGATTTTCCTCCCTCTTAACTCGTTGTTTCACTGTGTCAAATACACCACGCAGCTCAACCGTCTTGTAGCGAAGAGCCCGAAGAGATCTCTCAAGGATCAGATTAGCAGGCTCGTATGCAACTTGATCCTTTCCATTGAAGTTACGGCCCCGCACTAATTCAGTTTCTAGCTCGGCCTTCTTTTCCTCAGCGAGCTTTGATTGCTCGTAACGTGAATGACAGTTCCTGTAACAGAGACCGCACAGGCAATTCCTCCCCATAATCTGCTTCCCATCTGCTAGAATCTTGTCGGCTTCCTCCCTGAAGGCTTTCACCCTCTGCAACCAGCCAGCCGCTTCGCTCTTTCGGATCCACCCTTCTCCTTCTGCCCTCCCCACGAGTCGGTGCACGTCTTCATAGATGTGGCCCAGCTCATCCGTCTTGGTCTTAAGGGCGGTCAATTTGTCTCCAAGACTCCAAATGTACTTCCGGTACTTGGCCGTGCGATCCCAGCATATGAGGCCCGTACCAATGGCCGTACTTGCAATATCCGACATTTGGATCTCTGGACTGAAAGTTGAAATCGATCACGGAAACGGTTTGAGAGAATGAATTGGTTGTCCGAAATGGTGAGTGTTTATGTGATCAGATGATGTCCTTTGATTATATTAATTAGTTCCAAGTCAAATCACCACATGCTGATGCTACCGGTGGAGATTATTGAAAGACCCTATGGAATGATTATGCACTTCTTACGGTGAATACAACAGCAGCAAGTCGAAGTGAGTTTTCTTACGGTAAACTGAGCCGTTGGATTGAAGGATTAAATAATAAAATGCATTGACTTCCACTCATCTTCTTCCTTCCCTCTTGCCATCTTTCTCGCCCTCTCTTTCCATGAGACTTCTTCAACTGCCTTGGCCCATGTTCTCCTTTTTAATTTTTATTTTTCTAATATCTATCTTTCTCATTTTTGTGTAAAATGAATTAGTATGATTTTGCATATAACACAACAACAGAACAGAATATTAAGTTACGGACATTACTGTATGTAGTGCGAATTAGTTATATATTTTTTTAATAAATCTTTTAAAAACGTTAACGATAGAAAATAATATCTAATTTTCAAAATTTTGCACATAGATAGTTCATTTTTTATTTTAAAATCCAGCCTGTAGGACGGGTTCTTTTTTTAGTTTTTCTTAAATCAAATATATAAAATTCTGCAATTTGGCGAAGGTTTCGGTGGCATTATGTCCTACAATGCATATTCACAGGGGAGTGGTTAGCTCGATTCCATCATGCTTTTCTCAGGCATTGTTTCTAATGAAAATGTAGTTTTGATAAAAGACTGCAATATAGCAAACGAACATGTGCTCAAAAATTCATGCAACCACAACCAACTGGTTTAGAGCGTTCGACTACCTACTTACGCTGCGCAAGGAGTAAGTTAATTCCCTGTATGTCTCATTATTCAAGATGATGGAGAGACGTTATAATCTATACATGTTTCTTGGTTTCAAGCATCATCGACACTTTGTAAATACATTTGGTTAAAATTAATTTTAACTCAGCTGTGGCTACTCCCAATCCAAGCTCTTCTACTGGGTGTTTCAGGATTGTTCAACTTGCTTACCGGATTTTCATGTTTACCAATATTCAATAATACGAAATCCGTTGAACGAAAATTATGAATTTTGAGAAGCCAGGAAAAAAAAAAAATTCTCACAAAGAAAAAACGATTTTCTAAATTCTATTAAAGTCAAATTTCAGCTTAAAAATGGAAAGAAATCCTATCAGATTTTAATTGCTAGGATAATAACAACGATTGTTGGGTGGAGTGCGATTGTTAACATACTCTGGTATAAACTCTGTTAACGCCTTCTGTAATTCTGTCTTCCAGCTCGCTTGGCACTGCAGATGGGCTTTGTTCAAAAGAGAAACGGAATCGGGTTGACTTCTTTGATCACTTGCGGTATTACCTTGTGAGTGACACTTGTGGAATTTTTGAGCTATTTTTGCACCAATAAGTGTTGCAAGTTCCACATGCTGTATGGCACCATCCATATCTGTCATCAATTGAACTGATCTTTGCCCTTGCCGTGAAGATTTTCTCCTACAAAAGCAAAGAACTTATAAGGATCATCTGCAATTTAATATGCACTTTTGTAATATGACAATTAGGAATATCTGAACATCTGATTCCCATTTAATTTCTTTGATTTCCTCCAGAGTCCTTCTATTCTTATACTTTCGTTCTTTCACTGATTCTTTTGAAATTTGCTGAGATTTAAGCAGCTTCATTTCATGATATTCCCCTGAAAAACTGCAATTTGTGACTAATATTCCATAAATAATAATAAATGAGGTTAGGTTTAAGCTCGAAATAATATATTGAAAATAACATACCTCTTTAGTATTTCATTAGTTTCTTGTACCTTAAGATTCACAAACATTGATAGATGATAGTGAATAACAGTCTCCTGCAAAACCCCATAATCATGATCGATTATTTGTAACGTAATCAACAAAATATAACTTTTAAAGATAAAATCTTTTCATACTATATAATTTTTCATTGTGGTCCACGTCACGATTACGACAAAGAGTAACTTTCACTTTTTCATTCCTGTAGGGAGGGAATAAGAAAATAGTAATATATACAATATAATAACATGATAGTTATTAATTATACAATAATGGGATAAAAAAATTACATGGTATGCATAAGTTCCGGATCCTTCTTTTTTATAGGTGCTCCTCTAACTTCAAGAATTTCTACCCCAGCTATTCCCAAAAGCTTGGAGATTACATCTACATTAATAATTGAACATCAAACTAAAATTCGTATTGAAAAAGCTTAAATAAATAATGAAAATGAAAGAAAAATTACCTGTCAATATTGCGTCGATACTGCATCTATCAAAATTTTTTTGCACATCTGCAAACTCAAATTTATATCTGGGAATCAAAGAGTCCCCTTCTAATATCTGATGTTAATAGCAAAAAATCCGATCTTCAAATCACCCTTAATTTGGCGACATATATAGGTGTCCATATTTATTGGAGAAAATCTTTTGAAAATCCTAACGAGCTAAAATTATAATCAAATATCTCTACCGAAAAATTATAATCAAATAGAAGAGTTTCTTCCTGCTTCTCCCATTCTTTATCTGTTGATTGCTTGCATGATCGTTCATGGAGGAAACAACATCAGTAGTGATGGAGGATGACCCTGAAACTCCTTCCTTACCAATGGAGTTGTGGACTGAGATCTTGCTCAGGATCCCAGCGAAGCATCTTCTTAAGGTCGAGGTTGTTTGCAGGAGCTGGCATGATCTGATCCGGAGGAGCCGATCCTTTGCTCAATCCCATAATGAACACTGGAGATCCCGGCTCCGCGGTTCAGTGTTTGAATGGGGTAATGAAATCTGCTACTCGTCTTGCAGTAGGTTGTATCGTTTCAAGTACCTCGAGAGAGCAGAAAAGCGGACGAACAAATTCCCAGTAAAAGGTGGCCGCCTAATAGAAGACACGGGGTCGAAAGAAATCTGCGTCCTCAGTTCATGTGACGGGCTACTTCTCCTCCGCACCGGAGGAGAAGGCCAACCCTGTCGACAACTGCTCATCTACAACCCAATCACGGGGTCATACAAAAACCTGCCTGTAAATGATCCAGACTACTTCTCATGTGATCGGTGGGCCATTAATCGCTTTGGTGGAACATTATCGACCGTGAATTATCAGGTCTTTGGAATAGTATATGATGCTCGAGAAAATATGAGGTGGATGTGCTACTGTTGTTATCAGTTCAAGCTGCATAAATGTGATAACAATGGCGATGAAGGGAAGCTGGAGTTGAAGGAGCTCGATATGCCTCGACCTCCGGGGTGGTTTTAATCCAATCGACCCCTGACAAGGGAAGATATTGCACTACGGCCTCTTGATAACACTACGTTTTCGTATATACACTGCTTTTTTGGCATATCGATGACAAACTGTAGCTCCCAACAGGTTTGATAGTGTTTAGTATATGGCAATGTTCCCTTGCCTTTAGATGGTACGATAAGTTGATTGCCGGATTCTGGGTCAGTGAGTTTATGGCATATGGTTTGGTAGGTTGATGCAGCAGCAGCAACGGCTGATTTATTAAATTTGAGATTAGTTATATCGTTCCACTTTTCCTCGAACTGATTGTGTTTGTGTGAACTGATTGTGCGCGTGCATGCATACGAAATCATTCAGTGTATATAAGTGAACTCGAAAGGTGTGGAGGGAGGAATCCGAAGGTAGCTCGGAAATTAATTTCACAGCTTGTCGTCATTGCTAGGATCACCTCAACCATAGCAACTAATCACCTTAATTCATTGGAATATCAAGCAAGATACAATCATCGAAGGGCTAATTCACCCGATACCAGTATAGGTCTCGACATTTGATGAGTTATAATATTGCACATCCGAATTTCAAAGCCAACTCTAGAGTAAGAACGAGATATGCAAGATTACTCGCCTGCAAAACCGACTACATATACATTTCAGAGAAAATGGATAGGCTCCGACTGGCTCCAGACTATGGAACTCCTGGACTCGTACACTTGACGAGACTTTTATCGCCTCTTCTTCTTCAGCAGTGAGGCCGCTCGAAGAAACATCCGATCAACCTCATCCAAGTTGGGAGTGCTAAGGTGTTTTTCTGTTCGAGCATTCCTTGAGTCCATCGATATCTGACGCAAGTGGTCCTCAAAATCTTCTGGCTCTTCCCCACTATGTGCAGGAAACTTATCAACCGCATCCAAATAAAGATTATCTCCTGCCTTGTCCTCAGGTTCGGTCTCCGAATCCGTCTCAAAGATGTCAGATAAATCTTCAGAGTCAGATTCAATGCCCAGCTCCGTATTTGACTCATCATCCACGCAATCTTCTGCTCGCTCTATAATTTCCTTCAGCCTGCTAGAATTCTCCATCTGCAGGCTTGACACTCCCAAGTGCGCATTTTTATCATCGTCAGCCACTTTGGTATCTTCCACCAACTCAGTCTTGTTTTCGGCAGGTCTTTCAGCCTGAGCACGAAGCAACTCAAGTTCCTGCTCGAGTCTCGGGATCTGCTTCCTAACAGCTCGAAGCCCGTCCCTGTATTTGGACTTATCTAAAGCCTAAGCAAAGAAAGATAGGTCAGCATAATCAAGTCACATGACAAAAAAAGAAATGTAAAATGTGCAAAACAAATCAGATTGTCCATTTAGGAAATCTTTCGCATCTAATAAGAAAAAACTGCAAAACAGAGAGAGAGAGAGAGAGAGAGAGAGAGAGAGAGAGAGGGGAGACCTTCTTTCTTGATAGGGTGACCCTCGGTGACATTATTTCAGTTGGGGGCTGACAGTAATTCTTTCCTCTGTACATAATTATCGTATTCTCTTCATGAATGTCGAGAACGATCCCTCCTGTCAATCTTGCAAGCTCAGCAGCAATCCCCTTGACCTCATCAGGGGAAAATGTTTTGACCTCCACCTTCACAGTCTGGTGTTTCTTCCAATGCAAGTGCATGTTTAGTATCACACCCTGATATATACCCCGTCGACCGATTGGAACATAATTTTTGCACTTATGGGCCATCTTTAAGAAGAAGAAGTGCTCTTCCGGAGTCAATATCTCAGGATCGTGGATTATCTCGGATGATTCCTTGGGTTCAATCTTTTTCAGAGATTCAACCAGCCTCTCCTCTTTCTTTCTAGCCTGTCAAGGAAGAGTTAGACTAGTCATTTCAGTAACGCAGGGAAGAATAAAACATATCGACATCATAATAAGATGGCGAATCCATTGATGCAACTGATATTATCTGCAAAACAAGCTAGTTGATAAACCAATATTACACAATGTTGTCACTGCATATCCATACATAAGAGACGTATGCCAGTGCAGAAATTTTACGGGAATAAACGGGTATGCTTCTGAAACTTGATAGCTTCTGACTGGCAGGAGTTCAAGAGTATATGCTTATCGCAAACTGAAGACTAACCATGCTTGAAGCACATGAAATAGGAATAGCACCTTTTGACAAATGGACATACAATACGAGGTATATCGTCATTTTATAACTTAAAGTTTTTGCGGCACAATATCCCTTATGTTCACATGAACCTCAATGGGCCAATTCTGAATACTCAAGAAAGCTTGCAAAACCGGAAATTGATATTTTGCCAACTCGTGAATGCATGCGCTAGTAGGAAATTCATGGTTAATATCCCTACACAAACTTAAAAGGACATTATTCTCACCTGAGAAAATCAAGAATGATCAGCCAGTTGTTTCTAAAATACGAATATTGGCTATGGTTCCATCATAAATTTGCAGAATGAATGCAAGACCCACGTAAATTCTCGTAGAATGCCGACTTCGATTATATCCTCGAGCTCACAAACATTATATTTGACTAATTAGTCTTTCACATCCATTACCTTTCTCAGCTTGTAGAGGTTCTTCTCTTCGGCCGTCATTCTCTCGTACTCTTTCTTCTTCTTCCATCTGAAAAACTTCAGCCACCTCACGACGGCCCTCTTCCCCTTCAGTTTCTTCCTCTTAACTTTAGTCTCACCGTCTCCGACAGCAGTGCTCCTCTCCAAGTGCTTCGGCTGCTCCAGGGCCTCATTCGAATACGGACATGAACGAACCCATGCTTGCCCAACAGAAGGCGATCTCCTCCCACCATAAAGAGGATGGACGCAACGGTCTGGCTGTCTGAAAACCTTGTGAACAAAACCATCCAATTGACTGCAATCAGACATAGCAATTCTACGAACTCACTCTCATACTAAAGACTGATTACAGATCACTTCTACACTGATAATCAGATAAATTGAAAGGCAAATCAACGAGAGAGAGAGAGACCTGGGAGCGAGAAGTGGAGCTTGAAGAAGACGGCCGGCGGGGCAGTTCTTCAAACTGGACGAGCTAATGCGGAAGGCAGCCATGGCGGCTGAGAGAGAAGAGGAAGCTACACGCTTGCCCGCCATTTTCGTGCTTCGAGCTCAATCTGCCGCTCTTCATCCTTCTTCTGCCGCCTGCTTCACTGAAATGATCGACGGGAAGACGACGGTGCATCCAACATGGGCTGGGCCTAGAGCGGCCCAGTCCCTGGGCCCATGATTGATGGGCCAGGAGAGATTCTGTGGCCCGCTTAGGTAGGCCTTGGGGATTAAGTTATGGGCCTTGCACAAATTTAATTCAGTTATTTACAAATAGGGTACTCAACTAT
Source organism: Punica granatum (assembly GCF_007655135.1). NCBI lineage: Eukaryota > Viridiplantae > Streptophyta > Magnoliopsida > Myrtales > Lythraceae > Punica > Punica granatum. The sequence continues at coordinate 24,431,466 of NC_045134.1, read as the reverse complement.
TAGGTGTTTAACAAATAGATCCCTGAGATATTATGTTTGGGGTGGTTCTTATTACTACCAGTCTACCATGAAATACTTGTTGAATGCGGTCCCTTGACATAAAACAAATATTAGGTGAGTGTTACTCATTCACTACATGAATATTTAGTTCTCGACATAATCCTCATTTTTTGATTTAGTTAAAATATTACACGGATCACACTAATGGACTATTACAATGACAAATTAGCCACCTTGGAGAAACATAGACGGGAAACGCATAAACAACAAACACAAAAAAATAACCACATCAAGCTATTCCCACATTAGGCCGCAATAACTTAAGAATTACACCACAAGTATATAATTGTGGAACGTGGATTATGTTCTCAAGATATAAGGGCAAGCCCAGTCGGAGACATTCACTTGGGTGCTACTTCGGGCCTCACAGGGAGCCATATCGGTGCCATATCAAAAAGACATCCTATGAGGACACTCACTTGAAAATACACTTTAATGGTTGACACTCACTTTGAGTGTCGATTGGGGATCACACGCTATTTAAATTTTGTATATATATGAATAATTATGTATTTACATGGTATAAATATTTTTTGTACTAGAAATAATAATTAGTTAGATTAAGTAATTAAAATTAATGAAATTAAGTTCATTATTCAAATAATTGAATTTAATTAATTAAAATTAATGAAAAAAATATATTAATTAAAATTTAAAAAAAAGTAACTAAAATATTAAAAAGTACATTAATTAAAATTTTTAAAAAAATAGTAACATCAGTTGAATAACATTATACTACAAAAATTTAATCAATTAAATTACTATTTTGCTTCTTAAAACTCTTTACTCTATTTTTTTTCAATTAATTACATTATTTATAATTATATTTTTTTAATTAATTACATTATTATTTTTCATGAAATTCTTTTTTTCCATTTTGAAAAAATTAAAAAAGAATAAAATCTCGATGCCAGATTTACGAACTCGCGAAGGCGTTGAACTCTAATAAGTACAACTTTGTATATGTGCATATACGGGCTCTATGATCTCGGGGACGGGATATAGGGAAATTACTTTAAATCCAACAAAAGGAAAATATTAACGGATTTAGCGGATAAAAAAGTTCGATCCTAACTGGTAAAATAAACAGAATATGAAAATATAATATTCTTATATCTTCATCCACACGCTATATATCTATAATCCAAACCATATCCTACTCGTATATCAATAAATGCACAGGAATCCTATTCCAGTCAGATTGATTGCTTCCTATATCCATAATAACTATAAATAGGTGGTAGCATCCATACAATCCTTCCATCAACTTTCACCTGCGCAAGAATATCGTTCGATTCATTCTGTCATGGACCCGGCTTGCGCATTCTATGGTTTGCCAACCGATGAGGAGTTCTTCCAGGCCCTCGTAGCACTGAACGACCCATGGCTGGAATTCTTGGTAGATCTGAGAAAATCGAGCTATCGCCGGTCGGAGGAAATCCACCTCCGGTGGTCAAAAATTAAACTTGTCATGGATACCCTGGTGGAAATAGAAGAAAAGGCAAGGACCCTTGGCCATGGCATCGAAGCGACAAAAGGGAGACTGACTAGAGAGCTAAGGTAGCGGCAAAACATATATCTTGGGTACTAAGGGTGCGTTTGAATTCAGAATTAATAGTAACTTTAATTTTGATTTTGATTTTGATTTTAAAAAATGACAAATGAGATGCGATTATAAATTTAATTTGGAAAACGTGTATTTTTGTTGTGTAGTATGTTGAGTTAAAGTTAAAGTTAAAATTTTTGACTTGGGAAATATGTATTTTTGTTGTGTAGTATGTTGAGTTAAAGTTAAAATTTTTTGTTCCTGAATCCAAACAGGACCTAAGATTCTCGGAGTCGGAACAATGTTTCCATGGGTCGTATGTAACATGTTATTTGCACGGGTTTATCGGGACAATCAAATATATGAGAAGCCATTATTAGTTATGCTTAAGGTTTGCAAGAGTTGGTCCTTTCGTTTATTTATTGATTCTATTTTTGTTATATATCATCAGTATTTACTTGTTGCACACATCATATATAGGTTATGCATGGTCTACTCATGCGCGGTATATGGTGACTCGTATATTTATCTGGACCAGACCGGTATATAATCGGCTCGATCGATACTGCTGGCGGGCATAATGTTAAAAACTCTTGAAAACCAGTCTTAACTAGGGGCTTTCTTAACCGAGAAGAATGTTAAGGACTAAACAAAGCGTGTAAAACTGCAGTAACGACCTAGATTTTGAATTCAAACTTTATGTAATATATAATATAAATAGAAGAAAACTGGAAACACAAAAACTCCTTAAAAAAAAAGAACTAAATTGAAATACATAAATTTTCACCCTGAAAAAAAAAACCTTTCAACTCCTAAGATTACGGATGTGGAAGCATAATATATTTCTTTTTTTTTTTTTGGGTGAAATTTCAAGGTGTCCAACATCAAGAGGGAAACCCAAAGCATGATGACATATAAGTTTTAAGTGCTCCCTATCTCATCAATTTTCATCCGACATTAACTGCAGCACGATTGGGCCATCTGGCTTTAGAAATTTTTGTTAATTCTATTCAATTTAATTCCACTTATCTTTCATTCAACAATATAATTATTACTTTTTTTTTTAATTTTTTTTAACCATTCGATTCAATTTTTAATATTAAATTATTTATACTGTTCATTAATTTCTTTACAATTGAACAACATAATTATTATTTTCTCTAAACTATTCATTAATTTTTTTCACACTTTTATCATAATTTAACAACACAATCATACAAATTAATTAAAATAACTATACTCAACTCTAATACCAAACGCAAATTGTTTGAAATCTGGTCGCTCTGGTAGCATTTTATCTTCCATGGACTCGACTTCCTCGAGATAATAACTGCTGAAGGTTTATGTGGAACTCTTGTTTCTTGATTTATTTATTTCTCAATTCTGCTATATATATTGATGAGCTGTGGCTTGTTTTGGGAACATTGATGTGCATCAGTCCGGTATAGATTGTCGAAGCATAATAATGTGGTTTAATTGGATTATGCTTGTTTGAGAAGACTCTAATTTGTTAACTCAAATTGTCATGCCTAAGATTACACAATTAAATCCAAAGATTAGAGAGTTCCTTTTAACGTTCATATCATTAGTTGAATTCACCCGGTTACCTCAACTTATTGTTTGATTTTACTGTGTAGCCTTTTTAATTTCATGAAACGGGCATTGATTTAGGCAATACATACCCCAAGTTCGATGGCCTATCATAATTAATAAGTCAAATAATAATATGGGAAATTTGACACTATTTATGTCATCATTGTCCAAATGTTGGTCCATCCATGTGCCAAACAGATTTGAGAATTGTTTGATCCATTTAGTTTCAGAGTTTAATTTTAATTTTAATTTTAATTGTGAAAAATGACAAGTGAGATGTTATTATAAATTTAATTTAAAAAACGTATATTTTTACTTTTAGGTGATGTGTTGAAATAAAATTAAAAAATTAAAATTTTGGACTAAAATATATATTTTTATTCCGGAATGTGTTAAATTAAAATTAAAATTTTTTATTTGAAAATCCAAAGAAGCCGATAAAAATTACCCTTCCATGCCATAATCTTTTGCCCATTTAAAAAAAATAAAAAAATTTATCTGTTACTCCAGTGATATCAAATCTTATTCGTATGGCAATGACTCAATCATGGAAAGAAAAGAAGAAAAAATAATAAATCCTTTTGTTTTTTTGGGGAAGAACGAGGCCGTCGGGTGAGGAAGAGGGAATGTGATGTGATCCAACACTGTGCCCGATGTGATCACGAAATCAAAGACCACACAGGCGAGTAAGTTGGAATATGCTTTCACAAACGAAGAAATTGCCTCAGGCCACACCATTTCGAGCTTCCGCTCGGGCTCGGGACAGAGTGCGTTTGCTTTTTGCCTTTTGCATCCTCAAACCGACATATTAGACATTGAAATCGAGAGTTGGCAAGATTTCACAATCATGCATGTATGTATGTATGTATGTACCAGTAGGTAAAGGGCCTAGAAAATCAGCCTGAGATATCAGATCCAGGCGAGTGATACTGGTGCTTCGCTGTCGCAAGTTTTATCTTGAATTTGATTGACTGGATCGTCTGAAACCGTCCGAGATCCAATCAAGAAGCTGACTTGCTTTCAGACGCACACGCCAAAATAAGAAATTCGAAGATTCAGATGCAGAAGAAGAAGAATAAGAACAAGAACGCAGAGGACGACAATGACGACGAAGGGAGAAGAAGCTGCCGATAAGGGTTTTTGGGGTCGAAGCATGGAGGACGAATCAGGGCTATATAAGGAGACGGAGGGAGGGGTGCGCCGGCCAGACCGGGCTTAGTAGGGTTCCTCTTTATAAGACGATGGGCCTTGAAAGCCCAGTCTAGTTTTGTACCCTATTGAGTCCAATCCAATTAGATCCCTCTTTCGGTAAGATTACGAGACGTTTTCGGCTTATTAACTAAGCCTAATAATGCCTGCTCGGATCGGATATCGGTTTGCTCCGCCCAGAAACTGATTTCACTTGCTTTCCAAACTCCTGCAAAATCCAATTACTGCCAGTAAAACCTATCCTTTGACGACATAGTTAGCCGATTACAGCACACCTCGCGATTAAACTCCAACTGTACTATTAAACAAGGCAACTACTGATTATGAAACAGTTAAAGGATAAAATCCATGCATTTTTTTATATTTTATTTAATTTTTAGATTATTTGAAACTGTCACAAACAAACAACCATTCGAACTTCAATTCAAGGGCCCCTCTTTAATTTTGATATGCGCCTAATCAAATAACTAAAAAATAATAATAATCAGAATCGCATGATTATACCAGGCAAACATTGCTTATTTGTTTTCCAAACTGTAGCGCACAACAATGAATCATCAAGGGACTGTACATCTTCGTCGAGTCGAACTCGAGATGTTTATCCCAAATGCAAGCTGTCACAAAACAAGCCATAAGAAGACTAAACCTATCATCAATCACACACCGTGTTTCTGAGATTATATACACCGGAAGACATGGGCATAACCCTCGAGGTTGATCGTCATGCCACAAAATTGTGGGAGCACTGAGTTCAGATTCCTAACGCCACGCTTCACCGGAAATCCTAAATGCAGTTCTTAGCACCAATTGGACTTGCCTCGGTCTGCTTAATCCCTCAACTTATAGCAGATCTCTCGAGCCAACAGCGGCAACCCCATGAAAGCATTTCATAAATATACACTCATATCTTTCTTTTTGCTAAAGCATATTGGCCTCGGTTCTCAACCCTCCGACAGAACTTCTACTCAACCATCAGATGCTTTCAGGTGTCTGGAGATCTTAATCATAGCCAAAGGCTTAGAAGTCCCAGCACATGGCAAAAATTCCAGAGCTTCATGGGCAAAAGGAATGAATCGGGCCCTTCTTTCTTTCCTCCCCTCCATGCTCATGGTTGGAAAGACTGCCTTACGAGCTGACATCCTAATGCCTGCTATGACTGGTAATAGAGATAATCCGCAATGGAAGAACTCACCACTCCTAAGATTTTCACCAATTTCATGGAGCTGAATGTTTTATGTAGCAAACGCCATGTTAAACTTCTTCACATCCCGTGCGTGTAATCGCTCAACTGAACCAGCTTTACAGTGCCATCCCCTCCACACGAAATAAAACCCTGAGAAACAACTTTCACATCCGTAACACCAGCCTGTGACATTAAAAAAAGGTCAGTCATTCCTACAATAAAGACAACAGCTGTTAAATGTCTGAAAATCAAAAGGCAAATTTACCCGAACAACTCCACCAAAGCCCCGGGTGCTGGGTTGCAGGAAGGTGTGCCTGTCATGTAACTTCGGCCAGTGATGCACTAACTTTGCATTCTTGACATCCCAAAGTTTCACATCTCCATCTTTGCTCCCGGTCAAGAACAAACTGGTGTGGGGGATCTTAGCTATTTTCGTCACACTCCCTTCATTCAAATCATCCCACAGGAGAAGTTAGATGAAACTTTACTTGCACCATTATTCAAATTTACCTATCTGTAATAACAAACTTACCTAAATGTGCCTTTGGTAAATACCAAAGCATTCCATCAACATTCTCAATCCCATGTTTTGTACCATTTCCAGATGGCCCTGCAGTTCCCAAAGATGAGTTCGAGCTGTGTTCAACATGATCGGGGTGTCGCAGCCTTTTACTCTTTCCAGTGGCTATGTATCGAAAATCATGGAGTCCAACATCTCCACCCTTACCACCCGTTAGAATAAGGGGGGAAACGGAACTGTTCCCAATGTCACTATCAAACACGGACACAGAGCGAGCACCGCCTTCAGTGCCACAAATTCGAAAAGAGTGTGTCAGTTCCAATAGCGTCACCCTTACCATTAAATAAGTCAGAAAAGTTAATCTAGAAAAACTGCCACAAATTGCACCAGCAGAATAATGAAGAAAGGCACACCTTCGTGACAAATGATAGAAGCCCGCGAAGTGGAAGGTGGAGCCAATGTATCCCATATAACCACATTTACATTATTCGAGCTATACCCAGCAGCAACGATAATAGACCCACTCGAGGTAACATATGTGACATCCCTGCAACAAAATATTCTCATTACTGTAAGACAATGAAGAGAGCATAACCAAATAAGCGGTTCAATATTGTGATCCTTTTACACTAGAAACATGAGGGACAACAGTGTAGTGGTCCTTACACACTATAAACAAACAAAAAGGAATTATAGTTTTCGAATTCTGTGAAAGGTTGTTTTTCGAAGTTTAAAGAGAGAACGTACATTGCATGGCTGTTAAAACAAAGAGAAGATTCTGTGGGATGGATATTCCTCCTTCCTCCAACCTCGAGTTGCCATGTGCAGATGGTTCCATCAAGTGCAGCAGTAGCAAATCTGTGGCCGCAGGGGCCAAATTGCACGGCTGATACTGATGCCAGAGAATACGGGGGAGGAACATTTGCCGAAGGTAGCACTCCGTAAGTTGCAATAGCTCTCTCCTTACCAAACTGCACATTGAATTCCATCTAAGCAATTTGCCTTGAAAACTGACGCTCTGTATAGTTCACATTTATACACATGTATGCCACCACCAAAGATTCATGGAAAAGAGGATTTTATTGCTTCAATAATATACCATTATTATTATCATTATTTCTGAACATAAAACTTCTTACCTCCCATAAGTAGATGAGGGTATTACTGGACCCAGCCAAGAAGTAAGGCATAGATGGATGACTGGACAATGCTCTTGTTCTAATAGTTTCAAGAGTAGCTGGATGTTCTACTAACTCCTCGAAATCCTGTTGAACCTCCCAGCCTAAACCTGAGGCACCAACACCGGCATATCCAGGAATTCCAAAAGCTCCACCACCAGTCAAATCCCTACCTGGTGTGGCCAAAGATCCAGTGCCAACAGTTGCCCCACCCAATCCAAGATGTGCCCCTTTTTTGCTCCCAAGCCCTATGCCGGGAGAAACACAAGTTGGAACTGGGGTTGATTCAGGACCGGCCCATCCATTCGGAGGCCAATCAGCTTCTGACCATATAGATTTTGTCTCTTCTTTGAAAGTCGAGTCTTCCCAGTTCAGGAACACTATGCCCTAATCAAAGGAAATTGTTTAGCCACATCTTGAGAAATGTCCATGCAGGAAATAGGGAAAAAGAAAAAAAAGAAAAAGATAAGTCTCATTTACCTTTCTATGGCTAGAAACTGCAATTTGCTGCCGATCAATGGAATTAATGCACAATGCCTGTTTCAGGAAGGGAAAAAATAAATAAATAAGGACAATATGAAAATATGCTTACCATCTACTGCCAAGATCCCAATTCAAGCTTTAAAATGCTGTTTTCCGGTACAAACAAATCAAGCGAGGCAGATTGACACCGCAAAAAAGCACCTTCTCAAAACTATATACTACTTAAGAAAGTGCAACGGGTAAAAAATCACAAACCTCCAGAAGCTCCCCATTTTTCTTGCATATTTCTTTGGGACATTGGAAAGGAGTGATCTCCTTAGAGGTGGCCAATCCTTTCTGCCAGGAACCCCGTGAAGGAGTACCAACTTCATTACTGCCAGAACCACTGATGCTCCTACCATCATTATTATCCAATCCTTCAATTTCCTCAACCATAATGCTCTTATCTATTTCTTTCCATCCTCTGGATGGTCTTTTGTTGACATATTCCAGCAAATTTATCTTCTCCTCTGTAAAGCTCTCTGATACCATCTTCTGATCAGCCCATGAATCCCATAGTTTGTGAAACGATGATATTTCATCATTTATGTTAGACAAAGACGAAGTGATATCGCCCTCAGGTGGATGCTCTTTAAGAAAACCATGTGGAGAATAGCCTGGCTCTAACCACGCAAGAGTCATGGCAGGCCACCCATCATCTATCTTTTGGTCAAGTAGCACCACAAGCTGTTTCACCTGATAAGAAGACACATGAGCAAGAGTGGTAACCAGCAACTGGGCCATTCTTGAGGAGAGCAGCTTAATTTCTTCTATTACATTCTTGCCATCAATACCAGAACATGCAGCAGAACCAGAACACAGTGAAGGACCACCAAGTGAAGAACTGGAGATATGCTGCTCATCAATTTTATCGCGAATCATTTTCAGCTTATGGGTAGTGAATCTCAACATGTGTTTCCACAAAGAAACCCCCAAAATTTGCCATTTTTCATCTTCAGGAATCAAACTCCCTCTGTTACCTCCATTTTCATGTTTCACACTCGTAATGATAGATGAACTGGGATTCCTGCCATCAACATTGGCATCGCTTTCATGAGCCACTCGATCAGACGTCTGGCTGCTGGCATTCTTGAGATCCACCATCTCAACTTCATAGGGAATGTGCCCATCAGAAAATGAAACTAGGATGGGTTGCAACATCAGAATGAGAGCTTCTGAGTTCCTCTGGTACCAAATAGATGCAAAGCGTGCACAAAACTCAAGCAAATCATTAACCTCAGGGACCATGACAGTATCTTCACCCCAGGAGCCCGAGAATATCTCCTGAGCAGCTCTTAGGTTCCTTAATAAGAGTGTGAGATCATGAATATGATTTCCCCCCTCAAACAACCATCTAGATCCCATTCCAGACGGCTCACCATTGACATTACAAGGTGAAGCCACTTGAGAGCAAGTTATGCCACAAGCAGCAGCTAATCGTGAAAACAAATTGGAAACTTCATCTGATAAAGTTGAAGATAGTTTGGATAGAAGAGGATAGAAATTCAATCTGTCCAGTGCCTCAATTGTTCGCGGAGACTTCTCGTGGCACTTGTATCCTTGCAGTAAGTCATATCCAATAGATGGGGCTCCATAGTTGCAAGGCAAAAGTAATATCTGGAAAAATAACAGTAAAAGAAAAGAAATCAGTTTACTGATGTATAGCTACAGTGGCCAGTGGTGGGAAGAAAAGAAAGTAATTCACTTAAAAAGAAACCAACCTTCCCAAGAAGAGGAGCAACATGGAGTTGAAACTTCTGTTCAGTGACATCCAGGTCCGACCATAACTTAGAGAAGAAGTGTTCTCTTAACTTCTCGAGTTCATGAATCCTGCTGTCATTATGGAATGAATTTCTTTCAGTAGTTGCTATATTTGCATTTGGCCAGTAAGGATGTTGCCTCACTAATCTGGAGAAATGATGGATTGCTAAATCAAATTTAGTATAGGTTTCCAGGTGAACCGCCGCATCAGCAGATAGCCAATTAGTGGAATTACTTGGAGATGGCTCAAGTATGCCCGGTAGAACTTCCAAATGTTCATTACCCATAGAATTCCAATTATTAGATCCTCCAACAAAACTTGAAGAACAAAGGCACTCAAGAGCTTCAATCTGAGAAGGGTAGACAAAGAAGATAGGTCATTAAAGATTTATTACTCCACTGTGCTTATAGACATTGAATGTAGACAGATGAATATAACGTGCAGCTCCTGGACATGCAAAAAAGTTCACATTCGAAGAGTTCAAACGAAGACAAACTACCAAAAGCAAGAAATACTCCATTTTCAGGACTCACGTAATTCGTTTCCCTCTTTCTCGAATGGTCAGGAAACATGAAATTTCATTTCAGTGTCCGCACAATGAAGTTAGAATGCAAGGTCTAGGAAAACAATAAGAGGGAATGATCTCGAATACACAGGATAGGATTTTTCAAGCTCATGACTATTCATTAGAAAAATTGCAGCTTTTCAAGGGACATTGACCATATTGATTGCCACTTCAATTTAGTGATAGAATCAAATTCATGCAGAGGCATTAGGATACTTTGATCTTAGACATCTTCTACACTATTAGACGGAGATTATTTCTCCAAGTCATCTTTCTACCAACCCTGAAAACCATGATGAAGAAATATTTCTACGTCACTGTAGACAACTACATATAGAAAACAATGATTACCAAGAGAGACAAAGAGAAACGAAGAAGAATCAGTAATAAGAAGTTACATGAAGTCCACGTCTTCGCAAGGCAGTTGCCATAACAAGAGTTGCCCACCTACCAAGAACCGCAACATTACGCTCTCCAACAGTATTCCTCAGGCAATTTTTAGTTGCCAATAAGCGGCAGTAAAGACCAATAATCGGGTCCGAAAAGGCAGCATGACTGGATAAGAGCATAGACTCATCTATTGAAGAGTAATTTTGCAATCCCAACATGCAGAAGAAAGATTGGGAGTAGTTCCCCAGTTGCCACTGCATATATTAGAAAGAATTTCAAAATTGTGAGACAACAGTTACTTAACAAAGGTGCAAGGGAAATATGCTTCGGGGGTTAATCAAATAATCATCTTTCAGAGACCTCAAGAAGACTTGCTAGCCAGTAATCATCCTTCTCAATTGCAGATGGAAGCATGAGCTTTGTAATTAGATGACGTTCCAATGGCCCCCCACCACCCTCGACCAGCCGACAAAGAACCAGAGCAAGTTGTTCATCCCCAAGGTTCTTGGAACAAATGTTGATTGCGGAAGAAGTGTCACCTCCAAGCAAAAAAAAAGCAATTGCTAGCTCCCACTGATGTCTGCCCAGTAACACATAAGCATTTTTGAGTGCTGCTGCCTTATTTTTCTCCTCCTACAATGAGAAAAAATTTGAATGCAGATTTATGTTTAAGTAAGCAGCCCCGTCGGCAAAAGAAGATAAAAATCCGTAAACAAAGTATAGAAACAATATAGCTGGGTAAACCCTGGCCTTCTATATCACCAAATTAACGCAAAATTCTATCTACTTTGATGACGCAGCAGCTAGTCCTATTATCCATTTTCCTACTCTTCCTCTTTACTCTTTGAGAATAGATGAAATAGTTGATAATAAATATGAAAAAGTAGTTTAAACTTTTGTATACGTGTTTGCATCTTCTCGGTGCTTTTTGAATAGAAGTTATTAACCTTTTACGATAAAAAAAAAATGACAGTGATTATCCATGGAAACTCATAAAAAATGTTATCTTTCATTAAATTCAATGAGAATATGATTGTGCATTATCAACATCGATTGGATATTAAATTTCATAACCATCCAAATTCCTGCCGACAATAATATGATGCCTCTGAAGAATTTACAGGGCATCCAGCTTATATAACAAATAGACGTGATTGCTAAAAGCTAAAAATAAGAGATGGAACTATGATATACACTACCTGAAAATTACGTGAAAGAAATCCCACCAAAGGCTTATCCTTCTCATTCCTGCTGATTTTGAACAAGCCAGCCAACACTTGGAGTCTGTTAAGTGCTACATAAAGAAGTGCACAATCTTTAGGATCTTTCTTCTTTAGGTATTGCAACCTCGCCAGTTTCTCCATCTATAGGGAAAAACCTGCGTTAGACTGCTTGACCAACTCCATGCCAATATTTGCAACCAGAATCTTCTCCGCAAAACAATTGCACAATTTTGAAAGCATAACAGAGCAAAATAAGTGAGAGGGCAATAAGTCAATTCCTACATATATGATAAGCAGAAGGATAACTTGTCTCCCAAACAACGGTCCAATATGACAAATCAATTTCGCTTTAACTCATTACCAATAGACATAATCAACAAGAAAATGATAGAAATAATTAACAAGACTCTATACAGTGATAGAAAAGCAATGAAATATATCGTATATTTGACTTTTCAGCACACAAAAAGCCCTTATGAGAACAGGATAATACTTAATTACTCACCCTTGCACGAAGTTGTGTTACATTATTGAACCAAAGTCCAACTCCCATAACCTGAAGTTCTTTCCACGACGATTCAATTGGAAGGAAAGAACTCAATAGACTTTCTTGGCAGTCAGAGTGGAAGGCCCAGCAAACACTTGCAGAGTCAATTGCCAACTCCTCCACTGATGGTTTTCTCCCAAATTCATGGAAGAATTGTACTTGTTGATATCTAAGTCCAACCCAAAACCTAAGCGAAAATAAAACACTAAATTAAAATGTGTGATAAAAAAAGACACTAAGATCCCGTCAATATCATGTGCAATTAACCTTTTATCCAAATATGAAAACAAAATAGATTTAGGAAAAGTTGCAAAAAGCATTGTTAGTTGTTAATGTTGCCCTAACCATTCATCTGATTAGTGGGGATGCTCATACACGAAGATTTACCACTGATTTTGGGAAGCACATGAAGTCTCAACACCTTGTCTCACACTGTTCACTAAATTGAAATGCGCATGCATCTTAGCCAGCTAGGAAATTAAGCTTAAGAGACATGCCGTGAAAAAAAACAAACGAAGCACCTAACCACCCAGAGACTTACCTTTTTCCAGGCTCATCAAGACCTTCATAAACAGAACTCGATTGTGAGTTACTGATTTCATTTAAAAGATCATTAGCTGCTAAAATTTCTCTCCTCTCTTTGTCACTGATGGCAGCTGCCCCAGCATACTTCTCAAGAGACTCGGCAAGGCCACTGAATTCATTTGTGGATGAAGACGAGGAAGCGAACACATTACTGGAACCATAAGACCACATTTCAGAGGCCGACTTGATCGAGCCTACTTGGAATTGCAAAGAAGAATTGATTGAAAGAGCACCTCCATCCCACTGAAATCCCTTATTGGTTGAACCTTCTTGCGGAGCTCCCTTGAGATAACTTAATAGAACAATCTGTGGAATAGTATTGCCGCAATCTGAATGAGTATATCTCTTGCCAGGAGCATCAGAAAGGTGTTGCACAAGATGTTGCAGAGCAATATATGCACGCCTCCAATTGCCTAATAACATCAGAAACCCGCAATGAAGAACATACCCAGAAGCAGCAAACTTGATGATCAGCTAATCGATGATAAAAGCTTAACAAAAAGCAGAGAGTTTCTTAGATAGGGAAGCAAATTAGCATGCGATTCCTAGAGATTATCTAGGAGAACAGTACTAAATAGTGGTACAGTTATTAGTGCCTCATCATTCAAATTATGTGGTGGTTTCTAACAACAGAGAAGCAAGGTCAGTCAAATTAACTTGCAAGACTGCATATAAGACCGAACTGTATACACAAATGAATTTGTTTGACGTACCTAAATATATGTTGAAGCAGAGTGCTTCGGGATGATATACTGGAATAGATTCACAGAGTTCGTCTACCACATTTAACATGGTATGTGATCCAACTGTAGTAAACATAGCATGATTCCGTTCCGCTCTTTCTGAAACTGTGCAATTGGCTTCATGATTATGCTTTATTCCAGGAAGCAGAGTAGTCCTTGAGATAAAAGGCATGCCACTGCCTTCAACTGATAACCCATTCATCTTGCAAATGTTCGGATCAGTAAAATACATGGTTCCCCCTTCTGTGCTTCCTTCAATGCAGAGATTCTTTTCACTCATTGCATGGAAACTATTGTGGTGCTTATTTAGCAGCCACTGCCCGAATGAATAGATATAGTCACTATGAACCACTACAGCTGTAGCAGCAGGTCCCCAGAAAAAGTCAAACACAGGAGAGGATAAATGAGCTTCTGCAATGCAAGACCAAATTTGCATATTCGAAGGTTTTGTTTTCGCCGAATTTTGACCACCAGATGGCCTCTGTGCATAAATTTGCAATTTTTCTTGCATGCAAACTCCAAGTATTTGTTTGCCGTTACCTAAAGTCAACCACTTCATTGCAACAGTGCCTGCAGTCAGGGATAACGTATGTTCTAAGACAAAGCATCCTGTTCCTGCTATGTTCATGGGTTCCCATATATATAGAGTCTCACTGGAATCTGAACCACTTGCAGCACATACACTAGCAATCTTTTGACCACAATCAGCCAGACAAATTTTACTTATAGGGCCCTGTTGTGCACCAAATGCACCAACAAGCTCCCATGTCACAGAAGAGGGAAGGACCCCACCAGTCCTCCACAACTTCACGTTACCATCAGCACAGCCCGTTGCCATGACATAAGGGTAATAATTTCCACACTGATCATTAATTGGTATCCAATCATCTTGCTGTATAAATGGAAAAAATCCATCTGGACAGACGATGGAATAATTGGTCACAAGGTCATGGCTGTGAGGATAAGGAAACTCTGAAGAGCAAGGACAAACTGAGATACAATATCTTCTGCCAGAAAAAACACTCTCAAATTTCTGGATCTTGCTATTATCAGTGTAATCGCTTTCACAGCTACATCCGCAAGGGGTTTCAGACAAATCATAGGAATGAACAGTTATAACCCATGACCCAGCATAAAACCCCTTCTTCCATACACCCAGAAGCATAAAGTTATCCGGCTTGAAGGTTTTCTTGCAGGTTGAAGGCAAAGGAATTGAATAGATGTCTGTGGGACCATCCTCGACAGGAAAACTACCAGTATAAGGTATTGTACACAGTCTCTGAAATTCTAGCTTTAGTGCTTCTCCTTTTGACATCCTAATTACCAAGCAATCAATGCCATCAACATGTACTAGTAGAAGAATGCGGTCATCATCCAAAATTGATGGTGCCCACCTTAAACTTGTATATTTGGGACCATTCTCTTGAGTCATCATTTTTGCAAATAGTCTCAACATGGGTATCAAAGTAGGAACACTATGACTGAGGCTGGAAATGGTGGAGAACAACCAAAATAGAAGCAGGCCATTGGAATCCAGAGAAACAGCCAAACCACCTTCATAATAGTAAGGGTGCACGACAACTTGTAAGATCTTTCCAGAATGACCATCTGTACTTAATACTCCACTAGACAAGCAAGATAAAAAATTCTCTTCGCGAGGTGTATTGAAAGGCAAATCTTCTTGCTTATGATGCTCCTTTTGATTGTAGAACAATGACAAGGACAAGGAACTGCACGATGAGAAATGAAGGAAAGAGCATAAGAACGGTGGGCCAGTGGAGCTGTTTCTCGAAATAACAACTTTTTTTACAAGAGATCCATCTACAGCTTTTGAATGAACACTTTGAATATGTTGAAGTTTACGATCTTGAAGGTCTTTGGTCTTCCATAGAGTAACCCGTGGATATCTGAGTGGGGAAAATTCATCGATGCAGTGGATGGCCCAGAATGTAATTTTCAACTCGGGACCAAATCCAACTAACCATTCACATTGGCCCACCTGTTCATGTTCGTTATGATCTGCAAAGAATAGATGGCTGGCTTCTTCAACAAGATTAATAAAGCCCCCTACTTCTATCGCCCACATCACAGACAAACTGGCATCAAGAGTTGCATTCAGACCATTGCTTTTATCAATGAGGGCAACCACGCAGAATGAACACTGTGAGGCCTTGGAATCCTTAACATCCTTCACTCTTTTATGCCGTCCATGATCAATCTCAGCCCATAATCTTACAGCTCCATCAAGGCAGCATGTTAGCAGCAGATGCCTTGTCCTCAAACTCCTTTTAAGTCGTCTTCCTGTTGATGGCCTCCACTGAATCGAAACAACAGGCTGAGGGTGCCGTAGCTCAGCTTTAAAATACCCATGCCTTCCATCATTCTGGAATACCAAAACACATCTGCTTTCCTCACGGACGAGTTCATCAGGATAAGCTGCCGTAGCCGAAGGCCCCTCAATCGACCAGGTTGTAGAAACCAGAGTCTGCGGTACGTGCACCATAGACTTCCAAGCTATTTCCCAGGAGGTGCTCTTGATTTTCCACAGAACCACCTCGACACCACTGGCAACTATCCCATCCCCTGACTCTGTCCACTTGACTGCCTCCACCTTCGTAGACTGCTTAAGTACTGCATTCTGGCTCCAACAAAAAGAACCTGATAAGTACAAGAGACTCAAATTTAACAAATTCAACCATATCGGGCAAATACATATTCAAGAAAAAAAATAAAAGACACTCAAAGGTACACATGTTCCATAAAATAGAACAAATATGAGCTAAGGCACAGTTCTACCAAGATGGTAGTTGTGCCCCCGACTTCTTCCTATGATTTGTTAATGTTTGACTGTATTGTAAGCTATGTTAACATAAAACATGTAACTGATGTAGTATAGAGAAAATGTCCAGTGAGCAATGGAAGTTCCAAATTTTTCTTATCAGCAGCTCATTTTTCCCATTGATCCCTACACTAAACAATCACAGTAACCCTCACTACAAAGCAAGGATGAAGTACAAGCAAGTTACCGAGTGATCTGGAAGAGTCGGGAGTGAACAGGAAGATGCAATTGTCGGAAGCGGCCGCGACCTCTCCGTTCAAGGACCAAGAGACGGCGGATACATGGTGAGGGAGCTCGAACACTTGCCGGAGAATGGGACCGATGACATTCTCGTCCCTGGAGAGCGGGGAAGGCTTAGGCAAGTGAGCTATGACCAGGATAGAGGATGCTCCATACGCGACCCAGGCGTATCCAGCGAAGTCCGGAATCCAGTCGATGGTCGATCCGGTGGGGGATCGGGTCGGCGCTGGTGGCAGGATATCGGGTCTCCGG
This sequence comes from Punica granatum, assembly GCF_007655135.1. Lineage (NCBI taxonomy): Eukaryota > Viridiplantae > Streptophyta > Magnoliopsida > Myrtales > Lythraceae > Punica > Punica granatum. Next base: position 24,414,509 of record NC_045134.1, on the reverse strand, counting down.
AGAGGGAGAGGGAGGCGGAGGCCGTCGATGGGATCGGCACAGGCGCCAGGCTTCGCCATGATTTCTGAGATGAGCTGAGAGTAGGGAGGAGGAGGAGATGTGAAAGACAGGCAGCTTTCTGCTCTAACTGAAGAAAAAAGGCGCCAATTGGGCTTCACATTGGGTCGTGCGCAGTTGGGTCACGGCCCATTTCAGTCGGCCCAATCTTGTTTCATAGAGACGAGCCTGGTCCGCGCATGACTCTCTTTCGACATACTTTCGACTCATCGAAACAAGAGACTTCTTGTATCCAAACCAGAGGTCGGGTGTCCTTTGAGTTTAGTTCTTGTTCGGATGTCGGATTGATTTTGGCCATCGAATGCTTCTCAGCAGATTTTGAACCCCTTCTCTACTAATAAATACATTTATCTATCAATCAACACCGAAACGCAATTTGCCAACTGCATCATATCTCGTAAAAAATCATACAGTTTGATTTCAATTTCAAATCTAACACGAGTTCGAACGTGATGGAGTCGGAGCGCCGTGCGCGGCAATCGTGTGGTGGCTGTGGCGGTGGTAGTGGTTATGGAGATTTTTCGACGAGAGAGTGAAGCTGCGGAACAGAGAATGCCTTGGTAGAGAAAGAGGGAGTTGAAGATGAGTTTCCAAATAGTTGATCCCTTCTTCTAGGGGAGAGGTTCTATTTATAGCAAACGTCATTGGATTCTTGAAATGCAATGCGCTTTTGACTGCTAGGCCGGTCCGTTGGGCCCATCCCATCAAGTTTACTTATGTTCCTAAGTTTTTGGCCCAGCAAGATCTATTTTTTAAATTATTTCGCATTATAGATTTCCTCGGAAACTATATCTGAAAATAGACTTATATTGTCTTTCATTAGTTCTTAGAGTTCCTAAAACTTTTTTATAATTTTATTTTAGTCCCTTTTTGAAATTTAAAGTGGAAAGTTAAAAAAGAAAGAAAAACCCGATCCAAATAAATTATGATAATATGATGACTCACATCATCATAGTTCGTGATGGTAGTGGTTGAAGTTGGAATGGGACCCCTAGTCGTGTGAAAAGACCAAAAACTCAAACTAAACCGTCGAACCGAGCAGAACAAAGAAAAATTCGAAATACTGAAATCGGTTCACAAGTCTAATTCAATGCGACATCTTAGTCTAAAAAAGGTTCAAATAATGACTTATTATATTCACTTCACTAAAACGCAGTTCATTAAATTGAAGATCTTTAATTAAGATTATTTTTTTTGAAAATAAAAATACTAAAATAATTAAAATAAAATATCATTTTCATATTAAAATAAATTTTTAAAAATTTAAAATAAAATTGTAAAACACTATTATCCACTAAAACCGACTTTAATTTAAAGTTTGACCCGTAGAAATTGCATATTACCAATCGAAACCCGTTTATTTTCATCTAGTTTTGAATATTCTTTTAACAATCCAAATAATCGGTTAACCAAATGGAACAATCGGTTATGTTTCGCTTGGTTTTTCGTCAAAAGTTTATTATACTTCGGGCTTATACCCCGAAAACTAATTAAATTAATTCTTCGGTTCTTCACGATTCTTCCAAATAAATCGAACCATGCCAACTCCTAGGGGCCGCCACCACCCCTCTCTCCGTTTGTTCTATCATGTCTCCTTTTAGAAATCTATTATGGGAAATAGTTTAAAAAATAGATCTCATTTGGACAAAAACTCTAGGGATAATAGCGCCATATAACCTAACGTTTGAAGGAATTCTTAGTTCTAGCCCAAACTTGATTTTTTACTTGAGATATCCCAACGTTGACGTATTGGTTTCAAATCTATCCCGACGCTAACTTTCCGTCCAAAATTGATGGAATTGCACACGTGGCACGTTAATTTTATAACAAGTGTCGGGATAGATGTGAAATTAACGTGCCACGTGTGCAATTCCGTCAATTTTGGACGGAAAGTTAGCATCGGGATAGATTTGAAACCAACACGTCAACGTTGGGATATCTCAGGTAAAAAATCAAGTTTGGGCTAGAACTAAGAATTCATTCAAACGTTAGGCTATATGGCGCTATTAACCCAAAACTCTATGTTCTTCGGGCTAGGTACATATCAGAATGTTTAAGGGAAAAACGCAAGAATTTATGTATATCCAGTAGTTAGAATAAATTTGTACTGATATATTTTACTTCTCTCTAATTGTTCTAAGCTCATCTGAGATTCATAAACCTATTTAAAAATAGTTTTATCTCATTGGATCAAATTTTTGTCCTATTTTTGGAACCCATATTTGCTTCTTCTTATATTAGTTATTTTTATTTCAAGATAGATCATAGTTTTCGTTTTGCTTGTTGGGATTTATGTGGCTCTAATGGCACATTTAAGGTGCAAACCAAACCATGATGCCATGAAACTTTCAAAAATTATGAATTAAGCCCAAAATTTTATGAAAGTAAAAGGTACCATTTATTTGATCCTACTCTTTTTTTTCAAAGAAGATAGCAACTTTGCCTTCGGCCACTGCTACCTTTGCTCGAGGTCCAGGGGGGCCAAGTGAGCCACCTTAAATATCCTAAAAGCCCATTTCATACCGAGGAGGTTGGGGTGGCTAGTCGTCATCCAACTCCACCTTAAGTGAGGTCTACTCTCTTTGTAGACCTTGCTCGAGGTCAAGGTGACGATTGCGAGCCCTCTCTCAGCCTTCCCTCAAAATCATAATCCCGATATTATGATTTATTTGGGAATGTAATGTGTTGTTGTTTCGTAAGTATATTGATAAATTAATGTATTGACTGAAATTAATTTTATTTAAATGCTAGCTTGATCTATCACAATATGTTTTTAGTGAATTTCAAATCCTTACAAAAACTATAAAAGTTTATGGACGAAGAGCGGAATTTGCCGTTGCACCGCATCCTCGTAGATGAAGTAATATATACTTTCTCGGAGGACACCTCGCGGACTTCTCATATGTTCTATAGAAGAGAACTTTCCAAACTTCCAAATGCCGGTGCTGACGACTGCGAAAAGTCAAACTCTCTATAACAAACTGGCCGGGTGGGTCCCAGCAGGTAGAGATCCCCCAATCACAGCCGTCCATCTCTCCTGACCCCACCGACTCCACCCCGCGCAACGACGTACGACCGAAACGGGAAATCTCCCCCTCCACAAAAAAAAAAAGGGCAAATAAACTAATTAAATATTTTAATAATCATTTTTAAAAAATCATCGCTGGCCTCGATCTTCTCCCCTCACATCTCTATATCTCTCTCTCTCTGTTATCCCACTTCCGACCTTCCACCACCAGCTCACACGCTAGCTTAGCGCCGGCGGTCACCGCTCTCCCCGGCGGCTCCCCTCTCCATGGCCTCAATCTCCGTCTTCCCACCGTCTCTCGCCGCCCCAGTCACACGGCTCCACCGGCTCCCCGTCCTGAGGCGCAATTCCTCGGCTCCCTACTCCCCCTGCCCGCCCTCCTGCTCGTACTCCGACGCCGCGAAGCCGCTGCTCCGATCACCCGTCCACTACTCTTGCTCGACCGCGCCGCTCGTCGGGAGAGTCGGCCGGCAGTGGAGGGAGGGGAACGCCTCGCTCCTTTCCTTCGGGATTAAGGTGAAGCCGGACGGCAAGGACGAGGCGTCCAGGAACGACGCGTCCCAGGCCCTGTCGGCAATGCTCCCGTTCGTCGTCGCGGCCACGGCGGTCGCCGCCCTCGCGCAGCCCGCGACCTTCACGTGGTGAGGGTCACTCCCCTGTGTCCCCGAGTCTCTCTTCACTTCCCTTCTTATTGACTTTTATATCGACAGACGCGTTGACCGTAGCTTAGCGATGCACGCAACGACCTTTAAAATGCTGCCTTTGATTCATTCTGCAAGTTTCGTATGTTGCCATAAAAAATTCAGGAAAAGTTCAGGTTTTTACTCTTTCGCTGATTATATAATTCGCCTTTCTCTGGTCGGAGAATACTATATAGTTCTTAATTCCGAAATTTTTTATGGTGTCGGGGCGGAGCAACTGAGGGGCCGGATCGTTGGATGGGGCTCTCTCTCAATCCCTATATACTTGTCGATGGCAATACTTACATTTTGATTATCATTAAATGATTTTCTCTAGTTGGATTGGAAGTGGCAGATGCTGATACTTTGGTTAGATGATGTTACAAAAGAATCTTCAACATGAAGTATGTGTTTTCTTCTTTGGGTTTGGCAGGGTGTCGAAGGAGCTCTATGCGCCGGCTCTTGGCGGGATAATGCTATCCATAGGAATCAAGCTCTCCCTTGATGACTTTGCTCTCGCCTTTAAAAGGTAAGAAGAAAGAACTCCCCAATACAAACGTTTAAGCGACCATCCCGGTTTTGAATAATGTTTTTCTTGAGTGAGTGACTCTCGTGTTCGTACTGTCAGGCCCGTCCCACTGTCGATTGGGTTCATTGCGCAGTACATGCTTAAGCCCGCACTGGGCGTGTTGGTGGCCCAGGTGTTCGGGATGTCCCAGTTGTTTTATGCTGGGTTTGTGCTCACTTCTTGTGTTGCCGGGGCCCAGTTATCGAGTTACGGGAGCTTCTTGAGTAAAGGAGACGTTGCTTTGAGCATTCTTCTCACCAGCTCCACCACGATTGCCTCCGTGCTCATCACGCCTCTTCTCACTGGGCTTCTGATTGGGTCTGTGGTGCCCGTGGATGCTTTCGCAATGTCCAAGTCAATAATGCAGGTTTGTGGCTATGGAGTGCATTGGATTTTAAAACATTCCAGTTTCTTATTTAGAGTCAAAGGGTGTTCCGTTGATTGCAATATGGGAGTACGTTCTAGATGGTAAGGTAATGAAGTTCAGATGATGTATTTGTATAATATTTCCATGCCAAATATATAAAAACAAATGTTTTGGCTTAACTGTGGGATTAAAAAAAACCTACTTATTTCTGTTTTTTCGTTTTCTTGGAAATCACACAATTAAGATCGGAGTGTCATATCACACTTGAAAAGATGATGAAGGCATGAAGAACTGCCTTGGTTTTCCATATCCCTGAAGCGAATGTTATAGTGTTCAAACATATTTTTGTGCGCATGAAAACAGAAAACTGCCATCAATCCTTGAAACTGGAAAGAAAAATGAAAAACAGTTCAAAATAACTTGGCATCCTCAGAAGGTTTCAGGTTCCTTGCTTGGCTTTGATCAGAGTCTTCTTTTTTGTTCCTCAGGTGGTTCTTGTTCCGGTCACGCTCGGTCTGGTTCTGAACACTTACGCAAAACCAGTAGTTTCAGTTCTTCAACCTATGATGCCATTTGTTGCCATGGTTTGCACTGCAATGTGTATAGGAAGTCCTCTCGCCATAAACCGCGCCCAAATTTTGTCCGCGGAAGGTCTCCGATTGGTCCTCCCTGTATTAACATTCCATGCTGTGGCCTTCACTGTAGGATATTGGATCTCGAAAATCCCTGCTTTAAGGTAAAAAATGATCCTGCATATAGTCATAAACTTCTTACTGACCTGTGTTCGAATTCCATATTGCGACCAGTCTGTAAGGAGCTTATCATGAAGAGCTCTTTCCATTTTAGTACCCGTGCTTTGGCTTGTCTGAGATTTATCTTTTACTTTCCAAAACAGGCAAGAAGAGGAGGTTAGCAGGACGATATCTTTATGTACGGGAATGCAGAGCTCGACGCTCGCTGGGCTTCTCGCGACCCAATTTCTTGGGACCACTCAGGCGGTCCCTGCAGCATGCTCAGTGGTTGCAATGGCAATCATGGGACTCTGTCTTGCTTCCTTCTGGGGCAGTGGGGCCCGGATCAAGGACTTACTTTCACTAGTCATCCCTGAGATCAGCCCCTCCATGGAAGCATAGTGGATGAATCAAGAACTCACTCGGGTGATATTGGAAACACTAATCCATTTGTTATTCGGAAGGTGAGGGATTGTACCACATAAATGATGTATAGGCAAATTTAATATTTTTCTCATGCCTCTGAGAGGAGGGCAGGGCGGAAAATGAGACCTCCCTGTACATAGTTTACCCGGAAGAGATTGATACGGGAAGCCACTTTGGATGCATAGGAAAGGAGAGGTGTGGAAGAAGTTTTGGTGACTCTCGGAAATTCACATTGTAAGTTCACACTACTTTGTAGGAACAGGAATATAAATTAGAAAGTACAGAATACAGATTATCACGCCATTGAAGTTTTGAGGAACTTTAAGTTTTTCGACATGTTCATGTTTTTGACATGCGACTCTCGCATACTGAAATTTAGCTGCGAGACCTGATTTTGTCTGAAATCAAATCCATATGCTCCTCCTTTTCGGATGACCATGCAAATGATTGTCCTTTGTCACACTGAGCACATTCCTCTGCATCGATCGTGTTGGGAAACACTTAAAGCTTTTGAAACTTCCGAGAAATGGTGGCACTCCTGTGGCCTTCCATCTTTGGATCCAAATTGCGAGCAACACCGAATTTCTTAAAATGCCTCCAGTCATAAAATCTTGTTGGATTGTGCAAGCTTTTCTCTAATTGTATGTTTGTGATCATTTGTCTTGGATTTATGCATTATTCCAAATGGATGCACGACATATTTCTAGAGGAAGCTTTTGCAAACTGAGAATGACTCCTAAAGGAAAGGAATCTTGCCGTATCTCTCCAATTATGTTGATCGTGAGTGACATTGATGTGCTTTGGATTTTAACAAATTTCACGAGACTATGAGCCGTTGATTAAACAGACCTTGCAAAAATGGTAAGGCATCGTTTGTTTCATCTAATCGGTTTAACTCGAGGAAAGTGTTCACTCTGTAATGGAAGTACTTCATGCTATGATACTTGGTTACTGCAGGGAAAGAAAGATGGCATTGACAGAACTAGAAGCAGCAGGACCCTTACTGAAGGAATACGAACAATGAGATCTCATATGTATCTCGTATTCGGTAATTATCATGTACTTTTCTAGATGACTGAAGATGAATTGAAAGGTTTGGAAATGATCGAACCCAAAGTTGAAGAAGGAAGTTCTTGATAGAAGCACGAAATCTGATTCGAAGGTGGAAACTAATCACATATGCAATCGCTCAAGCAAAACTTAATTCAGATATACTCATATTTCCTGCAAGTTGATAAGCAAACACTTATCTTTCCAAATCAATCCACAAAACTTTTGCGAAAGCTTTGAATTACCAATTTCTATTTTTACAACATTCCGTTCTCTGAAGAAGATGAATCGGACGCAGAGTCGTCTGTGGTCGAGTTTGAGGATGTCTCGCTGTCTGAAGTCGCAGAGGGCCTTTCGTCCACGGGATGTTGTAGGAACCAGTACATGATGCTTGCCGTCAACGTGAGGATCATCTTCTGATTCACCTGGTAAAACACGATTCCAATTAAAGCCGGCTAATCAGATACCGATTCAGAAGAATTCGTTCTCCAATTCACTCCTAAAGTTGGAAACAAATTGAAAAACTCATACATTCACTTGATGTAACAGAATGATCTCAAGATTTACCTCAGTTATATCCTCGGGAAGCAAAAAGATGGTACATCCGAGCTTCCTCGCGATACTGATGATGTAGGAGGCGTTCATCTTTTTCTCCTCATCTGCAGTGGTAACAATGTTGAAGCATAACAAATTAAGACAATTCTGATTGCAAGGTTATGAGGAGAATTACCGGTTCTTTTTTCTTTTTGTTTTTTTTTGGAGAAAAGATTTACCTGATACTCCTTTTGTAACAAGAGACCAGTTTACAACTCTGGGCTGAACAGCACTGAGAAGTTCCAAGAAGAAGATGCCATCGGACAAACTCTTGTCCTGTACAAGTAATGTATAATCACGGAATGATAAATCTCTGTTCTGAAACGCCGATCGTTTAAATAAACACAAGGCAAACATGGAAGGTTCATGCTTAAGGTAATTCTCCTGTTAAGAAAGAAAATACTATCCTGACTCTTATGCTTACACAAATCGGGACAACGAAATACTAATGCTTTGAAAAAAATGGAATCCTGGGATTAAGGAATTTAGGAACTGAGCTATGCTCTTATCAAAATATGGGAAGTGTAACCCTAATGATGTCCAATGAATAGAAAATACGGTACTGATAGAAAATATTGAAGATCGAACTTATGTCCTATTAATATTGCTTTAAGATTATCAGTTCATTGTCCTTCATCTGTGGATGGAGCATAAGGTGAGGTAATGATGTAACCATAAAGTGATTGGATTCCTAGCAGTGCTCACTGATCAGACACACACACACTATCTATGGTACCTTAAAGCTGTCCATGCGACTGTGACTTCCGTTATTTCGCACTTTGGTGTTGGCCCATTCCAATATGTCAGCATCACTAATTTCCTTCCCATGGGAATGGAATCTCAAGTTCTTGAGGAGTTGGAGGATGTTGAACCGCATCAGTTGCCACAAATAAGCTGAAAATTTTCCAATTTTTTTAAGGTTTGTTAGTTCTTGTAGAGAAAGAAAATCAAAATATAGGCAGGTTTTCATTAGAAGAGGCTTACCCAATATTAACTTTTTGTTCCCTTGCACTATGTCATTTCCGGCAACATTTACCAGGGAAAACTTCAACTGTTTTCCAATTTTCACGACCTGATTGCAGTTTTCTACTTTCTTAAATGGCATCTTAATGGGAGGCTTATTTGCAATCTTCCAGTTGACAATACCGGGTGACACCTTGTCAAGGGTTTCCAGTAATACCCACCTAACATAGAAAGAGTAATTTACATAAGCATGAAAAGTTTTGATCCTATGTTTTCAAGGTATGAAGGAACATTCTCATTTAAAAATAGGGTAAATTATATTGATAGTCCAAAAAGTTTTAATAATGTATCAGGTTGGTCCAAAAAGTTTTTTTTGCTACTTGATAGTACAAAATGTTTCAAAATTGTAACATGATAGTACAAACCGTCATCTTGCCATTGATGTCGTCAAGCCAACGCTGATGGTGTAAAACCGATTTTTGTAGGACGTTACATGATAGCGCAAAATGTTTGGAAGTTGTAACTTAATAGTACAAAATGTTTTACCTAACTTACATGATGGTGTCAAATTTACAGTCTTGTACAGGACGGCTTAACGGCATCAATGGCGAGATGACGGTTTGTACTATCATGTTACAACTTTAAAATATTTTGTACCATCAAGTAGCAAAAAAACTTTTTGGACCAACCCGATACATTATTAAAATTTTTTGAACCACCAGTATAATTAACCCTTAAAAATAAGAAACCAAGAAAACAGTTAGGGTATAAGCATTACCCATTTCTGACATCTTCAAACACGTTGTTGATATAAGTTGAATGTCCAAAGCTGTTAATCCAGAAGCGGAACGCTCTTTCTTCTCTTGATACTTGGGTGTCTTCCAGAGAAGCATCAAGAAAAGATATTTGCTTTGTTTGAGTTGACAGCCCATTCCTACAGTTAAAGGAATCAAAAGTTGTATAAATAGAGATATCACGGCAAATCCATTAGATATTAAAACGCTTGACACTCGTGATCATATCATCAACGGAATCAGACACACACAGTACGTGAATCTTAACATGCAAAGACAGTACTTAAATACTCATGAAAAACTTGGACTGGCCAGTAAATAGAGCAACTAGTTGTAGAGAATAAGAATGCATTTTGAACCTCTTTAGTAAATCGTATATAGTCCAAATTACATGATCTGAAAAATGGTTGTTCCATGGAAGTATAATGGTATTAGAAGGGAATATCTCATAAGCTGGAATAATGTCGATAATTGTGTACTATGCTGATAGACTGTTGCATCTACCACATCCATGTGATGATGATCATGGTATTAATATGGATAATGTTTTTGGAAGACACTGAGATGAGTGGGGATAATGTTTGCATCGAAGAGATATTGATAGCAGCTATTATAAGGCTCATATGGTCGATAATGAACACGAAAAACTCGCATAAGAAAATGTACGTGTACAACGCATGAGACTTATATAGTGGATTATGAGATTGAGCAGAGAAAGAATATCATTATATCAGTAGCGCCGGGAGACCTCATTTCTCTAAAATCTCTCTCACCTGTGCTGGAATATGTGCGCGACAAAAGCAAGATTAAGATTTGGCGACCCCTCCACTATGTCCTTTGCAGTTAGATATCTCTTGCAACCCATCCTGTCCGCATGTTGAAGGACTAACTTGGCTCTTCCCAGGGGATCTTTTACAGCAAATATGGATTTGTCCCCATGCTCTGGAGCGAGCACTTTTAAAAGGTAGGCATATGCCTCAGCATCCTGCAGATTTGAAATGTATATTTTCAGATGCTAACACCGTAAAAATATCAGTTCTAACCATCATTCACAGTCTCTGCTGATTTAGCTGCATGTATTGAAGTTAGAACTTAAGCAGATGACGAAAATGAGACAAGCTGCGGTGGTGCAATCTTCAAAGCACGTCCATAGCATGAAGCCAAACATAAGGCCAGATAAATAAGTGGGCAGAAAGGATGTACCTTAACATCAGATGAGAAGTTCGTGACTGTTTTCCTGTATTCTGATTTCTTTAACTGAAAATTCATCCATCTCAACAAGATCTTCTCTGGCGGTAGACTCATCAGCTCTTCCACATCCTGTAAATTTTCAATCAACAGAGTATTAGAGGTGCAAAGTTTTCTGCGCATCATGATTAAAGATGCAACTGAAGCTGGAGTAAGAGGAAGCATAAATTACCTTACTATCATCGACCAACTCCACCAACTGAGGTGTCTTCTTCAAGTTGAGATCAGCCAGTAATTGTATCTACAGAAAAAAAATACCGCCTTTATTACTCCTTATTCACAGTACATTAATAATAACAAGAACTGGGCAAAGAGGATGTTCCAAAAGTCATACCTTGATAATCTGAGAAATCACTCCAAGAACAAGATGCCGCTGTTCATGAAAACACAATACATTTTTTTTATGATGGTCGAAGAAAAAGGCAAAGCACAATTAGTTAATAAAGCATGAATGCATGTACGGAAAATAGCATGAATACATACCCTTCCTTCAATGAAGTCCTGGGTCCCTATATTCACGACAGTACATCCAATAGCCTTAGCAGAATTCAGACAGAGTGTGTGATTTTCGTTTCTTTCCCAAGGATTGAGTATCCTCTTAGTGTTGATTGCACGTTCGTCAATTGTCCCGGGAACTGCCACATTGATAAGCTTGCTGCAGGTACAACGAATTTCTTTCAGTATAAAAGGTTCATATATGAATTGAAGGGAAGAGCATATATTTGCAGAAATCAAAGTTACATTACCAGAGAAGAACACCGTCCTTGGCAATTTCAAACAGATCATTTGTTGACGGATCTATCGGAAGATACTTCTTTAAGAACTCATCATCCTTAAGGTAGTTGTTTATGTGCTCAACATAAGATGCCTTCTCTGATTCGCTGATCGTGTGCAGCAACGTAGTCGTAGCAGCTTTAAGAAATGAAAACGAATCTTTGGCGCCGCTACCCCTTCTGGAAGTTGCTTGTGCTTGTAACTTTAAGTAGACCTGTCATTGGTGAAATACCATATTGTTACTTGAAAACCGTGGAAAAGGAAGATAAAATATGGAAATTTCCCTCATCGTATAGTGCCTTTCTCGACCTTCTCCAGCAGGCGGCAGGCCATATTCGATTGATCAATTTATGTAATCAGAGAGTTGCTAATTCCGGGAGAAACGAAAATGCAGATTAATTAGTTTTCGAATTGTTATTCGATTAGAAAGTTAGGACCAACAAAGCAAATCTTTTATGAGTCTTTTAAAAAGAGAAATTTTACACATTTTTAGAAAGTTTTAGTATATTCCCAGCAATCTGTCGGGTCATAGTAACCGTTGCAAAGTAGACTGATGTATCAGATAGATTCACAACAAAAGTTAACGAGGATTTCGTTAAGCTGAAACGGTTCGGCACGGAATGATCAATGAATTGTGACTTACCCTCAGAAAGGACTCAAAATCAACCTCATCGTCCATGTTTTGATACATATCCTGGATGATCAGTTCTCTCTCTTCTTCAGTCAGAATCTCGCCGATAACTTTCAATCTGGACATCTTGGACGGCAAGTCTCCGAGCGTAAGCTTCCCAGACTCCCTCCTCATGCTCATGAACTGCCAAAGGAAAGGGATATCACACCATTATACGTACAAGCAGAGCATATCGAATCCGTGATTTCGTGAAATGATTAGGAACAGGACCAAATCTGTACTTCTCCAAAAACCGATGATTCGCACCGAGAAAAGTGCCTTTCGACATATCATCAGAGGTCAAACCGATGCGTGCTTAAACTTAGCAAACGCTCATGGTCCATAGCCATAAAGAACAGAGGATCGGAATTTAAGCACTTATCGCACACGAGAAACTTCCCGATGGACCGAAAACTGACTGAAGTCGGGATATTGGATCGGTCTGAATCGATATCGAGCTATGAAACAGAGAGCGGGAGGATGCGGACGGCAAACGAGCTTACTTGAGTCTTCAAGCTGCGGAGCTCGACTTGAGTGAACTGGTTCTGGAGCCATGGATCCGACACGAGAATTCCGACGTATCCCGACATCTCCGGCGGCCCGATCTTAGCTCAGCTACGAACTTGAGCTGGAAGGCAGCAAGTATGGTGTTAATACCCCAGTGAACGATCACACGCACCCTCTCCTAATGGAGTGTGAGTGTGATCGTCTCTCTACGCACCGATCGGAGCGCTCCGATGCAATACCTCTTCTCTTCCTCCTCCTCTTCTTCTTCTTCTTCTTCTTCTTCTTCTTCAGCTCAGCTCAGCTCAACGAGTTTAGAGAGAGAGAGAGAGAGAGAGAGAGAGCGAAGGCCTGGCCAAACACTAGGGACGTTGCGGAGCTGTCAGTGCTCAAAGCTGGTCCGAGAATTCAAATTATACCGAGACTGTCCTCTCGTTCTACATGCTGCCGGGCTCATGCGCTCATAGGGAAAAGCATGTGGGTCCCGCAGATTTCCCTTAACATGCGGTGCATGCGCCCGGGCTAAGGCAGACTTGACTTGTCTTCCCCTCTCTTGGCCGGATGGTGAGCACTGTTTGCTCCTGAGGACGGGTCCACCGTGCTCCCTATTAATCTTTTCGCATATGACTAATTTGTCCTCCACCACTTGGCTTTTTCTTTTTTTGTAAGCTCATTAATTAATAAATGGAAGTAATTCCGGGAGGTGGAAAACGAAAAAAGAAAAATTGTTAGAAATATTGTCTCTCGATTTCAAGAAATCAGGTTTTAAAGGTTATTCTCACTTAAGTGAGCTTCCTGAGATTTGAACTAACGGCTTATTGGATCGATATAGCTTATTAACCAACGGCTTGTTGTAAAAAAGATAGAAAGGTGAAGAATAAATAGATAATTAGTCGACGAAACTTTTCATTTGGTGATATGGTGGATTAGAGTCACAACCCATTGCAATTGCTAATAAGACCTCTATATATTTCTTTCTCGATTCGACTAACATGTTTTTAATCATTCTGCACAATTTCTCACAGTAGAATGAATAAATGACAAACACAATTTCTAGTGAAGTATCTATCTATAATTCCTGCAAGAATTTTCAAAACAAATGCAAACTTTTGGTTAACGATTAACACATAAATTTAGAATTTTTAGGTAAATGTCAAGGAGATCTTATTATGAATTAAACCATAAAATAAGTTAAAACATGAATTTAACACAGTTTGAACTTACAAGTTGGAGCTATTAAACACTCCCTAAACTCAAGTAAATTTAATTTGCTTGCTTATAATGAATGCAAATGTGACATCATATTAATGTAATATGGAATAACGAGAATGTGACTCAACGATAAATTAAACTTTCAGTGGACAAACTTTATCGGGAAAGCAAGAATCCAAAGTTCAATGGAAACACCTCATAGCTAAAACTAAGTTGCAACTTGTACATAATTAGTCTCAACTAATAGGTTAATGATACCCGTAATTTTATCGAAAATGTAACGTTAGATGGTCAATGAATTATTATCCAACTTCACGAGAGGGGAAGGGGCCTGTTTGTTAATTGAAGAGGTGGGAGCGAGGGGGGCAATTATGGGAAGGCAGGCGGAGCAGATGATTTGTAGGGGGCGTTTTATTCAAATGATGAGTCCCACGTGAGAGGGAAGCTTTTGCGTGACTTTTAAAAAGTCGGATAAGCCCCAACGGCTATGTGACGTCCTCCGACCCAACCCAAGCCAAGTCTTTCATGACAAACAGAAAGAATTAAAAAAAAATTCATTTTTTTCCCAAAACTATCGAGCTCTCTCAGCCAGATCTCATTTCAATGTTGGGAAAATTCTATTTAAAAAATTATTCTTCATTTCTTAAGAAATAAAAAAGAAGAAGATAAAATGCACTATAGAGAAAATACTTTCTCTAAAAATTAAGTCGGTGTTTGGTATGACAAGCCAGATTGTTAAGAACATGGACGGACCGAGAGTTTGGGGTTAAGGGGGTGAGATTGTAGAGGGGGCGAATAGAAGGTGTTTTTCCCGATGATGGACGGCTATAATTATAAATTTTCTCCAAATTTGAAGACTAATATATAAACTTTCTTATGCGGCTATGCTGTCAAAATTTTAGGAGGGTGACTATTCCTGTCAGTTCCCCTAACCCCAATTGGTCCATCCCTAGTTGAGAAAATAGATTATGTTGAGAGGCAAAGAAAAGCACTTCCCACGCCGCCCAAGAAGGACATAAATCCCGAGTTTATATAAGACCTGTATAACATTATTTATCAGTTGTAATCTTTGAGAAGGTGATGGTGCAGACCTATATATACAGTTCCATAGAAATTTTAAGATTAAGATGGTACAATAGCAATCGCCCAACCTTGTGGTTAATCATTGAGGAGGGGTGTTTAAAGACACATAACACGCAACATAAATCTCAGATATATGGGTATTTTGGTATTATTATTTATCAACTCGAGCACAATGAAATTTTAAGAGATTGCGATCGACTTTACAGTGACTAGGTACAAGTTCGCGCATTGTGCAAGTTCGATTATATATTTATTACTTTATATATTTTATTATTATTTTTGTAAAACTTTTAATACATTCGTGAATTAAGAAAATCTTTCAATTTAAAAATTTTAACATTCATTTATGATTTTTAACATAATTTAAATGTTATAATTCTGTTAAGAAAATATCAATAAAATCTAAATTGTGAATTATCAAAATAGAGCTTCCATGTATTGCACGGAATTTTTTATAACTTTCATGTGGGTTTGAAATAAATAATATGTTTATGTAATATATGAACGAAATATTTCATTGCAACAATTGAATGATACAAAAAAATGTTATTCTTATATATATATATATATATATATAGTACTTTTTTCATGAAAGGAAAAGCTATTGGAAAAAGAGAAAGGGAATCCAATCAAATTGAGAACAAAAAAATTACAATGATAAGAAAAATTAATTTGATTCATATGAGATTATATTATCAATAAAACATTACTAAAAGCCCACACTATAGAAAAATATACAATGTACACACGATGTGAATAAAAAAGTATAATAGAAATATTTATCATTTAAAATTAAATGAAAAATATATAGGAGCATACTGATCGTGAAAGAAACATGTCGAGATAAGGCGGAGAAAGAAATAAAAGTAGAAAAAAAATAGTCTGTATACAATAAATTTTCTCATGCTTTATTTATTCAACATGTAATACATTAGATTTCAAAAAACATTTCATATTTCAAGAAAAAATTTAAAATTATTGGGAGAATTTTTAATTTTTTGAAAAGATTTTAATTATATACTTATATATACAGAATATATAGACGAAGTATCTAAAATTCATTACCAGTATGTACAAAAACCAATCAAATTCATTTAATATGGATTTATACGTACATGAATCTTTTTATGAATTTATTATTCTTTTCAATTGAAAGGTCATGCGATGATGAGTTAAGGGTTGCCAAATGAGAAATTTTCACTTGAAAGTCATGCAAACGATGATGCAAAAGTTGTCAAATGGAAATCCCACACGTTTTGTGCAAATGAAAATTATAAAACTGAAGCGCTTCAATTTTATACAACATCGGTGTTGTATTATAAAGTTTGGTTAGGTTATTTATTATATGTTAGATACCATACATTAATTATAGGAGTGCTTTTCAACTAGGTCCATAAACCACTTTCCATTTTTTTCAATAAAATGAATGAAACCCTAGAGGCCTAGTCACCCTGCAATCAGTTACACGACGATCCAATATGTCAAAGACAATTCGTATGCATCCAAGAGATTCAAACAACCCATCTTTCACGTCGTACCATTTCAGCTCGTTACATGCTAAAAACATTTGCAATCAAGTCATACGATGACCCATCATGATGAAAGACAATTCATATGCATCCAAGCGAATCAAACCTGTGCATATATCTTTCGAACATGTCGTTCTAGCACGGTATGTCTCGGTGCAAAACATATATGTAAATTATTGATCATTTCTTGCCACATGACATGAGAAACAGGTAAAAGTGTTCTTCGTCCTGCAACGTACGGAGAACAAAATTTTCCAAGTTTGATAATGGAAGAACCAAAACCAGATGGACGATGCCATCGATAATATTTAACAATGGAACTTTCGCCTTGCCTTGCCATAATATTAGCGAGGAAGGCATTATAGTGTAACCATGTGGAAAAGGGTACTATGTCGAAATAATTATTTTCTTCTTTGATTAACAAATAACTATTACAGTCAAAAAAGAGGAAGGAGAGATCTTGCAAAACGGTAAGATTGTCATAATGCTAAACTTAAAGCGGATGAACAGTGAGAGTTTTGTGCCTCTTATTTAGTTTTACTATTTTTATTCTTGTATTCGGCCATTAGGCTCCTTTATAACCGAAAAAAAAAAACAAGAAGAAGAAGAAGAGAAGCTCATAAACAGGGATGGACGATGGGGGCTGGGGTGACAGACTTCCCTTACAATTTCCACAGCTTAAGGAAATTTACATATTGTTCTTGAATTTTGATGAAATTTTTATATTCACCCCTAACTCAGATAAATTATATCTAACTATTCGGCCCCTTTAAGATTTCGCTCCCCAAGTCCAAATATTGGGTCCGGACACGTTGCCACGTGAGAGTTAGTGTTGAAATATGTTGTCTCACACGGAAAAATTAAGAAAGAAATTACAAGTTTATATTAAATATGGATCCAACAACTTAATAGCTTGAGTTTTGAAGTAGAAGTAAGCACATATTCGTATAAGTCTGATGAAATTTTGACACTGTTCCTGCTCGTAAGCAATCTTGCAAGCTCTCGATCCATCGAGATCTACAATTAAGTGATCAATAGTAATTATTACTTCTAATGCAACACATTAATTAACTTTATCTTCGCGCTTGTAGCTGCTGTTCTTCACATGGAATCACGAGGTCCAAAAACTAGCTAGATAGTATCGGGATGGTATTGGCCTATTGGACAAATGAGAATTCAAAGACTAATACTACTACGTACTACGCATGCAATTGTGGGCCTAAATGGTACATAAGAGATGTGTATCATTCGATAACAACTTACCAGGGGTTTAGTATGGTACGTCAGTGACATTTGCCATCGACCTAGAACCATTGAACCAACAAAATAAGTATATTCTATTATCTCATAAATAGGATTTTTTTTTATGGTCAAATATTTTTCCATTTTATTTTCTTTATAGGTCCACGCGTCTCTCTTGTAAACGGGAGAAAAAAGGCGTACCTCGCCGAAGAGCCAACAAAGACATGCTTAAAACAGGCTGTGATACATAATCGAACATATATGCTTTAGAGTTTGAGGATGTATGTCCCTCTCAATTTTGGCAATTGAAAACAAAGAAAAGAAGAACAAACACTCTTCATTATAGCAAAATGTCGAGATCTCGTTTTAAAGGATAATAGAGCTCAAAGGATTGCTGTGTTTGGTGAAGTGGACAATCGAACATAAAGAAAATTCCAAGTCCTGATGGCCTCGGAACAATTAAAGCTGAGGAAGTGTGCCAACCAGAAGAAAAGCAGATTAGGAATTGCATCAAATCAACTTTATCCGACAAGTATTGAAGGGAACAACATAGTTTTATCGAGCTATATATATATATATGTCCTGACAATGAGATGCGATGTAATTGATAAAATGCACTCTATGTAAGCAGACTTACTTGTTATGCAAAACTTATTGCAAGTATCTTATAGACATGACCAAGTCGATGCCCAAGCATATTACTCAAAGCAGTAGGCTGAAACACACCCCTGATCTCACCCCAAAAAAAAAATCATTTCTAAAATTATAACCATCAAAACTTTAGTAAAGGGAGAACTTCTTTTACTTGGTGGTGGAACTTCGAAACTTCCAAAGACCAAGAACAACCGAAACTCACGGTTGTTTCTGAATCCTATGCGCATTTATGGAAAGTTTAGTACGGCGATTGAATCTTGTATATACAGAAAGTAACTCTGATCCGTCGTTACACTCCTGTATAAACTAAGAAGGCCAGAGATCTTACACAATAATCGAGCGAGCTAGAAGAGAGCCGTCGATCGACCCTAAAGCATGAGATTTAGGTTTCATGCAATGCTTTTGTTTTGAGATTTTGGGAAGAAAATTGACATCTTACTCGTAAAGATGGGAAAGGGGAGTTTGTGTGTATACATCTCTTTTCTTGATAACAAGTTGATGGCATGGGGAAGAATAGGTTGCATGTGATGGAGGGCCCAATAGAGAAAAGAGGATGAAGGAAAGGAAGGGAAAAGTTTATATTGTGAAAGAGAAGGAAGTGATTTCTCTCTATCAATAATGGGGATGGTATAGGTCCTTCTTTATGTGCTCAAAGTCCCACACACTCATCACCTAAAACCTTTCCGACTCGGTTGAATAATAATGACTTGGTCCGGCATCGGCTCTCATTTTTCAGTATGTAGTTGTCGTTGCATACTGTTAAATATATAGCAGGATCGGTTTAGTAACTCTTTTGAACTATGCAGTTTGATCAATTATCAGAACTGTAGTCATACAACTGATAAGTTTGTTATTGATTGAAATATCCAACGTTCAACTATCGGGTATGAATATCTAGCTAATTAGGCACTTCACAATTAAATTCATACATTGAGAATAAATAATATTTGAGAGTAAAACTTTTTCCACCTGTTGACGCTTGATAATATGTGTCGTAAATGCGTGTTCAAATAATTGGAGGTTATGAACCAACTTCCACACGTGAAATTCATGCATGAGACCATCTATATATATATATATATTATATGTCATATGTTTTCAGTTAATTAGTTGTAGGTTTTTCCGTTTAATAGAGGCCTAACTGCATTAGCCTCCAAAAGAATTTGGTTCATCTCCTTTTCTAAATTGTTTTCCCACTTTCTTCATCTCATTGATCGATTATGCCCATTCAGATTATATATATATATATATATATATACATATATCATGATAAAGATTGCGAATTCCCAGCCTGTCACTGTATTTGCATAGGAAATTAAAAGGAAAAAATGATGAACACTTGACTGCTAGTTTTTCTTTCTTAGTCGAATAAGGGTCTTTTATGTACAGTCAAACTCGACATAGGTCCTAACTTACCCAAAGTATATCTTTTGAGAGCAAGCCATCCCAATTTTCATTATTAATGCATATATGGTTATGACTGATATTCGAGAATGGAAAAAGAATTGTATTGCAAATTGTAACAGATACATACGGTCTTTTCGTTCCATTTACTCATAACGAACACACAATAAATAAATAAAAAACTTGTTTTGATCGTAATTATCGGTCGGTGCTCTCTCAATACCTTTTAAATTTCCTTTGTTTATATATGTAAAATCGTGAAGAACAATGATGCCCGATCCAAGTAGCCTTGTGAGGGGATTTTTATTTTATTAAAGTTGTTCTTTTGGGAAAAGCTATATGAACAAATATGGGAAGAATTGGAACGCCTTTTTTATCATTGAATATGAAGCAATCCTTGCTGGTTTTCCTTCTACTTCTCCCAACATGCATATCAATATATGTAAGGAATTTCATGGGGATCCATGGAAAAAAGAAAGGCATAAGATCTCTAAAGATGGTGATATTTTGTTATCATCAATCATCGATCGTAAAACTGAAATGCTTGATCAAATCTTTCAACAATCAATCTTTAGGAGAAATATCTGTGAGTAATACACAGCCACGTGTCTTTGTAAAACTCAATCAGCATCCAGCACATATAAAAATATCTATTATTGTACTACAAATTTCTCTCTCCACCTTAAATTGTCAATTGTTGATTGAGTTTTACACAGTCATGTGATTCCGTATCACTCACTGAATATTTCCTCTAAATTATATGCCAACATCTTTGTACCGTTAACTACTAGGGCATACGGGGACTTGCAGTTTAGTCCGGGAGCATCACATGCTTCTATTGGTTTATATCAGACGCGTCAACACCGATCAATCTTTGACTCGCAAGTAATATGTTATAATGAATATATGATATGTGACCGATTTTAATTTAGGACGATGGTGTTTCGGTTTTTTGGTCATTTAACAACATTTCTTTATCAATATTAGCGCGATTACTGGGGTCCTGTGTGATCTTAGTATCACAACTCCTCATGAAACAAAGGGGACCATTGCACACATGGGGGCTGCCTCTCTATTTATGCTAATAACTGGGCTTTGAGTCCTTCATCATTGTTAGCTGATACGATTATGTGGGCAAAAGGCATATGATTCTATGTATATTGTGATTCAAAGACTGATTTGCTACATCATTTAAGATCGGGTTGCGTCTTTTCCCTCTTTATGTTCTAGCAAAAGGGATAATTCAATATATACAACTGAACGACCCGATCTCAACAGTAAATTAAAAGATGTAACATATCTCAACCTCTATTCTTGACACGTCCAAAATTGAATCTGGGCCATCAAGGGAAAAAAAAAATGATAGATCCAAAATGTGGACCGAGTCATCGAGCTATTACTAATACTTTTGATCAATGATAAATGTCACAGTGCACGCATGATGCAGGTCTCTTTCTCTGATAGTAGGAGCGATCGGTACATATACCAACGAACTGTTATTCACAACGAAATCGACATTCTTCATAAGCAAAGTACGATGACATTTTTAATGATCATTAATTATTATTGTCGTCGGACCTAGCCCTACTGTCTAGTCCTACTAGGATATATTCTTATTGTGGAATAAGCATAAACTGCAAGCTTTTCTATGTTTAATTGTGTTATTTGGTTTAATTTAAGTCATGATTGAGCCCTCTAATTGACAATTTAATATAAGAAATAACGCAATTAAGGCAAATGCATGTGTGCATATGCCCTACAAAGCTTTACATTTTGCTAGACAAATCAATTGCCTGGTCCCATAATCTAAACGCATGCAAAATTAAACTAAACGGCACACTTGCTAGCCAACTTTATTCGATGTTATTATTTCTTGCTTCAGCCAAGTTTGTTTTAAATTGATTTATGCTTTTGCTTATATGTAGCTGTATATGTGCACATGCATCACAAGCTAGTCCACATGTGTATGTTATCTGGTTATTTCGAGGTTCAATCGATAAATCATTTTTCGCAAGAGAATTTATACATTTCAAGAGTTAAAGATTAATAATAAGATAAAAAATGGAAGCAGGAAAATAAACACAATACAGGAAAAAGAAAAATAAGAAAAAAGGAAGTTAATAAATTTTTTTTAAAAAAAAACATATCGCCGTCTGTGGGAATCGAACCCACGACCACGTGGTTAAAAGCCACGCGCTCTACCGGCTGAGCTAAGACGGCTAGGTGTCCATTTGTCTATTAATCTAATTTTGTCTATTAAGAAAAATCATCTTTCTATACCCTCGTTGTCAAGACGTGTGCTTAATTCACTTCGTAAGGGACTCCTTGGACGCCTAGTAAGACCTATTGTGCCAAGAATCCCACGTTACAGGCCCATTGCGTTTCCGTTCAGATTCGTCATCAATCTCGACTCTCGAGTTTCAGCTCTCCCGAACTTGAAGTTCTTGTTACATGATTTTCTCTGGCTGGTCAACACAAATCTAATGACCGAAGTCTAATTACTCCCGACTAAATAGTTCAACAAATCCAGACCAGCAATGTCATGATTTTCTATATGTGATAAGCAAAGCATTAACATAGGTTGGGAGTCGGAAGAGCTTGGGCCAAGGCCCAGCCTTTTCAGCCCAATGACACTTTTGGGCCTCATGGCCCATACTTGTTGGGCATGATCTTGGAGATATGGGACAGTGCAGCCCAGCCTAACTGATCACCCTACCACACTGTTCACCAGCATGTAATCTTGCTTTGTCAAAGGATTTGAATACATGTAGAATAGATTCGCATGCCAGGTCTACTAATCCGTTTTAAATTTAAAGTAGTTCTAGATGATCCTATTTCCTATTCCTACTACGACAAAGGGTTAAAACCCGAGAAATATATGTTATTTTCCATATGTTTTCTCTCTCGTTTTCGACAGGATTTGAATCCCATGTAGGAAACTGTCAATAATGTTGCAAACTCAACATTATAAACATTCCTTGCAGAAGTCACAGAAGGACCTAACAAGATCAACACTACTTACTTTTTTGCACTTATGTCCCGTTTGATATCCATGGAAATGAAATGGACTCTATATAGTAAAAGAGTAAAATGTGGTATTAAGTAAAGAATTGTTATTTTTTTATTGACCATTACGAGATGAAGGAATATAATTATAACATTAAACTTATTTACATGACATTATTAAATATATAATTTTAGATATACAAATTTTAAAAAATATAGATCACACTTATAAAAAGAAAGTATGAAATGAGGTAATGACAATTCCTTATTTTTAAAAGAAGGATCATTCTATGAAAGTGAAGAAAAAATATTATAATAAGAATGCCGTTTTCAACTCATGTAAGTGATACTAAACAATAAGATGGAGTGGGAGGAAGAATGTTCATTCCATCTCGATACATAACAAGCATGTATAAACCGACGAAGGAGCAGTTTATTCATCTGTTACATAATAAAATCTTTTTTTTCTTTAGATCACAAGATCTAATGAATATACTGCAATTTTAACAACTGCAACATATTTTGTGTTTTTATTTTATAAGCAAAACTTTCGTCCAAAAGGAAAAGACTGCACAGAGCACAAGGTATTTTTTCTTTTAACTACAGTATAATTAGCATGTGAGGTTTAAAGAGGCCACCTAAGGATGCACAAACATTGAAAAACGTCCTAAGCAAAAGATAATTATTTTCATGCACGTTCGTGCCCCCCCCCCCCCCCCCCCCCCCCCCCCCCTTCCATGTCTCCTTTGTCGACTCCAACTCTCATGAAGCTCTCATGGGTTGGTTTGAACATCATGCAGCATGTACCCTTCATCCTAGGAAAAAGGATATTGAACATCATCGTTGAGAACTCTCTAACTCTACCTCTATATAAATTTAATGGGAAAATAATAGTAGAAGTCTTAAAAATTTGTTGTTTTTGTTGATCGAGTCTTAAATGTTTCAAAATGAAGAATTCAATCCTATAACATATATTACGTTACCACATTCAGTCCAAATCATGATTGAGAGTTAACGGGTGCTTACGTGAATACCGATGGCGACAAATAATTTCCTGCTATCATTATATAGATAATATAATAAAATAATTTTAAAAATAGAAAAAAAGGAAAAAAAATAAAAAATAAAAACAATCCCAGTTCAAAAAAAGTTTTTTTTTTTCTTTTCTTGTTAAAATTGCAGACATGGCGGAGTTGAGTCCGGCTCCTGCGTGCCCGCCCGTCCCCCCACCAGGGGCTTGCTAGCCCAGGGTTGGCAGCAAGAGCGAATGGGACAAGACATGCATTTTTCAAAGAACATAAAAATCGTTGTTCTGTCCACACCCATGAAAAGAAAAGCTCAAAAACCAGAAGCAAAAGTAGGGATTGAACTTACAAGATGTTTGTGTGTGTGTGTGTGTGTGTGTGTGTGGTGGGGGGAGTAATTTCAGGTCACTAATGCTCATAGGTGGGTCATAAGAGGTCGAGGAGAGGACCTCAGCTTTTGCATGCGGAATCTAGATGAGGGGGGATGCAACAATGGGCATCTCGATAAAGGGCGGCGGCAGCCAGTAAAGAAGTAGCGCCACCGATCGAGAATTGGGGCATGGGCTTCCTCCTCGTCTTCTTCCCCGAGAAGGAGTACCACTACAATACTCCCCCTCCTACCCCAACAGCAACCTCCTTAAGATTTTGTACTTGTACTATTTGTTATGGAATCTGGTGGTACTTCAATTGAAAATTGCAACTCGATCGTTATAAGAGCGGGCTATCAGAGAAGTTGGGACTATCCAATCTACAATTGCATATGTGGCTCTGTCACAGGAGGTTGCCGAGCAAACCACGGAGGTCAGATTTGGGCTCACTGGGATCGGATTTGGTTTTGTGGACTCAAGAACAGAGGCGAAGCCAGGAAATTATCTCGGGGGCAAAATATAAAACGAAAATAGATATATATCGGGGACAAATACTTTAACAAAAGCATATTTTATAATATTTTGAGGGAAAATTGGAGTTTTCGGAGAATCTCTGGGGGGGCATGCCAACACATTGGCTCCGCCCCTGCTCAAGAACAATCGTGGGGGGTCCTGATGTAAACGGATTTAAACGTCCGGCGGTGGCAGCAGTGGTGGTCGCGAATGAGGAGAGATGAAAGAGTGGCAATAGACTGAAGAGGTACGACATCTGTAAAGTCAGTAACAAAGGGAGAAGGAAGAAAAGCCAGGGGCGAAGAGGTATAGAAAACCTCCTTGAAGGTAGGGATCAAAACTGGACTTTTGGTCAGTTCAAGTACAAAGCATTATAGGTAGGGATCTTCGTCAATCTTCCCCCTTTGTCACATACAGGCGGTGCCGCTTCGTCATGAGCGGGACATTCTCCAACTAAAATCGACGCGTCTTCCTTTCTCTAACGAGGCTAAGTATGTTGCCCGCAAGAGGTCTCCAAGACCTTTTTGATCTGCTGAATTGGTGTGCGCTCAACTCGGCTTGCTTCTGCAGTAGCTTCACACTTCAATGCGGCCAACTCCCGTCTGCTCAATGCGTCGGCGACTTGATTGGTTCTGCCCGGTTTGTACTCCAGAATCATATAAAATTAGGCAAGACTCTCTTGTCGGTGCGCCTGTTTTGGTGACAACTTCTTCTGCGTCTGGAAGTAATTGGTTGTCACATTGTCGGTTTTTACAACTCATTTTTACCCCAAGTCCGTAAGCAATGGACTATCGCCGTTATCTCCTTTTCTTGGACCGTCTAAGGCTTCCAAGCCTCATTCAACTTTCGGCTTTCGAATGCAATTGTATGTCCATCTTGCATCAGGACGCCCCCAACAGCATAATCAGAGGCATGATTTGGAAATTTTGATGAGTAAGGAAGGGTAAACTAGTAATATGACCACTCATTTTGGTTTTAATAATTGGCCACATCATTAAAAAAGTTAGCCATGTCTTCATTCCCGATGACACCTGGAAAATATTTCACGCCATTATTATCCACATAGGAACCTGTTAATTTTCAGTCACGATTAAGACTGAATGTGATAACGAAATATACGTTTTAGGACTGAATTCTCCATTTTGAAACATATAGATCTCGATCAACAAAAACGGTAAACTTTTAGGACTTCTACTGTGATTCTCCCTAAAATCAATATGTCAATTTTTTTATTGATTAACTGAGATCACATAATAACCTCTCCATGTATAATAGTAGGCTTCTCGAACCTTTCCAAGGGGGAGATAAATGATGAAAATGGCAAATTCACTTTTGAGCAAGGGTGGGCCCATGTGGATTGCTTTTCTAATCTTATTTGAATTATTAAACAATAATAAATAAATGAAAATCGAGTGTAAACTCTCAGTTGAGCTTGAGACGACGTTTGAGTGCAATATATAAAGTTCAGAGACCGTCTCAAAGCTCTACTGATCTCTTTCCTTTCTTTCCTCTGCTTCATCTCCAAAATGAGTGTAAGTATACAAGCATTCTAATTTTCTTTTTTTTCCATAAAAAAAGATCTTCTTTTATCAAAATTAATCTCCTCTTCGACGTTGAATTTAGCATTAATAGTATTGGGTCTTTCTGTAATTGTTCGGTTAATTTAGAGGTCCAGCCGGATGCGGGGTTCTTGGCGCTGGGACAGCTGCGAGGATGTGCCCTTGAATAAGTCCTTCGAGTCGGCGAGTGGGGACGAGGTGGCTCGGCCCTCAGAAGGCAAAGCCGACGATTTGAACGAGTCAGGGGATAATGGCATTAGTAAGGATGATGTGTACGAGAATGTAGCAGTCATCGTTGTTTCTAGCCGAAGGGTAAGAAATGAATTTAAACATTCGTTTACTTACGTTCTCTGGACGTCCAAAATATATATACATCTTCATATAATTCTTTTCTGCACCCCCAAAGTTTTAGTGTTCATCTATTTCGCACCCCGCCTAATCAGATCACCTTCTTTTTTTTTTTCTTTTTTGTTAACAATCACGTCACGTATTTAAATGATACCGAATTGCATCTCGTAAGTTTTAATTTGATTTGATTTCAGTATGCATTAAACGATGGTAGAAAGGGAAAACTAGTTTTTTTTTTTTCCAAACTTGGTGTAAAAATTGTTATGACTTATCCTTGAAATTCTTTTCTTGGTCCATGAACACATAGCCAATTATTAAAGAAAAACAATGGATAAGGGTTTCTCTACAATTTGTGAATGGGAGAGTTCATAAATAGTTGAAGGTTTTTTTTTTTTTTGAGTGAAATGGGTTATAATGCATGCAGATAATAAAAGGGCCAGACACAGAAGAAGCAAAGAAGAAGAGCTTATGGGTGAAGGAATATTTGGAAGAGGAGACAGCTGCAAGCCCTAACCCTAACCCTAACCCTAACCCTAGAATTATGAGATCATCAGCTGCACCAAAACCTGTGGATGAAGACTTGTACAAGATCCCACCTGAGCTCCTCTTCTCAAAACCAAAAAAGGTCAAGGAGTCTAAATTTTTTTTTTCTATTTAATATTTCCTTCTTATATATATAATAATTAAGTTTTTCTTTTTTTAAATCTCTCTTTTTCCCTTGCAGAAGATCACAGGGCTGTGTTTCAGCTGCTTGCTGCCCGCTTGTGATTTTTGAGAAGCTTACTACAGATCAAATTAAGAAGCTCAACCTTCGGAACATGGCACATATATAAATATATCATGAAAAACTGTTCGTTCTAGCGCCTTTGATCAGGTGCGCTGTTGATAGATCGCGTGTTAGTGACTGTTAATATAAGAATTTCATGTACTCACAAAGTTTATTGAACGCGGTTATCACCGATTCGGTATATCCATATATGTACTTCTTGTCTCGCCGAGATCTCTAATATAAAGAGCTTCTTTATATGTTGCCATTTCATGATTTTGATTTTTGAAGCAAAGGGGCAGCTTCTCTTTTTGTCCTTTGTGTTGGAAAAACCTTATCTTCTATTCAAGTTTTTGTTCCTTTTTTTGCGGTTAGATTTAGCTTTGATTCTTTATTCTTTATTTTGATTTTGAATTAATTGGGTTTCATCCCCTTTGAGAAAATAAAAGAAATTGTAAATTATATCCAAGAAAAAAAAAGGAGAAAAAGGGGAAAAGAGAAAGCGAAAAAAAAAGATAAAAAGAAAAGTGAAAATTTTGCTTCTTTTGATTAAGTGTGTTTTCTCCTTTTTAAATCTTAAGCACCAACTTTTGATGAGGTTTTGACATGTGAAACTCTCTGTAGACCTATGGGTTTAATTATCTCAAGAGAGCCAACATCATTTCAAATTGAAAGTGAGTCCCCAGCGTTCACAAAGTAAAAAAGATCGAGTTCTAGCTTATAGCTAGAGTTAGACATCTCTCAAATACTATTAGGCCGGAAAAGCTTTTCGATTACGAGCAATGCTGAAACCATCTTATAATTCTGCAAGTATCGGTAACGTCTATAAGTCAAAAGAGGCACTCTCTTCAATTATATGTTTCTTTCAAGTCGAAAAGGATGTTTATTAGACCGAAATGTTTTGCAAATATACGGTGTCTAGTTGAATTGTGACAATAAATGGCCATACTATCGACAGTAATTCAATTTTAGATAAGTGATGATACATGCATTGGCTTTTGAGACGAGTTGGATCTTCGATTCAAAATCAACTGAATCGAAATGTATTCTGCATCAGAAAGCTATGGCACCCCAAAACACACCCAAACGCCCAAGAATAGCAAAAGAAGAAAGAAAAGGGGAAAAAGGAAAGAAAGGCTCTAGGAGATTTGAGCTTGTAAGGCTCTAACTCGAGCAGTAAGTTCCCTGACTTGGCTTCTCAGGCGATCGGGATTGCAGAAGAAATCTACGAAAACTCGTCTCTGGATTTCAACCTCCTGCGCGTGATGCTTCATAATCTGCACCACATGCATAAAGTTAAAATTATGATACAACTCAAGATTTTCGTGTTGGCTAATACATTCACCTAAAAGACATCGAACTGATGATTACCTCGATCTTTTTGCAGTGCTCAAGAGTCACCTCTTCGACCGCAGAGGAGAGTTTGGCATTCACCTTCTCCATCTCATCAAGCTCCTTTATCAACGGCTGAAGAACGAGTAATGTGTATAAACGTAGTCAAATCACAGACAAAATCTTTCAGACATAAAAAGGGCACATAGGCCTCTTTGGATTGCATATCTTCTCAGAAAGTATAGATTAACATACAACTATTTCCAGGTCTATTTGCGAGTAACCACAATTTTTGTGTTTGTTAAGTCAGCAGCAAATATGGAACAAGCCTTCAGTTCAAGCTTATTTGCAAGCATCAGCATCACCCAAGAAACTTTGAAAACAAACACTTGACAGTTATTTAAGTGTTCTAACAGTACCCGTGGAGTCAAGAGAGGCTGTGCGGTCGTTGAAGATGCAAATAATAATTGCTGCAGACTTTGGATAAGAGTGCACCTGATCGAATGAAGAAAAAGCATGAGTCGCTGAAGAAAGAAATATATTTATTGTCGGACATCCTCCGCATTACTCATGCATAGCCTAGAAAGAAGTACTCACTCCCTTTTCTTTACGTATATTTATAGGATACTCATGAAACGAACTCAAAATAATACTACAGGCATTGTGGTGACCACAATAATGAAAAAAATTTAGTATAAAGATTCTTACTTCAGTGATCTGATATATAAGCGCACTGATATTCGTGTCTAAAATGTTAGACATGTAACAATTACTTCAAGTTGCAAATTCCGAGTTTGTCTTGCATTCTACATCGTTAAATTTTATGCATTCCCCACTCAATGAGAAGAGCTATTAACCCACAGTTTTGAAGTGGAATATACCGAAGGGTCAAGTGGAGGGTATCCAGACGAGATAGATCAACTTACAGTTCATTAATGCATCTATTTCTGTTTTCTGGAAGTGAAGTCTCAAGATCCGACTGAAGTGTCATCAGATCTGACTGAAGAGCAGATATCTGCTGAATAATACCAGGAGCTGACACATACGTTGACATCCCTACTTGAGCATCTGTGGCAATGGTTCGAAGAAGTGACATTCAAACAGCAGTATAAATTAGGATATTTAGAAGTTCAAAACTTCAATCTATCACGTCATTGCTTAAAGACTTAGCTCATTACTTGAGTGAATGCTTAAGAGGTCCCTAACACCGTGAAGAAACGTATCTCGATCATCCACTGCTCCTTGTTCTTGAACTTCAGAAGCAGCTTGAATCAGTGCCAAGCAACGACCCTGTAATGAAAACATATCCTGTTAGAAGAACAGATGCACTGAATTATCTCCATGCATCCTGTGCAGAGACTAGAGAGTGACCATTTCATCTCAGAAGAGAAGCAGAAATAATGAGCAGGCCTTCTAGGAAGTGACTCCTGTCATACAAGCTAAACTACCTATTGGACTAAAATGTCAACAATTGACTTGCAAAAGCTCTCTTTATAACCTGACCTTTCATAAGGACTCCAAAGCAGGCTTGCATCTGCATGCTGGCTTAATCCAAAAAATTTTGAATATATCTTAGCAATGCCCATTGCAGGAACTACCCACCAAAGCTCTTGATGCCTCTTTCTTGGTGCGTTAAGCAATTAATGATGTACAAAATGACAGCAGCTTTATCCTACTTGTCTTAGGATTTAGGAACATCCAACCTCAGCTTTTCCGTATCGGGAAACACGAGATAGATATATAAGCCCTTTTAAGTACAGATCCCAACTATGGACTAATTCCAAAATGGTGTCCTATTCTGCAGCATATGAATTCTGTTTATACAAGACAATGATTATACCACATTAATAAGATTACAGAATAAGTTATATAATGTGGCAAAAGCCTGCTGCTTAACTTTATTTTTGCTGAAGCTCCATGTGAACATGCAATAAACAGGAAGCAAAATTTACTTCTGTGTGTGCGTGCGCATATGAGAGAGAGAGAGAGAGAGAGAGTGAGGGAGTGGGAAGAGGAAGGAAGAGAGTCTGTGTACCACTCGACCCTTGGTTGATGAAAGGTACTCCTGTAGTTCTGATTCAATAACTTTAAGCAGTGAATATGCTCCAAGCATATTCTTTTTCTCGAGTTGACAGGCAATTTTCAGAAACCGATGCCTCGCAAGCTGATTGATCAAATGATTTATGTACTGCAAAAGAAATATTGTCATGAGCTTGTCACAAATACGGAAGACTAGATTTCAAAGACTCAAATTAAAATGACTTACACTAGTCAAATAACAGTTTGACGGACTTAAATAAAGATGATCAAAGCATGAAGCATCTTTCCTTTTTAAGTTTCCTCACTATCTCAAATAAGAAGATGAAGTATCTGAACGCACCATTTTCTGTCGGTTAACATAGTACTCTTGGCGCATGACCTTCAAATCATAATCACCTAATCATTCAGACGTGCGGTCATGTTAGTTTGAGTAACGAATATCACTAAAAATTATTCTTATGTCCTTTTTGACAGGAAGGAAGCTAAAGCAGACACCTTGCAAAATGTATGTGTCTTGGAGTTGAGCAAGCTCCCAACAAAGATCCGGAATTGTCTAAAAACAAAAATGATAACAAATTAGAACTTATAACTGAATTAACCTCAAAGAGAGCAAGTAATGTCAAACATATAAAAATTTGAGACGAATTGAATTGTCCAGATTTTTTCAGTTCAGATGTCTTTGCAATTCTGTAAATGCTAGAAGGTGTCATCTAACTGACTAAGCCGACCAAAATATCCCAATATTGCTAACAAATGCACTTACCAAACTAACCATAACCACCAAAACAAACTGAAATTCTTCAGAACTTAATGGTAAGCATAATACAAACCTCAGATAATAATTTCTCTTCTTTGTGATGAAGATTTGAAACTTCTCCCACCAACTCAGAATGCTTTCTCCTTGAATCAGCCAAAAAAAATTTAAAAGACGTCAAAGGCCGAAGCAAGTAACGTCCTTCAGATCAGGGACTCGATGAAAATTCTACTTCAGAGGATATTATTATCTACTGTCATTTTTATAGGAGTTCACATGTCCAGTCTTGACAGTAAGACGTAGATGTCTATAAAGAAAACAGTTTCCCTTTCTCCAAATCTAATAATAGCATACATTCGAATCCAGAGGAAGATAAGGTTTCGGAATGAACTGGTCCATAAGAGGTTTGGAATCTGAGTGTGTGAATTTAATGCATATAAGCATAGGCTGGCTGCTATCCACAGAGAACAACTTACTGTTCCAAGATGGAATTCATTGAACATAAAAGTGGGGAGAATGGACGATGGCAAGAGCTTTAATATATATATATATATATGATTCTTGGATACGAAGATCTTGAATTGGATGCATCAAACTGGCATACCCAGCAACCCACATGCGGCAAGTATTCTAGAAACAAGCATAGATATCTGAATCAAACATGAATTAGAACCTGAGAGAATGAAGATCTAGATGAATGTGAGCTTCATCTGCTGCTATTTGACCTTTCAGTGCCAGCAGAATAGCTTGCTGTTTAGCATTCTCCACTTGGGCTTCCACCCACTGTCTCTCACTGGTTCCAAATCTGCAGGAGTATGACCAGATCAAAACTAATCATTACTTACACTTATTATGACAAAATATGGCAGAAACACTGAAAGGGAGGCCACATTTAAGTAAAGATGGAATCAGACAAATATGATAAAAGAATCAAGGAAAAGTAAAGAAGGAACACGTCTGTGATTAGGAGCAGTGCTTCAAAAAAGTCGATAAATCCTTTCAGAGTTGGCCATGTCATTTAGAATGGGCCACGGCAAAACATGCATGAACTGGATGGAGTTCATCTAACCATAATTATCCCGGTAATTATCCCCGTAACAACCATCACAGTTTTCTTTGAAAAACAAAACTTTCCAGATTGAAAGTCCCTTGACTGGTATATTGACCATCAGGGTTTATCACGACATCCTCCAAATCTGAACACCAGAAGTTGAATGTGGCATATAGAAGATGCAGCATGATGGGAAGAATCATAAGAGAACATACACAGAACGAAGACGTTGCAACTCAGAAACTCGCTGATGTTGTGATTTTTCTAAATCTGCAAAATTGATATACGAAGTTAGAATAACAAACTCAGCTACTCCAGCAAATAGTATCCAAAATCACTGACACCAGTAGTGTTAAAAAAAAATGCAATTATCAAGTAAAGTTTTTTCTGCCAAGATTTATCAATCAATAATGTTCCATGTCAATTGAGAGCATAGTAGTCAGTGGAAAAGGGGGCATCCTCTTATGAGAAAATTGGTAGTGATATCTGTTACCTAAAATTGAATTGAAGGTCATGTATAATTCAAATACATGCTCCATAGATACAAGCAAGTAGCAGAAGTTCAGAATTAGATACAAAACAAAGGATCATATATCCTGAACTAGATTGACCATGCCAAAGCAGAAGACGAGCAATAAAATTTTCTCTGCCAAGTGCAGAGTACGTTCCTAGTCACATCAATACTCTATTGCATACACCGGAAATCATCGAGCTAGGCAACCAAGTGGGAGTTTCCTCAAAGAAGTATGAATGAGACCGGTGTTGCATTACTAGTATCAACATGCACTTACGCAGAGAATACAAAAGCTTGTGAAGCTATTCCTATTTCATTGGCATTTTGTGATTCATAAATAAATTTTGATTCTTTATTAATCAACAATGTGAATTTTTCTATTAAGAAGCAAATTCATGGTTAAAAAAAAATATCCAAGTATATGTATATGTCTTCATGCAAATGAATTATTGACTATTTCATCAAAGTGAAATGAAATGACTGGACAATACCAGCTGACATTATGGATAAAGAAAATAAATCTGTTTGAAATAATGATGATACAAGATGAAGTAGTAAATGAGTTACCTCTGACAAGAGTATTTGAGACATCATCCAGACTGACCCATGAGCATTTTGATTTTCCCTCCTCCGCAACTAATCTAAAAGGGCCCTAAATAATTTATAATGAAAAATAAGATAAGTATGAGATTCAGGAAGTGATGAAGAACAAAATCAGGAAAATAATCTTTAATATAATAAATAATGAATGCACAGAGTCTACAAAAAATTTCAAATATAGTTAAATCAGTGTTTTCTGATTATACATATTGTAGATCCAATAATCAACAAGAAATATTTTAAAGGCAACTGGTTGATCAACCTGGAGACGTTCTGCTGGGATCAAAATCGACAGATACTAAAATTTAATAAATAGAAGCTCTTTCTCTTCATACCGTGTCCAGATGTTTTGTAAACCATTGATTTAGCTCCATTATACAAGCTGAATCTTCAAGCAAGTAGGGATGAAAGTCGGAGTAAGCAAGGTAAATGCCATCCTCTGCATACACAAGAAAAGTCCAGTCCTAATCAGAGAATAAATATCAGGATATGACTAATCCATGAAACAAATCAAATCCTGGGAATTGCCAACTGTCACCAACGACAAATCATGGCCTGAATCAATTCATTAAATTGTATCCTACAGCCAAAAGAATTAAGAGGAAGAAACCTACCATCGCCAGAATGATACTGTGCTAACTCTTGTGCTGTGGAAGCAATCCTTCCGAGAACAGCATTCATCTACATAAGAAGGCAACAATATGTGGAACTATGCACTTACAAGAACAATATGATAGCAGCAAACAAATGTATCAATACAATAAGAAAACAAAAAAAAACTGATGCAAAATCCAGAATGAATCTGTTCGACTAACCAAAAAACCAAGAACAAGTTAGACATTCATAAATCTAGATGCTAGGAGCAACACAGACATCTAATATCAAACTATGCATTCACTTTGTCTTGAACTACCTGCAAATTCCTCGCTGAGAGACTGTCGTCAATTGCAGTTAGTTGCCCATTCACAGCAGATGTAGCAGCAACTCGTGCCCGCCTGCCTTGTATCAAGGATGAAGCCTGCGTAGTTAGCATATCAAATTGAGACTGCAGATATCTTAGCTGTCTCTGCAGCTCCAAGGCTTCAGCTTTGTATGCCAATGTTGCATCCCTGTAGACGAAACAACATCAATCAGCAATGGCAGCTTACGGCCACAATATATCACACAAATCTATGTACCACACCTTATATCCTTCAATCCTTCCTCAGCCCCAAAAACTGCCTCCTGGTTGTCTCTTCTTGCCGCAAAGGCTGAAATGCTATCATAAGCAAAGTCCAAGTCTTCTCCCTATTCAAATTAGGAAAAGGCACAAAATTACATTTCCTTAAGGTTTCTCCTTTTACTTCTGAGATTACATCTAACCCGAGAAAACACATAAATCACCCAAACCCCATCCGGAGATCGAAAATGAACGGCTGAACTCATATTCCTCCAAATTAGTCCAATAACGTGATAAAAAGGCTGAAGTTTTTGTATTGGAAAGAGAGAAGGGAAGAGGGGATCTACCTCGAGGAGCTTCCCTTCTTGCAGGAACTGCTCATACCTGAGAAGAGAACATCAAACACGCAGAACGAAAGCCAAATTGGTGAGCAATTACAACGTAGTAAACCACATTTCCCAATTGACGTTGCAGACGAACAATTGAAGAAGCTAACACTGATTAGACGCGGTGAAAGCGGAATTCGGGTGAATCAAACTGATGCGAACGAGAATTGACTTGAGGACATAGAGAAAGGGGGGTGAAGGACGTAACTGGGAGAGCTCGGAGAGGGAGAGGACGTTGGAGGGACGGAGGCTGGAGCAGATCCAGTCGAGGATGGGACGGGCGTCGTCGTACTGGAAGGGCCACTCGAAGCTGTCGGGGTCGAGCGCCTCCGCCCCTTCGAAACCTAGCTCGCCGAGCAAGGCGCACAGCCTGGCCCCGCTCATCGTCTCCGATCGGCGGCTATGGACAGTGGAGCATCCGCAGCTCCGGCGATTATACGTTGAATGTATGGATTTCAAACTGAAGGGTGAGGTGAACGGAGTTATTTTGGCGCCGGCCGCGAGTGAAGTCGACGCGCGTATACAGTGCCGTGACCAAGGAGCTCAGTTTTCAAAAGTTGGTGAATGGATGAGTTCTTTCTATATGATCCCTGAAATTTTTGTCCTTTCACTTTTACACTCGTACTTTTATTTGAACAATTACGGCCACTCAACTTCCTGATATTGTCTGTTTCAGTCCCTCCCTTGATAATTCGGTTTAATGTGTCTCATCACCAGACATGCGGACGTGCGTGGACATATAACAGCTCGATGCAAGGTTTTACGTCGAATGAACAAGAGTAAGAATAAAGGAGATCATTGTTCCTCCACTGAAACACATGAAGAGCCGCTCCAAAACTCTCAACTCAAACACAGTTGCTTCAAGCATGTCCCATCTTATGCTAAGAGCATCATGTAACAACAATGTTCACCCACATTCCAGCGGCCAGCATAATGATCGTTGTCTATATCAAAACACCTATGCAGCTAACCAATATTGTTATACGAAGTCGAGCCTAGACTCCCGAAGCCAACCACGGACTTAGTCTGAAGGATTACAAACAACTCTATTTGGAAGTACTAAATGAATGAGCTTCTACAGCTGCTGCAAGTTTGAAGGCAGGAACCTCGATTGTCTGCGTTTTTCGGGAGCTGCAGCAGGGTAACCACCGCCAACAAACTACTAATGTTCATCGATCTATCAGTCATTTTCACTATCCGAGAAGTATCTTTGAGCATCAAATGGCCGGTTCAAGGGTTTTGAGTCTCTCGAGTCGGAAGCAACTTGTCCATTCATGGGTGCAAAGGCTGCAACTCAATCAAATAAGCAAATGTACCGGGAGATCTTTGTCAGTTCCTCAGACAGATGCATGTTTTGTAGCCCAACAGTCGAATAACACAAGAAATCTAATGAGAAAATTCTTATCATGACAGATATTAAGGGGGGGGGGGGGGAACACAATATTGACAGACAATAGCAGCAGTCATGCTTGAGGAAGTTTGCCCCAGTTGTAGGTGCCATGCTAGATACGAATGGAAAAGGAACATTTCAGAAGGAGATCCCATTATCTCAAAGAAAATATATGTATTAATGACCAGACTGTGTATTTAACGGAAATGGATTGCTAATCCTATCAAGTGACGAGAGAATCAGAAGACTTTTTCACCTACATCTACAGTTTTGTAAAGCCTAACACCAATATGGAGATGATGTAACAAGAAGTAATTAGCTATTATAATCAAATATATCATACCAGAAAATTACAATTGTAAGCATTTGAACCTACCTTTCTCCCTCATTCTTTTTTCTCTGTCATATTCAAATTTATCCCTGATTTGGTTAACCTTTTCCCGGTTATCAGCACCTTGCCTGTTCCGAACAAATCCTTGCTCCTGTGATAAGAATCCAATGGTTTGTTCAATAAATGTGAAGCAGGGAATAATCTGATGTGCAGTCATCAAATCAAAATGCTGACATCCAAAAAAACAAAAAAAGAAGAAGAAGACTAATCAATAAACCGCAAAAGAAACCAACTCTTCAGATACGTCAGCAGCTTTGTGGCATTAAAAAAAAAAAGAAAAAAGAAACGGAAGAAGATATGTCGGCAACTTGGATAATAGATTATGCCCGCAAATGTTGTGGTCATGGATGAAGAACCATGGATTAGTTAACTTTTTTATGCAATCACATATCCGAAAAGAATTACCAGCCAGCATGTATCCCCATATCTATGCAGTTCCAAGACAATCCATGCAGTAAGAACATAGGAATTGCGAGCACCAAAGTTCTTTTCCAAACTATCATACTGGTCAACGTTTGTTAGATAAACATATGGTCAAGTCAAGATTGGATACTCAGTACCTTCAGTTGGTCTGTATATGTCTGTCGACTCCTGAAACACAAGAAAGCCATTGCCCGTTCAATACTGAAACTAATGATGCTAGACTATAAAAGAAAGAGCGAAAAAGGACCATCTGCCTAGATGATCACTCCTGTACAACTGAGCAAACCCAAGTGCTAAATCAACAATTTAACCATGATACACGACTAATGGGCAAACCTGTATGGAGAAAAATCTTGATCATCATCCTCAGCGGATTCGTAATTGGCATGATCTTGGGCAATTTTCTTGGAGTATCCCTCGTCCCAGTACAACCTCTCCCAGTTCTCCCGGAGCTCATTGTAAAGCTCCATGTACTTTTTGCACCAGGGCTCGTGCTCCTAAACCATTACCATATTCCACAAAATTGGATAAAGATTTAGGATTACACAATCCGGCTGTTTCCCATTCAATCACCAATCAAAACTTAAAATTTCCTGATTTTCGCTTTGTTTTATATGAAGCCGATCCATTCAATCAATTTGTCTGTTAAAAAAATCATCTCATCGCCACTCCAAACATGTGAAATCTCATGAAATTGGATCAAAGGACTCGATTTGCTACCATTTCTCAAACAGATAAATCGACGCGAACAAAATTTTCAGAGAAGAATGAGAATAATCTGATATGTGAATTGATTATCCAATAATCAAACCGATCATTCTAAAGCACAAGCCCTAAAACGTGGAAGAGGAGATTAAGAGCTGACCGATTCTTTGAGAACTAGGCGAGTACGGCGCATGAACTGCTCCCTGAGCTGCTTCCGGCGCCGGTTGGGGATGTTGTCCCGGGGAATAACGAACCGCTCACGCGAGGGGACATTGTCGCCAATCTCGTGCATCTCGCCGTCGACAATCCACCACTCCGACTTCTCCTCCGATTTCCTGAGGGCCAGCGGCGGGGACTTCGGCCGCCGCCTCGGCGAGGCCGTGGCGAAGGTGGCGTACCGGAGGCATGGGGAAAAGGCGTTCTGCCGTTTCGCGAGCTGCGACAGCATCAGAGCCAAGGATTATAGTGAGCGCAGGTACGGTGTCGGGGGTTTTGACTTTGGCCTTCTCTGAGCTTTGACTAGCAAATATCACTTCATTTCAATTTTCCTTGAATGTCCTTTTACTTTTTTGTTTCCTCATTTACACCCAATATGTTCTTTTTCTGCTCAATCAGGTCCTCCACCTTGTCTTATTATGATTTAGTCCCTATCATTACCTTAATCCAATCTGTTAAATCGTGGCCAAATGGCACATAAAATTTTATTGTTAAATGCTTTAATTAATACATATGACGTGATAATATTACGTAGCCGTTTACTTATTGATTGATCCATGAAAATGTCACTCACTATTGAACGAGTAAAACCCTATACAACATACTCTTGTATATGCTCCTTGATTAATAGATTACGTACAAATGCATATTTTTCGATGCGCACACCTAGTGTCCAAGAGTTCGATGAGTTATTAATTTAATATCAAGCTAAATGGGCCAAGTAAGAGATAAAACTCTTTCGATGGTGGATTTTTTCAATTTATAAGACTCAAATCCGATACCTTATTAAACTGTTTGAATCAATTCAAATTGGTTATACAAATACATATTACAATTTGAAATGTGTAATTGAAAAAAAATCCATAACTTTTTTTTGGCTCCAAAAAGTAATTTAAAAAAAAGGCTTCGTTTGTTTTTTAAATAAGATATTTTACTCTACCCCACTCAAATCTATTTTTCACAAATTCAATAATACAATCATTACTTTTTTACCTTTTTTATCTAATTTAATAATAAATTTTCTCACATATTTTTTAATCATTTTTATAATTAATTTTTTCAATAATAAATTCTCCATCTACTTTCACATTATATACATAATAATTTGTTCATCTACTTTCACATATATATATATATATTCTCACACATCAACATATTTGTCAACACTTACAATTATTGCACAAAATTAAATTAAGTTAAATCATTATCTAACTAAAAAACCAAAAGTAAACTTACCTTTCATGATGAACTTATTATTTTATTAATAATCTCATTTTGCTCCATGACTTTATGATTTTATCTTTTTTACCTTTCCTCGAGTTTCATCATTACCCAAACCAAACTCCTAGATTCATCCCTACTTCAAATTAGTGATCCGTGTTTTGAATTGGGTTTAGTTTAGATACAACACCTCTTTTAGTTTAGTAAAATCTTGAATTTGAGTCTTGCTAATAAAGAAAATGATTTATACAGTTTTATTCCCTACTGAATCGATTCAGCTCAAATATTGATTAGTTAGGATCCATAGAATTCGAGATACCAAGTTACAGGGGTCGAAAACAAAAGTGATCCATTCGTAAATTTCCAATGACCTATACAGACTTGAATCAAACGACTAAAAACCTCGTGATTTAATTTTAAAAAAGGGGAAAAATACATAAACTCCTATGTGGTTTGAGGTTGAAACAAATTGGATCACGTGGCTTTTCGAGAGAAAAATAACATCTTGTAGTTCACTTCGTGAGATATAATGGACCTCACCGTTAATTATTTTGTCACTTTTGATCCTCAAACTTTCTTTTTCACCTTTATTACCCTCAAACTTTTTTTTTGCAATTTGATCCTAAAATTTGAGGGGGAAAAAAAGGAAAAGGGCTTGGGTCACCGATCGGCAACCTCAATCCCGCCACCGAGGTCTCCTGCATCCACAAAGGATGCCAACAACCATGGAGGTGGGGTCAAGGCCGCAGATTGACGGCCCCTCCGAATCTACTAGGATATCGAGTTTGAGATCTTGGTCGATCCGGGGGTTAAGGTCACCAATCGGCGACCCTGACTCCACTCTCATGGTTTCCGGCTTCCTCTGTGAATATCGATAATGTGGGGTCAGGGTTGGCGATCGGCGGTCCAAGTTCCTTCCCCTTTTGTTTTGGATTTTAAAATTAAATTATAAAAAAAGTTAAAAGTTGGAAGATAATAGAAAAAAAAAAGGTTTAAGGTCAAAAGTGACATAAACCAACGATGAGATCCATTGTGTATTGCAAAGGCAACTGTAAGGTGGTATTGTCCTGAATTTGTCACATCGGGTTTTTGTACTTAAAAAATCAAACGGGTCGCCGCCTGCAGCAATCGGGCTCAGGAAGCCCGCCCGCCGCGTCCCCAAAGTAGTTCGATCCAACGGCCACCGCAAAAGCTTCTCCAAGAAGCAGAAACGCCGT
The DNA here is from genome assembly GCF_007655135.1 of Punica granatum. Classification (NCBI taxonomy): domain Eukaryota; kingdom Viridiplantae; phylum Streptophyta; class Magnoliopsida; order Myrtales; family Lythraceae; genus Punica; species Punica granatum. Next base: position 24,373,947 of record NC_045134.1, on the reverse strand, counting down.
CCGTTACCGCCTTCCTTCCAGTTCCCGCCCTCACTATTCCTCTCACAGAGAGAAAAGAGGGAGATGTGCGGAAGAGCTCGCTGCGCGCTCCGCCCCGACGACGTTCCCTGGGCCTGCCATCGCGGCGGTGCTTCGGTCCGTACGATCAACATGGAAAGGTATCCTCTCCAGTTTCCACTTCCAAGCTTTGATTTTTGTGGTTTAATGCACTTTTTTGAGTTATTAACTATCGTGAATGAATGAATGAGTTGATGGATATATGTATAGTGGTTTTACATTTTGGGAGGGTTGATTTTAGGTACCGGCCGTTGTACAATGTTGCTCCGGGGTGGAACATGCCGGTGTTGCGGATGGACGACGAAGCCTCAGATGGAGATGTAGTGGTGCTTCAGTGCATGAACTGGGGGCTAATCCCTAGCTTTACTAAGAAGACTGAGAAACCCGATCACTTTAAGATGGTAAATGAATTTGCTTCAACCAAATTTTCCCTTATTAATTAATTTATTCCATGCTTAATTAATCTGTCGTCCCTTGTCGAAAAACTCATGTTTCATTCTGGTTCGATTTGTTTCTACATATTCGGTCTCAAAGGTCTCGTGCATACTGTAACAGCTTAGGCTTAAATGGAATTAGTATTAGGTTGGCAGTGCAAAGATTCGAATGTTCATGTTCCCCATGTCTCGTGGCTGCAAGTGAGTTAAATGTCATTTTGACTGTAAATCTTTCATAACCTTTATATTCCTATTCGGCAAAATTTTGTGGATAAACATCAACATTGTGTCAGTTATTATATCGGGATATCAATCATTGTAACCTTTTAACTCTATGCTATTGTTCTTAATATTAACTGAAAGTTTGTGGAGATGGACTCGGCGTGCAATTACTTTTCAAGAAGTTAGTATAGTATAATGGTGACATCCTGAGAGCTTTACTGGAGTTGAGCATTTGGAATCTCTGATGTCTTGCCATCTCTTGACTGATCGTTTAAGGGAAACTTTCGAGTCGTGGAAATGATTAGACATGTTTTTGTTGGGTTACTTTTTCTGTTCATCTAATGCAGTTCAATGCTCGATCCGAGTCAATAAAGGAAAAGGCATCTTTCCGCCGCCTGATTCCCAAATGCCGATGCCTTGTGGTTGTGGAAGGGTAATGATTTTACATTTCTTGTATAGTAGATTCAACTCCTTAGAAATTTCCACAATTTCGTCATCTCTTTGCCAATTCTGTATGAGAAGTACTCTGGATTACTTAGTTTTGCTTCCATGCTGTCATCTTCTTTTGACACATTCTCCAGATTTTACGAGTGGAAAAAAGACGGATCAAAGAAGCAGCCTTACTACATTCATTTTAAGGACGAGAGGCCACTTGTATTTGCTGCTTTATATGATTCCTGGGTCAATTCCGAAGGTGCTTCAACTCTGTTTCAGTCACATATAGGCACAGTACACTTTCTCTTAATGTCTCCCCAATTTGCTTATCCCCTTTCCTGTAATTGCTGAATTAATTTTAGCTTGCATTGGACAGTTGCCGATGTCTTACCTCCATGAGTTGCTCCTATGATGTGATTACTTACCATTGGCACTTTCAGCATGATTTCTCTTGCCTCTCCTCCTTTTAGACCAAGTCTAAAGGGCAATTGTAATTAGTTTCTCAGCAAGTCAAACTCTTGCCTGCAGGCGAGACTCTTTATACCTTCACTATCCTCACAACTTCTTCGTCCCCAGCACTGCAGTGGCTCCACGGTAAGTCAGAATAGGTTTAGTATTCATATTTTGTCTGTCCTGTTTTTTACTGCATGCCTGTTGTCCGAGACTTATAGAAAGAACAATCATTAAAGAGCAAGTGCCGATTCCATAAACTTGTCTGCTACTCTGTTGGAACTTTTCACCCTAAAGTAGAGTCGAAGATGTTATTGGAACTGTCTAATGCTAACTCACTTATGTGTAATTATGAATCTATTAATGTTCTAGAACCACTTATAAATGGATGATTAGTGGCATGATTTTATAGGTGCATTTTGCTACATATTTTACTTGTCTGCACTACAGACAGGATGCCCGTCATTTTGGGCGACAAGGAAGCTACTGACATGTGGCTAACGGGTGCATCTTCGAATGTCCAAGCGGTGCTCAAACCCTATGAAGGATCCAATCTAGTAAGATCCCCTACAAATATAAGAATTAGTCATGTGTCTTACTGCTTTTGATGTATCTCAACAAAATTTAACCTTCAGGCGTGGTACCCAGTAACACCTGCAATGGGAAAGCTGTCGTTTGATGGACCTGAATGCATCAAAGAGGTAAGTTTGATTCAACTCTTCCTTGTTAAGATTAGATTTCTTCTGAATGAAGAGATAATTTAAATTTGCAAGGAAGCGGGTCTGAAGTTGATCGTACTAAGTGACAGTCTCACCCTGCATTTGGGAAGGAAGAATGGAAATGGAAGGATTGTGTGAAATGAAAATGGGGCATTCCATGCCCCTTTTTTTCATCCCAATTCTGTTGTGCCAAACACGATTAAGATCACTGGGGATTTAATGTGCTTGAACTGATCTATGCTGCACAATATACATCCATTTGTTATTATTATGGAGCCGAAGCTCAATTTATCTGTTTCGCAGATCCAGTTGAAGACAGAAGAGAAAAACTCGATCTCGAAGTTCTTTTCACCGAAGCAAGCCAAGAAAGAGCCAGAAATAAAGCAAGAGGAGGAGACTTCTCCGCGTAAATCTGTAAAGGTGGAACTTCCTGAAAATGTCAAAGTGGAGCCTGAGACGGAAGCATTCGATCATCCTCCTGTACCTGAATGCAAACCAAGTTTAACTAAGATTCCTGAAGACTTACAAGAAGACCATAAAGTGAAGCGAGACTACAAAGAGGTCGCAGCCGATTCAGACAATGCAACCACGGAAGAGAGTGAGAAGCATCACAGAAGTCCGGTGAAGAAGAAGAAGACGAGAGAAACGAAGGGGACCGGGGATAAACAGTCAACACTGTTTTCGTACTTCGGGAAAAGCTAGTCTATGCCTGTCTGTTGTCAAGGAAAATGTTCTGTAACTTTTTGTTCCCTGGGAAAAACGAAGAACATAACCAGATGTGTGAATCCAGTAAATTTGTCGTTGTCAATGGCATCTGTACAGCTCATGCCTCATGGAATCTCGTCTTCGTTCCCTCATCATATGCTCGGAAGCCTCTACTGTCCTGGGTCGGACCATCCGCGGGCTTTGGACCGTTGGATGAGGGGCCCTATAGTAGGATGTTCCCGATATCGCAGTGTTCCCTTCCAACAGAGCAGAATTTCAATCCAACAGTCCCGAGCCACCCTGAAGGGCCGGCTCCGAAACCGTAGACTTCTTGTTATGTGCTCAAGTAAATCAATAAACAAGACAACTGCTGACATATGATTCTTTGTCTTGCATTTGGTTTACCATTAGTACACAGATACAGCAAAAGGAAGAAAGGATAAAAAAGGAATACACCAGGGGGCATATATATGTTCTATTAGCAAATAGATCAACACAGAGGGAACATCTGAGGGCGCAGGATGGGCAGAGACCATAAGTACGAGTTCATCAACTTTCCGTTACTCCATGCAATCTCCATCATAATCTTCTTCAGCGCCCGAATAGGGCCGGCCACAACACACCACCGAACCACTGGTCGCGTTCCCAGGCAGAACCCTCTGCGCTTGTACCCGAGCCTTATGGTGGCACCATTTCTCCTCTTTGGCCGCCTCCTCAGGCGGCAGAAACCAGCCAAAAAGGCTGGTTTGGAGAAGAGAGACAAGGTGATAGGATCCCTAATATTTCCCATATGGCTTACTCGCTTGTGAGAGGTTTCAGCTAGCTATGTTCTTGGCAAATTTGCTACTTCTTATATAGGGTAACAATTGAAAATGGCCTATTATGATAATGATCATGATCAGGATCATGATGGCTGTAATCATAACCATCATAATGTTCTAAAGCCTGATGTTAAAGTGATATATATATATATATATATATATTACGGGTTATAGTGCAGTAGACAATCTGTACTTTATATGGACAGACTTTGCCTACATATAAGGATTTGAAATTTTTTAAAAGCAACTCGTGCTCATGGACAAGGCCATCCAACATACAAGCGGCGATTAATCTCAGTCAGTAAATCGAAGATACGAAATAAAACGTTTTACACATATATATATATATATATATATATATTATAATAAGTGGTTGGTTCAGAAGTGATATTCTTATGTTTATTATACTTTTAAGCTTGTGGGAGTCATGATTATCAAGAGCAGGGCTTTTGCTAAGCTACACATGGGAAATTTATTTATATGCCTTATAGAAGAGATAATGTAATTTTATATATAAGTTGTGCGTTTCAATGATGCTATGTGAATGATTGATGAGCTTCCAAAAGTTCCACAAAAATTTATTTGCATTTTTTGTTTACCTAATTGCGAAAACTAAGTTGAAAGAGACCTTGAATCAGGCGATTTTAACCAACAATTATATGCGGCCGACTGATATAAGGAGCTGCACGGATGTGATGTTCATTGTCGAGGCCTAGTTCTTCATGGCCCTCGATAGTCTTAGATACGATCTAGCTATCTGGTCAAGTTTTATCCGGTATATATGATGGCGAGGAGGCAATTTTTGCTTGTGCACACTGTATTTACGCGTGCGAGGTACAAGGCAAAGTAATCTTGTCGAAATCTCCCGTCGTAAACGTCCATCTAATTAAATCTATTCTTTCTGCCTAGAGAGCTCCATCTATCTCTATGGTATATATACCAATTGAGCATAGCAAGTGAAAGCCATTTCTATTTTCTATTCAAATATGATAGGCCTAAATCCCAACATATGTGAAATTAGCTAGGAATCATTTATCCCATGAGAAATGACGTAGGAAACCAACTTATGTTTCCCTAATTTGTGAAAACAAACTATAAAGTTGATGCGGAATTGTGTAAAATCTCACGATCACACGTCTAGTCCTAGTTGGTCGGCGAAAACATTCGTGATTTAAAAATATCGACAACACAGAAGTTCTCTCCTAGCCGTTCATTTGTTTCCAAGCTTGTGACACTAGACAATGACATTTTGGCCACAGTTAAGGATCCTGTTTTAGCCGGAATCACGTCCAATCGGCCTCCTTGGGTCGCAAATCAAGCAGCCTTCGTAGCCGGCCGAAAACACTGGTTCCATCACCAACAAGGAATCCGGTTCTCGCCATGATCCGGCCCATTGAAGATACGGGCCTGCGCACCTAACAGGCTTCGGCCTAACTCGATCCAATTCAAGATGAAAATTTACAGGAACACGTGTGTATTATTAATATTAATGATTGAATTTAAGATCAGTAATATTTGTTTCTGATAAATTGATCGTGATCACTAGATATATGTACACAATTTGATAAATCAGTTGATCAATGTTATTAAGTGGCCGGTAGAAAATCCACTTTAGGAGAGTTTTATCCCTTAATGTGCCGACCCGACTCGACTGGATTAGTCGAGACCCAATTGAGTTTTCGGATATCAGGATTCACACCGATCTTTGGTAACTATTATTGGAGATAATCGAAGATGTCAGACATCTGATAAAATAAGAGCTGTGAATAATCCACGTTATATTAGAAAAAAGATATTTCATAAAACTGAACAACATTATTATAAATCCCATCTTGGCCCGATATATGGGTCGGATTGCAGCTATAGCCTATTGGTTTGTGACCCATACAAATTGAATTAAAATGAGATAATATCTCGTGTCAAGTTTAATTCGGTTCCCACGAATAGTTCGGTTTCGGTTCGTCTTGCATGTGATGTGCGCCAGAGTGGTCTGGTCCATTAATTAGGTTCAATTTGGATTTAATCGTCAGGACGACGCTCGTTGCAATGGCTTCTATCATAGCATGGGGATGATCTAGAGATCGATCCACAGATACATACAAATGCGATGACTAAGGTTTGGTGCCAAAAGATGCGTCCTCAAGATGGACGGGATTGGGAAGAGGTTGCACAAGCTTGCTCGACAGGACATAACCAGGCCCACGCACGTGAATAAGACTAGCTAGGGTGTGATCAAGGCTTAAGACAAAAACTGTCCTTTAAGCCCAAATTAAAACATGGAGACTAACTGGACTTATTTGCCCTTTGAAGTTCAATAGGGCCCAGCTATTTAGTGGATCACATGTAACATGACAATATCGAGGGAGGTGCTCAAAGACTTGGAAGCTATTTGCAACTTGGATGGTACAATTGATAGCCCGGCGAAGCGGATGGATTATTCACCCGAGCCGAGTGAGTCGCATAATTGGCCATGGTTAAGAATGACATCCAGTCTCTCTCTATAGTACAATTCGCTTATGCCGAGAGCTTTTCTCTCTCGGTAGGAATGACAGTTATTACTAACCTTAAAAGATGATCTTTTTAAGTTTAGAGACCGTGATGAAATCATAGGAGAGCTCGTGATAACATATAATCTTCCCTAAGATGAGATCGTATTAGCTTATGATTATCGAATTTGGATTGCTAATTAACTTCTAATTAATAACCCTAGATCTGGCCAAAGGAAAAAAATATATATATAAAGTTAACAAAGTAATTAATTGACGAAAGAAGCAATTCGCTTTCAATGCTGGGGAACAAGTGAGGCAACAAAGTCCACAATTTCGAGGGAGTTTGTCTCGTAAATGTGGCATGCCTTCGACAGCAAGGGAGACTCATCCCCATCTTTGTCTCATCTTTGACGCTTCGTTTTCATTCTCTCCCTGCAATCAAGGATTGCGACTTCTTTTATAAGTGCCTTGATATATGGTCGATTGGGAATATTCTGTCCCAATCTTCTTGACTTCTTTAAACGCATGAAAAAGACATATTTTCGTGACCAATGTCGAAGTTAGACCGTCATGAAAGACGTAATTTTCAATGAAATAAGGAGTTTTAACGTCGTTGGGTCATCTCAAGAAGAAGAGAGAGAAGGCGACCATCCAACATTTTCGGTCGGCACGATTATGTAATATGCTCGACATTATTGAATTTCTTGTAAAAAAGAATGAGGTTGGCTTGTAATTTGGAAGTAAAATCGATTTGACACGAGATTCTGGAAACATAAAGATGCATTAAATGACCCCAAAGATAAATTTAGAACCAGAAAAAGAAAAGAAAAGAAAGAAAAAGAATCTTCCAAATATGATTTTTGTAATTAAGTTCATTATATTTCATAATAATGTGTCCTCTAGAATGTTACATTTTGTTTAGAAATTATTTCTTTCTAAAAAGACATCGGATTCTTCGAAAGGCTATTAATAATCATGAAAAAACTATTTTTTTTTCATTAAGTCGCTATAGGAAAGGTCTATTCAAAATCATTTTTCTAAAAATTTTTTTTAGACACTATTCTTTTGTATAAAGGGATTCGAGAACTCTACGAGTCCCCGATTAATTCACTCGAACCATATCGGTTCACTAAAAGATAAATCTCTCACAACGTGAATTTTCTCAGTTCACAATACTCGAATCCGAGACATTATTTAAGAGAAATAAGTACCGAACTATTTAAACCAATCCATATTGATTTTTAGGCTCTATTCTTTAGTGGACTAATTCAAATCGAACTGGGTTAGTCAATATTCGTTAAACTTTCAAAATGCACGTCAATAATGTTAATTTTGCCGCGCCTTCATAACTCGCTCTTTTTTTTTTCCGCTTTTGAATTGATATGTTTTTCTTCTTCTTTCATTTGCTAATTCTTCTTCTTCTTTTTTGTTTTTTTCAAATCAATACTTCACTTCATTCTGTAATGTAAGGTTAGAACTTCGAACCCCAAGAGAGATCAAACGAAAACACAACACAAAATAAATTATTTTATTTTATATTATGAAATGATCCCATTCGAGTCGTTTCATTCTTTCATACCAAAACATGACAGTAACGTTCTCAGTCAAACTTGGTCATCACCTTCGGCACCAGTATTACTACTGTCTAATTCGACTTCTGCCTCGACGGCGGATAGTTTCTTGCAGAGGGTGACGGGGTACTTTAGGGCGTTGAGGTCGACCTTCCGAAGGGCGGCTTTCCCGAGATCGATCCCACATATGTCGGAGAGCCTGACGAGGTAGAGCAGAACATCAGAGAGCTCTTCCCCTAGATGAACTTTCTCTTCTTCTTCCCAATCGGGCAGCCCTTTGGGAACCTCTCCCTTCCATTGGAATATCTCCGATAGCTCCCCTACTTCCCCCACCTGAAACAGAAAAAACCCGACAAAACAATGAATTCTCGAATCATGTGCAGTCGATGAACTGCACCAAGGCCGTCACACCTTTGCCTGATCATTTTGTGGGTGACAAGTTGGTTATCCTCAACAAGTCTGAGTATTCATCGGCTAAAGAAAGCATGACAAAATAATTAATTCTTGAAACATTTGCTCAATCAACTTCAACAAGCGCAGTCCATGAAAAAGGTTATTTCCATCAAATCCAAATGGCCTTCGATACGTAAAACTGTCAACCCGAACAAGTTATGAGTAGCAAGTCGGTCTCATCAGCCACCCGTCCATCGTTGTAAAAAACTACCGAGAAACGAAAGCCTATCCAATCATATGCGAGCAAAATGCATCGAAGAACATGAGCAAGTAAACCGCACACATGAAAAACAGCAAGAGTGGACAGAAAGAGAACAACTCGGACTCTCCAACCCGATAATTGCGATGGAAGCAGAACTTTTTGAGAAACCTTCGACAAAAAAGAAGCTAGAGTACCAGGGCCAGGAGGAGGTTCCGGGGACTGTGGAACTGATCCCAGTCCCGTTCCTTGGCGAAATCCGCCATCTTCTGCCTCAGAATGTCGAGACTCACACTCTGTTCTCCCTCCAAAACCATTGTTTCTCCTATCCCCTTCTTCTCTGAAGACAGCTAAATCGATCAGGCAGACCCCCCAGCACAGAATTAATAAGCAGAGGGGGACAGGAGCAAAGAACAGAAGAGGAAGAGGCAGAAACAATGGGGGATCGACGCCAGGAGTGAAAGCACTGTGATGTGATCTAATGTCTCTATTCCTCGATAGAACAAGCCTTAGCAGGTTCAGATGAGATTGGTTCGGTTCAAAATCAACTTTCTTCAGAAGGGCTGTCGTTGGGACAATATTAGAATTATTATGTCACGGAAAACAGAGCAGAACAGAGCAGGGAACAACGAGGGTAGGAAGACAGCAACGGATGGGATGTCACTGTTTTCATGGAGAAGTGTGACTCTGCCTCTCCTCTGTTTTCTTTGACTTCCTCCTCCTCCTGCCTTTATAGGCAGCAGTTATTAATATCTATCAACCCAAAGTGATTCGATCTAGTAATTAATGTGTATTTAGATTTACATCGAGACCCGGATTGAAACCCCCTTGAAATTATCGGAACGCTTTTGGCGTAATTATTCACTCCGTGTGCTGCCAGGAGTTCATAGAACTCCAGGAATTAGTCGAGCGAAAATCGAATACCTAAAATTAACAAAAAAAATAAAATATATTAATATTTATTTGGGAGGCGAAAAAGGAGTGCACTATTACGATACATATTAAAATATTTCGAATTTAAAAGGTCAGGATTTTATTTTGGTTAATGAAACTTTTATGTCTCTTTATTTAATTTTTATTTTCCTCCTAAATTTACGAATCTCCTTTATATAGCAAAAAAGGTAAATAAATAAAGAGTATAGGAAATTTCACTATTCAAAATCGAAATTGAAATATCTAAGTCCAAATCCCAAATAAAAATGTGTGTAATTGCATTACGTTTTAATTTAAAAATGGTTATTTGAATTTATAAGGTAAGTGTTAGAAATATTTTATTATTTAGGAAATAAAAAAAATCAAATATGATTGTTATGGTAGTTATTATCATAATTTAAAGAGTTAATAATAAAAAATTTTAACTTTTTATATTTTAATAATTCTAACATGAATTTTTTTCCTTAACTTAAAAATGTACAAACTTTTGATTTGATAATAATTTTAGCACATGGTCAAATTTCCCGTTAATTTGGACGGAATCAAGGCCATAGAGAGCACTGACGATCCTAATTGGAGGGAGAGCGCCGGCTACCCCAATCGGGAGGATGGCCGTAATCGATGCTCCCACCCCTTGGAATCGGGAGAACCCTCAAATTGGGAATTCTCTTGATTCCGGTGGGTGGAGTCACAACCCCTGCCATCACCCCCTGATTGGGGTCACCGGGGCCCTCCACCCGACTAAGATTGCCGGCGACGTCTGTGGTCTCAATTCCGTCAAGATTAACGAAAAACTTGACGCCGTACTAGAATTGTTATCAAATCGAAACTTTGTGTCTTTTTAGATTAAGGAAAAAAGTTCGTGCTATAATCGTTAAAATATGAAAAAGTTTGTAATTTTTTTTGTTATTAACCCTAATTTAAATTGTGATTGAGTTTATGATTTTATTAGGTAAGTGTCTAATTATTATGGTGCAATTAGATAGTTAGATTTCAATTTCATGATTTTCTTTTTGTCATTAGGCTGGTCTTTTTTGGCCCAAATTAGGTTGGTTGATTATGTGATTTCTTGACTTGCCCATTTTAATAACGTTGTCTTTTTTTTTCTTTTTTCTTTTTTTGTGGTTTTAGTCCATGAACGACCATATTTATCTTCTACGTATCTCGACTTTCCTTCTCTTATATTGAATTTCGTCATGATATTAGAGTAGGTTAATTGAGACGTGTCCACTGCGATTATCAATTCAGGCAAGCATTTTCTTTTGTCATGTACATGTATAATCACATATTTCACCTCTGTTTAAAAGGAAAAAAAAAGAGCGAAGAGCTTCCTCTAGGAGTAAATGAAAAACTCTCTTTGTTTACTGTCGTGATATCAGTGATGGAGTAACTACTCCATCAGTCAAATCAAAAAGCTACGAAGTTGACCTTTTGTTGCAATAGGAACGTTTGGGCACTCCACGTTCATCTTGAGAGGGGTGTTAAGAGATACTCTTATCATTTAGAAAATCAAAAATCCATGCCGCTTCATTTACCAGTTTCATGTGCTACATTACTAACCTTTCCTGTACTTCATTTACAAACCTCCTTTGTAAAAATAATAAATAAATGATACAGGAAGTTTTACTATTGAGAATCGAACTCGAGACTTTTAGGTTCCAAACAAGTGATGTATAATTGCATTACTTTCTCTTCCTCATTTTGACAATGATTTGTATTTACAAGATAAGATACGGCTTTACTATCTCGTTTGTTAATTTTATTTTGGTGAATTCATGTCTTTTTGAGAAAAATTTTCTATATTTATATATATATTTTTTATGGGGATTAGTTTTGCATTGAGGCGAATTAGGATAGGGATGTTATCATGGGAATCTACAAAGAAAAAGCATATGGAGACATTTTTCCGTCATTCCGAATTGCCATGTAGCACAACAAAGAGCCAATAAAAGCGCATTTTGAACGAGGGGAAGACTCTTCATACACATAGGCAAACCCACTCTTCGGAGAAAATTTTAAATAATCATACCTCATAATGATGTAGTGAGGAAAAATCAATAAGTTCTTCATGGGGCGTATGACAATTTGGGGAACGTGCCAATATATCCATCTAATAATAGGCTTTGCAGCGATTTCCTTAATGGTAGATATTTCTACGAATACTAAACAGATCAGATGTTGCAGAGAGAACACGATACCAAACCAGAGGGAAGTCGCTATGGACCTATGGATAGTTTAGGATAACTCCTTCCATTGCTTGCATTGGAATAGGATTCCAATGAATACTTGTTTAGAATAGAATAAGAAGGATTTGTTGCTTACTAAAAGAACGGGTGAAGCCTTGCTTCAAGAAGAAAAAGCGAGCTTCAATTCAGAAAGAAGAAAAAGAAGACAAATTCCATCGAGTGTGAAAACATGGAAACCAGAAGCAAATAAATAATCTATAATGATAATTTATCGAGAATTTTGGTTCAACGTTCAAAGAAAGAATCATTTCACAGATCATAGCTTCCAATTTCTTCTACCGTTTGGCCAAATTAAATATATATATATATATATATACGCATCTAAAACGACAACTCAATATTGATTGAAAATTAAACTTTTATGTATTAATTTTTTTTGGTAATTAAAAGATGCAGATTTGATATTCGTTTTGAAACTACTCATATCTCTTAATTAGTTATTATAATTTATATTTTTTTATATTATACTCCTGAACTATTCTTATAACCGAAGATTTATTTTGGTAGATACATGTTTGAATTTTACTAATTGGATTTTTAGATTATCTCAATTGCGATTGGACAAACAATAAATAAGAACGAAAGAAATTCCGCACATGGTAGGGGGCCACGTGTTGAGTGCCGATGGATTCCTGCCTCAATAAACGAGAGAGCTCTTGTCCGATGGGGCCTGCGACGTCGCACGATGCCTTTTGCCCTACAGCTCCCCATGGTCTGCTCGCAAGTTGCAGCTTGACGTGGCATTATGCCCCATAAAAAAAGCGCGATACATGAGTATGTGTTTTTTTCCCCCCCTCGATTTTCCCATCATTTACGGAAATTTCAGAATGTCAAGTATCTCTGAAGAGTTTCGATTGAGCTAAATGAGCTACTTTTTCATTGAATCGTTGAATGCAAGATATACACTGTATAATAATCTGTTAAGGGCATGTAAATCCCATAAGAATAGGAAGAAATAATTCTATCCTAAATTAGTATACAATACAAGGGAAAAATCGAAAATATCCCGTGAATCACGAAAATACTTGTAATACTCCCTCCAATTTGGAGAAATGAAGATTACGAATTCCCAACTTGTTGAGGAGAAATTGAAATCTGTCACGTCTGAGCACCTTGGTGAAGATGTTTGCCGGCTGGAGTCGCGTTAGGATGTGAGCAGTAGTGATGACATTAGACTGCAAATGTTGATGAATAAAGTGGCAGTTTATCTCGATATACTTGGTGTGTTCATGAAAGGCTGGATTAGATACAATGTGTAGCGTAACTTGGTTGTCACAGAATAATCGTTTAGGAGCCTGATGAGTGAAACCCAAAGAGGTTAATACGGAACGCAACCATAGCAACTCACTAACTGTGGTATCCATTGCACGATACTCAGCTTCAGTGGAGGACCGAGAAAAAGTGGTTTATTTCTTAGTCTTCCAAGAAATAGGACTACCATCGAGAGTGACGAAATATCCCATGATTGAGCAACGAGTAGTTGGGCATCTGGCTCAATTGGAATCACAGAATCCCTCCAATAATAAGGAAGATGGACGAAGAAAAATTCCCTAGCCCATATATTGCTTCAAATAACGTAGAATATGAATAGTAGCATCCCAATGGTCTCGTCGAGAATTTTGCATAAATTGCAACAGTATATGAACCGATAGCTTAAATCGGGCCAAGTGATGGTCAAGAAAATAAGTCTTCCAACGAGATGTCTGTACTAAGCCGAGTCAGAGAGAGGTGAGCCAAACTCTGGATTGAGTCGATGTTCCTGCTCTATTAGGAAGTACGTTGCATACTACACTCTGTGAGAATATTCAGGGTATATTTTCTCTGACAAAAGAAAAGACTGGAATCATGACAAGTGATATCAATCCCCAAGAAGTATGTGAGAGACCCGAGATCCTTGATGCGAAAACACTTATGAAGATACTTTTTGAAAGTAGCACCCTGAGTGGCATCATTACCGGCCAAGATGAGATCACCTACATATACCAGAACAACTTGAAAATTGGGGCCTTCGAGAATATAAATAGGGAATGATCGGCTTGTGACTGAGAAAAATCATAATTAATAAGACAATTGGCAAATTTAGAGTACCAATTTCAAGAGGCTTGATGAAGACCATAGAGAGGCTTCTGCAGGTGGCATACTTGACCGAGACGTGTGGAAGAGAAACCAGGAGGCAACAATATATAAACTTCCTCATCTAAGCCACCATGCAGAAAAGCATTATAAACGTCCATCTGGTGTAGTTCCCAACCACAAGCAACAACCACGGCTAGGAAGCAACGCATGGTGACAAGTTTTGCAATCGGGGCAAATGTCTCACGAAAGTCGATGCCTTCCACTTGAGTGAAACCTTTGGCTGCGAGACAGGCCTTGAAGCGCTCAATAGACCCATTTGCCCGTTGTTTGATTTTGAACACCCATTTGCAATCGATAGGGTGTTTGCCTAGGGAGGGTCGTGACTGTCCAAGTACCACTATGCTCTAAGGCCCGAATTTCTTCGACCATAGCAAGACGCCAATGTGGGTCATTTACTGCCTGTCTATAAGTTCTGCACTCCATGTCATAATCAATTTCAACTAAAATGAATCGTTAAGAGCATAATAACCCAAGAAATTCTCAATGGGATGAGAAATACCCGAGGAAGACACTGGAGTGGGTTGTGAAGGGGGCCTGTCTTGTCGGGCATTATAGCAAACAAAACCATTCAGGTACTTGGGGCGAAGAGCAACTCTTAGCGGCAAATCAAGGCTGTAATTCTCTATAGGATCTCGATTAACAAAGCGGGTCGAGCTGTCAGAGGTGGATCGAATCGGGTTACCAGCGGTAGAGTTGATCGAGCTGCTACAGGTGGAGCGGATTGGGTTGCAAGAGGTGGAGTGGATTGGACTGCCAGTGGTAGAGTGAATCAGGCTGCTTGATGAAGATTGGGTCGGATTGGGCGAGGGATCCAACTCGGTTGGATCCGAGTCATCGGAGTAGCCTCAGTTGGACTGGAGGCATCGGACCCAGCTGGAAGCTCCCCCGATCGTATGAACAGAGGCCCGGATTGACCAAGGAATTCAATTTGTGAGTTCCCAGAGTCTGTAGGAAAAGAGCTGAACGGAAATTGATCAAACGTTGGGCTGTTAAGGATTAGGTAGATTTTTTCCGTCAGTTGGTTGTAATTGTTGATGAGATCTAGCGCTCGGATACTGGCCTGGGAAATCCTTATTGTCTTAATTTATTATGGAGTAGAATTTCATCATAGATTTAAGATGTTCTCATTCTCGATTATTATTGGGTTCACGATGAAATACAATTAGCAAGTGGTAAATGATGCTTACAGTTTAAGATAGCAAACTGCAATTGTATTTGGTTTTCTCCGATGATTTCTCTTGCATTCCTTTGTAGTTTGCTTGGCGATAAACCGTTTGTTTCGTTCTTGTGATTTTTCAATCGGGCATTTTTTCCTTGTATTTGTTTTTACTGATTAATAAGGGGCCCACTTATCTGCCTGTGCAAAACAAAAAAAAGAAATATTCGGTTAGTTGGGTCCGACTATGCTTATTAAAGATGTTATTCCACTTGACATAATTTTTAATGTCAGTGGCTAATTGAATAAACAATTCAATGGAGGGAAAAATAATGAAGTACTCCGCGGGACATAAATTATGAATTTAATTATTCGTCCTTTTCTTCTTCCATTAAACCTAGCTAGAAATTTTTTTTCCTTAACATCATGCTGACTCTCCAACAAGCAATATCTTTTTTTTTTTGGTATCAATAACGTTTAATCACACATAATTATAGTAAAAAAATTTCGTATAACGGTTTGTGAACGGTCTTAATTACGATGAATAATTTCAGTGTATGTGAATATTCATACATGACAAATGCACGTGGTAACTCCATCCTGAACTTAGAAACTTTACTATTTTACATTGTGTAGAAAAATATATTATCGCATTACATATCGAAAATCTTGACGTACATTGAGTTGGATATTGTTAAGTTGAACAAGTTGTTCTAACACACTCCCACGCATTATATATATATATATATATATATACACACACTTCTCGACTTATATATATATATATATACTTCTCTACTGGTGACCAGATGTGTTGATGTAATTGATTATCATTGCATGACTTCATTTTCAATTAGGCTGTATGACAAAAGAATGAGACTAGGGTTTTGCCAAGTTTTCCATAATTGATTATATAAAATAAATATAATCAAGTTTCTATCATTTCCACACAGTTGTAATAGTATATATGATCAAGTGGGTATTATTAAAAGAGTCATAATAATATTCGATCAACCTGGTACATGCTAGAGGCGTTGTGAATTTTTAAATAGTGAATTTTTAAATACGTGACACATCATCATGATGGATTGTTAATTACTTATTATGCTAGATGCTTATCCCCAAAAAAAAAAACTTAGGGCAGCGCTAAATCCACACCTCATATGACTAGAGCCACCCCTTTGATGGTAAATGGTTAATATTATCCTTAAAAAATAGGGTCCTACAAGATTGGATTTTATAAACTATAAAGAGATAAAATATAATTTTATCCATTTACCATAGAAGGGGCGGCCCTAGCCATATGAGGTGTGGATTTAGCCCCACCAAAAAACTTATTATGCTAGATTACAACTAGATATCATCAATGATAAGGCTTTAGAATATCAACCGTTTGTAATCTTTTACTTGACTTGAGTATGTCCTCCACTTAATAATATATAAAATTTTTTACTGATGGATATTATAAGTCATTTAATTAATTAATCTTCAAAGAGAAAAAGTTTGGCCCATTTGGGCATCTATAACCTCCATGAAAATAGGAGTTGTCATTTGAATATATTAAAGTTTTGGCGGGTTCTTCCTTGTCAATTGTCCATGTTCTTTCTTTAGTTCATATAAAGTTAAAGTATGTGATTATTTATTTTTGGGTTCACTTGTGTCCAAATAAAAAATATAATGCCAACGCATGAGAATCTGTGAGGAGATTATGTGACCACTGAAATGTTTGTCCTACCAAATTAATATATAATCTTAAGGGAAACTTAATGCATACGATTTATAAGAAGAAAGGTACCCTGGAAGTATCTGATATTTCAATTAAGGGCAATGTCATTCTCTGCTTTTTTCTTTTTATAGGTTAGAAACGCAATGAAACACTTTAGTGATAACATGAAAAGATATCATGGAATATTATGCACACAAGTCAACCCTTGCTTGTGGATTTATTTTAACCTAATCAAATAAACTGTCTCCTTCATAAAATAAATAAATAAATAAAAAGTTGCCAGAATTTAGTCTCCAACTCAGAAAAAATCCATCGTCCTTGACATCAAGCAACGACTTATTATGGATACATGAACTCAGTTAAGATTGCTATTAACTTGGAGAAGTGTGCGCGGATCAAGCTGCGAAACCCGGACCCGAAATAATGTCTTTCCAACAATTGGGCTAACCCAGCCCCTATCTTCTTTACTAAATTCTTGATATTGAATAACCTCAACGAGTTTAGCTTACTAGTAAAGATGAGCATAAACAATCACTCCATCCCATATTTGTAACCCCTTGAGGCCACCTGCCATCCCGGGGGTCGCGGGGGTTCTCGGGATCCAAGGATTAGTCTTACATAGCCTAGATACCCCCAGTTAACAAAAACAAGAGTCAAAATCAAAATCTTGATGCCGAATGTTCTATTGCTCTTGCTTACCACTGCAGGAAAGGACCTAGGATTTTGGTCGAGGGGTGCGAGTCTTCAGGGGGGGCAAAAGGGAAAGTAACTTTGCCGGTTAGGAGAACGAACATAAGTAATTTCACAAAAAATGATAGAAGATAATTTTTTATATAACGTCAAAATTTAAGGGGGGCAACTGCCACCCCAACCCCTCGGTTCATCTTTCTTATCAGGTGAGGACGTGCGCCACTACACTCACTCGCTTTTTTCTCTTCTTAATTATTCTAGTGTCATGTATGTCCCTATTGTTATTTGTTGGCAATTTCTATTTTATACCCAATTTTTTTTTCTTTTGGGGACATTTGGTTTGAGTATTGTTAGATTATAGGGAATATAAAGATTGGAGGGAAAATTTAATTATGGACCTTTTTCCAAGA
This sequence comes from Punica granatum, assembly GCF_007655135.1. Lineage (NCBI taxonomy): Eukaryota > Viridiplantae > Streptophyta > Magnoliopsida > Myrtales > Lythraceae > Punica > Punica granatum. Next base: position 24,356,095 of record NC_045134.1, on the reverse strand, counting down.
TTAAGAGTTGAAATGTGAGATTGTTGGTTGGATTACAAGGAATATGAGTGATAATATAATATATAATTTATTTTTATACAGATGATTGTGGGTTCCATAACCGTAATTACCGTTTCAATCTAACAATTTCGCATGTTTTGAATGCAGAGTTTTTACCGATCATAACTGTAAAGTTCTAACTCGAGCGAATAATTACAATAAATAGCTTTTACAATTTTTACAAACAAACACCGTAAAATAATATGTAAAATTTGAACTTTACATTATGAAGTTCAAACATTACATCAAAACAAAGGTCCCTTGATATTCCTAAAGATTCCGAGTCCTTTACCGTAAGTGCACTTTGTGTGTAGTTGGAGAATCAATCAACTTGCAGCAGTTCTTTCTCTATTTTATTAGGTTTATTATTTGTGGATACTTCCATCGATCACTTGTTTTTGTCTTCTAGAATGCAAGAACATATTTTTTTTTCCTTTATTCATTTCGACTTTATTAGTTTTCCATTACGGATCCTTAATTTGACATGAGCTTCCTTTTCTTTATGGATCAATAGATTTTTTTTCTAGAAGTACGAGGTCTGGCATGAGATTAATTTCCACCTGACTCAGACTATCAGGTAGATTAATTTCCTTAGATTTTGGACAGAAAGTTGCTACAATTGTTAATCTACATATGAATTTGTATATCTAATTTGTTTTTCCTTTCTTATTATAAAGGTAATAAAAAATTTGGTCAGGATATAATGAAGTGCGTGTAGCGCATGCAACTCTCTTTTATCCAAAGATTAATAAAATTTGTCCAGGATATAATTAAGTGCGTGTAGCGAAATATGTATATGGTTATAGTTAGTTAGACGTAGGGTTGAGGTCACACCCAAAAGATCAAATATGATTTTCCTTTGGTTAAAACGCGTATGATTTGATTATATAGATTAGATATAAATTTAATTTTGTGATGAAGAGCACCGCTCGACCTTTTCCCCCTTCATTATTATTATCATTTTTTTTTCCAGCTTCACGGTTTGCCACGCTGACTTCGTTAGCTGGGAACAGGAGAGTGAGACACACAAAATGCATGGAAATAATAATAATAATAATAATAATAATAAGGAAGAAGAAGACATTCATGCATATTAAGACATCTAGACGAGTTCTGGTAGCGTGACAACGCCTTCCCCGCCTTGGATGCGCATGGGCTCCACAGCGTATTGCACATCCAACGGTGGGCAGGCACCTTGTCACGCGGACATAGTGTTTCATATTAAAAAATTCCTATACATATAATCTCATATATCATGAGAAGTTATTCATACTCCATATTTTATTACTCATATTCATATATCTCTCGATGTGACTTTATACCATCATGTACTAGCTAGAGCATATTTATTTCAAGAATAATGTCAAATTAAAATATACGGTATGTCATAACATTGTAATCATTTCTGACTAGATATACGCACGCCATAAATGTACAATATTTCATCTTCAATCTCGCTGGTATCGAATCCAGTTCCAACATCGTTTCAAGGAGAGCTACGATGTTCTCGATCTCAAACATCAACCCAATTCACAAATATGCTATGCCGATAAGAAGAACAAAATTTATGTATCAGTCAATCATTGTCATGCCTGCGTGCGCTAACTCGAAAAGACTAATCATGATCACTTGCAAAACAAATACTTTTTTTTCCTGAATAAAACAAATACTACATACATTTAGACACGGTTCAAAGAGGAATTTTCCCTTTTCTAAGGATAGCGTGGAGATTACAGACACAAGTGCGCGCGCGCACACATATATACACTAGTAGGATTACCCGTGGCATATACGGGAAAATTAATAAATAAAATCATGCATATATAATGAAAAACATATATTACTTGCTTCATAATTAAATTCTATTTTAATTTAATTCAATAATTATAAAGTATTTGAAAATTTTGACAATTCAATATCCTTATTAAGAATGCATGATGTATTCTTCGATCGACTCTTATTGTATCATTATATTGATTCATCTTATCCGTAATATTGTTGGCTTATTCAAATTCCATAAGTAACAATTCATGTTTAAATACTTTATAAATCGACGTATAAGATTGAATTAAGAGCAGAGATAAGACTCATCTTGTACTACTACTACCACTAATTACATTATCCTTTGAGAAATATTCTGCGGAAAAATTCCACTTTTTCCTCCCCCTTTAAATTTTTCGGTTATAAAACTTTTAAAGTCGTTGTTGTACATAAAACAATATTATCAAAGACGGAAAGCAGAATTGTTTATACTATTGTGAGAATCATGAAAATGTTTCAAAGAACCTACTATAAATTTGGGTTTGTAGTGATGGGACCTTACTTTGCTTTGAAAAAAAAAGAAAAAGAAAGAAAGAAAATTACTTTTGCATTTTATTTTATTTTTCATATGTATATATTATAAGAGGGAGGTTTCTGAGATATGTCAGTTGTAGATTGAGAAAGACGAAACAATTATATTATTACGCGAGAAGTGAAACCAGGTCCCGGGGGCGAGTGCAGATTTTTTTTCTCCACTCGCCACATTTTTTTGTATTTTCAGATCTTTTTCTTTTTCTTTTTCTTTTAATTTTACATTTTCTTTATTGTATTTCAATTTGGCCCAAGCAAAGTACTAGGTAATCGGATCGACCCGTTATTGTTGGTAATCAGGTTGACACGTTAGGCCAAATAAATTGATCGTTATAGTAAGATAAATTATTATTATTATTTATTTTTAAAAATACATATTTTTTTAATTTTTTTTAAGTTTATCCCTATCTTTAAAGTTTTCAAATCTGACCCAAATAAGATACTAGATAATACGATCAACTAGTTAGGCCAGTTGATCTGGTTGTTATAGTTGGATCACTTATTTTCAAAAAATCCAACTTTTATTTAGAAAACTTAGAATAAAATATAAGAAGTGAAACCAGGTCCCGTTCTAGGACTTACGGGCGAGTGGAGATTTCTTTCTCCACTCGCCACTTTTGTTTTTGTATTTTTAGATTTTTAGATTTTTTGTTTTCTTTTAATTTTACAATTTCCTTATTGTATTTCAATTTGGCCTAGGTAAAGTATTAAGTAATCCAATTGACCCCTTATTGTTGGTAACCCGATCGACGCGTTAGGCCAAATAACTTGATCATTATAGTCTGACAAATTATTATTATCTTTTATTTTTTTAAAATATAGTTTTGTAATTTCCATTTTTTTAAGTTTCTCTCTTTCTTTAATGTTTTCAAATTTGACCCAAATAACATACCGGATAATCTGATAGACCCGTCAGGCCAGTTGATCTAGTTGTTATAGTTGGACCATTATTTCCAAAAAATATCTTCATCCCCAACTTTATTTAGAAAACTTAGAATAAAATTGGTATCAAAGTACCAGATATATCTAAATTAAGATAGATGTAATATTTTATTTTTTCAAATTTTAGGTTGTGACCGGGGAACTTTTTATCTCTTATCTATCTCTCTCTCTCTTTATCTTCTTCCTTTTATCCAGTGCTTTTAACCCCTCTAACAATGTAGAGATGTAACTCGATTGACAGTTATGTTTAGACCACTTATTTTAAAGTTCCTTTTTATGTATGTTTTCTCTATTACGTGCAATTTTTTTCTATTTTTTATGATTACTATATATAGAAATAATGTCACTTAAGGAAGCAAACATTTAGAATTCACAACTAAATATAACATCATATTTTTTGTCGATTTGATGTGGAAGCTTTTCTCCCTTTTTTTTTATCACCACTATAGGATTAGACACCATGCATTTTACAATATTCTCCTCATCTATTTTACCTTTCTAAAGAGTTTTGTGTAGACGTTATACTTTGTTTTCCTTTACAAATTTTCATTAATAGTCAGACTTTCTTTATTTTTATTGTATCCTTCTTAAAAAAGTATACTAATTATACACATACTTTTTTGAATTACAAAGAATACTTTTTCTTCCTTTATCCATACGAGAATACCTAAAGATGAAAATTAATTTCGTTGTTAATGTAATTTTTATAAATTTATAAAATGAAAGCGTTTCATTTTCTTAAAGTACATCATGTTCTATTTGACTTAACATTGAGTCAACACCATTTAACGCATTCAAGACACACTCCGTGAAATAACAATAATAATATCATATATGATAATATGAATTATATATATGCAATTGAGTTTTAAGCTGAAACTCGCATTTAAAAATTAAGAAGAAAATATTGGCACATAAGAGGATTGAGTTCCGCCGTATATTAACTTAAAATTTTAGATCGAACATGCACCAAAAGATTTATCCCTCATTAAATCTCTTAAAAAATATAGAATAAACTTAACTGAATTGGCATGATAAATTGTAATAAATTTCAACAAATAGAAAGGTCTTACATTCAAGTTTAGTTCAATAAAAAAGTCAATAAAGAGAATGACTAAATAATGATCATGACATTAATAATATATTGAAAAAGTTTTATATATTTGAATGAGTCTATATAAAAAGAACGCATTTAAAGATAATATATAATTATAGATATAACTAGTCTTTTATTCCGTACGTTGCACGGGTTCATTATCTCACACCTATTATCATTTTTATGAAAATTACTCACATTTTTAACAAAATATTTCTTATTAACAAAAATAATGATTAATTGGAATTCAAAACAATAATTTTCAATAACATTAGACTAAGTATATATAATCCAATAGTAATGTTGAGACTAATTGTCTTATTCAATATGTATGAATTATATATCTATTAAATCATTAATATGTTACAACGATTTATCATGGATAATCCGTTCATGCATTTACTAATTTGCAATTCTATTTTTGCTCTAAAAACATTGGTATGTGGGCTTTTAATTTTCACATGTTAGTTATATTTCTTTAATTTTTATAAATCATAAATTCATAAAATTAGTGATTTATGATTAATTCTATTTTTAGATGACCTTAGTATCATTAAATTAGTGGCTTGCAATAAATTCCTTTTCTTTTAAAATTATATAAACAATCAATTTTTTTTTCTTTTAGCGTGTTATCTATTGTAATGTACTTTATCATTATCAGAGTTATATAATTTATTTAGATCTTTAAAAAGCAAAATTGCTTTAAATTCATTTAGTTAATTTTTTGTTGATAAGTGGGACAACATTAATTAAAATTTGTTATATTTATGAAATTATGCATTGTTATTTATATAAATTGATTTTTAGCTAATTACATATATCTACATATAATATTCTATCCAGAATCAATTTTCATATTTATTATCACTTATTAATAATTTTCTAAATTATATTAGTTTGCAAGACCTTGCTCTTATATACATTAAACAATATATTTTACTATATACTGAGTGTGGACATCTGTATACTACAATTAATATATCAATTTGTAATTATATAAGTAATTTAAAATTATATGTTATATATCAGACGTTTATTGTGGCTAAAGTAATGAAATATGAATTTTTTGAATTTTTCTCAAATTTTATAATGATATTAGAATGTTTTACCAAAATTATTTATTGATAAAGCAAATTGACAATTCTAAACCTGATAAGTGTAACCCTATTAGTTGCTTTTGGGAGTTAATTTTACTTATATATAATTTTTTGTATTTTTTAAATATATAATCTGTAAAAAAAATTCTAACTATAAGCAAGAAAAGAAGGGCACAAATGAAGTATGGGTTATTTGTACTAAAAAGTACCACGTTATGTTTTAATTATTTTATAACTATTGTTTCAAATATTTGAATTTATATGATAAGATCAGTTAAAAATAATAATGATATTTATTTTATAACGAGAAGTTTATTCTTCAAAGACCCATGAATACTCTAGATTTATTGTCTTATAATATTATAATCACTTAAAAATAAGTAGGTATAAAAAATAATAATTTCTTAATATTATATCTATATAATATATCATTTTAGATAAGTTTTGGCCCCATGGCAAAGTGCAGTTATGTGTACCCTAGTAGGGCATGAAATGATAAACTTCGACAATGACAGTTGTAGTCCAATCGCTTGCAAGTATTATAAGAGAGTGTACGTCTCTCACTATTCTATACCCTTTTGTATGATGTCATTATTTCTTCTCTCAATCAGAAGAGAGAACCCTGAGTCTAGCTAGGACAATAAAAAAAATCTTAAATAGCTAATAAAAGATTATGGGTAGTCCCATAATTAGTATCGAATTTGAAATTTTTTTATTACCAGCAAAAACGTGTACCACTATGCTACCCACTTTCATGATGCAACTATTTTAGTTTTTATAGATCAGTTGATGTTGAGGAAATTATAACACAACGAAACTATATGAAAGATAAAAAATTTTTCTCATAGACAATCAGTGATTAGGGGTGGGCATGGGACAGTTTTTAGTGTAAACTGGAACTGTTTCTAATTTTCGGTTCAAAAATTTCAGTAACCGTAATCATAATCGTATCATAATAAAAAAACCGTCTCGAAATAAAACCAATTTCAGGTTCGATTAACCAGACTGAACCTAATCAATATTGAGAAAATAAAAAAAATTTCTAAAATCAAGACCTTAACGGACTCCAATCCCTTCATAAAAAATTTACACATCACAATGACAAAAACGGGATTAGCCAATTGAGGATTTAGATTATATTGTTAGACATTTATTTATAATTATAATTATAATATTATATTATATATATAAAATATATAGATCAGTATGTAAAAGTGAAATGGGAATAGCCGAATTAAAATTAGGGACTCAAAGACAGATTCTACTGACTTTTATATTATATGAACATTAATAATAATAATATAATTATAATATATATTTGAGACATGACGGTTAACTGCGGTTTCTAATTTTGAAAACCGCAGTCATCCCGTAACTAGTTTTCCCTTCAAATTCTCGAACCAGATTATTCCCATAACCGATTAATTCGGTCTTTTTGATACGGTTCGAAATGGTTTTACAGAACGGTTCGATTTTTGGGATTTTTTGCACAACCCTATCAGTGATTGATTATTAATCTAGAATTGGCAAAAAAAAAAAAAACACCTCAAGAAATTAGACGCAACGTAAGCATATCCAATGGGGTGAAATGCATCCATAAGTCAAGAATTTCGTATTTGGTCGTCCAAAAGATATCTTGGTTTTATCCCGCGAAGCGAAGGCTGGACAATTCCGGCGGGGTAAATCAACTATCATAGATTATGGATCTTACCATGCTTGCAGCAAGCTATGTACACGACTTCTCGAAGGGACACTTTTATAACTCAAGGAACCCTCTGAAAATTAGCTAGGATCCGTCACTAATCATCGATATGGCTTTCGGCCCGACCGAATTATAGAACGAGCTCGACTTTTGCATGGCAAAAAATGCAAGAGGCTATAGTAGAGAAAACATGACAGAACCGTGCGACCATTGGGTTGTACTTTGAGATTTTAACAATTAATGTTAAGTCAGAAACAGTACTAAAATCATTCTCATCGTCGTCGTCGTCGTCAATACTTACAAAAAAAAGAAAAAAGAAAAAGAAAAAAGAAAAATCAGGGACACAGCTTTATTGCTGTCTTCTTTTCTTTCTTCTGCGTGCAGCCTCCCGTTCTCATCTTCAATCGGGAATCTTTCGTACCCCAGAAAGGGTACAGACGCTATCTAAATATGGTACTACGCTGCATACATTTGCAGATATAGTGCACATGAGAGTCCTTCACGGATCATACGCCTCGAGTGGAAATTTCTACCCGATTCACTGCATGCACGGTTCATGAACGATTTGTATCACCAAACCCTAGCTACTAAAAGCTTATGAAATGGTAATTGTTTCCTTTTGTCGCTCTCCTATATACATACATACATACATATATATATATATATATATATTTTCTCGCTCTGCACCATGACTACCTCACTTAATGGACTCTTGTTGGTTCAGGTTTCATGATGTCGCTTGGTTTACTAAGGGATAACACCTTTTCAATTATATATTTTTCTCTATCTAAAAATACTTGAACTGAGACCAACGGAAACCAACCTATATTGATTTTCCTTTTTTCTTCAAAGACTGATTAGAGGATTGCAAAAATTTACTAAGGAGTTAGGATGTTTGTTGGTTTACTTGAATGATAGATTCATTAGAAGAAAAAAAATAAGAAGAGAAAAAGGCTTTTCTTTTGAGATCTAAAGGAGGATGGAGCTCAAATACGGAGAAATCAAAGAATAGAGAAACAAGGCAAGGCAACTCCAATAATATCGCTAAATAAAATGGAACCGGACGGAACATAACATAAAACAGAGTTTGGGCTTTGGCCCTAGTGTTTGGCCTCGAGCACAATCCAAAATGTATTGATTGATTGATGACTGGAGAAAAAGGCTTCGTTTCTAAGCCCTGAATTGGCCAGTCTAGCTTGCTAGTTATAAGTCTCAATTGCACAGAAATGCAAATCCATAATATCAGTTACCAAGTTAAAAAAAAAAAACCCATAATATAAATCCTCTTCTACTAAATCACTCTTTATCACTATCTCTAGTTTCATCCTTAATAACATGAATCAATAATTTCTCCTAAATCCTCCTGTATCACTATTTATAATTTATATCAGAAAAGTGAGTTTTGCTGGTCACTTCAAGTGAAAAGGACCCATGCAAGATACAGAATCATTTAGATTTTTCGTATCAAACTCTGCCTCGCATCAGGAAGAAAGTCTTATGTGTAACATGTATAATAACGTGATACATGTCATAAGTCAATAGTTTTTCCACACGAGTGGTCAGAAATTTGTGATATAATATTATTTTATAAAACAATAAAACTTTTATCGAGTGTTATGAAACAATACTAACGTGATATATCCATGACACATGAGCCTGGCTCCTTATACTTTCCAACAATGAAACCCCTTAGTTCTCATGGAGTTTGTTACTTCTAGGGTTTGTTAGGTTTTGGCCATTTGGAGGGTCCTAGGGGAAAAGATTTCACCCTCCTTTTTAACGGTTTCTGATTTGGTTTCACACGAGAGTGGTCCCAAACTAATAAGGCATAAATAAGCTAACAAAGGATCACATGGGCAACCCCTCCTTGTGTATTCTAATGGCACAAAATGGCAAAATTGGCCATATATATTGGTTTAAAACAACGCCCCCCCAGAAGAATCCACAAAAGGCAGTAGAGTGAGGGGCCCATCACCCTCCATATGGCCAACAATCCCTTTGGTAACAATTCAATTTTGGCATATATACCATTCCTAACTTTCTTGAGGCTTCCTTCCATAAGCCTTTGTTAGATGTTATGGACTTGCCTATACCCTCAACCATGAAACGCTTTTCACTTGAGATTTCCAAGAGAATGTAATGGAATAATCGATCCTTTCTGCGTGGGCTCCGCGAGATAACGAAGGTGCCGTTCTTTTCCTGCCTGACAGTGTGTACGTGGAGCTCTAGTCATCGACTGTTCTCTGCACATCGTTCGGCATCACCCTTCCCCCAATTATGAATCAAAATTACATAACTGCCCTCGCCATCGGCGCCTCTATTTCGGTCTGGTAGTGGGTAACTATTGGGTTATGAGATTACAGTGAAGTCTTGCCCAGTATGAATCTCAGCATCATAGGACTGTCTCTCTTTAGCACACTGCACTGATATATGCTTCATTCAGCAGTATCGGGGCCTTCAATGAAAAACAAGAACAACTGAGGTTTTATGATGCCAATATTGACACAAGGGGTATTCCTCTGGCCCGTCTAGTTTATGGACGGTTTACTAGTCGACCCTCACTGTTACATTAGTTTAGGGACCACTCCAAAGTGCTGATTTGACAGGAGAAAGGAGTCTCTAAATTCTCCATGAACTGGATGGGTGAATTTCTCGATACAGAAGAGGCGAATCACGAAGAGAGAAATTACTCAAGAATTGTTACTGTAAAAGGATGGCTACATCAAATCTGCTCTTATTTACAATAACGAAGTTACAATGCTGTCTGATAGAAAAGGCTTTGCAGCTTAGTAAGACAACAACATAATTCATGGACCGGAGGAACATGTGATTCATTTTTCATTTTCGTTTTTCTCTGTCCCTTCTCAGCAACACTTTCTGATAATGGAAAAAGGGAATATTGGAAGTGTCTCTTTGATATGCAACAAACATTCAAAATTAGGATGATGAACGGCTGAATTGAAGTGATCAAACGGGCAAGACGAAATAATAGACTTGGCATAAGAGGAACAAACAGGACATGGTTCTTTTTTTTTTTTTTTTTTTTTTACTCTAAGATTTTTGACAACTGCTTCTAATTGCTGGGTCCAAACCCGGCGAGAACTAAACAAGAATGAAACTCCGAAAGCACGGAGAAATTTTCACGCATTACCTATGACAGACACATCTGTAGTGGTATGCACTATTAATTGGGTCGTTGCCTTCGACTGGGACTTGCTCTGCTCTGCATCTGTACTTGCATCCTCTGCATTCATTGTAAGTGCAAGTCGGTCTGGTAGATCCTATCATTAGCCTCCTTGAGTTCCTGTTCTCCTTTCCTTCTTCTTGGAGTTTCCCCTGTTTTTACATAGCGCAGAGAATTCACTCCCGAGAAGAATATATATCGAGTCCCAGAAACCAAGAGTATGCACACTATGTGTTCAAAAGAAACAGAATCCAAGACTAGACATGTTGGGAAAAGAGTCAAAGACCTAATCAGGAGCTAACTCAAAAGTTGTTTTTAACAGCTCAAGTACGCTGGGAAAGCTTGCTTCTGCATTTGCTAAGAGTCTTTAATCAGTTGAAAAACAGTTGATAAATGTAGCTGGTACTCTTCCTCACCTTCAAATGGAGTGAATTGAGATGATAAGATTGCCCCATTTGAGTTCTTGATCCTGAAAAAGCACACGCAAAATGAATAAGCTCTCTTGCATAACAATGATACGATGAAGAAATAACGAAAGCCACCTCAATGTAGCAGACATTTACTATGTATGTTTTCTCAGTATATGAAATCAGAAAATGTACAAGGCAACAACATTATGAAGCTTATCAAGGAAGAACGAGCCAAGAGCTAAAGTTGAAAGACAAGAAAACATAAAAAGCACTCGGAATGGAAAAGAGAAGAATGTATGCTTCAACAAATGACTGCTCAGAGTGATGGACTTCAGTTGGAAACATTGAGAGAGAAAGCTAAAGAGTTTCATTGAACATCTATGAGTCAATTAAATAATGTTCAAGCGTGACCTCGAGGATATCACTGATTAGGCTCAAATATTTAAAACCGATGTCCGCCCAAAAACTCCTACAGAGTTCGTCATTCAAAGCAAGCCACAGAACAATAATAGAAGCTGAAAACGAAATGCAGCATATCCAATAATGAACAAGGAGATGAGAAGAAGTAATAAACATAATGTGGTAGACAAGAACCTTGTATAGCAGATGCTGCAAGAAGAAAGCTGATGAATGACAGAAGCAAGATGTGGAGGAGCGATAGTTTAGTATCGGCCATTTTCTAACTAGACTGGAAAGAATGGCTTTAGAAGAGGATAGATACTGAAATTAGGAGGACAATATATTATAAGGATAGAGTGAAGTGTGAAAGAGGGCTCTGGGTCTATTACTGACCTCATCCTATGAGAGATAAATGAAAATAGAAAATGGCCAAAATCTGTTGTAAATCAGAGGAACACACCAGAAAGAGGTCCCCTACATCCCCCTGTCGACAGACTGCCCTTCGAAAGACCCTTCCATGCAAAGATAATCAATGGCCTTGTGAGGCGGAAAGTACTAAAGTGCCCATAGGTTTTCGGAATATTTTACCATTGAGGGAGATGTTTTGAAGGGCAAAGATGGGATTTCGAGGCAATAATTATTTGGAATCCCATCTGTGGGTTCACATTCCCCTTTGCCCACCAAGAAGCAGCAGATGAAGATTGGATCTTTTGCAGTTTGGGAATTGTCTCGAGAATTCGAGGTAGATGAGTTGTGGAGATCCTGTAAGGGCTCATACATTCATATTACTCTGGGAAGAATCTAAAATTTAAAAAATGGCAAGAACTTTCTTCTTTTGGCCATAAAATTATGAAAAATGTTCAAAATTTAAATCTTACTATGCGATATTACTCGCATCGAGAATTGGGCATCTATCTTCGTCCTGTACATGTGGAACTATTGTCGAGAGTAATCACGATTTCATAGACTTTAAAAATATATTGTATATAGTTTACAAGCAAAAGCTGCAGGTGCAGTTTTCCCTTCTTGAGGGCCTAAAAAATCCATCAGCAGTTACTACCTGAGCGTTTAATCAGAATGACTGCTAACAAGCTCAATTTCAGATATTTTGCAACAAACAGAAGAGACTAAAGAGTTCCAGACAGGAACTTCTGGAAGGTTACCCCGGCTGACCATCTCCTCCAACCACATCACAGCTTCATATTGCCGGCCTACCCCACAAAGACCCTCTACAATCATCCCAAAAATGTCTGCATGAGGTTTGTGCGACTTAATCACCATCTGCTCCAAAACTCGACTTGCGTCAATGAAATTTCCTTCAGAACAGAGACCACGAAGTACTATGTCGTAAGTTTCCTTGAACGCATTAAAACCGAACTTTTTAGACATCTTCTCGAGGTATACAACAGCAAGTTTAGAATTCTTGTGATCGCAAAGACCCTTTATCACGATATCATACACTTTACAGCTTGGAACATTACTATCCTTTACGATCTCCTCATCAACAACTTCCCTTGCTTCCTCAACCCTGCCCTCCTTACAGAGGGCTGTCAATTTCGCCTCGTAGATCAAACTCAATGGCTTATACCCTTTGGTTCTCATCTTAGCGACCACTTTCTCAGCATCAACTATTTTATTTTCATTGAAGAGATCAATAGCCATTGCACTGTAACTTGCTGAACTCGGTATTCCACCATTAACTAGACAATCGTTAATCAAACGTTTGACAACCCCAACTTCTTGACTGTCATCCCTAGTACACTCCTTAAGATTGATGCTCTGAAGAGACCGCTTCGGAGCTTTTAATCCCTTCTTTAAGATCTTACGAAGAATATTGATGGCCTCCTCCACTTGGTCATTATCACATAAAGTATTCAACAGAATTCTGTAAATAACTATGTCCTCACCACTACCTTTCTGAGATATCCTCCAGAACATCGAGTACAGCAAGTGGGTGGCTTCATTTAACCTTCCATCTTCACATAATCCTTTCATTAGAATGCCATAGCTTTCCCTGTTTGGATAGCAACCCTGATAATCCATCTCCTGGAATATCTGCAAGGCGAGATCAGATCGCCTCATCTCGCACAGAGCATCCATTAGCAAATTCAGAGACCGAACACGGGACTTCACTTCCCATCCCTGAGAGCTCTCTAGGAAGAGATTACAAGCAGTCTCAAGCTTATATTCCTTGATCATTATCTGTAGGAGGGTGTTGAACGATTCCGTCCAGTTCACGCAGTTAAAATGAGGAAGCTCTCTGAAAAGTATGATTGCTTCATCCAATAAACCATGTGCGGCATAGGTCTTAATAGCAGCTGAGAAGACCAAGTCCCTACACTCACACGAGTCTGCTTTCATCTCCTCGATCACCTCCTTCATCTCACTGATACGCCCAGCATTCCCAAGAATGCTGATCATTGTGCCATATACCGGTCCATTGTGCCGATAGTTTGGGTACTTGAGCTTGGCTTCTCTGAAGATGTGAAGAGCTGTCAATGGGTTTTTCTGACACTGTATGATCTGACGAAGGTGAGTCGGGTTTAGCAGCCGTGGCCATCTAATTGGCATCATGCATAGTTAATCAGCACAAACGCCTCGAAAATCTGCAGGAAGGAAATCATATTCAAGTTCAAGCGCAACAAACGAAATAGCAATCCGCATAAGAAAAGAATTTCCACAAATTCATGCTCACAGAAGATTCAGCTAACACAAGAAGATTCTCAAGATCAAAGCTTTCACCCTTGATTGTATAAATTTGAGAACTTTACTCCTGCAGCCCATTCTGACGAGCAAGTAATTTCTGTTCTTTAACTGCAATGCCATAGTCGACGTTTGGAAATGCATTCAACCAGTTCATTTCATGTGGGCACGAAGAGAAAAACTCCGGTTAATTTCTGATACGAAGAACTCTCAGCGGCAATTCCGCAAACAGGTTCGAAGCAACCCCGACAGTGCCCAACAAAACACGGCATTCAATCACATCACGTGTGCCAGATTAATGGAATCAAAGAGAAAAGGCGGTTACGAGGTTGTACATTGAAGTGTTGACCAGCGAGAGCCTCAGCTGATCCCCCGAGAATTTGGCCGACCGACAGTGATCAAATAATATAACATTTGCGGTTTCTTCTAGCATGTCATTATGTTACTTTGACACCTAGTGGCATTTTGCGGTCGACCGGCTGTCACCAGTGAAGCCGGTCACCGTTTCTTTTTTTTGAATTTTCAAATGATTTTTTTTTTAAGGGCCAATGGAGACACCGGACAGTTAGATAGAGTTGGGGGCTGGACCTGCCACAAGCGGGGACCAACCCCTCTCCAAGGTCCCTAGCCGTCTCAGAGGTTGCCGACGACCTCGGGCAGAGGTAGTGGCTGCCGGCCATGGTCCCAACCCCTCTATATCGATCGGCATCTCCTAGATGAGAAAGTATCTCGATATAATGCATTTCATGCACGCGACTCGCTTGAATCGGTAATATCTCGGAGGTCCGCAAAAGATAATCTTAGAGCCCCATGCCCACCGCAGCTAACCTAGTGGCCCATGATTAGGCTCAACCCGAGGACACCAAATGCATTTCCATACTTGTCGATGAACAATCAGAAGTACGTTCAATTAATCATCATCAGTCCTTCAAATAATTTAGCCTTATGCGACTATGAATAATAATCATCGGTGATTCTTAATGTACATGTAATATAAAATAAAATAGTGAAGAATTCCGATGAAACTGATGTGGTTTCGTGAATGGATGCAGCATGTTGTAATGTTTGTGCGTGGTAATTGAATTGATAGATAATAATATGAGCAGCCGACGGTCGGGGAGAGCTGCTGGGAGATGGCGTGCATGGAGTGCCGCCAGTCTCAAGCTGTCGTTCATGTCCATAGTCCTGATCGGACACCACCTCAAATTCACTCCCAAACTACACGAAATCCGGCCATTCTATACGCATGTGTGAGGAGATGTGTACCTTGTCATAGATCTGACCTCCCGACTTGTTGATAGTGAAGAGGCTATAGATCTCCGTGGCCGCCATTGCTGGGCTGAGTTGCAAAGCTTTGTTGATGGAGTTCGAGAGACGCTGAGAGAAACAGAGAAAGACGGATAATCTCCTTTTCTTCCACTTCTTTTTTTTTTTTTTTCAATTTTCAATTTTTTGAGTTTTTAAAAATATTTCTTGAAATATCAAATTAATATATTAATATTTGACCAGAAAGTGACCGGAAAAGTGGTGCACTCTGCATTCCTTTTTTAATATATCCGGTGATATAGTGCAACTTTTTAAAGGTTAGGAGACACTTTACGACTAGATCTAAATGTTGGGGGACAAATTGTATTTTACTCTAATAATATTTCATCTGTAAATATCTGTTGGATCCCAAGATCCCGATGCCTGTGGCAACGTTCCCGATGTCCAGTTCAACGATTGCTTATTCCGATCGATCTTCACGAAACATCATAATCGCGAATTGCCCTTACTATTGTCTACGTGAAACATAGAAAGAGGAAATATTAAGCAGGATAGATGATGCAAGTCTAAGGAGAAACTACTCTCATTACGCTCGCTATTGACTCTACTTGAGTACTATTCGTGTCGAGGGGAAAGAAAAACGGGTAAAGCTCGTATCGGACGTAACAATTGCTGTATAAGACCCGACATCCCTTCCGATCATCGCAGAAGTTTGGGAAGTTCCCGACTGCGATTGCGAGGCACTGGGCGCAGCTCAACGGAGCCAAATCTCTCGTGCACTGAACCAGAGCGTAGAGCGTGATAAATGGTGAGAGCTTGCTCTCGCCTTTCCCAAGTCCTCCATTCTTAGGCCTGACAGCTTGTGATTCAATCCGGTCCATTAGATCACCCAACTCCTTGTTGAAAGTTTTGGGATCAGTCACGTTATCGACATTGTAGTAGAATATCCCGAATGATGTATCGACCTTGCTGAAGAAATTCTCTAGGCTATACCGGAGGATGCAGTAGTCGTACCTAGTAAAGTTAACGACATTCGTGTTGGACCAGATAAAATAAATCTTCTATAATTATCATTAATTGATCCTCGGAACTTAATATATAACGGTACCAGATCCTGGCATCGGCTTGGTTTGGACATAGTTGACGGATCTGCTTCGCAGCGTCCTGGATACAGCTCGAGCAGTCATCGCGGCTCACGTCCCCTCGGCATTGTGCGAGGCCGTACACCTTGTCCTTGTCCTCACCATATGAGGTGGCGATGTAGCCATCGGATTCGGTCTTCGAGACTAGCTGGGGTAGCAAACGATCGATGTTTGCAGAGACCTGGCTGCCAGTGCTGATATTCGAGTTTCGGTTGCAGAATTGGCCTAACGGGTCAGCTGATTCAGCTATGCAATTGCATACTAGCAGAAATAAGAAGGGGAAGAAGAGCATTTTTCGCAAAGGACTAATGTTCCTTCGGCTTCGGCTCATTAGAGTATTATCCTTCAATGATGATTTTCAAGGCTATGTAGGGACTGGTATAGTGGGAGTGACCACCACGAGCAGACATATTTGACTTAAATACTTATAATTCAATGAAACGTGAATTGATACATGCACTTCCACATCTGTTTTATTTACATAAAATCTCAAACTCAAATTTTATAAATCAGAAAAAATTCACAATTAAAAAAGATTTATTCCTTAATATTCAGATATGATTTCTATATCAATTAATCGAAATTTATTAGACTTCCTAATACTAAGTGATATACATTGAAAAATAGAATCATCATCGGCCCATTTGCCACTAAGAAAATACTTATTAAAGTAGTGCACGGCTTTACTTGAACTAAGAGATTCTGGGTTCTAATCATCTCCATGAATTTATTTACTCTTCTTTCATGCTCTTTCATCTTTTTGTTAGATTGGGATTCTATTATAATCGAAAATATGGAAAGAAAAAAAAATCTGCATTTTCTAGAAGATCTTATTTCCATTTTGAAATATGGGCTCGGCCCAAGACCAAATGGTGCATTAGCATTATTGCAAGATTAGTTGACTTTGACTTGAGTGGGCGGCTTCAATGACTGCGAGTTAGTCGTAAGTTCTTTTTTATTTTTTTCAAATGAGGGTGTCTAGATTACGTCTGATTAATTTTATGATCCAATATGAACACCCTACAAATCCACGTGACAGATGAGTCAGGTCCTAAGCCATACATGTGATCTAATAGAAAGAATTATCTTGCATAATTTCTAGGATGATTTGTGCTAGGGATTTATACATGAGGGTGCATGTTTCAGAGACGATGACGGAACCGAATTCGGATTCGGAGAAGGCGAACTTCGGAGACGGTCAGAAAAGATGATGTCGATCATGAACTCGAAGTCGAAAAAGATGACAAACACGATTTTCGATCAACGATTGCTTTGAGGCACGAATTAACGTTTTTCGAAAATAGTTATTTGCCCCCACACAAAGTTGCTATTGAGTTTCTGATGAGTCTCTTCGATGATACAACAAAGCCTTTATGTATACTACGATTAGCAAACTGATAGAACACCCTAACTCTTTCACTCAATATTCTAGAATTTTGATTAATCGACCATACTAACTTTTGGCATGAAATCCTCTATTTATATATGTTCAATAGGCACCATCGGGGGAAAAACACATGTCTTTTATTTGGGACATGTCTCATAAAATTTTTTTTTAATTAATTAATTAATTATTTATTTGAATTTTCAATCAAATGACCATTCGTCCCAAAATTATAACTGCTCATGCCCCTCACAGATTTTCATATTTTTCTGTGCGGTGAATTTTCAGATAAAATATATTTACCTATCTTTTCGGTGTTTCGATTTTGATAGTTTTTATGAATCGCTCGATCTCAAAACGAGATGAAACTTTTACCCCATGTTCCTAATATTATTATAAAGCTCCACACATATTTTCAAATTTTTCTGGATAGTGAATCTTCAGATAAAAAATATTTATCTTTTTTTTCGGTATTCTAATTTTGATAGTTTTTTTGAACCATCCGATCTCAAAAATAGTTTAAACTTTTAACCCATGTTCCTGATATTATTAAGAAGCTCCACACTAATTTTCAAATTTTTCTGGGCAGTGAATATTCAAATAAAAAAAAGAAAAAATAGCCCAAAATAGCACAGTTTTTACCTTATTTTCACTTCCTAGCATGTTTTTAAAAATTGTCACGATCTAGCACGAATTACCATTTTATTCCCGGATCTAGCACACCGTTAAACATCGTTAAACGGAATTTAACGGTTTTTAGAAGGAGTTTAACGGTGTGCTAGATCCGGGAATAAAATGGTAATTCGTGCTAGATCGTGACAACTTTAAAAAACATACTAGGAAGTGAAAATAAGGTAAAAACTGTGCTATATAAGGTTGTTTTCATTATATAATAGCAAAAAAAAATTTAACGAGGCGACGCCACGCGTCATCCTAAGGTTAATAAGGTAGTGCCACGTGTCAAAGAGAGAAAGGGGGAGTTAATCCTTATGGATCATAGAATAAATGAGAAGCCATGTAATAGAGAATTTAAAGTAATTAATTTTTTAAATAGAAATATATAACTTATTTGATTCTTTAATTCAATTTTAACATTTCTTAGCCCATAAACATATAATTCAAGAGTGTAAACTATATTTATAATTAAATTGGCAAAAATATTAGTAATTAATATTTTCAAAGAATTAATATGCTTTCCATGATTTTTCACTTAATAACTGGTATTATTTGATGAAAACCATTTACTTGAATAAGAATTAAATAATTACTTTAGTAAATGAAAAAAAATATTGCAAAAGAATTTAGATATAAAACTGTATATACAAATTTTCAAATAAAATAAATTACAAAAATGATAAGTGAACCACAAAATTATCTGATAATTATATTAGTTAATTACGTTAATTTTGTTCAAAATAATTTTTGCTTTTCAAATCCATGTTGGGAGAGTTTAACCCTTATTGGGCTGTCCCGACTCAACTGGATTAGTCGGGGCCTAAATTAGGATTTCGAATACCAAGATTTAGTCGAAAAAATAATTTAAGCTTTCTAAGGAATCATGTTGATAATATATATATATATATATATATATATATAAAATGCCTTTTAAGTGGATAAAGTTTCTTTCTTACAAATAAAATATTAAAGAGAGCTTATCTACTATGAACAATTTAACATTTTTAATTTATGTTTAACTTGAAAATTACTAAAGAGTTAATTCTATAATTATAAATTAATTGATATGTTCATGAACTCATTTGAATAATTTTCTTATTAAATTTTAAAAATTCCTATTATGAGTGATATTTCCGCGCAATGCGCGGGTGAAATAGCTAATTACAAGTAAGGATGGAAAAATATAGATGGAACATGAGTGAGATTCTTGGAGGGCGAACAAGAAAGTAGATTGACTATGTAGGAAAATGCATATTAGTAATTTTCCAATGGATCACTGTCCGATTAAATCATGTCCATCCTATCTATTACAATATATAAACGCTGAGCAGCGATGTTATGAGAGCTCCATCAGTAAATCCTTAGTTCATGGTTGATCGTCATTTGATGATATGAGAGCTTATTAACAAACTCTCGACTAATGGCTAATCGTCCTTTCCTCTGCTCGGAAAATTTAATTATAAATCAAAGATTCATTGTATTTGTCCATTTTCAAATTAATATTTCATACGTAAATTGTCTCTAATCTACTTATGTAGAATACCAAGTAGATATCTTCTTCATTCAATGTATGTATGATATCAAGTAATTTTCTTGATTACTGAATAGAACCCTCGGGATATGTATTTTTTTTTCCAAATTCAATATTTCAGCATCCTATAAATAGAAGATATGAATATTCATCCTACACATCATCTAAATTAATCGTAACTTTATATGTTATTTTCTTAATTCTCTGTCATAAAAAGTAATTTATACTAGTTAACAGGTAATGGTGATTTAGTCCCACTCCAAAAGCCTAGTTGACGAAGCCCAATTAACCTTTTAGTGGACTTTTTTTTTGAAATTATAGAGAGTATTGCTCTCACAATTTCCGAAACCCACTTAATTCTGGGGTCAATAAACGAATTTCTCTACAGATTTCCCATTTATTGGTAACGATAAATTTTTAGAGTTTTATTTGTGTCACCATGTCATCATAATGACATGCATGGCTCCACTAGTCACCTTTTCTTTATGCCTAGTATCTTTTTTCTATGCGTATTCCGATTAATTTAGTTCGAATCGGAATAGCCCATTAAGAGATAAATATCTTTTAATCAAATATTTTCTCCATTCGTAAAACTCAAATTCAAGATCTTATTTAAGAGAAAAAAGACGTCGACCCACTTGAACTGATTCTTACCAATTAAGCCCAGTGTCTTTAAAATTTGGAGAAACTTCCATTTTAGTTCGTTGTACACCTAATGTATAGATTGGGTGAACATCTATGTCACCTTATCGGACTTGACCAACACAATCATTTTATTTTCAGCTAAATTCGTGATGATTACACATATTGAAATTTCCGTTCCATTTCCCTTCTCCTGTTTCTTTTGAATTACTGTAATTTGGCAAACTTCTATTATATTGAACTAATACATGCCCAAATTGAAAGTGATCCTTGGGACTGCAATGCAAGGCAATAGCTAGATCAGTCCAGTAGAGTTTTGCTGGTCCCATCTTACTTCACATAATTTCAACACTATAGATAGATCCAGTGGACAACTTTGAGAACTAAAGCCCTTCACAAATAAATAAATAAATAAAATCAGCATTATGTGAAATATATATATATATATATATATATATAATGAGTTTGCTTCCCTTTATGACCGTTCAATTCAATTGTGTCCACATTTTGAAAACCACTGAAGCTGCCAAAATTTGATAAATGCATACCTCAGCTCTAAGGTGGGCTAGTTGTTAGCTCACATTGCTATCTAGACAAAAAAGGAAAAAAAAAATACAGAGAGAAGAATTCTGTGTTTTTGTGGTCCTATCTTTTGATTTTTCAAAATTATAATACCGAACCGTGCCAACTTCACTTGATGTGGAGATGCGACCGAAATACAAGTACTATAGCAGTTCGTCTGGCTAGGGATGTAGAAATTACGTTGTACACAACGCATCATGTTGTTGACAAAAACTCGAATGTTTGGTCCGTACACTGGCATTTGTAGGGCTTTAGGGCTTATGAGACTTGTTTGCCTAGTTACATTTATGATGTATTACTGAATATATACTACGAAATGATCATGATCCTATTGATTCATAATACGCGTTTACTTTTGAGACATGTATTGCACGACGACACGGAATTGGAGACATGTCAACTCTTTTTAAGTGCTCTTAGTATGTCGACATCGAATTGAATCACTTAGCCAAAAGGGGCAAAGAAAAAAAAAAGTTGGCCTAGTTAGAAAGTGTCGATGCTTGAAAGCCATGGATTCTTTTCCCCAAATATATATAGATATTTTTTTGCCACATGAGAGGACCTAATACAATAAAATGGAAATCATAATAGCTAATAAATGGATATGGATAGTCCAACTCAGTATCAAATATGGAATCGCTTGGTTACTAAGCGAAGACATGCATCATTACGCTACACCATCTTTTGATTTTTTTTCTCAATATCCTAAATTAGCACTTTCTGTAGCATATGTATTCCAAAAAAGTAGTTACCAGAAGCAAAATAGCTAATTCCCATGAAAAGCACACTTAATTTTGCCTCGAAATTAAGTGGATTAAATAATAATTTATTTTTATCCACGTGGTTGGTTCAAGGGATTCAATATTTCTACTTTTTAAGTGAGGTCTTGAATTTGAATTTTATAGATATAAAAAGTTTCGCAAATGAGGGATTTTGAGTTTTACTCCTAGATTGGCTTGGCTTTGAAACCGAACTAGTGGGGGTCATTGAATTTTCAATACTAGCTATTGCATAGTGAAAATGAACATTGATTTAACTAAGGATTGACTTGAGTGTTGGAGGGGTTCCGTCTAGATTAACCCCAATCCCCGTTAATGAAGTCTTTTAATGTTTGTTAAAGACCGAGTATGACTGATCTATCTTTGATTTGCGATCATGGAAGTAGATTAGTCAAAAAAAAGCAAACTCACACCAACACCTCACGATTGCATATAGAAAAAGTTAAATTATCCATATATTATTGCGGATATAATTTTATTTTAATATGCAATATATGTGTTTGAATATATTTTTTATTTGTAAAAATTGAACGAATTAGTTCGTAAATCAAATTTAAGATTGTTTTAAATAGTCATCGTGATATTGATGAACATAATCTTTATGAAACTTATATTTTCAATTTTACATTAATGTTTATTGTATTGATGAACATAATCTTTATTTTCAATATTATTAACGATAAATATTATATGTTTTAAGTGATTAATAATTTTACTATTAATGACCCAAAAAAGCATGAACTTTGTCCATTTTTTCACTTTTGACACGAAATTTATTTTTAGCAATAAAAAGGCACGAACTATGATTTTCTTGTCACGTTAGGCATCTATATCATTTTCCATTCATTTTGCTAATGTGGCGGCAAATAGTGCCTACGTCTCACACCATGTCAGCAGAAATACTAAAAATGCTAAAAAAATTTAGAAAAAAAGGCGCTGATCGGAGAAGAGGTAGGGGTCTCGGTCGACCACCGCCCCAACGCCAACCCTCTTAAAAAAAAAAAGATGGTCAAATGGGTTCTAACGAATTTAAGGGGTCCGGGTTGCCACCAGCAACCTCAATCGGTAGGGGTAAGGGGGGTGGCTGGCCAGCCGGCCGAGAGCCCCCACCCCTTCTATGATCAAAGCCTTTTTCTTTGTTTTAAAAAAAATTAAATTTGTTATTATTTTTGTTGACGTGACTTGACACCGTTTGCTGCATGGGCACCGTTTGGCGCCGCATTAGCAAAATAGATGGAAAATAGCACAAATGCCTAACGTGGCAAAAAAAATCAAAGTTCTTACTTTTTTTGGCCAAAAAATTAAGTTTGTGCCAGAAGTGAAAAAATGACCAAAGTTCATGTTTTTATTTTTGTCATTAACCCTTTATATTCTTACTTCAAATGTACTTAGGTGGCATTTGGTAACTTAGTAGAGCATGATTCTACTTAACTATACGGGATGAAGATAAAAGTAATTGAGAAAATTTATTATTAAAAAATTGGTTGTAATAATGGTTAAGAAAAATTGTGTAAGAGAATTTATTATTAAATTGAAAAATAAGAAGATAAATATGTAATGATTCTATTGTTGAATTGATGAAAGTAATGAATAGTTAGAAGAATTTAGTATTAAAAAATTACTTGTAATAATGATTAAGAAAAATATGTGAGATAATTTATTATTAAATCGAAGAAAAAGATAAAAAAAAGTAGTTATTGTGTTGTTAAATTGAGAAAAAATTAAAGCGAAGTTAAATGGAATCGAGTATGATTCAATAAACTTGTCGCTATCTAAATCAAAGTTTGTTCTTATTATCTATCATTTTTAATTAAATTTGCATTATTGTTGTATCTAACTTGCTTTCAAATGGTCCCGTTTGTTTTCAGGGTTACAATCACAAAAATTTTAACTTTAACTTTAACTCAACTCACTACACAACAAAAATACACATTTCCCAAGTCAACTTTAACTTTAACTCAACATACTATACAACATTTGTCATTTTCCACAATCAAAATCAAAATTACTCTAACTCTGAAACCAAACGCCTCAATAATGATTGAAATCTTGCTATTGATTTCTAATTTCTAATTTTAATTTTTTTAAAATTTTGTAGTACTTATGCAGTGCAGTTACTTTGCAGTTAAAGAAAAGGCCTTGAAGTTCTTCTTCTTCTTTTTTTTTGCTAACTCGAGGTGTCCAGGTTTTGCCCGATTAATTCCCAGGGATCTGTAAACCTCCGGCGACGCGCGGAGTAAGTAAGCCAAAGGCGCTCCGGTGGCTCTAAGGGGTTTCAAACTTAGAATCGAGTGGATACTGAAACTCTTCCTTAACCATTAGGCCAAACCCTTTGGAGTTGGCCTTGGAGTTATATGAGAGAGAGAGAGAGAGAGAGAGAGAGAGGGCACAGGAGTAAGAAAATTAATGTGTTGAGCTTGCAATTACCATTTCCCTCTCTTCAAATCCCAATTGACTTTCTACTTGAATTTACTTTCATTTATTGGAATTGTTTGTAACATTTAATTCCACTTAATATGCTGAGGTTGCAATTCACGTTTTCTTGTTAGGAATAATTTAATTAGCTTTTTTTATGAATAATTTAATTAGCTATATAGCCTATAAAAATGCTAAATCGTTCTAAGAGATATGTCTTATAATCCATAGCTTATAGTTTTGTGATGAAAAGGCGATTTTTAGTTTTTAAGCAAATTGATATATTTTAGCAAATGTGTAGACTATTTTATATTTTCTTATATATTTTATATTAGATATTAATTCAAAATTAAGTTGCACACGGATTAAATTAATATTATGATTTAATTAACATTTAATTATTTATTTGGATTTTTAATGAGTTAATTAATGTTGTTGGTTAATTACTGTTAAACAATGTAATAAATGAATATACAAAATTAATGTCAATGGGTACGATGAGGGGCTGATGGTGACTAATTTGGAGTGATGACATTAATCGCCTATCGTCTCGCAATTATATATTATGTATAGATTATGGTAGTAGTTTACACGACTAACACGGCAGCCGTTTGTTAAAAGAGCAATGCTAATTCTGCCGACAGAATCTGCCGAAGTGGTGTGCTGAATAGACACAATGGCACTACTGGTAATTTTGATCATGATCACGCGCAATTTTTTTGCCCCACACATTCGGCAATTTGCAGGATTACTTTTTCGGCATAAAAGGCATTTTTCTTGTTACAATTACCTTCTTTCTTATTGCACGTGGCGAGATAGAATCGACGAAAAATTTCCCTTCGATAGTGTGGGCATATTGCCCCTTGACCATTAAACCCAGCTATCATCTAAAGAGATTTGGTTTCTAGTCTACTTTGTTTCCAATGTATAAAATCTTTCAGTTCTGTTTCATGCATGCATGAGTGCAGGGAATCAATTGGATCGCAGTTTGATTCTCGACATTGAGAATTCTTATATCCTTTTATTTTCCTTCATCTATATACTTTCCTCGTAACCCGGAAAAGGGAAGGCATAAAATAATCTAAATCTCCTGACAAGCAATAACATCACAGGGAGAAAGAAGGGGATTAAGAATAAATATCTCAAGTTGTCCTTTAACATTTGCATTCACAATGGAAAATAAGAAAAGCAACAGAACCTCTGCCGTGTATGTCCGGAAGCTGTCCAGAGAACATTGAAGAAGATAACAGATCATACATACATACATCGACCTATTATAATTCCCTTCTCTCAGCTCGGCACTTAATATAAATCAAATCTTTCATGACAGGATGGCGCTCCCGACCAACAGAGCGAGCCCTAAAACAGCAGCGAGACTGCCCCTTTGGAATGCCGGGACAGCTGCGGAGTGACCAGAAGGTGCGGGGGCAGGGCTGCTGGAGGCTGCCAGTGTGAGCTGGGACATGGATGCCCTGTTCTCTGTCTCCAGAGGATGGATCGATGGTCGGTTGCCGATGACGGCGCCACCAACTTGCCACACCTGGTTCAAGCTGGTTGCCTTCTCTGGCACCTGCAACAGTAGGAATGTAATGTCATAATAGGAGATAAGGGGAAGCTGGTTCGAGAATCGATGGATTTAGATCCTCTGCAGTTGAGATGGATTTAATATAGGTTCGATACAGTTAAAAAAAAAAAAAAAGGTCCGTGCATATATTTTGAAAATTGAAAACGTCATCAGGAAAAAAAAATTAATTTTTGTTCTCTAATATGTAACAAGTTATTGTTTCATGAAATAAAAAGATAGGGAAACAGTGTTTCAGGAAAAACAATTTTAGTTGTAAAACAGTTTTCCGGAAGACAGTATGATTCCCGCGATGTTCGTACCTTGAGGGAGGCGAAAATGGTCATAGCATCGTTGGAGGCCTCGGCAGTGAGGTCCCACACCTCGAATGAGAGCTTCGACTCGACGATGGAATGGTAGCCCATGATGTTGTAGGTCTTGGCAAAGACGGAGCCATTGGCGAGCTTAAGAGCCATGAGGGCCTGGGACCCAACCATGCCTGTACTAGTGGGGTTGATGGCATAAGCCACCCACGCACCGCCGGCGGCTGGTGCAGCGGTGAAGGCAATGGAGAGGGAGGAGTTAGAGGCATCGTAGGTGTAGTGGAGGCGGGCACCGAGCTTCGGGAGGTCGGAGCAGTTGGAGAAGACCTTCTTGTTGGAGAACTTCTGAGAGGCGCAATCGAGGGAATGCGAGGGGCTGGCGAGGGCCGAGAGGACTGCGAGGCCAAGGAGGAGAGAAACGCGTGTCGCGGCGGATGCTGCCATTGTTGTTGTTCTTCTCACAGTGGAAGCAGAGTTTTGTGGTTAGGGCTTTGGTTGGTTTCGTGTGATTCGTGGAGGGAATAATATATAGAGAGGGAGAGGGGACCGTGGAGGGAACGCTCCAGCGAGAATCGTTATGTTTTCTGTTTTTCTGTTTATTGCTTTTTTTGGGTTTGGCCGTCTAAACAGGAGATAGAGATAAATACTCGATCTTCTGTTAAAAATTGTTAAATAGAGTAAACCATGGAAAATGAATGTAATGCAGTGACCAATAATTTTGCTTAGAATCAATAGGTTTTCGATTCAATTCTTGTCACTTCTGTATTCGTTTATCTGTGAAAAACAAAACATAAGTATACATATACCTGGAAAAAAGAATAAAAAATTAATGAAAAGCTTTTAGTTTGTAAGCAGCCAAAGCCAAATAATTGCGTTTAATGACGAAGTATTTTTTTGGAAAGTGCTTTTTCTTTTTCTTTTTTGGGAGTCAACTCCAATATTTGGAAGTTCAATTGGCTCAGACTCATGCAGTCGAGCCATGTCGGCCCACTAGGGAATAAAACTATCACGGTGTAGATTTTCTCCATCCACGGCACTCGAACTCAAGATCTTGCTTAAAGGTGACAAACGCTAAACTGCTCGAACCAATTCACATTGATAAGTACTTTTTCTTTTTTATTCTGGACATTCCAATTAGTAGATGCATCCTCAGGGTCATGTTTGGGAGGTCGAAGTAGAATGGAAAGGAATGAAATGGGTTTTACAATGTGAAATATAATTTTATTAAAGGAAAAATGATCTTTTTTATCTGAATTTAAAATGTGGATGAATATAACTAAAAAGATGAATTATTTATCAAGACTACAGTTTATACATACAGTTAGATATATGATTATCAGAGAAAAATACTTACATAAAAGTTAGTTGAAATGATAGAATGGTCATTGCTTAAATTTTTTTGAAGGAATCGTTATTTTATCAAGTTGGAGAAAAAAGATCATTTTAACAAAATACTCATTTTTTTAGGTAATAAACAAAATACTCATTTTTTTAGGTAATAAAGGAGATTCATAAATCTAGCGTAATGAAATAGAAATCCTAATAACTAGTGAAGGGGCACGAATAGTCACACTATATATCGAACCCATAATATTTTGATTAATAAAATACCTTTTTCAACTCATAAAAGCTAGATGAAATGATGGAACGAGTATTCTTTTCGATTTTGGTACCCAAAGACCAAGGGATGGGAATCTAATTTAGAATAGCCAATATATGAAAATATACTATAAGAATGAGAAGGCCAATTCTACACCTGCTTGATATTTTTCAAATGAGAATTTGGGCAACGCAATTGGAAGGAGAAGAGAATGATAAATGCACCAAAAAAGTGGTAAACAATTTAAACCTTCGGAAGCGAAGAATATAAATTCGAATTTTAGAAATCACACTTATTGGAAATGGAAATAATAACTTTTAATATTTGATTTACTGAAATTACAAGAATAATATCTTTCACAATTTTAAGAGAAAGATAAATGTATCTTTCCAAAGGTAAACTTTCATATTGCCAAAAGTACGATTACTAGATTGAAATATAGAGTCTGAGCTCTAAACAATGCTTTCCTAAAGGTGATCATAGGTCACCAACAAATTGTTTGTTGAGTGGTAAGCAGTTTAAATCTTATAAAGATGAGAACACAAGTTTGAGTCTCGGGAAGCACATTTACTGAGAGGAGAAAAAACCTTTAATACTTGATCTTTCGAAATTACGAGAGTAATGTCTCCCACAATTTTTACTAACATAGTGTTTGGTTGAGTGATAAGTTGTTTCAACTCCGGTAAGGAAGAAAACACAAGTTCGAACCCCCGAAAAGCGCATTTGTTAGAAAGAGAATAACATTTAATACTCGATCCTTCCGGAATTATGAGAGCAATGGCTCTCATAATTTTTCTACCGAAAAAAAATGGTGATTATAGGCCCACTACAAAAAGTTTGTGAAGCAATCAAATAATGTAACACTAGCTCTAGAATATAATATGGCTATTGAGATTTCCGAGCAATAATAACAAAAATCTCTCTTTTTTTTGCTGAATTACAAAAATCTCTCTTGAGAATTTCCAAAGAATTATTTCAACGAAGAGTTTGAGAGAATAATAACAAAAATCTCTCTTTTTTTTGCTGAATTACAAAAATCTCTCTTGAGAATTTCCAAAGAATTATTTCAACGAAGAGTTTGAGAGAGAGGATGTTGTGTTATATGTTTTTTGAAAAATCGTAAGGTATATATAATAGGATTAGATACAAAATTTTCAGTATTCATGTCCCATTAAGGCATAGTCACATTCTTGTTTCTCTAACGAGCACATTAAAGGGTCGAAAGGCAGATATAATTGATATATTAAAAAATTTAAAAGATTTTAATTTTACTTGCCAAAAAAAGACATGAAGTTTGAAATGCAATTTGCCAGCGTAATATTTTCTATCTAATTCATCATAATTTATTTATGCGATAGCCTCATTCATGTAATTTTCAATTTTAATTTTCCTATGATGGTGCTTTGTTTCACTCAATTCTCAAATTCTATAAATATTTAAAATGAAATTGCTTTTATTAATTTAACATCATTTTACTATATTATAATAATATGATATAATTCACCCACATAATGATGATAAATGATTAAAGTATGAAATACTACAGCTTCCAAATACCAGAGTACACATCGAAAAAAAAAGACCATGAAATACTACAGTAATTTTAAATTTATCATAATCTAATTAAGGATTCACTAATTAATATGAAATAAATATGTGGCAATGCACATGTAATTTTGCTAGTATAGTTGATATCTTTATATACTAAATCTCTCATTTATAATGGCCATGTGTCAAACTATCAAAATTTTGGCCTTTTTTTATTTTTATTTTTTAATATTAGTTTATCTATGATATTATGTAAGGCTTGTATATCTATATTTAATAATTCATTTACCTAAATATAAAATTTTTATTTCAAGTCGCCACCGTAATTTAAGTAGTTTTTATCGTGACGTTGGAAATATCCTAATTCTTTTTTCAGTTAAATGCAAAGTTACTCTAGCCTATTGACTATAATAGTTTGGGTTGGTCATGGTCACGACATGCATTAAATGAATTTCATATACCACTTACAATTAATAGGGTTCTCAACGATGATTTTTAAACGTGACATTGGAAATGTCCTAATTCTTTTTTCGGTTAAATGCAAGGTTACTCCAATCTATTAATAATCATCGCTTGGGTTAGTCATGGTGCTTTAAGTGAATTTCAAATACAATTTACATTTAACCGGGTTCTCAATGATGATTTAAACTGATTCAAACAAGGATTTTTTCCTACTAAACTTTTAATTATTTTTACATTTTTGCCCTTTTATATTCATTCCATTAACTATTAAGATGGATTTTGATATTTTCTCCCGCATTCACGCATGTTTTTCTAGATAAGATTAATATTGAAATTTTCAATTAAATTTGTACTTAGTAAAAATTACAATAATTATAATATTGTGTACTTATAGATTTTTTGTATTATAGTATGGTACATCTTTTCAACACTATAATGCACCTCATATATTTTTGCTTTTTATACTAAACTAAAGAATGCTCATAATATTTGAGTACATCTTAGCATGATATTATGCGTCAAAAAGATCGGAATCAAATGAAATATATTGCATCTACCGAAATATATATATATATATATATATATTGCAGTAATGATAAGTTTAATGGTAACATATAAAAAAATTAGGAGATACTTAATTATGAGGAATTAGCTAGAATTATATGTTAATACATCTTACAAATAGACATGAATTAATATTTTAATTTTTATAAAATGAATTATATCTCTAACATATATATATAATTCTAACCTAATTTTTATGTAGATATTATTTAATCACTATCTTTTATATTTCTTTAAACTTTTGCCTTTTATACTTTTCTTATCATATCATCTAATTAAATTTCTCAATTTTTTCCTCTTCATCTATATGTTTATTAAACGAAGACATTTCAAATGTAGTGTGTTATATCAATTTTAAAACAAGTCATGCGATATAAATTTGTTAATATTTTATACTTTTTAATATTGCTAATATCATTTCTTGCCCTTATATCATATGAAAATATTGTTGATTGAGAATTTTTTAAAGACTCTCTGCATCCCACGCGCCCATCCTAGTGATAAAGTATAATGGAATCCGCAACCAAAAAGGAGAAAAAAAAAAGCAGCTTCTAATGTGAAGGGCACCCCTTAATGTACATTGAACTTGAAGGAATCCACATCACAAATTATACAAAAGTTCAATTTCGACAGGAAAATATCTCTTAAATTTTTCTCAGTATGGCAAATGATTTTTGACTAATCCAATTTGAAACGAGTCGAATTATTAAGAAATAAAACTCTCTTGGTCATGAATTCTTTTTTATTTACAAGATTGAAATCCAAGACTTTAATTAAGAAAATCAATTGCCGAATCGCTTGAACTAATTCATGTTAATAATATTTCCTAAACTTTGAATGTAGCATATTACATCCAGGGACTGGGTCAAGATTGGGAA
The DNA here is from genome assembly GCF_007655135.1 of Punica granatum. Classification (NCBI taxonomy): domain Eukaryota; kingdom Viridiplantae; phylum Streptophyta; class Magnoliopsida; order Myrtales; family Lythraceae; genus Punica; species Punica granatum. Next base: position 24,324,819 of record NC_045134.1, on the reverse strand, counting down.
TAAGAGGGGGCGAAATAAATATTCGACGAGTATTACTTAGTCAAGTGGTTGTGTAACAACCAATAAAATGTATGTAAGTGGTAAACATTCCCTAAAGTAGTTCCACATACTTTCATTTACACACATTTTGATTGGTTATTATTCATTTAAAGTGGATTAGTAATACTATTGAATATTTAGTTGAGCGGGGGAGATTCTTGAGGGGACAAAAATAGTAAGATGGTTTTTTTGAATTTGTAGGTGAATATAATAAATTTTATCAAAATTCGAAAACTAAAAGAAAATTTTCTTATAGTGTGAAAATTTTAGAGAGGGCCATTGTCTTCCTTAGCTCCTGTCAATCCATCCCTCATTAAATCCTCACCATAATAATTCAACGGTTCTGCAATATAATTTTAGAGAAGGCACTAAAAGTCAAAAGCATCTCCTGAAATAATCAGGAGATATAATATAGTTGGTAAATTATGCTCCATATGGATGGATTTGTAAGACCTCCAAATCTATGGAAGGGATTTTGTGATTAGAGCCAAGTCAATTCTCAAATTTAAGCATCATCAGCTCACCAAATAAAAAACTTTATATTTATTCATTTGGAAAATATCAAGAAATATGTTTGTAATTCATGGTATCATATCGAGAAAGTCTTATATGTAATGAGTATATTACATGATAATATCGCAACAGTCGTTTCTCGATATTATTTTTAGAAATATCACAAAAAAAAATTTACTATTGACAATTTTTTTTTTTTGTGTCTCGTGACACACCGTCATATGAACCCATTGTACACAATACTTTCTCGAGCAGAGAAAATCTTAAATGTTCATACCTCACATTGACGTTGCGAGAAAAAACTAATAAGAATTTTTTAATGAAAAATAATTATGCAATTATCCGAGTGATTAGCGTTAATTTTCTTATTTTATACGATTTAATTGGCGAGGATCATCCCAAAGGGCAGGGGAGATTTGAAACTAACCCCAAAACCGAGCTCCCGTTATCGAGAGAGATTACCTTCCTTTTTTTTATGCAAATATATATTTTCCCTTCATTCTCGTCAGTCAGACTTTCATTCCTTTATTTTTCTTTATTTAATACTTTACTAAATATGATAATTTAGAATTTTTCTTCTTTACTAGCCCGCGGATTCCTTGAAAACTAATGTTATCAAAGCAACAAAGAAGGGGAACTAAGAAGTAAACACCTCCATTAAAGGGGAAAAAAAAAAACAGGGGGAGAGAGAGAGAGTGTATCCAGCGGAAAAATAAAATAAAATAAACACCTCAAGTTTTTCTTAAATGTTTGCATTGACAATGGAAAATAAGAGAAACGACAAAAGCACAACTATATATCTCCCTAAACTGTCCACAAAATATCGAAGAAGAAGATAATAAATCATAGAGACATAATATCAACTGCTTATTCCCATTTTCTCGGCTTAGCGCATTATAAGACCCATATCTTACGACAGTATAGCGCTCCCGACCAACAGAGCAAGCCCAGAAATGAGACCAAGACCACCCGATCGGAACATCGGGGCCGCATCGGAGTGAGAAGGTGCTGGGGCAGGGGGGGAGATGGGGCTGGTGCCAGTGGAGGATGCCAGTGTCAGCTTTGACTTGGATTCCTTGTTCTCCGCCTCCAGGGGATGGATCGACGGCTGGGTCCCGTTGACGACACCGCCGACCTGCCACACCTGGTTCAAGGTGGTCGTATTTTCCGGCACCTGCAACAATAGGAATGTAATTTTTTTGTGTTATTAGGCAATTTCTGATAAAAGGTAAAACCGGACTCGGAATCGAGAATCGAGAGATTTGGATCCTCTGCAGTTGAGACCAATCTAATAAAAACTTGATCCAATAATTCCCTTTATGTATGTATTCTCAAAACCACAATTTCACCAAGAAAATAGTCTTTGCTCTATAATATGTAAAATGTTAATATTTCATGAAATGAAAAGATTGAGAAACAATGTTCCGGAAGAACATTTTCCCGGAATTTATATTGGAAACAGTTTTCTCGGAGAAAAGGAGTTCCCGCAATGCCCGTACCTTCAAGGAGGCGAAAATGGTCATAGCGCCATTAGAGGCCTCGGCGGTGAGGTCCCACACGTCGAAGGAGAGCTTGGACTCGACAATGGACCGGTAGGACGAGATGTTGTAGGTCTTGGCAATGATGGAGCCGTCGGAGAGCTTCAGAGCCATGAGGGCCTGGCTCCCGACCATGCCCGTCAGAGTGGGGTTGATGGCCCAGGACACCCACGCACCGCCATTGGCCGGGGCGGCAGTGAAGGCAATGGAGAGGGAGGAGTTGGAAGCATTGTAGGTGTAGTGAAGGTGGGCGTCTAGCTTTGGGAGGTCAGAGCAGTTGGAGAAGACCCTGCTGTTGGAGAACTTCTGGGAACCGCAATCGAGGGAATGCGAGGGGCCGACAAGGGCCGAGAGTACGGCGAGGCCGAGGAGGAGAGAGATACGCGCTGCCGCCGCGGCTGCCATTGTTGTGGTTGTTCTTCTTCACAATGGATGCAGAGCAGAACTGCGTAGTTCAAAGCTTTGGCATAGTATGTGAGAGATATGTGGAGGAACTATATAGAGGGAGAGGGGACCGTTTAGGCAACGTTCCAATGAAAATGGAAATGTCCTTTTTTTTCCTTTTTTAAATCAGCAATTAATCTTCTGCTATAAATTGTTAGTTTGCTTAGCTATCTAGGATATGGTGGAAATTTCGTGGATTTCATATATCTAATATTCGCTTATCAAATTCGAATGGATGAGCATATCGTGAAACCTCAATTTACAGAGTTACCATATATTCACTTATATGGCTGCATAGGTTTGGTTAAATGTGAAATTCAATTATATTAGATTGTGTGAAACCTGTCCACTATTTGTAATTTTCTCTAATCTATCCCCGGATCAATCTCAGTCATCAAATCAATGTTTTTATCGTGACATTCACGTTACAAAAAGGTTATTCTAAAAGTGAAAAAAAGAAAAAAGAAAAATGAGACCGGACTTTTTTAGAGATGCACGGCAAAATTTGTGTAATATATCCGATGCCCTTTTAGTAGGGCATGTATTGGGCAACTTCTGGTTTTGACTAAAAGCCTTTTTTGAAGGGACAAAAATATTTTATGTCGCCTTTCAAGTTTTCATCGCATGATTGTTGCATCGTTTTCCCACGGATCCTCGAAATTTCCAATGGTGTCGTAATTGGTCACTTCTTCTCTGAAGAAGATATGTGGGGGCTTCAGCCACTAGCAGAATTGCCCATGAGCTACATGCAATCGCTTTATTCAATGAGAGGCAATGTGCTTGTAAATGATCCTAATCGAATTCGAAATCTCTTATTTTCATTTCAAGAGTGACTGCTATCACATGCGATTACCGCAATTTCTCTTTGACGAGGAACTTTGGTCTTGCTCAAAATTTTGTTGATTCTTTAAAATTTTTATTAATTTGTTTCATTATCCTTATACTTTTTTACGGGTAAAAACGTCTCCATTTTCGTCAAGTTCTTCTTAAACTTTAGTTACCTGGTATATAAGGAAAAGAAAAATTGACTCCAACTTATCTCTCCTATGTTTAGCTGGCCATTTTCATGCTTAATGTTGCTTTACTTTGACTTATCCGATGCGCTGATCAAGGAAGACTCATGTGGAAGAGTGTAACTTCGTGTTCAAGTGAATTAGCTAGCTCCACGACTTTTTGCAATTTATTACACTAAAATTAGATAAATTTAACCTCAAGATTATCGCAAATGATTAGAACGTACGTATGCTTTGTAAGTGGTTCACAAGGTCGTAAATTCGAATCTCCCCTTGCGCGCATAGCCCTTAGTGAGACCACCTACACATGTACTTATATATGAACTTAGCTGAATCCATGGACTTGTATGGTGTTTATGGGCCTAAAGAGAATAAATTCCTTGTTATAAAAAAAATATATATATATATATATTAGTTTTTTCTCCTAATACCAGAAATTCAGGCATTTAAAAATGAATTATTAGTATATATATTTCGAGAAAGTGAGAATGCTTTTCTTTAAATTGTGGATTGCTTTTCTTTTCTCAAAAAAGCTTTTACCTGGAAAGAAATTGTATATTTCCCTTTTAACTCATAGAAATATATTATGAGGCAATAGATGAAGTACACTTGGTAATTTCACAAAGGAAAATACGCTGATTGTGGTCAGAGATATCATATAAAGTACATGACTGGCTCGCACAACCCGCAGAATAACAACAATAATATTATAACGAAGTACAATATTAATTAAAAAGTTAAATTTTTGTTCGAAATGTTAGTGAATAAAAATATCAGAACACTTTACTGTTAAAATTGTGACATCATTGTTAATATAGAAAATCATAAAAAATACTGACCTGATTAATATTTTGCGTGAATCTCCTCTTTATGTATCTTCTCTTGCTCAACTTTAAAGTAGCTAGACGAATAGAAAGAATATGAAGATGGATGAACTGATATTATGTTGCTATTTTTTGTAAAAACTTATGTATAAATCCAGTTTTTTAAAAAAAATTAAAAGATTTTTTCAAAAATTGAAAAAGATTTCTCAAGATATGACATATTTGTTCGAATTCAATGCGCTTGACATGAAAATTCATTTTGCATACCATATTTTCCCGCGATAGCTGTTCTCTACTACCTAATCAATCCTACATGATGTCTCCCACTCTTTGTATATAACTGTAAATATTACTGGAACATTGCCTCCCTAGCCACAAATATATTATTTGCATTTATATAAGATAAGTGAAGTATTCGTTTGTCGTGGTGATCCACTTCTTTTGATTTCTTACTCATAATTTTTATGTCATATCTGCTTAACAGTATAAATATTTTTTGGCATAAATATTTTTTAATTTGTATAATTAATTATGTTGTAGTGTAAATTGACAAAAAGTTAATGCACAATTCGCAAATATCAACTAATTTCATTTAAGTCAAACATTTTTCATAATTAACTTAATTAAATAAGAAGTGCTTTTTGGAAAATCAGTATACATATTTCAAGAAAATGCGAAATCTCCTACATTCCAATATTTAGATATAAAAAGTATGAAATTAAAAAAAATTAAATTGGTATTTCACAATTAAGGTTTTTTTTTCCCCTTCTTTCTCCCTAGTGGTGTCTGGTAAGTCACTCACCTCAAAGCAAGCCCACATCGCTCAATTGCTTCCATATTCAACATGGAGGAAAGTAAACCCATCTACAAGAAAGATTTCTTTTCATATGATTCTTTTTTCGGTGGAATTTCATATGATTCTTTCGGGTTAGAGTTCAAGCTCAATTTCCCTAAATAGAAGCTTCTTCTATAAAAAGAACTGGTTATCTTCCCCTTTACACATTTCCACTACGTTAACTTTATTTTAATTTTTTTCCTAATTACAAGAAAGACCCGTAAATCTAGTATAATGAAATAAAAATCCTGATAATTAATAAATGGATACGGATAGTCAATCTGGTTATTGAATCTAGAACGTCTTGATTATTTGGAACCACTTGATGAGATTACCAGTATCCCTTTATTATGTATTAACATTTGTATTTTATTGTACTAAACTCATATGCCTTCCCTATAATTGAAAAAAAATAATTAAATTTTACCTCCCAATTAATCCAGCTAACATGATTATATTCCACCGCATGTTTTTACCAGCTTATATGAGAACACGATATTGCATGCGGACATTGATTATAGACCACTTTTGATGGTAATATACCTCATGGTGACATATGAGATTAATGGAGGATCAAGAACTGGAAGAGATGATAAGAATATGTGCCATGAAGATATGACATTAATGCAATTCCATCGATATATATATAAAGTTGTATGTCATCCTATTAAATAGAGATAGAATTGTGAATGTATAATAAATTAGTATGTTATATAGAAATTGAATAACATTAATTATTATTATAATTTCAGAAAATATATCTAAAAGAAACATTAAAGAAGAATTCTAATCACTTATTGATATTTTATATATTTCATTAGTAAATTTTAATCACTTATTGTTATTTTATAAGGAAATTCTATTGTATTAATAAATATATATAATTTTAAAGACATTAAGAATAATTAAATTTTACTTAATTAATTTTAACAATCATTATTAGTCTTATAAAATTTAAATTAAGTAAACCTCTCTATGATTATTAATCTTTCATTAATAATAAACTCACTAGGAATTTTTTAAATTTTATAATTATTTTCTTACAAATTGAATTGATAATTGAAATCATGTCTATAAAATATTTTACATGAGTTATTTGTTTATGAGCTCTTTACTTACTATTATCTAGATTGGGTATGAAATTTATATAGTATAAGAACAATTTTTCTATTTTCTATATATTAATATGAATTATAAATCAATATCAATAATTGTCTTAATATCAAACGTGTTATAATTATTATTTTTTTACAAAATTCTCGAAATACACAGGTTAAATAGCCTAATTTTTCTTATAAGAATGGAATATATACACATATATAGGATTAATTAATCCTCAGATCAAAATAAAAATTTTTGACATGCATACCTTCGCATTTAATGGGCATATGCTTGCACTTTTATCAAAATATTTTTTCAGATCTGATGATTCAACTTGCCCATATATTATTTAGTCATTGCTTAGATACGTTCCTACCGATTATATTTGACATTTTTGTTTGACCCAATATATATATATACATATAGATATATGTTGGACTGATCACATTCTTTTCTCTATTTTTTTTTCCCTCTAGTCGATTGTATAGAATTTCACACCTGTTTTCTAAAAGAGAATGAATGTGGACATCACAGCAGCGTGGAACAAAAGAAATGGCCGAGACAATTTCTTGTGGAAAGTTTATTCGGAACACGATAAAGTACGATTACTTTTGACGCCTCTCCATTCCACATTTGATTGGAAGAATCACGGTAATTTCTCAATTATATTTCGTTCATTCCAATAAGTATTAAAATGGCACAAGAATCGAATATATAACCTCTTTGTTGACAAATGAGAATATGCGTCACTGTTCTACACTCTTTTTTTCATATTAAAATTTTCATGGATTTACAATGAATCGGGGCAAAATTTCACAAATGTTAATACTATTAGATGACGGTAACTAATCCTCTGATAAATCCGGTGAGTTCTTATTTGTTCAACGTGGAATAACGTTTGGTATACGCTCTTATGCGTAGCGTGGATGCCGAGTTGAGATTCTCTCCCTAACATTCGCAACTATCCATAAAAAGACTTCGATAATTGTATGCTTGATAAATTGCTCTAATAGTAGACAAAATTTGCATGCATGCAGTGAAGGGATTCGAAACTTAGAACTTTGTGACGAAGATTAATCAACATCAGGACAAGAATAATTCGCCTAATATAATAAGATAAATTCAACATGTGATCTCACTGAAAAATCAAACTTAGATTGAATTATCATACCCATTCCTTCCAAGTCAACTTTTTAGTTTACTAATAAAGAGAGTTCCGTTCGTTTCGGGGTCAGAGAGTCGGTGTCGAGCGTTCATACTTTCCTTGAAGGAGGGGTAGGACCAGTCTATTGTCTCATGTAGCTTAGTATCATTATTGTTATTATTAATGTCACTATTATTGTGTATTATCACATATATCATGTCTCATAAGCGCTCAATAAGTTCGATCGAATAACGTAAACTACATGGCATATTCAAATGTGCGGCCAAACACGGACTCCAAGATAATTCAGAAGTATCCCTTTAGTTTAGTCTATATGAACTTTTTTCAACTATTTCAACTAATGAATGGTGTAAAATTGGGACAAATCTAGAAATTTTGTTCAAGAGAACGAAGTTCAAAGAAATTTTATATCATAAAGTCGAGAGGAAATATAATAATTTCATTGAAAAATTGATAAACTCGACACATTTTAATAGAAATTTTGTAATTTTTCTCGAGTCTAAGGAGGCGACCCCTTCTGCTCCCTAAATCCATCCCTGGTGTGAAATAAGAAAAAGGGGGCGTGGGTGACTCTTGGAAAGTCATGCATCTTGCCGACTTCTCGGATGGACCGTGCATTGCCAATAGACTTAAGTATGATGCATTTTTAACCACAACATGCATGCATGTATAGCTAGGCGCGCGCGTCTTATTGTCCGGCCCCGCCATGCCGCATGCGGAGAATTATTTATTTATTTGTTCATTTTGGTTGAAGCAATATGGGGAGAATTTGACTTGAAATAGGATAAGTTCTCTCAACACTATCGGTGGGGGTTTGGTTCGAGTGTTGTTAAGATTGAGAGATCTTAAGATTAATATATAATATATGTCGGAATGGAGAATGTGTAACGAGTATATGTCGTGGCGAGTATTTCAAGTCAATTTTTGTTCAAAACATCAGCATAAATGATATCAAATCTATAACAAGCCGTGTAGTTTAAAAAAATATAAGAATTTTTTTGTTGAGTCTTGATTATACAATATCACGTGATATGCGTGATATATCAATTACATGCAAAACTTTATTGTCATGATGTAATAGTGTTTACTAAGTGGCTGAAAAGCTTGCAGTGGTTATTCCAAGGCTATTAGCCTTCCTTATTCTACCGTAAACAAGCTTTCGATGTCTCTCTATTTTCGACTTCCTCTTTTGCTCCTAAACAAGCTTTCACATTACCATTTTCAACACCCTTCATCAATTCTTATTTCAAAACATACTAAATAGATGACTCGTTCATGTGTCTAATCTCTTTTCTTCTCCCTTTTCTTTTTCCGTATGGACCATTCATATGTACGTATATTTCCAGAAAATTAACCAGCCCCAAGAAAGATATTACTTACCATCTTTTTTAAACGCGAGATATAATGTGATTGAACTTTACTTATAATACAAGAGTTCAAAACAAACTGAAAACACATCGTTGTTTAGGCCAAATCGATACCCCATCAAGGAATATATAGATATATATCGCAATCAATAGGATACGGGGCACCTTATGATCTCACTGATAAAGAAACAACCGTTCGCAGTACAAAACTCATCTCTTTTTATCATTCAAAGTCCATCAAGTTTTCTACTATGTGAAATCAAGCACCATTACTCTCGTGAGACTTTCTACCGATGCAATTTCCTCTCTCACACAGGCCACAACCTATTGGCTTAGCCTACCTGTCACTGGAGCATCAGTTGGCTCGGACAAGAAGTGCTTCCAGTGACTTTTGAACCTTTACTTTGCATGTAAAGTTTGCCTAATGACAGTGCGGTTTCCCGATTGCACCATATCTTGTGGTTTTTTGCAGAGTAAACTGAAGTTGTTCATGGGTTGATAAGCTTTTGCCCGTCTTGCCGAAGGCCCACCATGGCTTTTATTGACCATGGGCTTCTGTTGGAAGGCCCACAGAATTATGGGCCACATGGGTGGGCCCGAAAGCCCAAATTCAAGCTCACCAGCTGGCATAAAAGAGTAGCTCGAAACCCTATTTCCCCCTTCCATCCCCCACTCGGAGTTTTCAGTGGCACAGCGGCGTCTGAAGCAGGTTCGAAACCCTAATCTCAGCCTTCTCCGATTCTCGCTGATTCTATAATCTAGTCTCACCGTAATTGAAGTTCTTCAGCTTTTGATTGACATCTTACGTCGATATCCTTCAGTTAGCAACTCATGATCTCGTCCATTTCGAATTTTTCTTGCTCATGGATGAGTCGTTTATGTCGCAAATGAAGTTGAAAATTTTGCAATTTGAACTTGAGAGTTGTATTTCTAATACTTGAGAGCTGCAGGAAAAATGGCGGTTCCGCTGCTCTCGAAGAAGATTGTGAAGAAGCGCGTGAAGAAGTTCAAGAGACCCCAGAGCGACAGGAAGATTTCAGTGAAGGTATGAATTTTCCATTTTTACATTCGCTGTGGTTACTGCAATGGCATCGGTTATCATCTGCTCTGCAAATCCCTGTGATGGTTCAATTTAACATTATTGGGCTAACGAGAATCGTGTAGTTTATATCGAAGTATATGAACTAACGAAGCCGAGTCCTAGGGTTAAAATATGGATTAGAGTCGTGTGATAAGATATGCGGTAGCAGCTCTAGCATATATGTTTTATTCGAGGACCATCGGTTCTTGAGGATAGCAGGGTGATGTAAATGATGTGTACTAGCAATCTGTTGAAACTTATTTTCACCTGCTGATGATCCTGCGAGGGTTATCCATTCATTAGCGAGGAAGAACTGTTTCTGATGTTGAAATGTAAGAGAAGATGTTTGCTTTTGAACTACTTGTCTTTGCTTACGAGTTGAACCCCTAGGGCCTTGTTGGTTGATTATCTGTTCCATGGTAAACTGTGAGTGCAGCCAAACTGGCGAAGGCCCAAGGGTATTGACTCGCGTGTGAGGAGGAAGTTTAAGGGATGCACCCTGATGCCCAACATCGGGTATGGGTCGGACAAGAAGACCCGCCACTACCTTCCCAATGGGTTCAAGAAGTTTGTTGTGCACAACGTGAGTGAACTGGAGCTCTTGATGATGCACAACAGGTACAGGCTCTTAGGTCCAAACGCTGCCAGATGTTTATTATACAAATTTTGTAGACCTTTTATGGAATTTTGTAGTGGATCCTCATTGCTGATTGGGTGTCAATGTCTTGGTAGGACTTACTGTGCCGAGATTGCTCACAATGTGTCTACGAAGAAGAGGAAGGAGATTGTCGAGCGTGCAGCACAGCTTGATGTCGTGTTGACGAACAAGTTGGCCAGGTTGAGGAGCCAGGAGGACGAGTGAGCTTAGATGCAATAGTTTCCTGCAAGTTTCTGTGGTATATCGGCACTTTTAATGTATTAGCGCACATCCGTGTGAACATATCAAAATTTTTCTGTCTACTCGTTTTGCTTTTGGTTTTGGTGAGTCAACCTCTTCTAGTTTTTGCTTTGTTAAAGATCTGAGGGATGATGATTCAGCTACTGAAACGCATGCTTTATGTTAGTGCCTTAATGCTTCCAATATTGTGTCCTGTACCATTTTTGTTTGAGATCAGTATGAAATGCAACATGATGCGATCGATGTATTGGTGTGGATGAGACCCGATCGGGTGGTGCTTAGATGAGCTCTGTAACGGAGCAGTTACAAACATGTGCATTGCTTTGATCATTCCATGATCTGCTTGAGTCATCGTGATTCGATTGCTCCCAAACATGGGCTGAACCATATGGAATGACTCATCAAAATCCTAGTTACATGCGATAAATAAATAAATATATGAGTATTATATAAAAATGAAAAAAATGGAAAAAAAAATGGAGAAAACCGTTAGTAAGAAACAAAAGTTCCATGTCGAGCAAAAAAAAAACGGAGTTCATGTTTGATTTTCGGCGGTCGGATTTTTTCATATGTTTTTGTTTTTCCTTCTGTTCCATTTATAGATTTGTCCTAGCTACTCGTTATAATCAAAAAATAAAATAATAAATAGGGAAATGAGTACTGATAAACTGACTTAAAAAAAAAAACATTTCTGGAAGTTCCTTTCCCTGGGAAGTTTGATTTTTCCATTTTACTCAAGAATTTCATTGAAAAAAATTAGCCAACAAAAAATAAAAGAAAAAAAGAAAAAGAATTCGATTTTTCCCGTTCACGTATTCGCAATTTCGCATTTTCCTGGAGCTTTCCCTCTCCCATCCTCCGACCGGAGATCTGTTGCGCCGGTGGCGGTGGGAAGAAAATATCCGATCAACCACGCCACCGACCTGATTCCTCAGGCGGGCCTCAAAGGGTCGTTCGTTTTCTGTCGCTTTCGTTCGGATTTTGACGAGAAAGTTCTAGAGGGAAAAACCTTGCATTTCGACAACTACCAAACGCGACGCAACAGGGTCAGGAATTTGAACGTGACTGACCGCGAAGAGGGTTTAGAGAGAGAGAGAGAGAGAGAGGGAGGGAAATGGGACCAGACGCGGCGGCTCTTGCGGCAGCGGGGATTCAGGCGGAGAGGTTGAAGAGGGACGGCAACGATTACTACCAGCGGAAACGGTTCGGCGCCGCCATCGACGCTTACACCGAGGTAAGTTCTTTCATTTCTCTCCCCCTCATAGCCTTTCCTGTTAGGGTTGAATTGGGTCATTCTCGATTCTGCTGTACATTGGGTGCCTAGGGTTTTCGGAAGGTTTGCTGCTTCCTTGCGAATTTCTTGCTACCATTTCATGATTTTGAAATTGTTTGGTGATTACTGGAGGGAAATGGCCAGTATCTCGGTTCGATTTATCGCCAGAAACAAGGAGCAATTGCCCTTTTGCAGTTTTGATTTTTCCCATTTGCTAGACAATGCTTTATTCATGATCTAGGTTAAGTTTTTTAATTGCTTCTTGTTATTGAAATGTCAAGGCGATAACTTTGTGCCCGGACGTGCCTATCTACTGGACGAATCGTGCTCTTTGCCATCTCAAGCGGAAGTATGTACGGTTCCTGAAACCTTTTCCTTTTTCTCTTTTTCTTGTTTAAAGTTTGCATCTCTTCTCTTTATTATGTTTTTATTATAGTGAAATGGGCTTTCATTTGTGGGTTGTGTTCTTTCAGTGATTGGTCGAGGCTCGAGGAGGATTCGAGGAAAGCACTTCAACTTGATCACAAGTCAGTCAAGGTAGATACGGAGTCCTATCTTTTCATAGAATCTCGTAGTGCAAATATTTCCCTCTCACGGCTTCTGGCCTCCCTGTTATTTCCAAGCGTTCAATATTGCACCCTGGATGTTGGAGGACTTGTAGATTGATTTATTAGTAATCTCAGTCAAGATCTTTGACCTGCACTTGGATTGAAAGGTTATGGGCCTTTGGCCGGTGTGAATGCAGCTTTCATTTTTTTCCCCTTGAAGCTCTTAATGACGTAGTACTACAGGGTATTGCTTCGGGCAAGCTGTTATTCTTTAGTTTCTTGGATTATGGAATACTCAATTACCTTTTAGAATGGATAGCGTCCTAGGGATAACAGCAGTCGATACACATTTTCTTTGGTAGTTAGTAGTGTTGCATATGAAAGCATGTAATTCAGGTAACAAAATATTAATCATTACCATGGACTGATCTACTGTCCGAGGTCGCTTGCGGCTAGTTAAGAAAACAGTAAATATGTTAAAGTTGGATGTTACCATAGCTGCCTTAGAAGATGTCCAATTAATTTACTTATGATTTGCTTATGTTAAGTTTTATTAAGCTGTCCATAAGAATCTTATTCTCAAAAAAAGTTCATATGCTGCTTTAACCATTGTCTCTTTTTCTTGAATAGTCATGTCACAGTTCCATTTTTTTTTTCCCTTTTTTTCTTTTTTTTCCTGCCTTACAGGCTCATTATCTTCTGGGACTGGCATTACTGAAGAAGCAGGAATATGCCGAAGGAGTCAAGCAACTGGAAAGAGTATGCAGAAATTTTATATCCAGTTTCATTTGTATGTTAGTGATATTAGCATTGCCATTGATGTGCTGTATGAGCTAGAAATTTCTATCCATAAAATAGATGCTAAAGCACGAAGATAGTGAAAATAACAAAGCATTGCCTTATTACCTGTGTATATTTGATATTCTCTTTGTGTTTTGAGTTTTTATTGTGTGATTCATCCATAAGTAATTGATGTTGACGGTTTCTTTTTTTATTAATATCAGCAAATTGTGTTAAGGGGCTCATCTTTTTGGTTGACCAAGTTCCTTGGGTGGCAAAGATTGTGTGATTTTGGGTTCATGTGCTAGTGACTAGATAAGTAGGTTTGCTTGTTTTATTGTATTGGTTTTTGAGCAAATACGTTTATAGACAATAAGTTTGAAGCAGTAGGGAGTGGTGACTGACTGCTGTTAACTTTGATGGAAATGAGGATGTACAGTGAGCTAGTTCTTCATTCATTTTGTGCTGAGAGTGATCTTGACTTTAAGCGTTATCTATGGTTGTTTTTAGAATTCTAATAGTAGGTCCATATGTTGGCTTGAATTTCAAAAGATTTCAATTGTGTGATCATACTTAGCCATTTGAGAACAAAGTGGGAGTCCCAGTCCCAGTGGCAGTATTAAGTTTTGTAAATCTACAATCATTGATGAGTGAAAAATTTATAAGATGCAGCTGTGGATTTTGATTGTTTTAGTCGTGGTCTTATCTTCCATGTCAAATCAAAAAAGAAAAAAATACAGATCCACATGAAGTTATTTAGTCTTACTATAATCTTATATCAGGCTTTGGATCTTGGGAGGGGTGCCAACCCTAGGAGTTATATGGTAGAGACAATATGGCAAGAGCTTGCAAAAGCAAAGTATTTAGAGTGGGAGCACGCATCTACCGAACGTTCTTGGAATCTCCAAAGCTTAAAGTATGCAACTCTTATGACCTTAGAGTTCTCAGTTCTGATATGAAACTGGGTGAACATGCGATTGTGTTGTATTCACAACCATTTGTTCTGCATTCTCAGGGATGCTTGTGAGGTGGCTCTCAAAGAGAAGTTCTCTAAAGAATCTTCCGAGTCAGAAGGGTTTGTTGATGAACTCGATAGGTCTCACTTGGAACGCTTGGAGCTTTTGGGACGGATATTTAGGAAAGCTGCAGAGGCGGATACTCCAACTGAGGTTAGTGATAATGGTTATTTTCTGCAAGTTCGTTTCTCTGTCTTCTTTTCCAGCTCTCATTTATATGTAAAGTTTTGCTTCATTTGGAGAATAGGCAAAAGTTCCCGGTTTTCAGTTTTTCATTTCTTGGGAGAGGAAGCATTTATGGGATATTCTCGTTTCAAAATAAGAAAAGTGGAGATTTTGAAGCTAGAGAATTGAAATTAGTTTGCTCTCCCAGTTTAGTTAATTTAATTGACTTGTCTCTGATTATGGAGAAATTGGTCAAAAACTTCAGGTGCCTGATTATCTCTGCTGTAAAATCACCCTCGACACATTCCGAGATCCAGTCATCACTCCAAGTGGGGTAACATACGAGAGAGCAGTGATTCTTGAACATCTAGAGAAGGTGGGGTTCTGGGATTTTTCTGCTGATCATCTGCGGTTAAAATTTTCATTATTTTCTTTATCTGCTAGTTGATCTCAAATGAGGCCGTGTTGATCACTGCTATAGGTTGGTAAATTCGATCCAGTCACACACGAGCCACTCAGTCCTTCCCAGCTGATACCTAATCTGGCCATTAAAGCAGCAGTCCAAGCATATCTAGATGAACATGGGTGGGCATACAAGATGGACTAAGAACCCGTTGATATATCCTGAGAAACTGAGCGAAAGGACCGAATCTAAAAGGGAAGAGGTTTTCATATTCTGACCGGGTCGTGTCTGAGTCCTGTTGGTACGGTTCTCGGCCGCTGGGTTTGAATGGAATCCTTCTGTTCACATCTTTGAGTCCCATATAGTTCCCGGCATAAAAACTATACATGAGGTGTGTGTCTCGTCACGAAATGTACATAAACACGTCAAAAACAATTTCATCAGATATAGATGTGTGGAGCTTTTGGTCTGGTGTTAAACAGGTAATTTAAAGTCTGCATAGTTTGATTGACATTGTAAGAATCAGCTCTTTTCTCGATGCAAGTATTCTTTTCTGTTGCTGTTTCGATAAGGTGATATGACGGGACAGGTTGGGAATACTGTGCCTATGTACCAATGGCAACGGGGAAAGTGAAAATTGGAAACGATGGAAACGTGCTGATATTGCAGATGCTTGAAAATGGATTTGTGAGGGATAAATATTCGATCTGCCAGGGATGATTTAAGGATTGATCTTGGCTCAGTTAGTACAAAGGACCTTATACTGGTTTTAGTTTTTCAAGTATATGATCTAATTCTTGTTCAGTCAAATCTCAAGGGGCCTAATCGGCCTAAAATCTCTAATGAGAACCGAAGTTCGGGATCGGGGCAGTTTCAGATCCTGCTTGATTTTGGGTAGAAAAAGTGAATCGAACCGCATTGTGGATTGGCTTGTTTAGATTGAGATATTTGGGATCGGAAGTTGTCACATGAAAAGAAAGGGTATGGAGGAGTATGGATCCTCCAAATCCCTTTCCCTCCTCATTCTAGTCAGTCCGGCATTTCCTGTAAGCTAACTCCGACACGTTGCGGGGCCGGCCCCCTTATCGAGCCTGTGGAGGCTTATGGATTCATTCGGTCGCATAGACAGTGAAGTATTGACAGGTCTAAGAATAAATTTGGATCAAGAACAAAGAAATTGTCTAGCCCCCTTTTTTTTTTTAAATTATTATTATATTATTATAACCTTATGATCTCAGTGCATTGTTCCAATCAAATGGGGTTGATGGATACATATGTGATTGGACTGTTTTCTCCACAGGGCACATAATGAAATTTTTCTTTAAAAAATTCACATTGAGTTTGACAAAAGTTCTAATATTCGGTTTGATTTTACAATTAAATTTTTAATTTTATTCTAACTTTAACTTTATTCACTATATAATAAAAATCAACAACACAATTATTAATTTTTCATTTTTCTTCAATTTTTTTAGTTGTTCAATTCAATTTTTAATACTAAATTCTCTCAACTATCCATTACTTTTTTTCATATTTCAACAACACAATCATTACTTTTTCTTAACTATTCATTACTTTTTCACATTTTTCTCATAATTCAACACAATCATTACAACCAAATTAAAATTAAAATTCAACTCTACTTAACTCTAAAATCAAATACACCGTAAAATCTGAACAGCTCATGACTTAAATCCCTCCTTTTTCAAGTAGAAGGCAATTGGATTGGATTGGATGGATTGGTGGGTACAACATATAATTGAATGGAGCCCTTCCAAAAGAGCCAGCCCATAGATTTCAATTATGAGCCACTTTGTTATCACATCAACCCCTTCAATGATTTGGCACCACAACACCTCCATCATTATACGATGAATGAATGAATGAATGAATGCAATAATTAGTTAATCTCACAATTGGCTCTCTCCCTTTTGAGATTAATTGTGGCATTCCATCCCCATGTTTTTTAATTTACATTGTGCCATGGAACGGTCTCAATAATCTAATGTTATAGCAACGGGTACAACGGATCATTAGGAACTGGATTTGAAAACTCGACGGTCATTGCGGCTGAAAAACTGACATTTGGGGTTCAGATTAAGTTTCACTTGAGAATGTAACTTCAAGATCACCTTCACGACAGTTTTATTAACAGTAAAGAATGCACGTGCCGTGTCGGGCTTAGGTTCTTTAGATGTTCCATTGGACCTGTTGTTAGCACATTTACCCTGTACATACTTCACTATTAAGATCCGCCCATTTTCTGAGTCGAAATAAACACGTGCTTGACTGCTTCGAATCGAACACGAAACTGACACCTAATCAACAGTCAAGGACGATTGATCGGATTCATTAAAAAACAGTACTGTTCACATCGGACTTTCTTGTTCGGTGCACAGCAAGCATATTAGGCGTGATCGGGCAAAGTTCAGTCCCAGAAGTCACATGGTAGACCCCTTTGTGCTTGAACTCGACAGAAGCCACCTCCTTCTTCAATTTATTTTTCTTATTTTCCCCTCAATTTGATATCCCGATTTTAATATAAAATAAATATAGTTCTTGAGAATATCCATTTCTTATCATGCAGACTTTGACAAATTTACTTTATTTGAGAATTATTATTACATATTTGGATAATGTGTGTCGATCACTCAAAGGTGATATTATACCATTTCACCCACAAATATAATGGCATTGTATGGTACGTCATCATATTAGAAATAGTTGTGCACATAAAGCAAATAAAACTATATATGATCATAAGTATTATAATTATATAAAAAGAAAGGCCAAAATTAAAAACTATTATCAATAATCAATAATAACAAATATCCCATACATTAAATTCTTGCCCTTTGTGATTTTCAAAAGGACACTCTGGGGGGTGTGGGCACTTTGAATCATCTGCGGCGTAGTTTTCGATCTACTCGAGTACATAAGAAGAACATGATTTGCTTTTGGACAAACTTTCGGCAAAAATTATACGAACGCGCAAATAAAAGGGAAAAATAAAAAGAAGAAGAATTTCAATTCTATGTTGGTAAGTGTTACATGTACATTGCGTGATCTGATCTGCCGAGCCGATTACGTGAATGATCCTCCATCGACGATCTAATGTTCTCTTGTAAGATGATGTCTAGCATTCCATATTTGATAAATTTTATTGTTTTTTACGGTGTTAGACGACGAACTAAAATGGGATATTTCCTTCAAAATTATGATTAGTGATGAGTTTAGATGTACTTTGGAATCGTAGTGGAAGAGAAGATCTGACCATGAATTATCTATTCTAAAGTAGACCTCGGGGATTATTATGCAAGAGGATAATAATATACTTTTTGACTAAATGCCAATTTACTCACCCAAAGAAAAGAAAAGAAAAAAGAAAAAAGAAAAAAGAAAAAAAGAGATTGCCCAATTGGCGCTAAAATTGATTGGCACGTAAAAATCAACAAAAACATAGTTAATGCCATACCATGTGGTATGGTTTGGTTCGAAGGGAGAAAAAGAAAAGGCTTGATACAATTAGTAAATTGCGATTGTAAGCGGTTGAACTTTACCAGTAGATACATGGGTCATAAACCTTTGCGTTGTTAGTAATGTCCATTCATTAACAATGCAGTTTATTAACTGTATCACATCTCATGATTATACTATATTAAACTTTCTGGTAGAAAAGATGTTGAAATTTTGATATACTTGGTAAGAAGTGATTAATTAGATTGTGGATATTAGATAAAAGAAGTGTGAAAATAATTTCGGGCATTAAAAACTTGGATTTATGCAATTACTTATTATGGTGAGCACAATAATTCAAAAGAAAAAAAAAAGAAGGATAAAAGCAGCATGAATTTTATAATAGAAGCAAGATTTACATTGATTGGTCTTTCTTTTCACCAACTATAAGGTTTAACATTATCTGTATTCTTGAACCAAATTGTTACGATATTTTAATGGAGTTAAGGACCGATCGAGCTCAATTATGAGTCTGAGGATCGGGTTATTACATACATTTTCGGTGACTTCTACAACCAAGAGATATTGCCCTTGCATGTTCCGAATACGAAACTAAAAGACTGTATGCTTTCTCGGGTTAAAACTGAAAAACGACCACCGTCGATAACAGTATTACTTGGATCTAAGAGTAGGAAATAATTATTAAATATGCCTGACATTATAATTAATAGTCAACCATCGTTCTCCGTATGATTCGACAATTGATGGTAAGTGTTTACAATTTTGACTGCCAGATTCACGATCACATGAAATGCCTTATAAAAGATATAATCGAGAATATCGCATGCTAGCTGCCCGACCCTCACGAGATTCAACTTCGGCATGAAGAATCATTTAACCCGTGATTGAATTAAACTTTCAACAAAAGAGAAAAGAAAAGAAAAAAAACCTCGTTGTCCTTCATTAATCAATGGAAATGAGCTGTCCTCTCCTGCGAGTGTTTCTATCTTTAAAGACCACGAACATCATGCGTGACTAACCCCTTCTAGGTAATAAGTGGGCCTATTTACTAAATTTCGATGCGAAGAACGAATGTTCTACTTGTTTCGATTCCTGAAAGCAACCCGGGAAACTTATCCGAGTCGTAGGTTCACACGAGTCGAATGTACATTTTAAGTACTCGGGAAAGAAACATTTTTCTTGACAAGAAATCGAGCCTTTGTAGCAGATAAATTCACAGGAAAAACGAGCATCTCCTCAACAACTTCTGCTATTGTCCTGGCTCGATCTTTTATTGCAAAGCGGATTGATTAATGATAGAAGAAACTCCTTTTTAACGCCTACAAATTAGGGGAAGGAATTAAATTGGTGGGAGGACAAGTCCTTGTGTTGTGGCAACTGCACATGAGAGATTATTGGGTGATCCTACCTCGCCACATGACATGAGGAAGAACCAATTAAATTACAATAAACTAAATAATAAGTGCTAATCACTCGATTAATTGTAGTGAGTCTTCTTAATTGAAGCAATCTTATTGATTCTTCATCACCACATCATTGGTAGGATCATTTAAAATTTTCTCCTGCACCATTGCCAACTTTTATTAAACAAAAAGGAGATTATTATTGCAAAATTTTATTCTCATTTTTCGATTATTCTTATTTAGATCGGGTATGAAAAAATACACGTATTTGATTTAGCGTTGCGGTGGACGGAGCAAGCTCTATGGTGACTTGCAACAATCGACTGTTTCGATTGGCTGGTAGTAAAAAATTAAAAAAATTTAAAAA
Source organism: Punica granatum (assembly GCF_007655135.1). Classification (NCBI taxonomy): domain Eukaryota; kingdom Viridiplantae; phylum Streptophyta; class Magnoliopsida; order Myrtales; family Lythraceae; genus Punica; species Punica granatum. The sequence continues at coordinate 24,304,569 of NC_045134.1, read as the reverse complement.
AAGAAAATAACCTTTATCAAATGGGAATATTTCTTTTTATATCTTTGGACTTTTCTTGAATGGACCACATCATAACACATCAAAAATTTAGTGCTCCATTCAATCCTCCACCATCCATTGATTCATCTTCTAGGAATCATCCATAGATCTATCATCACACACCCATCTCTCATTATTCCATAGCCAAGTTCTTTGGCTTTTATCAACCCAGAACACCGAACCAATCATTCTCAATCCTTGCCCCTACTCCCAATCCAAAATATCCAATAATTCACTCTGAACAAAACTTGACATCGTGATTCGTTCAGGAGAATCGAGCGAAAATCAACATGGCGAAAATAACGAGCAATGTCGATGAGACATTCATCAGAAGATGATCATATTTACAGAGAATCTGCAGGGAAATTGTACAAATGGAATTAAAGGAACTCGTGAGCTGCAAACTACCTCAGACTTTGGACAGTGAAAGAAGCCAAAAGAGAAGAACTACACATATTACCAAGTACAACGGAAGAAAAGGCAAAGGCTTATGTGCACTAGCAGCACCATCCATGCCGATTTACCAAGCATACAAAAATGACCCACATGATCGAAAATACTCCGGTACGTCTAGGATACGAAAAAAAAAAACCGAAGAACATGTAATAATATGGGGGAAACGCTGTGCTTTCTTTTTTTCGGGTCTTTTCGGTTACTCACAGAAAGCTAACTTAGCTCATCTCATGATGTTTGAGTCTCTTTGGTGAAAGGGAAGAATTTACAGTGTGGGTGAAAAGAGGCCGACCCGAGAAAGATGGAATGGAGAATTTACAAGCAAAGTGATCAGAAACTCCCACGGAGCAAAGTTCTTCTTATTCATGCAGTGTGTGTGAGATTGATTGTTCGGTTCAATCTCTCGAGGATTCCGCTAGCTTTCCTCTTTGCTCTTGAAGTCCCGCTACGGGAAAGCTCTGAGATCGTCCCATATGTGCTCTCCTCTTCCCTCATGTCCTTCAACTTCGTCCGATCGCTGAAGCATATAGTATGGAGGATCGCAATGCAATTCTCCTTATTTCGAGCACATGAGGTCTCTCTTATAATGCTGAGCAAGCAAGGGACAGCTCCGAGCTCTCCCATCTCCTCGATAGCCTTCTGATGGCTCGAAAGCATCGCAAGTATCGCTAACAACTCATCAACATTTGAACGGTTCTCAATCTTGTTTAAGATCACTCCCACTGCACCTTCTCTCACAGCCCTCGCCCTGTTCTCATGGAGAATGCAAAGATTAAAAATTGCCGAAGCGACATCGGTCATGGCTAATGGGTGGCCTTCTTCTAAAAGATCAAGGAGGGGCCTCAGAGCACCAGACTTTCCGATAAGTGCCTTATTTGAATCGAGAGCTGATAGCGTGAATAAAGCAGCAGCTGCATTGCTCCTCGTCGCGATGGTTCCCGACCTCAATGCTTCCATAAGAAGTGGAATTACTGATGGGGTTTCCGCGACAAGCTTCTTGTTATTGTCATGGATCGAGAGGTTCAGCAGAGTTGTGATCACATCTTCTTGGAGATCGAGATGACCATTGCTCGAGGATTTGACGGCAGAGAGAGGGTTCAGTAGCTGAGAGATTGCTTCAGGGGATTCCCCAAAAAGGGCACGGAAGGACGGCATTCTCTTGGTCAAGAGCCTGAGCTCCTTTGCGGCTTCTTTCTGTTCGGAGATGTTGGACGACATCTTCGAAAGGAGAGAGAGGAAGTTGTCCCGATCGGCTTCCGTTATTCTATCCTCGTCGATGTAGGGAACAGGGTCGGACAACTCGATCCCTTGAGCCTTGCACCATTTCGATATCATCTCCCTTATCAGGTGGTTGGGAGTGAGGATTGTGTGGGAGAGGACTTGCTGGGTTTGGGGACATGTCCTGTTCCCTGCTTTGAGCCATTTCAGGATAGACACTCTATCATAAGTCTGCAAACACCGAAAACACACAACCCATAAACAACATGAAAGAGTCACATAATAACCTCGACGACGCTGACATATTAATCCGAAACCGATCTGTCTGCAACAGCAATTCAAAGATCAATCCACGGACACAGAACAAGCGATTCAAAGGTTGAATTCCGACATCAACGACTTCACAATCAATGGAATCGTCACAGGAATCGAGCAAATCAAAGCATCTCGTGACCCAAAAATGCTGAATTCCCTTAGCTAAGCCCCCAACGAACAGAAAGCAACGAACTTGAAGCCAGTGGAACGATTTTCTTGGAATTTCCGAAGCAACCGAACGGGAGAGAGAACATCGTCGGGTGTTTTCATGCTCACCTGTCCCGTGGCGACGATCACGGGATCCCTCATCAGCTCCTTGGAGAGAGGGCACCGGAACTCCTCGGGGCACGAGACGGCGCCTAGGAGCTTCAGGGACGGGGAGCGGGCGGAGGACCTCCTCCCCTTGAGCTCCCTGAGCGCGAGCAGGGCCTCCCTGGCCCGGTCGATCGTCTCCGGGCTGTAATCCTCATCGTCGGCGATGCTCCTCACCAGCCGCTGGAGTTCCTTCTTGAGCTCCATCGCCCTGCTCGCCGCGTCCCCCGCGCCGAAAACGTCGGTCTTGGCCATCGCAGGCGATCCCCGCCCGCTGAGAACGGAATCCCGGGTGGCCGACACGGCGCGGTTACGGAATGGGGAGAGGAATAGGGAACGGAATGGGAATGGAGAGTGGGGGTTTAGTCATTGGAAGGTGTGGGGAATGGGAATCTCTTTTCCTATGGCGATTCCTCTCCGGGCTCACTACTTTCTTTCCTTCTAATGAAGTGAAGAGGAGAGAGTCTTCGAGACTTCTCACAAAATATAAGAAGCACTCCTCTCTTCTCCCACCACCTCACTTTCTCTCTCTAGAATTGTTGTAGAATTTGCAACTTGTCACTCTCTCTCTCTCTAAGTTTTCTTGGGGTGGGATCAAGTGGGTTCAATTGTCATCCCCTCTCCCTACATCCCACAAGTGTTCGATACGCGGTCCGCGTTTTTGCCTGCACCCGGTGTTTATGCTCGTTCACCCCGGTCGGCCTAACTAACGATACGAACCCATGGGGTCCAAGAGACGCGAATTTAGAACCAGGGATGGATCGAGGCAGGAACCGATATAGAAATCTTGCTTAGTGAGGCAGCATATCGAACCCGTGTCAAATGCAATATATTGAACTATATTTGATAAATGAAACTGAAAGTAAAAGTCGATATGATATTCTCAATATCCCGTAGATGTGATTTCTAAATCTTTACATTGCTAAAAGTAAGAAAATTATTTTCGAGTTACCAAAATTTCCTCTATTTTAAAAAATTTAAGTTTGATATATTGCTTGTAATTGGAGGGAGATTCTATCAGAGAAAAGGATAATTTCTTATTACTTTTTGGAATTTCTAAAACCTCAAGATGTTAGCGAACATTCTCAACTTTCATTGGGCAAAATTTTCATCGGGGAAGGCTGAAAGGATTAAAATTTTTTATGCTATTAAGTAAATTTTCATATTATATTACCATTTAATTTTTGATATAATTCTTTAAATTCACTCCCAACTCGCAAAAAATTATATCATATTCGCTCCTCCTACGATCTTGCCCCCGCGATCCAAATCCTTGGTCTATCCCTAACTAGAACAATTGTGTATTCGACGATACATGTTCTATGATTAAGACACACAACACCATTACGCGATATAATTGTTCATTTACTCTGACTTATCCTGGAGCGCTAATTTGAAATCCAACATACGACTAAGTTGCCTCTTGAAATTCGTAACAAGATATTTGACGAGCCATTTGCTTTTTGAGATACCATGTTTGAAGGGCGGTGATTGGAAAGTGCTTTTCGGGATATAATTTATGATGACAAAATTTTTAAGAGTTTTTTTTAAAATAAAAAAAAATCAAATGACATGTTTTTTAATAGAACTACAGTTATAATAAGATTAATCATGCATTATAATATCGTCTAGTACCGTTTATTTTCTTCTTCATAATGCTGAAAATCAAGTAATGGTTCTATAAATATCTGGGCTCATATGTTTTTCTATGTAAGGTAATCTTTTTGAAATAAGAGGAAACCTCAAATTAGGATTAGTCATTTAGTGCCCGGCCACTATTTGTAGTCTTGAGGAAGGAAAGGAATGTCCACGAAACGCGTTTTCCAATTTCAATTAGGAGAATGACAAAAAATCATTCGGGTCAATATGGCAGATAGTAATTTTTTAAAGGAAAATTTGAAACTTCTTATGGTGATTAATATATTGTTACATAGTGAAATGTCAAAAACAATAAAAATTTTGGTAGTTTTTGATTGGTTGCGTATACTTGCATTTACCGACAGTTTGTGCCTTTTTTTTATAATTATTTAAAAGAAAAAATTGAGAGCTAAGTAGGGAACAAAGTTTGCTCATAGTTTTTGGGGGACTCGTGACAAAATAGAAGGGTTGTTTTTTTAGGATTCTTGACGAAATAGAATGTCGAAAAAAGACTACCAACTAGATAGATGATGCTCAGCCGGCAATCGGACTACTTCGGCAAGGCGGACACTCCTAGGATTAGACCATCTCAGATTCAAATGGCATGTTTGGTAGGCATGAACGGAAAAAAAAATTACAAATGTCATATTTGGTATAATTAATTCAGTTCAATTTTTTTTCTATCCATTTACCAATATATTGTCAAAAGAATTTATCATAATCCCTATCAACTTTTTTTTTGTGTATCTTATAATCCCCCACTCCTTGAGCACATACCGACTCAAATTGAACAAAAGATCCCAATGTGAGATCCTCATACTTGTTTTAGACCGTTCGTTTTTACAGTCATTACAGTTGACTCATCTATTGTCACCTCCACAAGGCCCAAGCACATCATTTACAACACATAATCATAATCTTGGAGCCAAGGAGAAAATTCGACTGACTTTCTTTGATATTTAACGGACTCAGAGAGTTTTCAGCTATCAATTTTTATTACGATTGCAAAGAGATCAAAATTGACAATCATAAACGATAATTATCTTTTAGACACACTTTTTTTAGCCGGAAATTTTCAGAATGTTGAGGTTTATGATTAATATGTACGCATATATATATATATATATATATATATATAATATAGTAGTCTAAAACGAGTGGTGCAATTTGAATTAATTAATGAAATTATTCCATCCAATTGCAAGCAAATTACAGCGACATTCTTATCCAAGAACTTGTACCTATTTATTTACTTTATTTATATAGGGGAATATTTTTAAAATTAATTAATTAATAATAATAATAGGAAAAGTAAGAAGAGATTGAACAGGGGCGTGAACAGTACAATCGGTAAAAGGGTGTCGGTATAACTTTTGACTAATTGGATTGGATGCATTAATAGTATTCGGTTGGTTATGCTTTTCCTTTCAGCGATGATTCATAAAGGAAAAACGCACTAATTAATCCCAGTCAATAGTGAATAAAGACAATTTTACTTTTGTAACTCTTCACGCCATCGAAAAGAAAGAAAGAAAGAAAAAAAAATTACGAACTGACGATCGACTTGACATTATGTAAAATTTTATACGATTTTTCATCGATTGATTAATATTATAAGTTGAATTTTCATACGATTCTTCATTGAATTAGTATTGAAAATTATCGGACTCGAATTGATCATGTGGCCTTCGAGTTCAACCAAACTTATAATAATATGAGTAATGGTCACATTCAACTTGTTAGGACCTCATAATCTCGAGTGCTCATCACATGTATAGTTTAACGTAAAATTTGGCATAATATACAGTGTCGGCTCTTCCCTGCCACCTAACTCTCTCAAATCGCCGGTCATATGATGTATGTTGAACTATGTCGACAGAACGATCTCTTAAGACATTGATTATCAAGATAATCTAGAATAAGTTCAATTTTATGAAAACTTTCATGGATAACTTTTTATTTTTTCTTATTCTTATTTAGAGAGAGAGAAAAAAAAAAGATGAACGGAACAAAAAGTAACATTAGCATGCGATGTTTTGATGAAAATCATGGAGGACCGATGAAAATCATGCAGATATAATTGTTATTCATATAATTCTAATATTCACATCCCACTCATGACAGCGCTCCTTACATATGAAAGTTATAAAGATGGTGAGTTCTACTACTACGTCTTGTAGTTACTAGAATGTTATGTTTAAGCTATAACTAATCCATCCCGCCGACGACATCACTACGATTACAAATCTGCTTCTACGGTCCTCCGGCCCGTAGAATCTGATCAATGAAGTGCACTACAGTTAGATCATTGGACCAACTTAGGACGTGGATTGGGACCCTAAATGGACCATCCTTATAATACAATGCGCATATTATAAATAATACATATATATATTTATATATATCATGTACGTACAGATTATATATTATACATATGTGTAGGGGTTTATGATGCCTCCACCAGGAGATCATGGAATCCTTGAGCCATACAGCTGGCATGCCACGTGGGCAAATGCTCGCTGACCACTTCCCCACTTTGTCTGTCTCACCTCCCAAAGCCGAAATCGGACTTCCAAACGTCGATCGGTTGAATTGATTCTAGAAGGAGTCCACATTAAATAAGCTTTATTTGTTACTTGATATATTTCACTTGAACTGAATTAATCGAGATTCGATAAACTTATTAATATCACAGTACAATAAAAAAAAAACTCAGACCAGACCTTCCTCATCAATCAATTCAACCATATCATCTTTATATATATAAAGTTTCACCATATTAAATATGGATATAATAGTGAATGCCTCCATTGAATTGGGGTATGATCGTACATGTTTAACAAATTTGTGTGCATAAGTTGAATAATATTATTTATTATTGTGATTAAAAAAATATATCAAAAACATTAAAGGAGAATTACTAATCACTTATTATTATTCTGTAATTCTATAAGCAATTGCTATGTTATTATTAACGAAATATATATAATTTTAAAGAAATTAAGAATTATTAAACTTAATTAATTATAATAATCATTTTTAGCCTTATAAAGTTAAATTAAATTATCTCTTATCAATGTGATCAATCATTTTATCTAAAATTATTCAAATTTACAAAACTCAATCTATGAAATATGGGTAAGGAAAAGAAAATAGCGTATACTTAATGTTAAAATTTTTTATCCTGTATGATTAAACTAAAACTAGGAATTTCTTATTTTTTGGATTTTATAATTACTTTATTATAAATTGAATTGATAATTGAGATCGTGTTTATAAAATATTTTACATGAATTATTTGCTTATGAACTCTTAAATTGATATTATCTAGCATGAGTATGAAATTTATTATATTAAGGTTTATATAGTATAAAAAATCAATATTAATAATTGTTTTAATATCTATAATTCGTAATAAATTTCTTTATAAAATTCGTGCGATGCACATGTTCAATAGCCTAGTATATATTAATTTGAGTCAGAAGAAAGAAGACCAATTAATCATCGGATGCAGCTCAATACTATACATATATATATATATATATATACATTCATTTATTTATTTTGGCATGCGTGAGGCTTGCTTTGCGACTGAAATTTAAAAAAATTTTATTACAAGAAAGATCTATGAATAAGATAAAGAAATAAAAGAAAGGAAATAAAACGGTACTGAAGGTTTCACTATGATGAGAATTAAAACCAAAGCTTATTCTGACGAAAACGCGTTCTGCTGGACTGCTTCCTGTTTTCAGCTGAAATTTAGTTTTGGATTTCATTTTCTGTCATTGCTCAGAGGTGGCATCGTCAATAGTAGGACATGTGTTACTTGACAAATAATAATTCACAACCCGCGCATTGCATGGGAATGATCAATAATTTTTTTATAAAAATAATATTTGAAATAAATATATTAAAAAATTTAGAAAAGTTATTGATTTAAAAAATATTTTAATTGAAAATTAAATGAGATTATTGGAGGATGATTGATTTTTAAATAACAGTAAAATTTTAATAAAAAATTAAAAAGTAACGAAAAGAGAAGATAAAGAATATACTTACCGTTATAGACGATTGAGTGAAAAAATAACACCTCAAAATTTTCAATGCTACAAATAAACAAATAAAGCGAAAAAATATAGATAGATTCAAATTTTATTAGAGAAAGAAAATTAGGAATTTGTTGAGCAGAGGAAACTTCACTTTCCTTTACATCTATTAGCCATATATATTATATTCATAAAAATAATAAGGAAATATTTTAGTGTCTATAAAAAAAGATTTTCTTCCTACCGAAAAAGAACGTTGATTTCTTAACATTTATAATATATATCAGTTTGTTATATAAAAATAAAATCTTTTTTTGACTGTATATTATTTTTACAGCTATTGATTATAAAGAGAAATCTTCAAATAATGAAGTACATAAATAGTTTATAGAGATTTATATAAGTTGAAAAATCGAAAAAAATTAAAATGTAAAAAAAAATCTTGTATGATTTCTTTTAATTTAAATTTGTATCATAATAATCTAAAAGTTTAATGAAAAGTCGACCTAATATATGTATAATCCATGATTATTAAGTTTAATTCTTATATATATATATATATATATATATATATATATATATATATAGAATTTGAGATGCAAAGTATATTTTGTAAATACTCAATGACATACATATAGAAAATATTTAAGTCATATATTCATGAATATATATTTCCTCAATATTAAAGGCATATACACTATTTAAGATAATTATCTTAGGAGAGAAAATCGATTAGAAAGTATAATTTCCTCATAGATGAATTACCATATAATTTCTATGTACAACTATTATGCGATGAAAATAAAATATATCTAGCAATATAATAATTCAAAGATCTATCTAATAAATAGTACCTAGTATAAGATTATAAAAAGAGAAAATATATAGTAAATGCGAAAAGATAATATTAAAAATTAATCGTGTAAGATTAGATTATCACAAAGTTTATATTGTATATCATTTTTGAATTGAAACTTTAGAGGGAAAAAATTATTGACAACTAAAATAGTTTAAACACAATTTATAATGGAGAGTGATGAAAAAGGCTTAAGTTGTATTACAAATTTTTTTTTATTTCAAGAATTTTCTAGAAAAATCATAAAACTGTATAAACTGGACAAAAGTACTTAATATTGAGATAAATATTCTTAAAAATATAAAAAAGAAAATTGAAAGTATAAAAATCAATGCATATCGTGATGGACATGGCCTTCTTTTTATGATTTGCTAATACTAAGCTCCATCAATCTTAACTGACTTGTTCATCAAACAGTATAAAGCTAAACCTAGAAATTTTCAATTGAACAACATATATTATCTATACAAAAAAAATTTAAACCCACTTAACTGCTCTTTAACATAAATATGCTAATGCTCATCAAAATAAAATTAGTAAGATTGTGTACAATAAATAACCAATAAAGCTTGGAAGGCAAATATGAACCTTTGCATAAAGCTTGGAGGAGAGGCAAGAATATTTGCATGGAGTAGGGATATTTTTTTGGGTGAATTTGGGGCTGCATAGAGTGGGGATTTTATAGTTAAATATACGTACAGTTTCCAATTAATATAGTTTACCTTATAATATAATTCTAGAAATACCCTTGGACTTGCTAACTAATATAGCATTGCAATATATTTCTTATATACAATATACAATACATATATATATATTGATATAATGCGATCAGCATAATATATAGCATTGCATTGATTAACATGGCATTTCCTTAATACGTAAGTGATGACATAGCAAAACGAGATTGTTCCGTTTCTTATCTTTGATGATATAGCGACGTAAAAATTTAGCTCGTGCTTCGTTTTCACACACACACACATATATATATATATGCTTGTTTATATTGAGTATAATATTTATATGCTTATATTGAGTGTAATATTTATATATTTATATTGTTACTTCTTAATTTACAATACTACACTATAATGTTCTTGCTAAATACCTATATTGTCATATAAAGTATATAATATAATCTACAAACAAAATTTTGTTTAGCAGTATTAGGCAAGATATATATGCTTGTTTATATTGAGTATAATATTTATATGCTTATATTGAGTGTAATATTTATATATTTATATTGTTACTTCTTAATTTACAATACTACACTATAATGTTCTTGCTAAATACCTATATTGTCATATAAAGTATATAATATAATCTACAAACAAAATTTTGTTTAGCAGTATTAGGCAAGATATATCTGGATTCTTGAGTTAATAAATGAATTTAATGAAATTAAGTCATTTTTTACTTATCAAAAAAGAAATTAATTTCAGTTATTATCTCATACACATACATATATATTAATTTTCTAAAACTTATTAGTTAAGATCTTATCCAATTAGAATTATGAGTTTATGATGTTATTTAAAATATATATAGAGAGAGATAGAAAGAATGACTTCACAGTATATATTTTTTTAAACAAAAAGAAAAGATAGATAAATGAATTGAGAGATAGATTAGAGCCGGATACATCATCATGGAGAAATATTGTAACACTCCACTAGCATTAGCTTCATTGTTATTTTCCTCAAAAATATGTGTGAGTATTAAAATGATACTCCACTCCACTTTTGTAAGATGTTAATTTTTTTTTAGTTAATTAATGTATAGATAGTTAGGACATGTTAATTTTGAAATTTTTTTTGGGAGAATATAAGGAAATCAAAAGACGAGGTGCAAACGGAAAAGGTCAAAATTGCTGGGTAGATATTAAAAGAAAAGAAAATAGTAGATTAAAATGAAAATAGAAAAAAGTTAGAAGACACGTGTCTATAATATGGCCTAAGAATGCTAAACAACAGTTGTACATTTATTAAAGATAAACATTCATACGATGATCATCGACACGTCGACTGTTGATTATTATTATTATTATTGTATTTAATTTGATATACGATATAGATAATTATATTATAATGAATTAATAATCACCAATATGATCTATTAGGTTCCTACGACGATTCATCCGCGCTTGAAAAATTTAATCCTCGGGTATGTATAATAAATCCGTGTGGAGTATTATTGGATGTGGTTTACTATTAAGAAGTTATAGATCCGACCAATCACAACTCGTCATCTCAGGATGTTGCTTCTACCGAACTTTTGTTTACGAGTAATAATCAATGCTATAAAACGTTGATTCCGCTCGTTGCGCATCAATATGAAATTCAGCCAATCCAACTATTTGTCGGTACAATTTAATCAACACATCCACATCACTGACTGCTTTCTACTTCATTAATAAGGAGATATGGGAAAGATTAAACTTCAACATCATCACAATATGTATATGTAATAACGCAACGAGAGGAAACCCGATGAAATTCTAGTAGTTAACAAGATAATACGTCATACAATTCACATTTTCAACACCCATTCAATATTCGTCTTTTGGCATATTATGATTGATGATGCTTATTTGTGTGGCACTGCTGCGATGTGGGATTACTTGAGAATTTCTTTCTAGATCACGAGTCTTGCGAGCTCGAAATTTAAGTCGAATTAATAACCTCCCTAAGATGGGGTTGGGTTCGATGTCAATTTATAGGACCATATATGTGGCGGCCTTCTTTAAGGGTGAGTGATATCATCAAGACAATGAAGGACGGATTTATGGGACATAGAATTAGAGGAGTTCAAATTCAAGTTGGGTAAATGTAAGCCATTTTTCTAATTGCAAAAGACGAAAGATAATTTTAATATTTCGTGGATCCACCGAAAATAATTCATGAAGTATAAATTGGGTTTCAAGGGGTAGTGGAGAAGGCTCTATCAATTCAAAAGTCAAACCCATCACTAATAAAGTAATAATGATAGCAGTTTTGGACCTCTTTACTCAAAGTTAGTTTTGTCTATAGTCACATTTTTTTGTCTTTTTGGATCTACAAGTAAAGTTGGCCATTTCCCCATTTGAGTCTCCGCCACTACTTCGAAACTGATTTTAGGAAATAAATTTCATACATCTCTACATGTTGGATTAAGGAATGACAAAAAGATAAAGGAGGTCTACGAAATATAGGGGAATATATATTAATCATTCAAATAATTACTATAATAGTTTTAAGTTATAACAATTTCATTAATTTTTTCTCATTATATTATTGTGAAGTAGAACAAATTAAAATTTTCTCTTACTGTGATAAATATCTTTGTTTGAAATAAAAAAATCTCAAATTTAGTTCTTGTTAATTGGACTTTGAGCGTCTCCTTATATTCTTTCTCTTATTCTTTTTACGAGTCCCATGAGTTTTTTTTTGGTACGAAGAACAATGAAAGAATTTTAGAGTTTGGATTTTTTTCCGTTTATGATTTAATTGTTTTGAAGTATCTTGATTCATCCCACATCGATTCGGGGTGATGGAAAATATTAGTCTGGACGACATTCATATTTGGTGCAGAGGCACAATTTAATTAAGGAGAAAACTGTCCCATTGACTAGTCGAATTCGGGCCACCTATATACATAATCTAGCAATTGATCTGGGAGAAGAAGAAAAGAAAGAATTCTTCAATCAATTCCGTGTAATACTTGTAGAGAATTGCCCACTAATTCCGACTTTTAAAGCCACTGCTAGCATAAAATGATAATGTACTGCAGTGATACACGCTCTCGTCTGATAATAAACAGATTTCGGATTCGATACTCATTTAACTATTTATGCCTCTTCATTAGCTATTAAAATTTTTATTTTATTGTACTACTTCTATTAACCTTTCTTGTAAAACAAAAAAAACAAAAAACCATAGCCAACAAGCCCACGGGACTATTTTGGAGTCAATAATCTTGAAAATAACTTTGGCTATATTTTGTATAAAAACTTGAAATTAAGGTGGTGTTTGATAAATTAAGTACTTAAAATTAAGCACTTAATTAGTTAAGGGAAGAATTGTATAGGAAGAAAGGAGGAATGATGGAGAAATTTTTGTGAGAGATAAATAGCACTAATAAGAAAAGAATCACTTATTTCATTAAATCAAAACTTTTTATTTATTTCATTAAGTGATTTTTTTACTTCATAATAATTAAATAATTTAATTTTTATCTCTCATATTTTTCTCTTTCTTACATTTATTTTTCATTATAACTAACTTGTAATTACTTATTTAATTAATTTAAAATAAATACACCCAAACTGTACATACAAACCAAAGTACCAAATCGATCCCAGAGTTTACGCTGAATCGTAAATGCAATCTCACATGCGTGGAATGTGACGGTTAGGATATCGATGCATTTATATGGCAGTAATTAGAAAAGCTGTTAATAAAGACGCCCACATAATTCACATGTATTGAGATAGTAATAAATTATATTTTTACTTATCCAATGAAGAGACAAATAAAGATATTGCAACTTTCGGCGAGTTTTTTATTTTTTTCCTTTTCTTTTTTCATGAAATGTGCCAAAGTAGGTCTTGAAATGGATGGGTTGCCCGTATTATCGGTCACAATTGGTGGGAGAACATAAATAAATTGCTAAAGAGTGGAAGAAAAGGCAAAAAGAATCATAAGAAATGTTAATGCTCGAGAAGCTAAATAAAGATTAATAATTTTCATCCACAACAATAAAATAATTCTATGCGTCACAAAATTAAGAAAAAAAAATCTTGACATTGATCAGTTGCACTATAAATTATGATTTTTGCCAATAACATGAGAAAATACATTATAAATCATTAGATGCATCACACAATTTTAGGAATTATGAAGAAATTAGCACGGCATATTGAAGGTCCGGAATTTAGTTTCAGATCGGAGAAATAAGAATAACAATCATATATACATGTATGAAGTATATTTCAAATGCAAAACAAATTCACGCTGTCGCAATAGGTTGAATTCGAGTATAACTCATATCTTCTCAAATTATTATGAACATTTTTATGGGATATCTTATTTTGATTATATTGTTATTTTTCCAGTAAGTTAATCGGGAATTATCCCTTGACATTAATAAAAAATTATATTAACCAGGAAAAATCTTGCCAACAGTCAAGGGAAAAGAAAAGAAAATCATTTTTTTCCTCTCCCCTAGATGAGAAGAAAAATTTTAGCAAAAAGAAAAAGGGATTCGGCCAGAGGCCTTTCCTTCGGCCGGAGATTGTGCCAGTGGAGCCCAAATGCTTCATCTCATCAAAACGCAGTTAGGGTGACCCGTGGAATCCTCCTGCCCTTGGTAACGCCGGAATCTCTTCTCGTTATTCTCTTTATTTATTTTTAAAAATAATTTTTACTTCTTTAGTAAGTTCATGTTCATCTATGATTTTCAGTCACAACTAGGTTCAGCACCCGCACGATGTTGCAAGTCCAAACTGTCTACTCAATCATATAGAGCTCCTTTCTTATATGTGTATAAAGAGAATAATAGATGGATTTTTCAGAATGAAATTTTTAACTTATTTCTTGAGTGTATGATCAAAATCTAATAACATATGAATTGTTATTTTAAATACCTATTCATGAAATAAATTAGAACCAATATCAAACTTATTGAACCAATCCAAATTGATTATGTAGTAGTGTTATTACAATATTACAATCACTATTCTAGTCGCGATTATATTTTTTGTAGTAAGTATATCTATACTATATATAAAAGTAGGGGTAATTACACTGGTGGTCTAAAAAGTTTCACTAATGTATTAAGTTGGTCCAAAAAGTTTTTTTTGCTACTTAATGATACAAAATGTTTCAAAAGTGTAATATGATAGTACAAACCGTTATCTCACCATTGACACCGTCAAGCAAAGCTGACGTGGCCGAAACGTAGCCGACACGTGGCTCTGATATGTTTTTAGGAGTTGGTGGAACGTTACATGATGGTTCAAACTCTTTTGAAGTTATTATTTAATGGTCCAAAATGTTTTACAGATGTAACATAATGGTACAAAATATTTCTTTAATTAACTTAAAGGTCCACCCATGTCAATGGCGAGATGACGACGACAATGGCGAGATAACGGTTTGTACTATCATGTTACAACTTTGAAACATTTTGTACCATCAAGTAGCAAAAAAAACTTTTTGGACCACCAGTGTAATTTACCCTATAAAAGTATGACAAGTATTTTCAATTTTTATTATTTTAAAAATACTCTTACACCATCATGCACATTTTCGATCATGATTTTTTGTTGCATATTTTCTATATATATATATATATATACATATAAACTGTCTTTTTCTATTCTAGCTCCATTTCGATACTTTATTGCCTCGCATTTCTCTCAATCGAGTTAGTCATGTTTGTTATATTATTATTTCGTGAGGATTTATAGTTTCAAAATTTCATTGCACCATATGTTCTTTTTAACGTCAGTAGTCCTAATAGGTTCATACATTCTTTGTCTCATTGCCATAAATCACATGGTTGTTTTCAAATTTTCTGTTTTTCTATTTTTGTTCCAAAAATACTGTAAATTTCTATTTTTCTTTTCATACATTTTACTCCGATGTACTTTATTAGAATGACTTTTTCTCACACACTTTCAACTATCTATTCATCGCTCATTTTCAACCTTCGTCATCACATATTTTCTATCATATGTTGCCTCAACCAAGTTAAATTTTGTATATCTCTTCTAAATTACATCTTTTCTAAATTATAACCCTTCCAAAAGTATTTCTCCAACTTTTTTTCCATTTTGCCCTTAGTAAATTAATAATATTACTATTTTACCATTTACTCAAATAATACGAATACTACTATACATCACACATTTTCAATAGCAAGGCATTTTTTCATTAGTTATAATAGAAAAACTAACTTTTACGTATTATTTGTCATGATCTTTCGACTTCAAGACACCATTTCATACTTCCTCACGATAAAAGCTACATACCTTGTTCTTTCTCATAATTATTCACTATGACGAACGTATCAATCATGAAATAACTTCTCCATTCAACGCTCACGCTTCTTCTCTTTCCTTTCCAATGTACATTTGTATGTTTTATCTTTTCTCTTTTCGGTTTTTAATTACTTCTCATTTTAATTATTCTTATTATTTGACTTAATCTTTGGAAAAAAATTCCCCTATTCTCTTTCTTCGACCATAATCCTTTATTTTTTCAAGTTTTAAAAAACAACTTATATCTATTCTTTCTCATGACGTTTCGATTTCAAGGCATCATTTCATACTTTTTCGCTATAAAAACTACATAGTATGTTATTTCTCGTAATTATTCACTCTGACGAACATATCAAATATGAAATAACTTCTCAATTCAGCACTCACGGTTCCTCTCTTATGTTTCCTATCTATGGATTATCAAAATTTATTTTAAGAATTTTTAAAAATTATTTTATAGATGGATATTTCTAAATGAGCTACTGACATATATTTTGTGATTAAAAAAATTATATTTTTTGATAAATTTTTCAAAATTTATATTAATTTATTTAAAAATTTACTTAAGACATTATGCCATCAGTGATTTATTTTCAAAGTCTCAATCAAATTTTTTATGGAATTATGTGGTTGTAAAATTACGCATTTGGGAGGATAAAAAAGCAAGAAAGGGAAGAAGAGTTTCACACCTAATAGGAATGGAGGTAGACTCGACTCATACGCCTTATTTTTTACAATGATACGCCTCAAATAAGTGGGCCTTTCCAGTGATTTTTTTTTCTTTTCTGGCTATTAAAACTGACGATGCTAATTTCACTTGTAACGCTGGCACGATGGATCATAGAAGCCCATGCCCATGGCGTTTTGTCTCCTCATTCATCGCACTCTGGCCCCCGCAGCATGAGGTATCTTGTGGGCCCCGCCGTCTTGTCCAGGTAAACGCCAACTCGGATCAACGTCCCGTACTTTCGCTTGGTGGGCCCGGACGGTGGCGTGGCACTCTGTCGTGGCTCCAGCGGCGCAGAGTCTCCTGACTTCAGTGGGTTTTTGTCGTTTCTTGAGGTTGACGCATTGAATGAAAGGGGCCAGCAGGGCGGGGGAAGGGAACAACAGGAATTAATTTCCAAATAGACATTTCATGTGAGATTTTATAAAAGGAGAACAAATTGAAAAACTTTACACTTCTAAATTAATTCAGATGATTCGGCCATTATTTCTCCTAAATAAAATTACGAATTTGAATTTTATAAATAAAAATTTATGTTAAAAGAGTTTTACTTTATAGTGAACTGATCTAGTTCGAATTTAATTAATCAAAATCAATTGCATTTTTTTAAACCTATGAATATCAGAATATATACGAAAAAAGAAATCGAAACAGTTGTTTTTTTGTGCTGGAAAAAGAAAAAGTAGAAAAGGAAAGATCCTATGGTCCATGTATATATGGGCTCTGTTCTGTTCAGAAATTATTTTCAGGTGGGTCAGAGATCAATTATTTGTGAGTATTATTAATTTATTACAGAATCTAGTCCTTTTTCTTGTTTTAATTTAATTTTGTCCAAGGCGAATTATTATACATTTATCTGGCCCAAGAAAAGGTATAAAAAGAGAAAACTGCGGTTCACGGGCTTTTTAACACCGTCAGATCAACATAGGGCCCATCATCCAATGGCTGTAAGGTGTCCAAGATAATAAATAAGATAAGATAAAAGGGATCGTATATTGGCTAATAAATATAAATAATAGGAATTAATATCGGTTACAGTTTCTCTTACTTTTATCCGGATAGAAATTGGGGAAAAAGTTCCCGAAAGAATTATAAATTAGATTCCAAGATGATTTTTTTTTTTGCTAACCCGGGGTGTCCGGGTTTCACCCGACTAATCCCCGGGGCTCCGTGAATCCCCGGCGACGCACGGAGCGGGTAATCACGCCAAAGGCGCTCCGGTGGCCCCAAGGGGATTCGAATCCGGGTCTCAGAGCAAACTTAGATGCTCATTAACCATTAGGCCAAATCTCTTGGGGTTTAGATTCCAAGATGATAAAGACAGCATCTGGTTCTAATGAATATTCCATTGGTGATCCTTACAAACACAAACCGAAAAATATTCAAGATACAAAATATAAATAAAATGTAACCTAGAAAATAACAAAATTCTTATGAAAGAAAATACAACAAGGTTGACTTAGACAAGAAAATAGGAAATGAAAATTTGGATGTGTATAATAAACTGTAAAGCATAAAGCATGCCTTAATATGCCTAAATAATAACGCCATAACCGGGCGTGATTTTTAAAAAGATACGATTGTGACAATTTCAAAATTTCACATAATATTGGAGAGCAAAATACCCCGCCTGCATATACACCGTCAGCTTGACTTTGTATAAGAGAGATTTATCATATTTTCGAAATTTCAAATGTGATTTAATTTTCTTTGATTTTGTCTCAAAAGGTTGAATTTAATTTTTGCCTTCGTGTGCCGTTTCCCATCAAACAAATGGCGCCTCCTTTAATGTGTTGCTGCATGTCAAATAAATGTCTGGACAAATTGCCGAAACTTTGACCCCAAAGAGTGCTTATATATATATATATATATATATATATAATGAAGAATCAAATTTTCAGATCTTTCTTTCTTTATCTATAATATTTGATGGAAATTTGCTGAAAATGACCTTTCATGGTAATTGGTAGATATATTTGAGAAGCAATTCTCTTTTGCCAAAACCAGGACCAAAACAGTATTTGTATTTGATTATTCAGAGAATATTTTCAATAACTTGAAATTATCCTAAATTAATTAACTAATTTGGAGAAAACTGTCTCTTCGCCTCAATTTCCGAAAATCTAAATTGGATATTTGAAAAATAATTAAATACGCTTATCCATTTGACTAGAACGAGGACTCCATGCTCGAAATTTGACATGCCCCTAACCGAATTGACTTCTCTCTTCAGATATTGACATGTATCCGTGTTTCATTCATATATAGTACGCGTGAACACCTTACAAGATCAACAAGGACAGCTATTTTTGCAGTACTTTGCGGTGTAATATTAAACTCGGATTTTTAATAAAGGAGTCCCTTCTTTCGAATTTGACCATCGAACCAACTAAATCAAATTATAAATCTTCTGGATTTTTGATTAAATGTACAACGCGCATGTGTTGGGCTGGTAGTCAGATTGCCAGCTGAGCTAATAAATTGCTTCAGATGTCTCCAACAGCGGCGAGTTAATGTTTCACAACCCATCGAAAACGTGTGAAACTTTCAATTCAACCCTTCTAATTTGGCAGTCTCCATTTTCGTCCATTGCAAGCAACTTCAGATGCCTGCCTGCCAGCCCATATCAATTCACTTTGTATAAGCGTAAATTTCAGTGTGAAGTAAAACAGAAATCTGAATTACGACATGACTGTTCATTGGAGTTTTTACTGGTTTAAGCGTTTTGTCAAATCTAACATATATTTTTTTTTTGTCAGTTATATCCCATGGTTTACATTTTGCTTTAAATCTATCGCGCCGTTATATCTCCGTTAACATCTAATGGTTTTGCTGCAGTAATCCCTTTTATCCGGGATAGATTTAAGAAAAAATTAAAACCATGGGATAGTTTTGAGGAAATAATTAAAATCATATGATAGATTTGGAAAAAAATTGAAACAATGGGATAGATTTGGAGCATAGTAACGTTTCATTAACGGACAACAAAAATGGCGGGATAGATTTTGAGTAAAATGTAAACCATGGGATGTATCTGAAAAAAAAATATGATAAATTTGACAAAATGCTTAAACTATGAGCCATTTAAGGTGAAAACCTCATGTTCATTTCACTTTGTATAAGCATAAGTTTCCGTGTGAAGTAAAATAGGAATTTGAATTACAAAATGACTGTTCCCGGAAAATTCAACAATTGGAATCGAACAAAATACGGGTGATATCGGATACTCACCGCATCATCTTCTCCAGATGAGTAATTTGCGACTGAAACATATGATCAGTCTGTTGCTGGGTGTTCTACTTTCGGTTTTGGAGTGTCGGAAATTATCGTGCTCCAATCTATTTGAACTGAAAATTCTATGGTCTAGGCCCGTCGAGGACAGCTGTATTAACGTGAGGCCTGCTCCCAAGTGTTAATCCAAAGGTCTCAAAGGACCTAACTGGTTCGGCACTTGAACTCGAAGCATATTCCCGTAAAACGAATGATCGTCTTGCTTCATTTTCTCGTACTCTTCTGGGAAATTTGGGCTTTCGAGGAACGTCGGGGCTTCTCTGTGTTAGGCTGTTTCAAGTGATGAAATCTATTGTTAGAAAAGAAGATGTAGATTTCTAAAGTTGTTCGGGTCCATTTCTTTGATTAGGCCCAGACATCGTTGCCAATCTCAAACCGAAGGCATTGTCATAACTTTGGACAAGATTTTGTCAAGTCCAAACCAAAA
The DNA here is from genome assembly GCF_007655135.1 of Punica granatum. Taxonomy (NCBI): domain Eukaryota; kingdom Viridiplantae; phylum Streptophyta; class Magnoliopsida; order Myrtales; family Lythraceae; genus Punica; species Punica granatum. Next base: position 24,284,223 of record NC_045134.1, on the reverse strand, counting down.
GTAATGGGTTTGCCCACTTGCTGGATATTGATTTTGCCTTTCTTCTTCTTCGTCATTCAGAGTCGGAAGCCCTAGTGAAGAAGGTAACCAAACTTCCGAACTGCTTTGCGCCAGCAGCAGATACAGTTACTCGCATTAAAGAAACTTTTTGAGAACTAGTCATGCATATTACGTAAGAAATAACTGCATTTTAAGACCTCATTTGTTACGGTGGAATGGAATAAAATGGATTATATGTTATAGAATGAAGTAAAATAGATATGAAAGAAAAATGGTAACTTTGGATTAATATATAATAGGATACTAGATGCGATATATAGTTATAACTTTTATTTTCGGTGCAATATAATTGTAACTTTACAACCTATTTATCAATATATTACTCTAAATAAAAATACATGCACCTTCGCTATACTTTCTTTTTGTTACTTTAATTTGTTGAATTGGTGGAATGAATATTCTTTAAGTTTTTCTAAATCAATGTTCATACCATCAAATTAAAGATAAATGGTGTAGCGCAGTGGTACATGCTCTTACTTAGTAATCAAGAGATTCTAAATTTGATATTCAGTATGACTATTTAATGGTCATTCCACTGATTGATTATTTCCACTTTTACAAGTGCAATCATATAATAAAATGGAGTGTAATCATTATGCTCAATTCCACTCTATCAAACATGACCTAAGAGTGATGGACCATTATTCTTTGAAATTGCAAGAATACTATCGAGATTTTATGTAATGCTACACCACCTTTACTGCTTTGACAATATGATTACGAGGATTATATATATATACATACACATATGTTGGGTGTGTCTTATATTAAGCTGCAATCTCGAAGATACAGTAAACGAGGAAGAAGTTGAGAAAAATATTATTTCCTATATTTCGGGATATATTGTAACCTTAGAATATTTTCAAAGGGGAAATATCATTGGAGATATATCATGATATCTTTAGGATATTATAAATAAGGTCTTGTACGGCTTGTAAAATAAGTCTCAGTTATTGTAAAACCTCGGGCCCTTGAGGAGCCGTTGAGAGAGTCTTGTATCGCGGGGCATAGTGATGGTGAATCTTTCTGGAGTTCTCTAGGGAAAATTTCTCTACAACTGGATATTAGAGTAAGAAATGTGGAGAGAATTGAGAGATCAAGTTAGACTCTTCTCGGTGTGGGGTTTGTAACGGGGGTTGGGCTGAGAGATATCTCTGAGGACTGTAATCTCCGGTTCATTATCTAATGGAGTCTCCTGCTCTGCACCGTGGACGTTTCCCATTTCTCATTGGGAGAGGTTTTACCACGTATATTCGGCGTCCGATCTCATTTTCTCTATTATCTCATCTCGTGTTACAGCATCTCGTCACAACAATCAGTATCGGAGCACAGATCTCGAAGCTATTAAAGATGTCGAGCGTGAGATTCAAGCTGGAGAAATTCGATGGAACGAACGACTTCGAATTGTGGCAGATAAAGATGAAGGTTTTGCTGGTTTAGCATGGCCTGGAAGGAGCACTAGGATAAGATGACAAGTTGGATCTGACCTTGACAACAGACCATAAGAAGTCGGTCACGGCTAAGGCTCTTAGCATAATTCAACTAACCTTGTTAAGCAAAGTCCTACGGGAGGTGTATGATTTGGGCTCGGCATCGGAAGTGTGAAAGAAGCTAGAATCGTTATATCTACAGAAGTCCTCGATGAACAAGTTGTACTTGAAGCAGCGATTGTAAAAGTGGAGAATGATTTCGAGAACCATCGCGGGTGATCACGTGGATCTATTCAATCATATCGTGATGGATCTCGCCAACGTGGATATCCAGATAGAAGACAATGATCAAGTCTTATTTGCTAGTTCCACGGGGCGCAGCGGAAGCGAAAAAGGAACAGAAATTCAAAATTTCCTACCCGTGAAACTAATTCCAAGACCTACTAGAAGAATAAGAGTAAATAAAAACGTACCTGGAATATTTAAAATTGTCGACCGAGCGTCCCACGCGTGACGCCTCTACTGGAATCCACACCGACTTTATCGACGAGTCTTCGAGATCGGCGGTGTTAGCGACCAACACTCGAAAGAAAACACTAATGCGACACCCGAAATTTTTCAGACTAATGGACCTAATTTGGATTGAACAATTCAACCCAAATTATTATATACATACACATATGCACGCACTATATATATCTGAGCACTTATATGAGTGCGTTTTTATATATATATATATAAGCACTTATATGAGTGCGTTTTATATATATCTATATATATACTTATGCATACATATATATCACATATATATGCATACCCTGTTACCCATACTTACTGCCATATATATACACATATATATAGGCTTGAGAATGGGGCAATTTGCTTGTCCCACCGATGTGGGATAAGAGAAATTAAGAATTTCAAGAGCCAAGTGCATGGCTAAGTGTCATTATACAATTGGCCCATGTGTTACCATATAATAGACTCCAAGTGGTTCAATAAAAAATAGCCACTTAGCACACTATTAAATCAAATAAATCGGGTCTAATTAATCGGTAAATTTAATCTCATTAAATATCCGATTAATTGGTCGCACCTAAATCATCTAATCTCTATTAGACGATTTTATTTGTTTCAAAATATCTCGTCAATTTAGTCGTAGTGTGTGACCCTGTAGGTTCCCAATTACGTTGATAGTAATATCGAAATCTCTATTTTTAATATTACAAACAGCGAGCGGCATCTAGCAATGCATCACTATTACTCAAGTAATCGGAAAGTTAATTTCTCAACGAACCTTGTGACCTATATTACCGTGTAATATAATCCATTTGTCCTCTATATCTCTATTGAGCCCAAGGCATGGTCGATGACATCCTTGTATGGCTCAATATCTCTCTTTCTTGGTTTACCGGGTAAGTCTATCAGAACAAATGAATTTGACATCGCTATATCGACTCATTTGGGTATGCATACACTTTTAGACTTAACCACCAAGTGGCCGTGAGATATCACTCCCGTTATGTAGGAGGGACAAATTCTATCTTGATCACTCACATTCCTCTCCATGCTCTGTGGTATACCCAATAACTGTCTTTATAACCATCCTGTTACGGTAGCGTTTGACAGTATCAAAGTATATGACATTACATGTAGGAATTCATGGTGACCTCAAGTCAAAGGATCATTACACTATAGTCACTTTGAGATACGCTAATGACAGTCACGTAACAACCCATGTAGCAATCTCATGGCGGGTCAGTCCAATATACATTACTCTTAATGTATACATGTGGTGTGATTTGATATCTCCATATCCATGACCTATGAGATTTAGTCATCAATCAACACCCACACTAGTCTAACCGTATTATCGTTGTCCTAATTAACGATAATACTTTGACTAGGGACATTTAAGAATAATGTTCAGTAATTATAGGATCTCACAATCAAGTCACACTTGATGCCTATTGAACCTACTATTCCAAGGACATTATTGTGTAAAATCATATTTAGCGCAATCTACACAATAACAGAAATGCCTCGTTTTATAATGAAATAAATATCATATTACAAAACTGATTATAGATTGCCTCTAGGGCATACATCAATTCCCAACAATCTCCCACTTGCACTAGAGCCAATCTGGCATCTGTCTAATGCCAATAGATCTAGTGTGAGCCTCGTGCTTGCGCTGCACAAGAGGCTTCGTAAGTGGATCTGCGAGATTCTCATCTGTTGGTATTCTGCATATCTTCACATCTCCTCTGTCGATGATCTCGCGAATGAGATGGAAGCGTCTGAGTATATGTTTGGATCGCTGGTGAGACCTGGGTTCCTTAGCTTGCGCAATGGCTCCATTGTTGTCACAATAGAGATCCACTGGGTCTGCGATGCTAGGAACCACAACAAGTTCTGTCACGAACTTCTTGATCCAAACGGCCTCTTTTGCAGCGTTAGAGGCAGCAATATACTCGGCCTCTGTGGTAGAATCGGCTACTGTCTCCTGTTTGGAACTCTTCCAACTCACAGCACCTCCATTCAGGCAGAACACATACCCTGACTGCGATCTACTGTCGTCCTTATCGGTCTGGAAACTAGCATCGGTGTAACCTCTTACAACGAGCTCTTCTTCGCCTCCATATACCAAAAACATCTCCTTAGTCCTTCGTAAGTACTTAAGGATGTTCTTTACTGCAATCCAGTGTCTTTCACCTGGATCTGATTGGTATCGACTCGTCATACTCAAAGCATACGAGACATCGGATCGAGTGCATAACATGGCATACATGATGGATCCAATAGCTGACGCATATGGAATCCTATTCATGCGGTCCCTCTCCTCTCGAGTAGAAGGACTCTGAGCCTTCGAAAGGCTTATGCCATGTAACATAGGCAGCGACCCTTTCTTAGAATCATGCATGCTAAAACGCCGAAGCACTTTATCTATGTATGCACTCTGACTTAGGCCAAGCAGTCTCCTGAATCTATCTCTATAGATCTTGATACCTAGCACATAGGTAGCTTCGCCTAAGTCCTTCATAGAGAAACACCTTCCCAACCAAGTCTTCACAGACTGTAAGGAAGGAATGTCATTTCCGATCAGAAGTATGTCGTCTACATACAACACCAGGAAGATCACTACGCTCCCACTAACCTTCTTGTAAACACAGGGTTCATCTTCATTCTTAATGAAACCAAATTCTTTGATTGCATCATCAAAACGAAGATTCCAGCTCCTAGAAGCTTGCTTCAGCCCATAAATAGACCGTTGTAGCTTACAAACCTTTCCGGCACTATGTGGATCGACAAAACCCTCAGGTTGTGTCATATACACATCCTCGAGGAGCTTCCCGTTCAGGAAAGCAGTTTTGACATCCATTTGCCAGATCTCATAATCATAATAAGCTGCAATTGCAAGCAAGATCCTTATGGATTTAAGCATAGCTACCGGGGAAAAGGTTTCGTCATAGTCAACACCATGAACTTGTCTGAAACCTTTTGCCACAAGTCGGCCCTTAAAGGTAATCACATTACCGTCCATGTCAGTCTTCTTCTTGAAGACCCACTTACACCCAATGGGTTTTGCCCCTTCAGGTGGATCAACCAAAGTCCATACTTGGTTAGTGTACATGGACTCCATCTCAGATCTCATGGCCTCCAGCCATTTCTCAGAGTCTGGGCCTATTACGGCTTCCGCATAGGTTGTAGGCTCATCATTATCTATGAGCAATACGTCATTGTCTTGAGTCACGAGAAATCCATATCTCTCGGGCTCATGACGTATCCTACTAGACCTACGAGGCTCCTGTGTCATCTGTGTAGAAGATTGTGCCACAACAACTTGTGATACTTGTTCTGCAACATTGCCCGTCGATTGGTCAATGTCATTTTGTGGTAGAACTTCCCCAAGTTCTAATTTCCTCCCACTAGTTCCTTTGAAGAGAAACTCTTTCTCAAGGAATACCGCAGTTCGAGCGACAAACACTTTGCCCTCGATGGGATTATAGAAATAGTATCCTCGAGTTTCCTTAGGATACCCCACAAAGTAACATTTGTCCGATTTAGGGCCAAGCTTATCCGAAGATAATCTCTTCACATAAGCTTCGCAACCCCATATCTTTAGAAAAGACATCTTGGGACGCTTCCCATACCACATCTCATATGGTGTCCTTTCAACTGATTTCGACGGAGCATTGTTTAATATGAGAGCAGCTGTCTGTAGAGCATATCCCCAGAAGGAGTCAGGTAAGTTTGCATGACTCATCAAAGATCGAACCATATCTAATAAAGTTCGATTCCTCCTCTCAGCTACACCATTCCATTGTGGTGTTCCAGGTGGAGTCAGTTGAGATAAAATCCCACACTGTTTAAGATAGTCAGCGAACTCATAGCTCAAATATTCACCTCCTCGATCTGATCGAAGAACTTTAATGCTCCTACCCAACTGATTCTCCACTTCATTCTTAAATTCTTTGAACTTTTCAAAGGATTCAGATTTGTGTTTCATCAAATACACATATCCAAATCTACTGAAATCATCAGTAAATGTAATGAAGTAGAGATACCCACCTCTAGCAAGCTTGTTCACTGGTCCACATACATCAGTATGTATGAGAGCCAGATGATCACTAGCTCGCTCACCTTTTCCAGTAAAAGGGGCCTTAGTCATTTTCCCCATTAAGCAAGGTTCGCATGTCTCGATCGATTCTAAATCAAACGAGTCCAGTAATCCATCTTTATGGAGTCTAGAGATGCGATGCTCGCTAATATGGCCTAAACGACAATGCCAGAGGTAAGTCGGGTTCGAATCATTAGATTTGAGCCGTTTGGTTTCCACATTATAAATAGGCGTATCTAGATCAAGAACATACAGACCATTACTTAAATGTGCACTGCCATAATATACATCATTCATGTACATAGAACAACACTTGTTCTTGATAGTGAAACAAAATCCCTTCTTGTCCAAACAAGAAACAGATATTATGTTTCTACTAATAGCAGGTACATAATAACAGTCGTTAAGATCTAATACAAGCCCAGTAGGCAAAACTAGGTGATAAGTCCCTACAGTTAATGTAGCAACTCTTGCTCCATTTCCAACTCGTAGGTCCACCTCGCCCTTTGTCAACGATCTACTGTCCTTTAGGTCCTGCATATTTCCACAAATATGAGCACCACATCCGGTATCTAATACCCAAGATGTAGAAGTAGTAGATACATTAATCTCTATAACATGGATACCTGAAGTGGAAGTCTCACTTCCCTTCTTCTTCTTCAACTCTTCCAGGTATATCTTACAATTCCGCTTCCAATGTCCAGTGTTGCCACAATGGAAGCAGTAATCATTCTTCGCCACCTTGGCTTTAGGCTTCAACGCACCCAAGTCAAAATTGGATGCACCTTTAGCCTTCTTGCCTTTACTCTTGCTCTTGCCCTTTCTTTTGGTCCCTTGGACCATTAGAACGGATGTCCCCTTGCTGATATCATGCTCAGCTGTTCTCAACATGCTAAGCAGTTCAGGCAATGGTTTATTGTAGTCATTCATATTATAGCTCATAATGAACTGACTATAACTGCTGGGCAGCGACTGTAGGACTAAATCTGTGGCCAACTCTTGACCAAGAGGAAATCCCAGTCTTCCCAGAGTCTCGACGTACCCAATCATCTTGAGTACATGAGGACCTACCGGGCTACCCTCAGTCAACCTTGCTTGAAAAAGTGCTTTAGAGATCTCGAATCTCTCATGTCAGGCCTGCTCTTGATAGAGCTGCCTGAGATGCACGATCATATCGTACGCCTTCATGTTCTCGTGTTGCTTCTGAAGCTCCGAGTCCATGGTGACTAACATGAGACATCCGACGTTTACGGCATCATCATGATGCTTACTATAAGCATCTTTCTCAGCTTGGGGGGCATCGTCAGGCGGTGGCGCAAGAAGAGGTTGCTCTAAGACATATAGCTTTTTTTCTTGGGTGAGAACAATTCTCAAGTTTCGATACCAACCTAGGAAATTATTCCCTGACAGTTTGTCCTTATCAAGGACGGATCGCAAACAGAAAGTACTAGAAGTGCTCCCTGCCATGGTAACTACCATAGAAATATACAAAATAAGTATTATGACACAACAATATTTAATGAGGACTTTATAAATATTGCTCCCACTATTTATATCAAATCAATGACCCTCAACATTGATTCAGAGAATATCATTCTCATAGTAGCTCAAGATCCATATCTCACCAAGCTCTGAGTCAGCGAGGGCTGATTCACCCAGAACTGGCTATTTAGGTAGGGAACTCACTTTCCCAATTGCATCACATGCAACTCTTGATTAGTTGAGTGAATAACTCCTTATTCAAATCTATCTTATAGATCGATGCCCAACTACATGCCTCTGAACTCCTAATCCTATTAGGCTTGCTCAGTTAAGTCCGACCCACTGGTAAACACAACGTCTTACTAGGATAGATAAGGGCATCCTGCGAAGGCAAGGTCTACACACTCATCGATCTTGGTCTTGACGAGCGTTACACGGTGGAAGGATATGGACTTAATATTTTGAGGGATTTGATTAACATTTAATCGATCTCACTATACACTATTATGTAACTATTACATAATAGTCCACATGTATAACTATTATACTAACACAATTAGGACATAGTCCATGTCTAACAGTCATGCACCGCAAATATCAAACATAATCATACCAGTACCAAGCATAAAATCATATTTTATGCTATTATCTACTCAGATTCTAACTAGCTAGTCTCTGATACCAATTGCTAGTTCCACGGGGCGCAGCGAAAGCGAAAAAGGAACAGAAATTCAAAATTTCCTACCCGTGAAACTAATTCCAAGACCTACTAGAAGAATAAGAGTAAATAAAAACGTACCTGGAATATTTAAAGTTGTCGACCGAGCGTCCCACGCGTGACGCCTCTACTGGAATCCACACCGACTTTATCGACGAGTCTTCGAGATCGGCGGTGCTAGCGACCAACACTCGAAAGAAAACACTAATGCGACACCCGAAATTTTTCAGACTAATGGACCTAATTTGGATTGAACAATTCAACCCAAATTATTATATACATACACATATGCACGCACTATATATATCTGAGCACTTATATGAGTGCGTTTTATATATATATATATAAGCACTTATATGAGTGCGTTTTATATATATCTATATATATACTTATGCATACATATATATCACATATATATGCATACCCTGTTACCCATACTTACTGCCATATATATACACATATATATAGGCTTGAGAATGGGGCAATTTGCTTGTCCCACCGATGTGGGATAAGAGAAATTAAGAATTTCAAGAGCCAAGTGCATGGCTAAGTGTCATTATACAATTGGCCCATGTGTTACCATATAATAGACTCCAAGTGGTTCAATAAAAAATAGCCACTTAGCACACTATTAAATCAAATAAATCGGGTCTAATTAATCGGTAAATTTAATCTCATTAAATATCCGATTAATTGGTCGCACCTAAATCATCTAATCTCTATTAGACGATTTTATTTGTTTCAAAATATCTCGTCAATTTAGTCGTAGTGTGTGACCCTGTAGGTTCCCAATTACGTTGATAGTAATATCGAAATCTCTATTTTTAATATTACAAACAGCGAGCGGCATCTAGCAATGCATCACTATTACTCAAGTAATCGGAAAGTTAATTTCTCAACGAACCTTGTGACCTATATTACCGTGTAATATAATCCATTTGTCCTCTATATCTCTATTGAGCCCAAGGCATGGTCGATGACATCCTTGTATGGCTCAATATCTCTCTTTCTTGGTTTACCGGGTAAGTCTATCAGAACAAATGAATTCGATATCGCTATATCGACTCATTTGGGTATGCATACACTTTTAGACTTAACCACCAAGTGGCCGTGAGATATCACTCCCGTTATGTAGGAGGGACAAATTCTATCTTGATCACTCACATTCCTCTCCATGCTCTGTGGTATACCCAATAACTGTCTTTATAACCATCCTGTTACGGTAGCGTTTGACAGTATCAAAGTATATGACATTACATGTAGGAATTCATGGTGACCTCAAGTCAAAGGATCATTACACTATAGTCACTTTGAGATACGCTAATGACAGTCACGTAACAACCCATGTAGCAATCTCATGGCGGGTCAGTCCAATATACATTACTCTTAATGTATACATGTGGTGTGATTTGATATCTCCATATCCATGACCTATGAGATTTAGTCATCAATCAACACCCACACTAGTCTAACTGTATTATCGTTGTCCTAATTAACGATAATACTTTGACTAGGGACATTTAAGAATAATGTTCAGTAATTATAGGATCTCACAATCAAGTCACACTTGATGCCTATTGAACCTACTATTCCAAGGACATTATTGTATAAAATCATATTTAGCGCAATCTACACAATAACAGAAATGCCTCGTTTTATAATGAAATAAATATCATATTACAAAACTGATTATAGATTGCCTCTAGGGCATACATCAATTCCCAACATTATTGTTGTTATCCTCTCTATCAGAGTCCTATGAGAGCTTTGTCAACACCATGCTCTACGGAAGGACAAGCATCACCTTGAAAGACGTCAATGCATCGTTGAACTTGAAAGAGTTGCAGAAGAATGTGATCGGTTACCAGGGTAACGATGGTGAGGGACTTATCCCAACAGGCAAATCGACTAAAGAATGGTCTCATTGCGGGTGCAAGTCAAGGCACCAGAAAAGGACTTGCTGGATATGCGACAAGGAATGCCATCTCAAGCGGGACCGTCAAAGGCGAAAAGTCAAGGCATTGACGAATATAGAGGTGACGGAGCGCAGCAGTGAAGGAGGAGACATTCTCTCGGTTGCAGCGGATAGAGGGACAAGGTCTCTCACAACATCGGGTCGGCCAAGTACACCATGGGTTCTTGATTCGAGTAACTTTTACCATATTTGTCATGCTAGAGAGTTGTTTACCGCTTATCGGTCGATAGAGGGGGGTAGAATTTCATAGCGGATAGTCAGACATATAATATTTTCAGGGTGGGTAAAGTTAGAATTGAGATATATAATGGTATGGAGATAATTTTGTCAGATGTTATGCCTCGGGTATAAGAAAAAACTTGATTTCGTTAGGAAGTCTTGATATTCTTGGTTACAAGTACATGGGTGGGCCAAGTGGAGTTTTGAAGGTCTCAAAGGGAGCTCTCTTGGTAATGAAGTGGGTGTTGCGGGATATGTTATATGTTATGTAAGGTAAAGTTAGTACTATGACAACATTCAAGAGGTCAACTCCAAAAGAAAAATACTTGGGTGATCTCGGCCTTGGCAAGGTGGATGGGTGCAGGTCATTGCACTCGATCAGTGAGTCCTCAAAATTCCTTGTCAATTGAGTTAATGCTTTTGATAAAGTTGCTTTGGTGGAGCAGTGCAGGAGCGGGAGCCGAGGACGGGTGGAGAAACCTGTGAAGAAGGTGGAGTTCGTGGTGAAAGACCCGGAGACTCTTAAAACTCAGCCTATAAAGGTAGATGACGTTCATATGTGAAGGTCTGATGGGAGACAACATTCTCTACAAAATAGTTCGCGAACAAGAAACGCGTAAAGGGAGCATGTGAGACAGCGGGAATGTTTCGGGCTTGCGGAATTAATGGTCTCAGGCAATGTTGAAGTTGGGGATATGAGTCATAGACGAATCAGCTTTGGAGTGTGCACAAAAGGAAAGCTGGGGAAGCTCAAGGGTGGCTTGGACTGGAGCAGGAAACCTGTAAGGTGAGGTGGAGCTCCGTAGGGGCTGTGACAAAGTAGTCAAGTTGGAGGTTAATCACGCTTAACTGAATGCGAGCTAAGGTGGAGATTTGTTGAAGGTGCCCCACATTAAGCCCGAACGATCCAAAGAATCGAAGACTCGATAGGCGGCGACGAGATCAGTCGAAAAGAGGAATGAGCGATATATTTCCTATTTTCTAGGAATTTTGTTGCATCTTTTAAATACTAGAAGAGTGAGCTATTATTAGGGATATTTCTAAGATATATTTTGATTATTTGAAAGGGAAAATATATATATCCCAAAGGGAAGAATTTTCTAGAGAAATTTATGATATCTTTGAGATACGAAGGGTATTGTATCTATATATAGGGAGTGAGTCTTGTACTCAAGTATACCACGTTGTGAGGGATGGTGAGTGTTGGGTGAGATCTTTTCAGAATTCTCTCGAGAATATTTTATCTGTAACTCAATGGTTTTAGAATGAGAAAGGTGAGAGAATTACGAGGTCAGAAAAGACTCTTCTAGTGAGGTTTGGATCGGTAAGGGGACTTGTGAAAAATAAGTAATATCTCGGTTGTAATCTCCAATTTTTTGGTCTAGGGGATACTCCTACTTTGTCCGTGGATGTTTCTCTCCGTTTGAGGGTTTTACAGCGTATATTTGGTGTTATCATTTTTCAATTTTTCATGATTCTAATCCTATTTGGGCGTCTTTGGAACAAGTGGTATCAGAGCTCAGGTGCTGAAATCGAATCCCAAAGATGTCAATTGCGAGATTTGAGGTTGAGAAGGTTGATGGATAAAATAGCAACGAATTTTGCAGATCAAGTGGAAGGTATTGTTAGTGCAACATGGCCTTAATGGAGCACTAAGCGGAGAAGCCCTGACGGTTGTAATCCAAGCAACAACAAATGAGATGGAGCCCTTGAGCGCTGTAGCAAAGCAGGAAGCGCATGGATGTGTCCACATATTTTGAGGCGAATAAGGTTCAAGGTGGAGACTCGGAGACTAGGAGATCCAACAAAAAGGTCGTGACCGCGAGAAGATTGATTGTTGCGATGCTTTGCTGAATGCAAGCCAATGTGGAGAATTGTTATGTGTGTCTTGTAGTAAACCGCAATCTCAAAGACCCGGTAAATGAGGAAGAAATCATGAAAATTATTATTTTCTATATATCTTGTAATCTTAGAATATATTCAAAGGGGAAATATCATTGAAAAGATATTATGATACCTTTATGATATATCTTTTGGATATTATAAATGGAGTATTATACCACTTATAAAATAAGTTTAAGTTGTAAAATCTTTTGAATATCTGGTGTCCAATCTTATTTTCTCTATTATCTCATCACGTATTACAGAAATCTTGTCACAACTGTATATATAGATTAACTGCAGAGGAAATCTGCGAACCCAATATCATATAATTTCTGGGAAGGATTTTCAACATAGCATACAATCTGTGCATTTTCATGAATTCAAGGGACTCGGACGGAGGAAAATGCACGCGAATGATGGCTGCTAATGCAAGGAAAGGCAAATGTTCCCCTCTTTTGCCAATGCGCTCTCTTCGTCGCCAATAAGAGCCAACACTAGAGCTTTTTCCTAAAGCGTCTGTTCCTTCGGGGGACGGATCCAGGAATTCAGTTTAAAACGGGCGAAACTCATAGGTAAGAAACTATAACATCGTAAAATTAAGGGAGGTGAAAAGAAATAATTTCATGAAAAAAAAGAGAATAAATTCGATATTATATATGAATAATTGTAGAATCTTTTTCCGATTTCAAGGGAGGTTTGATGGCAATGTGCGCTCCCGTTAATTCATCCCCGGTGCCTCCCTCCTCCAAAGTCATTTATTTCATTTCCCCCCCAGCCAAACCCCATGTGCCTAGATATGCCGCAACAGTAAGCTGATGGCATATCCTGGAGTATACTCAAACATGAGGGGCAATGTTCTCGTCACTCGTATTCGATACCTTCTCGGAGCATTATTTTCGAAAGGGAAAAAAATTGTTTTCTTCTCAATGAGTTCATGAAAAATTTCTGCCGTCCATTGCTTGGAAAAGGTTCCGTAAGGCGTTCTATCTGTTCGGTCGGCTCGAGACCCACTCTCAGATGTTAATCCAAGAGGCATGGAGGCATAGATCTACCATCCATAAGTTGGATGTTAGATTTTTTTTTTTCTAACCCGAGGTGTTCAGGTTTCGTCCGACTAATTTTCGGGACTCCGTGAACCCCCGGCTACGCACGGAGCGGGTAATCACATCAAATGCGCTCCGGTGGCTCCAAGGGATTTCGAACTCGGAATCGGGTGGATACTGGAGCTCATCCTTAACCACTAGATCAAACCCCTTGGAATTAGTTGGATGTTAGAATTGGTAATGGATCACTGGTGATAGAATAGTAGTACAGCACAATACAAACTAATGAACCTGAACTCATAACAAGGACCAGGCACACACACACTAGCATACATCTACCTCAAACTCAAGATGGTGCATAGGAAAGGAGAAATCGATTACCGGTTAGGTCGACGTGTGCTGTATATGTTAGAAAAGAGTTAAATAAAGGATTATAAATAGTTCCATTAACGAGAATTGATATTAAAATATTTTAATTTTTAGACAACGCAGATAATATATTTTATGTTACATAGCATTTCGTTTATTTTAGATAACATAAGTAAAAATACACGGAATGATGAATCGAGACTTATAAAAGAACTATATACACTGACAAGGTAGGATTGGTGGAACTTGTTGGAACACTTTCACGATATATATATATCTATTTTATCTTCTTCTTCTTCTTCTTTGTGATTAATTCCCACTTCTCCAATAAAAGCGACCCTACACCATTTGGAGACAAGAGCCATCATTCAATTCATAGCCTTATCTGATTAATTCCCTCCCTGTCCTTTTTAAAATAACTTATCCAAAAAATCGTCTTTTTTTTTTTAATTTTCTTTTTATTGCCAACTTTAGGTTTCTTCTTTTTCATGTGACTATGCCACGGGTCAGACGCCACCTGCCCTCTTGTGTTTGGGACTTCTTCAATCTTTTAATCTTTTTCTGTAAAAAACAGGAAAAAAATAAATTTGATTTCAGACAGTACGGACAAGTTCTCTGCCATCACCCGTCACATCAACATCTTACATGTTTCTCATCCTCTTCCCCTTCCCCACCAAACAACACTTCACGTCAACCTCTCCACGTCAACCCCCCAATCCACTCAACCTCTCCAGTCCTCGAGGCTATTGGATCAATGCGTGATTTATCTCTAACAGCTTAATTGAATTACGAAAACTTACGAAGGTGAAAAATTAATATATGAATATGCGCAAAATTTCTCCATATTCCATCATTTCGTGACCCTTTATAATTCACGGTCCAAATTTGGGGTATGCACAGGTATCAAGTATATTCAAAATCGATCGGAACTTATCTTTTAGGATAGAGCTCGAATAGCTCGTATTAAAAATAGAGTATGGTTTAAAATAAAGAACCGATTTTCAGTTCCGATTCATGTATACATAGTATTCAGAATCGAAACCGAAACCGGTATCTTGACCTTGTTAATAGTTACCAACTACAAAAAACCAGAAAAGAAAATGTAAAGTTATTGACCTATGAGCTGCTCCTAGCCCTCCTCTTCCTCTTCCCTTCCTCCTCTCTTATCTCCCTCACCTCTGATGAGTCCACCAGAAGCCTCTTCGCCGCCCTCTTTCCCGTAATTCGCCAATTTGCCACCGTCCATGAAGACGCTGCCTCCATCTTGCTTGCCTCGAGGAAGTGGAAGAAGGCCGCCCGAGTGCACGAACCTGATCTTGGCGGTCATGCTTTCCTCGCAGGGGGCAGAGATCTCTTAGACCCCAATCAGAGTGTCGACTCGTGCATCAACTTTTTCAACATGACGGCCTCCACCTTCGAGTGGCTATTTGGCCTACTCAATCCCCTTCTTGATTATCGGGACCCCCACGGAGTTCCAATTAGGAATTAAGCTCTTCCAATTGGCCATAGCCCACAGGTAGTAGCTGCAGTAACATTTCTTGGCTCTGTAGACCAACTGGCAAGCACCGGATACCCGGAACAAAATAAAAATTACATGTTCCACCGGGTATACGGAACATGTGGTATAACATAAGTTCCGAGTAGATTCCGATTTCATGATTCAATAAGGTAGGATCCGGTTTCAAAATCTTAGAACATGTCCCTTATATAGTAGAATCCGAGTATCATGAAAAAAAAACAAAGTATCTGGAATAGATCACCCATAGTCCAAATAAGTTACGGGTATCGTTTCGCTGTTTCGAATAGCGGAGTCAATTTAAAATTTGAATAGAGTGGAAAATAAAAATGAAAGTTATTCGAGTAAAAGACATAATGAGTAATCTATAAAGATTAAATAAAGTATCACGTAAAATTCATTAGAACATCAAAATTTTTAAGGTGCGGTTTTCCCCTCAACCACATCCTTAGTTCGTTATTCATGTATCCAACATTATTAGTCTACAGTGTTCCAAAGAAGAATGGATAATAATCCTTTTTTCATTTCCAAGATCTTTCGCCTTTCTATTAATTATTAAACTCTTACGAAAATAAGAAAAATGAGATTTGATACAATAGTACCAAAAAATTTTGAATTAGATTCTGGGACTTTTCATAGTATTTTTCCTTTTCTATCTATCCTCTCTTAAATTCATAAATTTCGTTTGATGCTCTAAAAAAATAATATGAAGTCTTGCAGAAATCACATCTTCTTAAACGAGATAGAAAAAATATATTTTATCCCTGAACAACCTATGATCTACCACATACCAAAATATGATCTACTAGTTGGATTAGAGTTTGGAACACTATTCTTGACACTACAATTGGTTGATGCACGCTCGTGTTACAAATGAAGATTTGACACCCGATCGCAGATCTTCATGTTCCAATTTTAATCTCATCGAAAGAATAATGCGAAAAAATTTGAGAAAAAACGTCGACTGTGATCAGTACTTATATTAGGGCACAACGGTCACACTAGCTTCCGCGTCACACGTGATCGGGCCCTTACTGTCCGCCGCCAACACCCCCCGACCCGACGTTCATTTGCCGCGTAAAAGCACTACTCTATTGTATATAATCCTATCTCATTATTTTTATTTACAAAAGAGCCCCCAGATCTATTAATAATTCAAAACAAATCCCGAAAAGATTTTCGGATAAGTTATCTTATTTTTTATGTTTAGCCCACCGGCTCCGCGTTTTATCTCGTTCGTACGGACATGGGGCCGTTGATCGCGTCGTCGAAGCCGACCGCCCGGCACTTGACGGAAGACACCGCTGGTGTCAAGGAACCCGCAGGGGTTGGGTTCACCGTCCGGCGGTACGGGCCGAGCCACTTGTTCTGCATGTACCGGTTCTTCTTCCAGGGCGGGAGGGAGAGGCCCCGGCTCTTGAGCGACCGCTTGGCGGCAGCGGACATCGCCCGCGCTATCCGCTTCAGGTCGTCGCCCCGTCCGACGAAGACCCTAGGTAGGAGGTTTAGGAGCTTGGAGTACTGATCCGTCGGCCGGGCGACCTCGAACTCGCCGGCGAAGTCCACGTCGACCAGGTACCGGATCTGCTCCTGCTCCAGCTGCCGCGGAAGCCCGGACGGCCATCCGGCGGGTTGGATCACGTCGACGAACTCGTGGTTGCCGGCGTTGAGTCCGCCGGAGGCGGACCACCTCGTCTTGCAGATCGCCGCATTGTGTCCGATCTCCCGCAGGGCGATCATAACCCTCCGCCGGAAGAGAGCCTTGTCCGATCTCAGGCACTTGAACGCCTCCGCCGCCGCCAGCACGTGCCCGTGGAGCAGCCTCCCGTAGGAGTCCACATTGCCGGATAAGGCCTGCCGGACGACGCCCTCGACCTCGTCCGTACAGTCGGCGACCAAGTCGGCCCGGTCAGAGTCCGAGTCGTAGTCCGGGGACGCCCCGGCCCCTGACGCCGAGTCATCGTCGTCCTCGAGGAAGCCGTACACGAGCTCGGACAGGCACGGGGAGTCGCACTCGGCCTCGTGCTCGCTCCCGCTGCTGGCGTAGCTGAGGTGGCGGGGATCGCGGCCCCCTCCACCTCCGACAAGCCGGGCCTTTGCCTCGCTGCCGAACAGGTCACTGACTCTCCTCGCCCTAACGTTGACAGCCATTTCGGAATCGGCCTATCGGAAAGCGCTTCTGCGCCACTGCTTTACTATGCCGTTGTCGCCTTCGTATAAGAGCGGAGAGGAGAGGTGTGATGTGGAGAATGGGGAAGGATAGGAGAGAGGCTTATAAAGGATAATAATTCAAGGGGGCGTTTGGGGAGACGGGAAAGTGAAGGGGGAATTATTTTGGGAATATTCGGGAAAGTGGTTTTTGAAAAAAAAGAAAATTGATTATGATGGAGGAGATTATTTTAATATATAAAATGGAAGGGAGAGCGGATCGGGATTGTGGGAGAGGATATGCTGGCGGGATCCGCCTCATGGGAGGGTGGTTGGGGCGGGACGTACCTGGTTTATTCGAGAAGTTGTACTCCCTTTATCAACAAATTATGGAATATAATGTGACATTTGTTGTCGGGCGGCCGTTCACTGCCCGTGAGGCGAGACATATCATGGTTTAACAGGTTAATTTCGAGTATCATTCTCAGTATATAATCGAAACAAATTGCAGTACTTTTATACTTTAATTTAATGTTACAGAGGGATGTCAGATGCCTGTTATGGCGCAGCGACATAAGATGTTTCGCGGAAACCATTTGTATAGATTTCTGGAGCGATAGTCGGGACGTAGCGCATATGCTAAAGATACTTCGGTTACGACATCAAATTAATATAAGTTAATGTAAGGGTCAAGGTGCATGGTCATCTAATATTGGTGTGGAAATCCGACTATAAGTTAATATAAGGGTCCTAAACTTACTTATCCCCAAAAAAAAAAAAACCTAAACTCTAAAGTAATTTGTGATCACATCTGTATGAGTAATTTTATAATATTTATCGAAAAATTACCGATTACACCATTATTAAAGTCCTTTTTTTGTAATATAATAAGCTCATACCTATGAGCTCAATATAAAGAAATAAAATCCATAATAAATGAGCTTATATAAATTTTTCTTAATATTTAAATTTAAAATTTTTAAATTATCACGTGAGAGGGTGCATCATTTATACTTGACCTTTTATCAAAGTCTTTTCTTCATAGAATATAATATAAACCAAACTGACTAGATTATAGAAATTCGAATTTGCTGTCTATCTTTCCACAATCAAGCACATAAAGCAAAAGTTCAAAGAGGATGATTTCCTTTTCATCTTTTTCGTTCTACGGCGTGTGAGCAAGGAAAGACAATGGACGGATAAGGCCGAAAACGCACCATTAATATAAAATACCAAACGTACAACGAATGAGACCGGCGAGCGAGCTGATGAATAGCGCTTACTTGACTTCAATGACTAATAGGAGCTCACAATTTCTAAAAATCCTTTGATAGCATATGATGTCCCTCTTCTTGACATAAACGATAAACCACTGTATCAATGACAAATTAAAGCGAGATAAAAAAGCTGATCCAACGGCTTATGGAAGGGGCAGATGTCTCGACCATAGAAGCTCCCCGCGATCACAGTCAAGGATGAATTTTCTTGTAGTTGCAGTATTGATCACGATCGTTGCAGTACTGATGACCATAAACGATAAATCATCAATGACAAATTAAAGCAAGATAAAGAAGCTGATCCAACGGCTTATGGAAGGGGCAGATGCCTCGACCATAGAAGCTCCCCTCGATCACGGTTGAGGATGAATTCTATTTCTTGTAGTTGCAGTATCGATGGCAAACTACCGTATCGATCACGATCGTTGCAGTATCGATGATCATAAACGATAAATCACCGTATCGATGACAAATTAAAGCAAGATAAAGAAGCTGATCCAACAGCTTACGGAAGGGGTAGATGCCTTGACCATAGAAGCTCCCCGCGATCACAGTCGAGGATGAATTTTCTTGTAGTTGCAGTATCGATGGCAAACCACCGTATCGATTACGGTCGTTGCAGTATTGATGACCATAAACGATAAATCACCATATCGATGACAAATTAAAGCAAGATAAAGAAGCTGATCCAACGGCTTACGGAAGGGGTAGATGCCTCGACCATAAAAGCTCCCCTCGATCACGGTTGAGGATGAATTCTATTTCTTGTAGTTGCAGTATCAATGGCAAACTACTGTATCGATCACGGTTATTGCAGTATCAATGATCATAAACGATAAATCACCGTATCGATGACAAATTAAAGCGAGATAAAGAAGCTGATCCAACGGCTTACGGAAGGGGCAGATGCCTTGACCATAGAAGCTCCCCGCGATCACAGTCGAGGATGAATTTTCTTGTAGTTGCAGTATCGATGACCATAAACGATAAATCACCATATCGATGACAAATTAAAGCAAGATAAAGAAGCTGATCCAACGGCTTATGGAAGGGGCAGATGCCTCGACCATAGAAGCTCCCCTCGATCACGGTCGAGGATGAATTCTATTTCTTGTAGTTGCAGTATTGATGGCAAATTATCGTATCGATCACGGTCGTTGGAGTATCGATGATCATAAACGATAAATCACCGTATCCATGACAAATTAAAGCGAGATAAAGAAGCTGATCCAACGGCTTACAGAAGGGGCAAATGCCTCGACCATAGAAGGTCCCCGCGATCACAGTCGATGATGAATTTTTTCTTGTAGTTGATGTACTTAGTACTTCTTTTGACGTGGATTAAGGCGATTTGCCTGATAACGTGGGACCACGGCCACGTGGCAACTCTAAGGGTCAATTTTTGGGGGGCCCAGCGGCTTATTGGATAGGAGGAGATTTATTCATTACATTATAGTATATTTTTGTGGGGTTGCCTCTTGGAGCCGGGGAAGGGTGAGGGATATGATAGAGGGAATATCATCGATTTCTTATCATTAATAATTGTCATTAATTTTTTTGCTCGAAATTAATTATTATTATGTTGACCAGAGAAAGTATAAATGTGGATTGTACTACCCCGATCTCAAATGTACAAATTGGATAACCTCATAATTAATTAAACCATGTCCTAGTATAGAGATTAATATATGGGATAATTAATTAAACCACGTCTTAGTATAGAGATTAAAATTTGGGGAGGCCGTAATCCATATCAACGTTTTCCTAGTGCCCGAGAATTAAAATATTCATCCTAGGAGAGCATGATTCCGGATATTTTCACCTATCATCGACTAGATAAGATATATTGGATGATGAATGAGACATCAAGCCGGGTTTTAAAACGTGCGTTGAAAAAGCATATGAACGTAAGGCGTGATTCTCATCATATCTTGATTTGTTAAGAAATTTCAATTGGTAATTTAATTTATTAATAGGTTCATGACAGTGATTTAACCTCGGCCTCTTTTCATATTGGTAGGATAATGAATCATAACCGCCAATAATCGCATATCTTAAGAAGAAAATTTACCACGAATAGTGTAGTGAAAAAAATGTACTACAGCTAATGCTAGTGTCCAAAAAACACGATATCGCATGATATACAATATTAAATACCGTTTGATTCCAAATCGGAGAGGCTAAAATAATGTTATTATGTTAAGTCCCATGGGGCCACTCTAGATCTTTATGGTGAATGATAAAGATACGGCACATCTCAATAAAAATTAATCTTTTATTTTGTTTTCACTTTATCTTTTTCATTTCTTCATTTTTTTTAAAATTACAACTTTTCCCTCAATTTTCCTGCATTTTTTGCCATACAACACCTTATATTTGAAAGTTCAATTAACTCACTACTAATGAGTAAATTTTTACCGATCATCATGAATTTTTGACATTATTTTATCAATTATTTTTATTTTTTATTAAATATTTATATTCGATAAATTTTAGTTCAGTTTCTTTGGCTGCTGTGATGAGTTGTAAAGCTGGCTCTGGGACGACTCCCATACGGGCGGCCCTTCCAATCTGGGGCAATCAGCGACTCCCTTCTTTTGTCAATGGAGGCTTTCCCCTTTTGGTATGTCCGATCAGCCAACTCTTGTCAGGCGTGCCTGCGTGCCTGCCCTAAACTTGGTCGCATCAACTTGGCCACTTTGCTCACTTTAATAGATAGATAGATAGATGGTGCTCTGCATGCCTGTCTTCAATTCCCGTGGATCCCTCCGATCAGGAGCGGAGCCAGCTCATTAACAGGGGGGCAAGAAGCCTCCATCGGCTAAGTCGGGCCGAACTAGCAAATAATCGCATTTACGACAGTAGATACAACTGATGATTAAGGTGTTTAAACGTGCTGAAATCAAGTCTCTTGAGCGATTGTATACCTCAAAGTATACTTGGTCGTGTCTGCATCACATATTCAGATAGAATAACGCAAGTTGTCGGATGAAACTTTCATCTATAGATAACGAGTTTTAATGTGCATATCTTTCAAACTTACCTTTTCTTTTTTATAATTAAAATTAGTATGTTGCTGATTGTGCCCCACGGGCATGCAACATTATTTTTCCAATTCATATATGGGCTTTATATTCTCTATTTTTTTATCTCGTTAATTTACTAATGAAATTTTATGTTGTAATTTCTAAAAGATATTTGTTATTTTCTTATATAGAATATGACAGATTAAAAAAAATAAATGTTACGGTAAATTACTTAAAAAAATCAAAACTTTCAGTCTTGTCTCGATCTATCACGTTCTATTATTCATTTTTTTTAATAAGAAAGGTAATGATGGGATCAAACACAAAATGTAAAGATAATAGGACCGATCATTTTGATTTCCTTTTTTACGGAAAATAATATATTTATTTTTAATTTTTACATTGTCTAATAAAATAAAATACATGTACAAATAAAAATAAATTATCGAAATAATGTAAAATTAAATTTTTTTGCAAAAGTACGAAAAGCTTTCGTATCGATAGCCATTATGCTCCTCAAAAGTATGCAAAGTTTTATTGTGCGTTTGGTTTCAGAATTAAAAATAACTTTGATTTTGATTGTGGAAAAAGACAAATGATTGTGTAATATGTTGAGTTAAAGTTAAAGTTAAAATTTTTGTGATTTTAACTGCGAAACCAAATGGAGCATTATGTTCTTATAGATTATTTTTCTTAGTTTTAGATCAGTAAGGAAACTTGTTCCTCTCTAAAAAATCTTGGGCTCAAACCTTGTCGGAGATTATCGGAGTAACTCGCATGAATTTGGCTGGCCCGATGCATACGACGTGATTGGATCAGCTCAGGACAGCCCCGTGCAGAGGGGTTAACCATTCAATTGTTCTTCAATACAGCGCTACCGCCATGGCGGCCATCACTTGGCCCATAATAGAGTCGGGACCATGGTGGTTGGCTCTATCACGAGTTTCGCAGACGCAACTTGGAACTGACCTGGCACGGCCGACCGAAGTCGAAACAGTCCATCCCGACTCGATTCCAACCCGAATCAGGTCGTTTCAAAATCTTGGACATTCTCAAAGCCTCTCTCCTGGGCTTTGATTTAGCCTCGAGGCCAGTCTCAGTTGGCCATTGGTTCCTCTAAATGGCTTTTTAATAAAAATTGAGATGGGCCTGATGGGTTGGGCTCAGCCTGGCATCTGTTTACCAGCCCAAGATATGTCACGAATTATCCCCTCCAGTCCCTGTTTTCGTGTGTTACAGGACGGCCCATGGGCCTCGCAGATGACCAAGGAAGGAGAAATAATTGGGTCCAAAGAAATGCCATTGCTAAGAATCAAACTAAAATCTTTTCAGTTATCAATGTATGTAGCGCTGTGGTGCAAGCCACCGTTCCAGGTTCGATATTCGTTGGAATTACCGGTACTCCTCTATTAACATCTTAGTAAAGTCAGTTGAACGAGAAACATGAATAACTTGTTTGGTTTTACAACATGATTTTAACTTTACTTCACTTTAACTCCACTTATTTTCAATTCAACAACACAATTATTACTTTTCTATTTTTTTTTCAAATTTTTAATCATTTAATTCAAATTTTAATACTAAATTCTCTTAACTATTCATTACTTTTTCTACAATTCAACAATATAATTATTACTTTATCTCTACTATTCATTACTTCCACTTTTTCACATAATTAAACAACAAAATCATTAAAAATCTCAATAATGAAAATCAAATTCTCTGTCCAAAGTAAAGCCCCAATTCACCTGAAAAAGAAAAACAAAAAGTACGGACCCTGCACGACTTCACAGAAACTCTTTCATAATCGGAATAAATTTTGTTTCACGGATTGTGAGGGAAGTCTTAATTATTCGAATAAAAAAAATCTTGTATGGAGGGTTCTGATACTTCAGAGGTTTAATATCAAATTCACATCGAATTATGCGAGTCGAAAAATAGAAAGCATTTCTTAATCGTGGGATGTGAAACTGTGAGAGAAAAAAAGAATGTCAGATATGAAACTGTTTGAATTTCCTGCGCGGCATTTCCTTCTTCTTCTTTCTTTTACCCTCGTTTGCAATGATATGATTCGATAATTTCTTGTTATCTTTTGAATGAATTTGATAATAATGCTTCATTCTTGCTCGAACCTCATAATTATGTCTAGTCAACTTAGAAGTCTATAATTGGCGTCTGATTATATTATTATGTCTAAAGCAGCAATATCTTATAAACATATAATGTAATTATTGTGTAACTTAAGAATATAATGATATAATACGAGTTAAATCATTGTAATCTCTTTATTTCCTCTCATCACTTCGAAGCGATTTAGGTTGTTAAGGAGTGATGATATGTACTTTAATTAATTCGATTATAGTTCGAATGATATGTATATATATATATATATATGTATAGTACAATAATGACTAATGGGATGCATGCATAAACGAATCATGTACTATATGGTGATTATAATTAGTTATCATCACATTTGATATGTTATAATTGAAATTTGGACATTACACGAATTGTTTTGCAATCCAAATGTGTGGTAATTGACTAAGGACGATAGAATATATGATTAAAAAACAGTGCCCCTTGTTAATTGGATTGGGGCATTGTCAAACTTCATTTTATTTCCTTTCTATAAATAATTAATTATAATTGCACCAAATTTATATTTCTTTTTTTTTCCCGCCTAGTTGTATGGCCAAGAAAACATGTATTGTTCAAACTTGATTTTATTTCCTTTTTATAAATAATTAATTATAATTGCACCAAATTTATATTTCTTCTTTTTACCGCCTAGTTGCATCCCCAAGAAAACATGTATAGTATTCAGCTAAAAAAAAAAGCCACATATATATAGTACCCATAGTACTATGGTCAGCTAAAACAAATTAAGATCACTCCTTTTGGACAACCAAATTATAACACATTTGAAAATCTTGCACCTTAGTACTATTTATTAGTTTTTTTTTCTTTTTTTTAGGTGTAAACGATCAGGTTCCCCGAGTTAAGAGCTCAACTTGGCTCTCCTCATACTGGTTCAATCAAGTCATCTATGCTGAGTTTATTTTTTTATGAGAAAATTGCACAATATATCACAACATTTACATGTTATCTTAGTTTTATTCTAAAGTCGATCTTTTTTCTGAGGTATTATAATGTTAGTGATTTGGTGTCAAATCTATCCCGCCGTAAGCATTCTGTCCATTTTTAACGGAAAACGCTGACGTGACGCGTTAATTGCTCAACGTATCCCAACTTAATATTTTCTAAATTTTATCCCAACTTTTTTTTATTTTTTCTCAAATTTATCCCAATCTTTTCATAATTTCTCAAATTTGTCCAAACATGTTGGGATAATATTGAGAAAACAGTAAAAAATTGGGATAAAACTGAGAAACTATCGAAATGTTAGGATAAAATTGAGAGAGCATCAAAAAGTTACGATAAAACTGAGAAGTAACAAAAATGTTGGAATATATGGTGTAATTTTTCCTTTATATCGGTACCCACACGCTCTCCAAGTAAACATTTTCTGTCAAAAATGGATGGAAGTTTTATGATGGGATGGATTTGAAACCAAACTATTAACGTTATGATATCTTAGAAAAAAATCGATATTGGGATAAAACTAAGATAATATGTAAATGTTGTGATATATGACGTTATTTTTCCTTTTTTATTTATAAAAGAGTCTAATATTATAACAAAAATTATTCACCATAGTCTTTGAAAATTTGATTTCGAGATTGTATGGAGATGAACTCACTCTTACTATATCCGAATCAACCTCTTGTTGGTTACCGTATATTAGATTTGTTGGACGGCTGATGAACACCACAAAATACGGCAAAATGAGTGAGCAACCGAACTCCCTTGCAATATTTAAATCTAACTGAGTTTTATGTAGCAGTGGAAAGTGAAATCGAATAATTCTTTTGTGACCAAATACATCCTCAATGATCTGAGCGGAATCGATCCCATATAGAGCTAGATGATCCGAGTCCGAACCGATTCAGGTTAGAGACTTCTAACTGTGGAGTATAGAGCGTGCCATATGATTGATTAAATTTGCTTCCGTACGTAGCTTTCACTCACCGGAGGAATGGCTGTGACTTGCAAAATTTTAACCTAAACAATAATTTATTGATGAATAAAATAAATTAAAATATTTTAATGTTATATCGGTTTTATATTGTCTGGCGCCGCTGATTAAAGAAACCCCTCTGGTTTTGGGGACAAACCCACCGACCATTTGCCTTAAATAATCCGAAAATAATCTCTTAAGAAATTCAATAAATATTTTTTTTTAAAAAAAAGCAAAAACCGTAGAAGATATTGTTTTTTGGTCATATTTTATTGGGGAAAAAAAACAAAGGCGGAAACCTACGGAAACAATTCACCTCTTACGGATTAGAGCTTCTCTAAAATTCAAGTTCACTAACATTTATGCATTGATTAAATTTTATTAATAAAAATTATTGTGGACAGCAGGTGGTCACTTTTTTTTTTAATAAAAATTACAATTGCACCAACTGTAGATCGAAACATTTTCAATTGTATAAAAGAGCCATGTCGATCGGGCACAACGATTTAACAATTTTATAAAACATAATTCCACTGTTTTGTCCCCTGCAGCACGTAAATATCTTCTTAATTTTAAGTTTTAATTTATTTATAAAGATAAATTGCAAAATGTATGTCTGAGTATTTCGTACTTTTTGTCAGGAGTATTTATTCTTGAATTTTATTCAGATGATAGTTTATAATGTAGTGTTCCTCGTAGTTCATTTGGGATCAAGAAGTAATTGGTTCGGCTTTCATCAATGACGTTTACTGTGTCCCATTTCCTTTCTAACAGAAAGAATGAGCTAATTCTCGGACAAGTTATCTGAATATAAGTATAATTGAAGTAACCCCAGTTGAATAATAATAATAATAAAGCTAATCTACAGTCATTACCGGCCCGGAGGTATCAATATAATGCAAATTATGTGATCAAAATCATCCTAAAATGATTATACGAGCGAGATATGCATAAGCGTATAATTAACCCAATCCATCAGAAGTACACATCAAGGAAAAAGAAATCTCGATCATCAGATAGGTTAATAAATTATGAATCGCTGTCGATCGACATAATTGCAAGAAAACAAAAGGCATTTGTTTGATTTACAATTTAAAAACTTGTGATGATGCTTATCAAGCAAAATATTTTTTTTGCTAGGTCTTATCCAGCAAAATATTAGGATGATGTTTAGATTGCTTCCTCGCTGTCGTGCCAAGTACAGGACTGGGTCTTACACAATTAAGATGTAAAACCCAAATTAAACGCATAAATAATGCAAATATTAATGTCAAATTATGATTTAATCATAAAAAATAAACATGGGTTTTGGTCTTTTTCTTGTTGCATTAAAATTTAATGACACGAGGGATGTCACGCAATTGGCCAGCCTATATGTAACCTGATATGTTGGAACTGTTGTCTTATACAAAACAAAATTATATACATACATATAAATTTAAATTAAGGTTCTTTTTTCCTTTTCGTGTTATTCCTGTCGCATGATCATTTGTTCTGATCTAGCTTTATTAAAAATTAATTAACGAAATCCAAAGGGAGTGTAGTGCAGTGATACACTTGGTGACTAAAAGGTTTCAGGTTCGATATCAAGTAGGACTATCTGTGCCCATTTATTAGTTATTAGGATTTCTGATTCATTGTACTAGATCAACAGGCCTCTATTGTAACCGGAAAAAATTAATTCAGGGAATGAATTAAAAATTAAGAAAACGATACATAATTGGGGGCACCTATTTAAAGTGAGCTAATTTTCATGTAGTTCCACTCCACCTTCCGTCGATTACTGTAATTAATTGTTTTCGCAAAATGAACAACAAATAGAGAAAAAGCATATTTTTTCGTTCTTAAAGTTGCTGATGATCTGTCCTATACATGTTCCTCATGATAATTAAATTCTTCGTGTGTAAGATCTAATACCTGATTAATAGTAAATACGCTCTAAAATGGTAATACATAAGAAAATGCAATAAAAGAAGAGAGAGGGTTATATATATATATATATATATATATATATATATATGTGGAGTCTATCTTTTGTATATCATATTCATAACTCGACCATGTAGCAGAACGGGATAAAGATACTATTAACGTATCGGTAGAACGCCGGATGTTGATTTGACTCTCGTTTGTTGGACTTGTCCTTTACTAGTAAGAGGATCCTTATAAAAGATAAAGGTACATATGCCGAGCTTAATAAACTGTGGTGAGATAATAAGACTGATTTTTATTAAGAGAGCTAAAACCGTGAATGAGTTATTACATTTAATCAAGGGATGCATGTCACACGGATTCCTTTTTTGGTTTGAGCGGTTCGACGCTTATTCTGCTTAAATAAGGTATCGAGTTCGAGTCCTTATGAATGCAGAAAATCCACGATAAAAGTACTTTACCTTTTAGTAGGCCTATTTGATTCGCCTAAATTAGTCGGGATCTGATTGGGCTTCTGAATACCAGGTTCACGCCGAAAGAAAATCAAGGAAATATGAGATACTCCAAGCCAGCCTATACTTAACGTGATATGTTGAAACTGTTGTCATACAGATATACAGCCATTCTACATATATAAATATACATAAATATAAATCTATGTAGATTTCAATATATTATGGTGTCCACCAGAAAACAAAAGAAAATGTTCAGAATAGCAAGGTTCTTTTTTTAGTTTTTATTATTACGTGTCGCATGATCACTTGTTCTGATCTAGTTTACTAAAAAATTAATCAAGGGAATGCATTAAAAATTAAGAAATTGATATATAATTGGGGGCAGCTATTTAAAGTGATCAGTGTCTTCATAGGGTAGTTCGACTTTCCACCGATTACTGTTATTTTTGCAAAATGAACAGAAGAATAGAGACAAAAGCATCTTTTTTCGTCCGTAAAGTTGCTGATGATCTTTCCTATATATGTTCTTCATGATAATTAAATTCTTCTTGTGTGTATACGTTGATCTAATACCAGATAAACAGTAAATACGTTCTAAAAGAATAGTTCATAAGAACTAATATAAATTGATTCAAACGATTCGACATTTGTTCCGCTTAAACAAAGTCACAAGTTTGAGCCCTTGTCAATGCAGAAAATTCATGTTGGGAAAGTTTTATCTCTGAGTCGGCCGATCCGGCTCGATTTAATTAGTTGGGGTCCAATTGGATTTATGAATATCAAGGTTCATATCGAATAGTTCATAAGAAAATGCAATAGAGAAAGGAGAAGGGAGGGGTGTTATATATATATATATTCTTTCTCATGTATATGGTAACTCGACGACGACGTAGTAATTGTCAAAATGTCCTATCTTGAGGTCTTAGTTTGGACATGATAAAGATACATGTATCACTAGACCATTAGATGTTGAATTTTTCCTTTTTTTCTTCAATAGAAAAATTAACGTGTCAGATCAGTTCAATAAAATATCGCATTATCCAAATCAAGGAAATATGTGATACTCCAAGCGGACAAGTATTTAGTTACGTTAAACCAGTGGCTTCATTGAAAATTGAAACTGTGTCCGATTGATCTGCTCCCATACGTCCATCCCTGTATATGTACATTTTTTTTTTGATAGTTCCTGTATGTATACACCTAGCTATATGTATATACTTACTAGCCAAATATTATTAGATAATGATAGGTGCGCTGCAGAAGATTGAATACAACAGTGAAAGTTACGTGGCAGTAATTAACTGGCACAATGATTGCTCATGATTGCTCAGAAAAACAAACATCAATACCTCTGCAATGGAATCCGATAAAAGGACAAAACACGACATCGTGCTCACGGCCGGCCGGCCTTTGCAATTTGCAAGCCTGATGAACAGTGTAGCCATATAGCCCATAGATACATACTTTTTCTAAAATTAATTAATGGAATATATGTTAAATCAAAACGTGTCAAATAATTAGAAGAAGAACTGATCAGCCATAAACGACAAAAGTAAATCATGAGGTATTAGAAAGAGGATGATGCAAAGAAATTTCAGGATCAATTTTAATAATGAAACTATTAATTTCTTTTTAGGGAAATATAGCACTGTATAACAAGTTTTTTATTTTTATTTTTTTATACTGCAGAATAAATTCAAAGCATTTTCCCATACAGCACGAAAATTTTATTTTTTTCACAGCATAACATTCCGTGCTAATTCCGTCAAAAAAATGACGGGAATGGACGAAATGCTGATGTGATAGCTTGTTTGGGGGAAATTTTGTAACTAATAAGACCTTAGGAACAAAAATAAAAAAAATAAAATTTGAAAATTTAAAAAGAAAAGGCAAAATTCGGTCACTGGAGGATGCGGTGGGGATGGCCTCGCCGGCAACCTGATCACACCTACGGCCCCAATCGAGGGGTGGGAGGTCAGCGAGGGCGCCCCCAAGCCTTTCCTCTCTTTTTTTTTTTCAATTTTAGTTTGTATTTTCTTTGTTTATGCCCTTAAATTCTTATTTGTTGCAAAACTGCCCCCAAATAAGTTGCCCATCAACATTCCCGCCATTTTCTTGACGGAATATGGACTACATGTTGTGCGGTGAACTTTTTTTTTAGTGTTGTACAAGGAAATGATTTGATTTTGTGTTGCAGCATAAAAAAAAGTGTTGTACGGTGCTAGTTTTCATTTATTTTTATTAGTTATTAAGATTATTATTTCATTGCACCAGACTCATGAATACTAATTGTAATTGGAGAAAAAAAATTCATGAGGTGTAGTGTAATCGACCAACTGCATCGCAAGCATTCAAAATTCATTGAAAATTTGGAAGCACTTCTTGTTCAAGGCAAGTCGCACACAACCAATTGAAAATTAGTGTCGGTCTATATATAGGTTGTGGATGCTGCTTAATTTGATCGAAAATGACACAAGCGAACTCTCCTAGTGCCGGGTCAGCCGTGAAATTTGAACAATATATATTCAGTTGATCTTTGACTGCCCAATATTTATTTTTTTATTTTATTTCTAAAATAAAAAGAACTATATATGGAATGAATTTTGCCATCTTCCCCAATAAAATTCCATTCCCATATCAAGAAAAAAAGAAATTCTTTTCTACACCCAAAAGGCACACCAGCCGCTTCCCTTTCTTGGTAATGGAATAAAGAAATAAAACACAAAATAGTAAGCATATACACAATATGTGGTCATTTTTTAGTTGACTTACAAATTGTCTTAGTTTTATATTAATCTCAAGTAGTAATTAAATTTTGCAATTTGCAATCAGATTCACTCATTTGGCTGCCAAAGTGCTCAACTGATGAGTTGTTCAGGGCTAACATGATTGGGTATTAGGTTACATAGGTCAAAATTTTCTTTTATAGGAAATAAAAAATAAGATGGAAGATCTTCGAACAAATCTCTCTTTTTTTTTTCCTTTGTTTTTCTTTCTCTCCCTTGAACGGGTTAAATTAAGAACCGCATGGTCTCGAGCTACTTGGGTTAATGTAAACTTGTTCTGCAGATCATCCGCCAATGATTAAATGGCTTGGTCATTAACAAGATTATTTAAGAATCCTTGAGCAACAAGAGATGCCTTTGATTTCTTCAAAGTAGCCCAAGTTGCTTGTTTAAGGTAATATTACATGGAGATTAAGCTTCATTATGTTAATACAACCCAATGAACAAGAAATAGGCATTACTTCCTTGGTATACGCAGACCTTTGAGGGGCGTCATCCTTATGGGACTCTTACATGGCCCGCGAATGCTTCGCATGCGATCTGTCCAGCAAAGCTTTTCATCGAGATCAATGTCTAGTTATCCCTTTTAGAATTATGTAGGTAACTCAAGTGTGTATATACTATATAGTTTCATAAAAAAGAAAAAGAAAAAAAGAGAGTGTGGTGGAGGTCTGCACTAGAATATAGTCTATTATATGTGTATAGTCGGACTTATTTGTCCCATATTTTTTTTTCCGTGTTTATCCTGACATCCGAAAGTATCGAGCCCCGGTATTAATTTGGTTTGAGTTAGGTAGGCCCACTAAACGATAAAGTTATCACAGCATGAATTTTCTCTATTTACAAGACTCAAATCCAGAATCTTACAGAAAATAAACGCCGAACCGTTTGAATCAACCCACAGTTGATCATTTTCTTTTAACCACATAGATGCAGACCTTTGAGATCTCCATCGGGTATAATATATCTGGATACCCGGCCTCCACATTGTAAAATATATCATACAAATCATTAAAGGTCGAATTAAGTGGTTCCATGTTTGTTTCCATTAAATAAGATGTCGATTTCGAATTTTATGAATGAAGAAAATCCTTAATTGGGATATAAAATTTACCCCTTAACCCGGACCAAACTAGATTAGTCAGAGTCCATTAGATTTTTTGATAACGAGGGTATGAACCGAAAATATATCATACAATTAATTTATAGAAAATCTTATATTTTTTAACTTAATTTTTTTGGCAAAGATTTTTTTTTCTTAATTTTATCATTCACCTTCCTAGCAATATCTCCCCAATAATTGCTTTCTGGTTGCTCCACTCTCTGTCAGTCTATGATCTCTTCAGTATAACATAGATTTCCTCAATAAATGCTGAATTTAAATTTTAGCTGAGAAGCTGCAGATCTTTTCTGACTTCCCTTTTTTTCTTTCAGTGTCTTCTCACACTTCACTGCCTCCCCGATCGAATCATCTAATCGCACCGTCCATATTTGCATTATCGTCCAGTTTATTTCTTCGTACTCTCCCAACCTATATGTACGCGAACCTTTCATGGACGTACGCTCCCGTGCGCCTTCTCAATCACATTATATATATAACACGCTTATATTATTTGCATCATGACGTACGCACGAGTTTCACATTTTGATTTGGGGATCTGCAACTCTAGGAGACAATGCTGACAAGTGCAACGAATGAATCAACGTCTTGTTTACTAGCCTACTATAAGAAATCTCAGCTGATCTAATTTTATGAGACGAATGAACACAACATCTATCAGATACACTGATACAATGAATTACTTATTCGCCTTCGAATTTATAAATTATCATCCTCTTTTTATAGAAAATTCTAGCCTTGACCAATTTGAAAGATCATTTGATTTCTTTTCCCAGATAGGAGTTTTGTGGGGACCGTCATATCTCAAAGATTTATAGCTGGCCATCCTAGCTTTGACTGTGGCGGTTGGAATTGGAATTGGAATGTATTTCTAGAGAGGGATGAGGCCCCAAATAAATTGATAAGATAATATGCATGTACATTTCTTATATATATATATATATATATTTACATATAGTCGGTCTTAAGGGAGGTTTTTAAGTCTGGGCCTATAAAATCTCACCGATAAAGATCGAAATCATGATTTTTTGGTCTGAGTCAATGGCTTATACCATGAACTCAGATCCATCCTAAAAAATTATTTGTACCAAAAGAGGAAAAAAACTATTAATTTGTGGATTCACATTTTGAAGGCTCAAACCGATGAAACCTCCAAACGGATCGTGTTTTGCGTTGTGCTATAAATTGTGGATAGTACACATGCATGGAAAATGCCTACGAAAACAAACATACACACAAACATATGTACTTTTGGCCCGAGAAGAAAAGGCATAAAAATAAACATCTTGCCAGTAAATGCTGTCGTATTATTGAAAAACAGCTAGCAATTAGTAGAAAATTCATTAATATTTCCGTACAAATTAGCCCAATAAATAAGGTATAAGAAAAATAAGAAAAAAAAAATAGAGAAGTGGCTCATTAGTTGGCTAAGAGTTTGCAGCCAATCAGTAGTTTCTTATTAAAAGAATGTATTTTTGGGTCTTTTTTTTTTCCTTTTCTTTTCTTGGGGGTTTTACTGTACATATCTCCGTGGCCATGACGGTGGAGCTTACATCAACACTTGCATGTATCTTTTCATAATATTAAATTTCCATAACATTTCACGTAATTTAATAATAGGACCATGGTGCTGCATACGACTTCGTATTATGAGATTTAAGTCGATTTTGACATGAATGCATCAAAGAATATTCGGCGATGAAGCAATCCTCTACTCATTTTTTTTTCTAGTAGTCTGGCCCTTCTTAACCGTTATCCATCAGATCTCATAATTTCAATGGTGCGATAACAAGCGGTGTCATGAGAAGAAAGAATAATTAAACATTCAACGGTGCCTTAACGCGAGGAGACAGCTAATTGGAATAATTTTAGAAAATTATTTATTAAAATGCTTCTGGTAAATTTCTTTCGTACAAACATAGATTAAAAATTTGATGGACGGTTCAACAATCGGTTATGTGAACCCGACCAAGGGCCGGTTAAGCCGGGAGCCAGGAAATTAATGATGATCGACCAACCCCCCAAGGACCTGTTGAAATCTCTATTTTATTTGTTTTTATCATCCGAATTTTTTGGGGGGAAGTGAAGAATTTCTCTAAAAAGATACGAGTTTAATCAACTTATTTAAGAAATGACTTTACTTAACCGGTTGAGAAAATATATATTTTATTTTATTTTGACTTTTTATTTTATTTTTTTACTGGGATTAAATTAATTATCCGGCTGCCTGTAGCTTCACTCCAATCATTGGAAATATAATATTGGTCCCATTTAAATATATTTACGTTGCCGCTATCTTTACTATTTTTTTATATTTTATTGGAATAATAATTAAATCAAGGAGGAAGGACTTTTTTCATTATTTTTTGATATTTTCAGAGGGATATTTTATGTTTTTAATTTGATTGTTGCATCGGAGGACGTGAGATAAGATTAAAATTTAGGAAATTTGAGAAGCAAGAGAGGGGAAGAATTCCGATAAATTATTAATCCCATAGTCGTCATTGAAATGCGCGAAGAAGTAGGTTATTACGGTTGTAATTAACGCCTTCTGCAAATAGATTACTTTCTCGACATCCTAACAAAATTAAAATTAAAATGATGATTAGTTTCTTGTTATTATATTAATTAAGTGAAAAAAGCCTCATTGGCCCAATATTTTTAATCACAAACGTAAAATAGAAAAAAAAAATAAAGAAGGAAAAACGCTTTGTAATCTTAATAACCCAAAGCTTGAGATCACACGAAACTCAAAGATCGAAATCTCGATTTCGATGTAATCAGTAGTATTGACTTAAACACAATCTATTAAATATATCAGTCAAAGGAAAAAAGGTGAGACAATACCTTATAAGATAAACTTGATGAAACGATGAGATGGGTCGTTAAGCTTTTTATCAAGCTAAAAAAACCACTTAATCAAGTTCAAATAATGCTCGGTTTGATCTTGAAACGACATCAAACGATAGATAGGAGCTCGAAGAATGCAGATGGAATGAAAAATCAAACCGTCCAAATATGTCTATTACTACTAACAAAAGTGTTGGTTGAGTGGTAAGCAGTTCATCCCCATAAGGAGAAGAGGAGAATACAAGTTCGAATATCGGGAATCGTACTTGTTAGGAGGGAGAATAATATTTATTACTCGATCTCCCGACTGGATTAGTCAGATCACATTGAACTTGTAGATACCGGGTACGCACCGAAAAAATATGTCTATTACCACCATGACCTGTCCGAAAATAATTAATTAATTTATTTTTATATTCAATAAGAATGGGAAAAAAATAGAAAAACAAATTTGGTATAGAAGCCCCATGTCTGCGGGATGGAGCTTCATTCATTCATGCAAACCTTGGGAAGTGGAGAGTCGCCTTGCTCTCTTCTCTTCGTACGTACATACAATCCATTTAATTCATAATATATATATATATATATAATATCCACATATTAATAAATAAATGTTGTAATTTTGTGGCCACTTGTTAATAGTGCCTATCAATAATTCCTCCAAATTGACGTACGGAAGATTTTACCGATTTATTATTCGATTATTTAAAAATATGTATATTATCTCTCATCTATTTGCGAAAAGACAAGATCCTGATTTCTATTTTATCTGTACTGTCCAGGTGATGTTCACAAAGGGTTAACATTTCAGGCTAAGCTCATCTTCTATTTTCCAGTAACATATTATAACTACGAGCTAAACTTGTTATATTATCTTAGCTCAAGCCGTGTAACTACGCGGCAGCACTTCGATGTTATGGTCAATCTCTATAGATTTTTTTGCAAGGATAATGAACGGTTGATTTGTCACCTTACCTCTTTTTTTTCCCCTTTTACGATACTGGTCCAGGTATCTCAAGTTCAAGCACTAGACTATGTTCCTTCCAGGTCTGGTCCAACTAGACATGTACATCAACGTGCTGCGTTCAAGGTAATTATTTCCCACGATCTCACTGCGCCCAGGATTCAAATGAAAAATTATAACAAAGGATGGGCATATCAATACTTTCACAGTTCCAATCAACCGCTTTATAATCAATATATATAATAGATAATAGCAAAATAGAGAGGGAAGATTATTGTCGTCGCTCCAATCTTCAAACCATTAGTTCCTCATGGCCTGACCCTTCACATATCCCATGACATTAATTAAACGCTTACATTAATTACACGGTTGATATTTATCAACCCACTACGCTAATTAGACCACCACATTAATTAAACATTGAAAATTCTCAAAAAGTTGCACCGAAAAAAAAAAATCTCAAAAAGAAAAAAATAAAACATTAATAATCCATATTAATTTATTTTATACACAATATAGTGAAATTATTATATAATAATCTACGTATAAAATAATATAAAATTTATAGTTGAATAATAATTTCGTGCAACACGCGGATGAAACAATCTGTACTAATTAACAGCCCATCAATCCCAATATATATATATATATATATATATATATATTAAGTTGAATACAAAAATACATTAAATGGTGGCGCAATTGTAAACATATATATAATTAATTCACATTAATAAAATTTTAATCAAATAAATAAATATAAAATAATAAAATAAATATATATGTTCTGAAAAAAATATATATATATATATACAAGCACTTTGGTAATTATTTTTTTGGTGAACTACAAGGTCGCACCCTATTATTTTTAATAATCATTGGTACAAGTGATCGTATTATTTGTTTTGAACATATATACGTAGCCATTAAGATTATCTAAGTATATAAATTCTAAAACATAAAGTAAAAAAAATCATTATCCAATTCGAAATTGACGTGAATTAATTATGAATAGTCTAAATGGAGAATTTATGGGCAATTTGACAATAGCTTTATATAACAGTATAAGAGTTTACATATGTACAAAGTTATCCTTAAATCTCAGGGTTACTACTATTTGACTGAATCGAAAAAATGATAATCATGAAAAAAGTTATGCTAGTATCATCCTTCTCCAGTATAGTAGTAATATATGAATTAATCGTAATTCTTTAAAACATTCTTATATAATTATTACATGCTATACAAAAAAGAGAAATCGTTTGAGAAATTTTTGAAATTTAACTAAAAATAAATAAGTTTAAATTAAATAAATATATTTATATTTGTAATAAAAATCATGTGCATCACACGGGTCAAAAACTAATAAGTTATAAACCATATCATTTTTTTTTTGCGGACCATTTGTCAAGCCATATCAAATATATGGCTAATTAGAGCCAATATAACGTTGTTATCATAGTGAAAAATTTTAAGACAACGTTTCGAATTTAACCATATATGTTCGTCTTCATAATTTATTTATATGAAATGAAGTCTGGAGGCTCTGAAAACCTTGGGCCAGAATAAATAGTTTCCGTGAGCTCATTGCCCGTCGCAAAAAACGGCAGATAAAGACGCGCCCACCTTATTGTATGGGACATATGTCTCACATTTTTATTTCTCATTACAATGAAAACATATATTTTTTTTTGGGTCATTAGAGTGGAAAGATACAAAAAAGAAAAGGAAGAGAGCACGGTAGAATTTTCTAAAACTAGTG
Source organism: Punica granatum (assembly GCF_007655135.1). Classification (NCBI taxonomy): domain Eukaryota; kingdom Viridiplantae; phylum Streptophyta; class Magnoliopsida; order Myrtales; family Lythraceae; genus Punica; species Punica granatum. The sequence continues at coordinate 24,246,505 of NC_045134.1, read as the reverse complement.
GGTGCGTTTGGTTTTAGAGTTTGATTTTGATTTTGATTTTGATTGTGGAAAAGGACAAATGAGATTGTATTATAAATTTGACTTGGGAAACGCGTGTTTTTGTTATGTAGTGGGTAGAGTTAAAATCAAAATCATAATTCTAAAATCAAACTTTGTTTCCAAACGGAGATAAGTGCCTCCTCTCCTAATGCTCAACTGTAAAACAATATCTAACACCTTGACGTGCAAGGCCCGGCAAAACTTTTCTCCACCTTTCAAGGTGGGGTTTAATGTTTACCTCGTGAGAGAAGAATTAACGGGAGTTTTCTCTGATTCCTTTAAAGAATGTTCGATTCTCTATAAGTGTATCAGATTATTATTATTATTATTATTATTATTTTGGGTGGGATTCGCGTAGTAAAATGTTGATATGATGAGATACAAACACAAGACACAAGGGATAATTCCTAAAAGGATCCATAATTTTTTAGAAGTAAATTGGATTAGATCACTATCCGAGTAATAGTTCGTATATATGGAGAAGAACCAAAAAAAAAAAAACAGAAATGGTCTCACAATTTTATATGAAAATGTTTTATTCCAAAGTGAATTGGTAAAGGTGATCCCACGTTTTTTCTCTTAAAATAAGATTTCGAGTTTAAGTCAAGTTAATGGAAAAAATTCATGATTGAGAGAGTTTTACCACTCAGTCTGACAAGGGTTTGAATTTGAATTAAGTTGGGACTCATATGACTAATGCATATAAGATGGTGCAAACCGGGAAGAAAAGAATTTATCTTTCGATTGTATTGTGTGACAACGCACATTTAAAATGATGAGCGGATTGCGTTCCTTCTTTTGCAGTTCACCATTGGGGCGTGCGTCGACCTAGCAGCCATACCACAGCGATACGTTTTCAATATGTCGATACAAAATCACTAATCATAAAAAACATACCAAAACATGAATAGCTGCGAGTTCACTTTTTGACTTATATCAGCGTGCGCTGAAGCAGTTACCTTAACCAAACAAAAAAAAAATCCCAAATGTACTCGGATAGGACTTCAATCACGACATTTCACTCTCCTAGGAAAAAGAAGTTTTTAAAGTAGTATGATGATGATGATGATGATAATAATAATAATAATAATAATAATAATAATAATAATAATAATAATAATAGGCGAAAAAAGATAAAAAGATAATGACAATATAATAATTATCACATATAAGTAAAATTTATGAAAGATTTAAGATGCAACTATTTTAATAATGGTTGTACCATATGTATAAGTAAATTACTTAAATTGTAGTAAAATAACCTACACATTTTAAATAAATTACAAGTTTTTTCAAATAAGTTACACATATTTTTAAAATTAATGAGGATAGTTTACTTTAAATTCATGGTAAATTATACTCATTTTGAACCATTTTCAAACTATAAGATCTTCTCTATAAATTGATGACCCCTCAACCTCCTCTCTTCCCCTTTTTACCCTTTTCCTCTTCCCTTCTTTCTGTTTCCTCTGCTTTTTGCTCACTTCCTCCCTCTCTTTTCTGACACCAAACTCATTTCTCTTTTCTTCTCCCCAGTGATCAATAAAGAAGTCACACATTCAACTAAATGAACAGCTCATAGCACCCAAAATTTTTCACCTTCCATTTCCCCAATTTAATTCGATTCGATTCGATTCGATTCAATACTGGCATGACCACATAGGACTACTGGCCTCCAATCTAGAAAGGGTCTACTAGGCATCACATAGTTTCGAAAAATTTGTTATCCGGAAAACCTCCGTCGAGAATTTTGCCCGATTTCGTGCTCGAAACGATGGAGAATGAGTTCTTCATGAGCGCGGGAATCCAACCGTGGCGGGCGATGGAGCTGAACTGCGCGTCTAACCCGTCGAACCAATGCGCCTTCTACACCCCGGACATTAACAACTGGGAGGCCTCGTTGGATCAGTCCCACAACAACGGCGTCCAATTCGACTCCGCTATCAGCTCGATGGTCTCTTCCCCCGCGGCATCGAACTCGAACAATGCCTCCGAGAACGCCCTCATGATCAGGGAGCTGATAGGGAAGCTGGGCAGGATCGGGAACGGGAATTCGAATGCGAGCTTGGCCGAGATCCCCCCTCATTCTTCCCGTCCCGTGATGCCGAGCCCGGCCGGATTCAGCAGTGCCAACACTTCATGCTACATCACGCCTCTGAGCTCCCCGCCGAAGGTGAGCTTACCAACGATGGGATTGAATTCGAGTGTGGCAGACTTCTCGGCCGACCCGGGATTCGCCGAGCGGGCCGCAAAGTTCTCGTGCTTCGGAAGCAGGAGCTTCAATGGGCGTACGAATCCAATCGGCATAACTAATCCCGAGACATCGCCTTATGGATTGACTTCCTCGACTAGGTTTCCCCGTGTTTCGAGCAGCCCTTCTTTGAAGGCTCTCGGGCCTGGTGCTCGTTTCCCAGCTCAGCCTACCAAGAATAACCTGCAGCAGCAGCCGGTGGATCGTTCCGAAATGGCGAGCTCCCAGGAGGAGTCATCGGTTTCGGATCAAAGGGAGAACGGCCCAAAAGGTTCGAGCGATATGAATTCGCGGAAGAGGAAGGCGGCCTTGAAGGGCAAAGCCAAGGAATCTACTAATGCAGCAAAGGTACATAAATAGAATGTCAGCAGATTCCAAACATTCGTAGAATCGATCACATCCAACGTGCCGCCTGTAACCCGGGAATTTGTTCATTTTCTGTTTCCCCTATAGGTGGCTGAGGCTAATGAGGACTCGAACGCAAAGCGATGCAAGCAGAACGAAAGTAATGGCAAAGAAAATGAGACGGTTAAAGCCGAGGAAGACGAGAAGAAGACTAAAAACGATGCGAAGAAGCCGCCCGAACCTCCAAAGGACTATATCCATGTCAGAGCGAGGAGGGGTCAGGCCACTGATAGTCATAGTCTTGCCGAAAGAGTAAGGATCAGGACCGAAACTCGGCACGGGGTTTTGTTCGCGTGCGGCTTTTCCAAACTCAAAATTGAGTGAGTTTTTGCTGTTTTCCATTTAGGTGCGGAGGGAGAAGATCAGCGAGCGGATGAAGCTGCTCCAGGACCTCGTCCCGGGCTGCAATAAGGTACGTGAAATTCCCGAACTAAAAGGAGAAAACAGAGATGTCGAGTCTTCGGTTCAGACGCGATTCTAATATGGAATATTTGCGCGATTCAGGTCATCGGGAAGGCATTGATGCTGGACGAGATTATTAACTACGTGCAGTCTCTGCAGCGCCAAGTCGAGGTAAGCTGAAATTCATAGACTGGAGATCTTCCAACCCCGAATACAAATTTTTCCAGAGCTTATTTATCCGACCGCTAATGTGAATTTCGGGTTTCTTTCTGCAGTTCCTCTCCATGAAGCTGGCTTCTGTCAACACATCCATGGATCTCAGCATGGATAAGGATGTAAGTTTACTTTTTACCAGTGAATTCCTTTCTTGGAAGATAATGTTGCCCCGGACGGTCCGACCCCGGGACCATAAAATTTCCCATATTACATTAATTTCTCGAAATTAAGAAGAATAAATAAGACCATAACAAATTTTTTTAATATATTCGGGTGTGTCAAATCAGATGTTCCAATCGAACAATTCAATGGCAAATCCTCCAATGTTCCCTATGGATTCCTCAGCATTCCATGGGCTAAATATCTCTGATGGGACAGTGAGCCATTGCTCTGCGGACCCATTGAGCATGGGAGGAGCATGTAGAAGCCTCGATGCCCATTTACCTTCCCCTAACGATCTCCAGGTATTATATTATGTTATATTATCCTCCAAGTTATTTATTTATTTATTTTAATATATTTAATTACTTCGGGAAAAAAAAAGAAGATAATGAATTGATTGAATTTTTGTGTCTTTTCAATAATGTGCAGTACCAGAACTTCTGTGGAGGTGACCTCCAGACGATTGTGCAGATGGGTTTTGGTCAGAACTCCCACCAAGATTCAGCGTACTCCCTCCAACCTTTCCACGGTGAGGAAGTCATGTACAAAACATCTCGATGCATCGAAAAGGATTGGATTAGTATATTTCAACATGGACCGAACTTTACATGGACGCGTCTTTTAAAAAAAAAAAAATCGCACTTGGAAGTCTTCATGCACATATCATAAGAAGTGTCTAGTTCGAACTGTACCCTATTTGAACTTGATATGCAAAGACGAGGCCTAGAATATATAATGACCATGCGAAGTGTTAGCATCATTTCCCATTAGAATGTATGCATAATCCAAGTTACACTCATACTGAAGAAGCTTTGGTACATTGATTTCAGGTCGGGGGCAGACTTCGCAGATGAAAGTCGAGCTATAAATCATCATTGCCATGGTTCTGATCGATTTCTCTAGGGCAGAGGTCGGAGTACATACAAGAGACGTGCGATTATGTCACCCTCATGAAAGAAAATAACCGAGCAAGTAATATATATTTTAGGTCTAATATTGAGGAGAGCAATTTTTTTCCTCTCTTATTGATTTTTTTTTTGTCTGTAGCATTAATTTTTTGAGGGGTTTCTTATTAGTTGGTTGTTGATTACAACTATATGTATGACCCCAGTGAAAATTCCAAGTACGTTACCATATCTTGTAATATAATGTCAAAATCTAGATAAAGTGAGATTTTCCATTGTCCAAGCTTTCATTTTCATATCTTATGGACATTATTTCACAATCAGAGGGAAAAAAAAATCAAAGACATCAATTCATCATAAGATTTATTTTGACCAAGAAATCACAGATTATCCCCACTTTTTTAATTATTAATTATTTAAAATTAGTGGTTAAATGAAATTAAAAAAACCGCGTAATCTCGACAAATGATAATGTTGTAACCAGCTGGATGTGTTGGGGAAAACACCGCTTTATTAATATTTCTCTGTCATTCAAAGTCTGATCTAATAATGATTAGGACAATTTTAAGGTTTTAATCTCTGTGCACATTGAAGGTCAACCCCCATGATTTGTGGCATATGCCAAGGGCTCCTAAATCCCCATTGGCTTGCCCAAAACATTAAAACCACCCCGTTCACCTGATAAAAATGTATGTCAGTTCACGGCTTTTTTAACTTCAAAATTCTCATTATTTCATTCGGTACGTAGGATCTGATTGCGAGCCAGAAGTCGTTACTGCAGATCATGTCCCTATCAAGGAGAATATGAAAATCGAAAAGTGCGCGGCACGGGCAGTAAAGGGAAAATGTAACCACCAATAAAAAGTGAAAGCCGAACTTTATCTTTGAATATTGTGGGGGAACATATAATTATAATTATAATGATTATTATTATGAGATAGGTTAATAATTAAATAAAATATGAGGATACAAAAGAATCCCAGGTTGGCAGTGTATTGATATTCTGACTAGGCCCAATGGATCGAAGCCCTTTAATCACATCAACTTTGTAAAATATTGTCAATAGATAGGAAAAAAGGGGACTAAGTTAGTGGGGTTCAGGTATATGAAAGATGACCTTGTAAATACAAAATTAGACTCGAACTATCTTTTTGTTTTTGTTTTTGTTTTTTTTATCCTTTCACTATTGCATCATCGTGAAAGTGAAAGTGCATTTACAAATCCGTCTGACGCTTAGTGAGCGATAAAATGTAAAATTCGTGCTATTCGGAATCTTTAGAAACATAAGAGTTTGGGAGGAGATATTCATGTATCGGTCATTTTTACGCAATTCCTTAATAGATAAATCCTTCCATATCGATACCAATGACCATAAACTCATACAAATTATTTTGGTCAATGTTCTTATAATTGAACAAATACAAGAAAATAAGCAAATTGACCTATAGTTTCGCCAATAAAGTTTTTGTTAAAATACGTCGAAAGATATTGGAAAAATTTCTCTGTCTTTTTATTCAGATGATTCTTATAAGCTGTCGGATCAGTACTGACCTCCACCCCTACTACTCTTCTATTGGATCCTTTTAGGTGCTAATTATATAAATTGTGATGATTTTGATCAAGACTGTCTGGAGAAGGAATGTGAGAAGTCGTCCATGACCGGATGAGTTGATATCCTTTGTATTGGGTTCTGCAAAAGATTTCTGACAGAGGGCAGTAGTATTTTAATGAGAGGCCTATTATTGTTTCTGCAGGCGATTTGATTACTGTTATAAATTATTTAATTTAATTTAACAGAAAAAAAAATTTAGAAGATGCTCTGAATGTGGCTGTTGGGCGCACAAACTTTACATAGAAACGTGGTTTTATTATACTCATGGAAAAATTGTTAGGTGACGGTCTTGTCCACACAAAAAGTTAAAAAGGAAAAAAAAAAAAAAGAATTAAAGACCCCCCTAATCATATTGCTATACTCCATATGATGATGATGCTATGTATATTAAAACCCACGATTACTCCAAAATTACACCGAAACCAATCACTGTCCGTGAAAATTACAGCATATGCACACGCTGCATGCGTAACCGGTTTAATTGGGACCTTAGAGTATGAGGTTGTGCTACGGTCAAGTCACGGGGAAGGCGACGGCTCGGATGAGATGTTTAGAATACTGTAATTCCGATTTCAGCACGTAATTGAAGATGCACTGTGGAATTTTGCTTTTCCTTGACTGCTTTTCTCTTCTTGTTGGACAGCGATCTTGTGAGTTGGGTTTCCGTAAGACTTCCGCGGATTGGACAGGCAACTACACTAAAATCTTTTGATGACCCTTGATAGTGGTATTCATACGAATTCTAATTGGAAAAGGAGAGGGAAAGGTGAAAACGAAATTGTGGACTTCAAAATTTTATGGTCAATTAATTATGAAAATTGGGTAATTTGCAGCGATGATACGCTTTCTCTAAAAGTCCTGAAATTGGAGGGAAATACTGTGCATTACAGTGAATCACGTTGTTGTATATATGAATAAAAATGTTTTAGGTTCAATTTTTGTCGATAGAGTTTACGTGATGTTTTATTTTTCATTTTTTTTTCGATAATGGATCTCTTTTTCCTTGCAAACAAATAAATAAATAAATAAATAAAATTTGAGAAATGAGATTTAACACAATGCATTCACTTTATACTCATAATCAAGAAGTCTCGAATTTAATTCTCAATAGCGGGATTCCATGCTAGTTTATTTCCCATCCTTCATCTCCTATTAGATCAAATTACCTTATATCTCAAAAAAAAAAAAATGAAATTTTGGATTCTTTTTTAAAACGAAATTACCCTGCCCTCTCTCCTATACTATTCTTCCATGAGTTTCAGTTTAAAGTGTAGCAATCTTTATCTTAATGGAGCTCCTTTTTTCTTTTGTATACCCGCTCGAATTCGAAATATCCCCATTCTACAGATGACGTCAATTACACATATTTGTCTATTAACGTGGCAATTAATCATATATAGCCCGTGATATTGCTCTTTTTTAAAGCTATTTATTGATGGGGGAGATTATTGTAGGTCAATTGTCCCAATCAAGTCCTCAAATCCATGTGTCAAGTGTTAGCGAATGGACTTCCACACTGATTTTTCACCCAGAAAAAATGAGTGGGAGGACCCTACACAAAAGAGAAAGAACAGCGTGTGTCCTCTCCGAAGGGTTGAAATCACTAATGGAGTTTGGTTGTAGGGTACCCCAAGGGTATTATCATTAGGGTAGGTACCCCATTTGAGTTTTAACTTAAGTAAGTTGGCATTGTTCTATCACACCCTTCCATTAGGGGCCCCTTCTCTAAGGCTTTTCCTCTCACATATTGAAGCTTCTGTTGGGGTCATTTTGCCCTTCCTTGAGAAGGGAGAAACTTAAGAAATCATCATTTATCCTACCAACCATTGCATTATTTTATGTCCTTTGCATTGTCATGTATCATCTTTCGCATATTTAACGATGTAAGAAATACTGGTCCATTTAAAAAAGGAGTTAAAAAGTTTAATTTAACTTCACTTTAATCATTATTTTTATAATCTTTTCTTCGTTTAAATAATAAATTCGCTCTTATACTTTTTTTAAATCTATTATTATAATTAATTTTTTAATACTAAATTCTCCCAACTATTAATTACTTTTCCTTCAATTCAACAATACGATTATTACTTTTTTACATTCTTCTTCAATTTAATAATAAATTTGTCAAATTACATTTGTCTTTATCCCGTGAAATCAAATAAAATCATAATCATACGCCGTTACCAAATGCACTAGTAGATATTATACCTGAAATTTTATAGTCTCCTCTATCGATTAAGTTTAAATGTATACGTTCCATTAGCTGAGAAAGCAGTTGATTCTCTATGTGGTTAGCCTCCTAACTTAAGTCACTTAACTAGGACTAGCAAAAAATCGCTACCCGATCTTCTACTAGTTTTATGTATGTATCGAGCGGTGATGGACATAAGAGTTTGGTCATTAATAGTCATGTTTGCAAGTAGTTTTCCCCTTTCGCTTTACTTTAGGGAACGAGGAAAGGGCATATGCATATATGTAATACTCCCGTCCCATCCGATATTTTGATGATGCGTTATATAGCAAAGTAAAAACTTAATGGGATCATCTATCTTTCACAATTCATTGACTCTTGGCCCAAACCATTCGCATTATAAAAGCAATAATAGCTTTCTATGAAAAAAGCCAACAATATAATTTATTAATTAAGCCTCGCCTCAAGTGACCTGCCTAGATCAGCCCATAGACGACAATTAGATTGGGCTTTTAAGTTCAGGACATCTAAATCTCGACGAACTTGGGCTCATCGTAAACTATGAAATGGGCCGAGTTTCTCTTCCCTTATAATGGGCCGACAGCTTACAATTGGGCCCATCTTAAGTTTGTACAGAACATCCTAGCCTGTCTCCGGCCCATTGAGCGACAGCGGGCCTCCGTGAGGCTCGGCAAGGTGACGGAAACTGTTAAGCGCCGACCAAAGGTCTCAGTCGCCTCAACTTCCCTGGAACCCGCCACGCGGCGTCTCGTAAGTAGCGCGTGGGTTTCAGAGCCCAACGAAATCTCTCTCAGCGTCTCATTCCGCTGCCCTTCTCGTCAGTACGTGCGCGTGGGCTTCACTCGCACATGGACCTGCGCCTGCCTCTCCCGGCAAAAAAATATTAATAAAAAGGTAAAAAGGGGTTTCCATTTATTATTTTATTGTAAAAAAAAATGTGCAGAAAAATCGAAAATCAATCGATATCCATACGTGAGACGGAGGAGGAGACGGGAGACTTGCCATTTACAGCGTACAGGCGTCGGAGCTCCATCGCCGGATCTCGCGCTCCCTCACTGAAACTGAGGATCCCAAGCTCACCCTCCGATCACCGAGCTCATTGCAGCAGCAGCGAAGAGATCACCGACAGCAGCAGTGTTCCTCCGGCGAGCTCCGCCTCTGCATTTTTATGTCTCGAGCACCAAACCATGAGTTCCAGGAATGGTGGAACAAGCAGCGGGAGCGAAACCACGACCTCTTCTCCTACTCCTCCGACGACGATCCCTCCACCAGTGGCAATGCCAGCGGCAGCGGCAGCTTCGGTAACGGCGTCGGCGGGGGAGGATACGGCTACCACGCTGTCGAGATCCGCGGACACTCCTCCGATCCGACGGTGGAGAAGTCCCGCGCCCGGAGCGCCCGCCAGATCCGATTCTTCTGCTTCCTCAAGCTCCAGCAGATCGCTTCGTCCTTCGCGTCTCTCGCCGGCGCTTCCGTCTCCGTCCTCCGGACGGCGAACCGCCGGATCGTCGCCTCGCCGGCAGACTCGTCATCGTCGAGGCTGTACCGGATCATTAGGTTCTTCCTGATCCTTGTCATTGTGTTGCTCGGGTTTGAGCTGCTGGCCTACTATAAAGGCTGGCATTTCAGGCCCCCGCGGCCGCCGCACGTTGGATCGAAGGAGTTGTTGGATTGGTTAGGGCTTGTCTATGCGTGGTGGCTTGACATTAGAGCAAAGTATTTGGCACCGCCATTGCAGAGCTTAGCAAATATCTGTATCATTCTGTTCTTGATACAGTCGGTGGATCGCTTGGTGCTGGTGCTGGGTTGTTTCTGGATTAAGTTTAGGGGGATAAAGCCGGTGGCGAATGTGGAGTATGGGAAGGAGGGCTTGGAAAATGGGAATGCGGAGGAGTATCCCATGGTGATGGTCCAGATTCCTATGTGCAATGAGAAGGAGGTTAGAACCACTAAAATTAATAGTGTCCTGTGGCAAAAGTTCATCTTTTTACTATCATCAGTTCCGGAATGTGTTGCCCTGTTGGTATGAAGTCATACATTTTTTAATGTAGTTCTCTTTGTAAGGCCCTTCGTTGTGTTTGTGAGCTTCTATAATCTTTTCTAGCATCACTGACTAGAATTCCAGAACTTTTAGAATTTTTTTGGATTGGAAGTTTGAAACTTATGCTTTTTTGGTTCATCGTGACTGGTTAGAACACTCAGAATAGTTTAGGAATTGTCTAATAACTACCTTGTGTCCACTGTCCAGCACAAGTGTCTTTCCACTTAATTCCATTGATTTGCTGTAACGACTTGGGTCGATTTGTTGTGGCACCTGAGAGCAATACATGGAACTCCAATCATATTGCTACCGGATGTAGGGCCCTGTAGGTGTTGTGGCTACATGTCCAATCATGTTGCACAATGCTGACGTCTTTGTTACCATTATTCTGTCTGTTGAATAGATAGTTAATAAAGAAATGACAAAATTTCTCATGACTGTTCAGTGTATAAAAAGTCATGTCATCGTCCAGGGCATGCTGGATGGAATCCAAGATCTGTTCATCTATCTTATCCATAATGGACATACATCTTGTTGGATCATTTAAGAATTATTGACACATCAAAAAACGGAAACAATCCGTAGAGCATGAGTTGATGCAGAAAACAATTGTTTCTGTTTCTAATTGATCAATTTTCTTTTGCCAACTAGAGATCAAGAGGTAATGGGTACACCATTGTTGCTCAAGGGGACCTAGAAAAATTTTAAATTGGCAAGTATTGGTTGGTTATATGGCTCCGGAATATGGAATTACTATTTTTATAGTTGCAATGACTAGTTTTGCACCATTATCAACAAATAGTGCTTGTATGCTTTGAACTTTCAGGCTTATTTATACATGCTTATAATATCCGATTGTGGTCTTTGCCAACCTGCTTAAAGTGGTATAAGTATCATGAAGGTCTTTTGAGATCTGAAAGTATTGCAGTGTTAGTTCAAGTGGGATGTATTGACAAATAGTTGTAGTCGCATCTGGTTCCTGATTCGACATGAGAACTAGGAGAAGGTGGCTAGGGACCCAAAGTCATGTGGCGTGAGAAGACCACTGAATCCATTCAGGTTGTGAATTGCGATGTGTTTCGGCAAAGGTTTTGTTAAAATTATCACTATTGTCATGTGTAGTGGAATGGGTCTTAGATGTGCAATGATAAAAACTTGTTCATGAGATATCCATGTGTTGATAATTTATTTAGTATTGATTACTGTGAATTGTTTGTCGGAACAGAATTATTCCTCATATATATTTCCATAACTTTTTGTACCATTTGTGATGGGATGCTCCATGTACACAGGTATACCAACAATCTATCGCAGCAGTCTGCATCCTGGACTGGCCAAGGGAGAAGATGCTTGTTCAGATTCTAGATGATTCTGATGATTTAGAAGTTCAACAACTTATTAAGGCTGAAGTACAGAAATGGCAGCAAAGAGGTGTTAGGATAGTGTACAGACATCGACTTATACGCACTGGATATAAGGCGGGGAATCTCAAATCTGCCATGGGATGTGATTATGTAAAAGACTATGAATTTGTGGCTATATTTGATGCAGATTTTCAGCCTGCACCAGATTTCTTGAAGAAAACTATACCATACTTTAAGGTAATTCATTATTATTTTAGGTAAGATTCCGTAGCATGCTTAAAATCGACTAGCTTATTTTGTTCAGCTCTCCAGAACCCTGACTTTGACCCCCGTGAAATTGTGTTCATTGTAATCAAGGATATAATAAATTCAGATCAATGGCTTCTTTCAAATTGTGGTTGCTTGAACGAGTACATTGACCCTCATGAAATCAAGACCTTTTACTGATTTTAGAGATTTTTCCTTGCTTCGCTTGCCTTACTCAAAGCTGTTTTTAATTATCTTCCAGGGAAATGATGATCTGGCCCTAGTTCAGACGAGGTGGGCCTTCGTCAACAAGGATGAGAACTTGCTCACGAGATTGCAGAACATAAATTTATCATTCCACTTTGAAGTTGAGCAGCAAGTTAATGGAGTATTTATTAACTTCTTTGGCTTCAATGGAACTGCCGGTGTGTGGAGAATCAAAGCCCTTGAGGACTGTGGTGGCTGGTTGGAGCGAACAACTGTTGAAGACATGGACATTGCTGTTCGTGCTCACCTCTGTGGATGGAAGTTCATATATCTGAATGATGTGAAGGTCTGATGTGCATCGCTAAGTGCAGATTTTCCGTGCTAATCATCATACCTTATACTAAAGGTTTTTTTATTCTGCTTCTTCAGTGTCTCTGTGAACTTCCAGAGTCATACGAAGCATACAAGAAACAGCAACACCGTTGGCATTCTGGACCTATGCAGCTTTTCCGATTATGCTTCTTTGACGTAATAAAATCTAAGGTAAGCCAGAAACTTACTGATTATTTTGCTTTTCCAACTGTTTAGTACAACATAGTCCACCAGGAAATAATATATTCCCGGTAATAATGATGGATAAGCTTTCAATCTAGGATATTTTGTGTAATTTTTCCCGGAGATGAGTTGAATCTCAGGGTAATTATGATGGATAGGCTTTCAAACCATATACGGGGAAGATGTGTCAGCATCTAATTTCATATCGTGCTTCTGTGATTCTGAATTGCAGGTCAGTGTTGCAAAGAAAGCTAACCTGATATTCCTGTTCTTCCTCCTCCGGAAACTTATTCTGCCTTTCTACTCATTCACACTCTTCTGCATTATTCTGCCACTCACCATGTTCCTGCCCGAAGCTCAGCTACCCGCTTGGGTTGTCTGTTATGTTCCCGGAATTATGTCCATCCTAAATATTCTCCCAGCCCCTCGTTCATTTCCCTTTATTGTCCCGTACCTCCTTTTTGAGAACACCATGTCAGTCACCAAATTCAATGCCATGATATCTGGACTTTTTAAGTTTGGTAGCTCTTATGAGTGGATAGTGACAAAGAAGCTGGGAAGGTCATCGGAGGCTGACCTGGTCTCCTATGCAGAGAAAGAAACTGACCCTATGTTACAGTCTGGGAATCTCCAGCGTTCGTCATCAGAACCAGGCATTGCAGAGTTGACCAAACCGGTTCCGAACAAAACCGGGAAATCCAGGAGGAACCGGCTGTACAGGAAAGAACTCGCGCTCGCATTTATTCTGTTGACTGCTGCAGTGAGGAGCTTGCTGTCTGCACAAGGGATTCACTTCTACTTTCTTCTGTTTCAAGGGGTAAGTTTCTTAGTCGTCGGCCTTGATTTGATAGGAGAGCAGGTGAGCTAGCTGGTGTGGTGATCCCACCTTAGAAATCCTCCAAATTGCACCTCATCTTACTCGACATAAGTTAAATCTTCATTGGGTGATCAGGACCATTCCATCACATGTTTATATATATAATTCTTTGTGCTGCAATTGCATCATTGTCTTGTCTACCCGTTCCATCACGCCGCATGGCATAGAGTTCATATTGAGCTCGACCCCACTTGGCAGATGGCGTGCGTAGCCTTGGAAAAGAGTGTAGAAACGGGTGGTGGGATGAAATACTCATTCACCCGATCGATTGTTTTTGGTGTAATAGCATATGTATTATGATACATGTTGTACACTTGCTGGCCACGAGAAGGTCAAGGCAGAAATTCGTTTTAGAGATTCGTTTTTCATTTATATTCTTTTCATTTGGTAGATCGTGTGGTTTAGATTGTGAACCACACAGTTGATTTCATTCCCAGAGAACTCATATTGGTGTAATGCAGATTGCAGAATTAGATTTTTTTTTTTTCGACTGCCTTGTTTCAGTTTCCCTGCATTTGTCCTCTGCTCATGCGCCGCGGCCTCTGGGTCGATCAAAAGCGAAGAGCACATTCAATTGCTCGATTCTTCAATTGCCCAGAACCAGGACTGGATGGGCGGTTCGAGGACTCCATCCTTAAACAAGAGTTCGATCTCATATTGGTGTCTGCATTGCATTTCATTCTCAGAGAACTCTGTTTCACATGCTCGATAATCTTTTTCGGGGAGAATGAAATGCGATAACCAATATGAGTTCTCTGTTTAACAAGCTTGGCAACCTTTTCGAGGGGATTAAAACCTATGAGCTCAAGCAAATCAAAAACCAAAGAATTATATGAGCCTCCACAAATACATCTCAGTTTTCTCAGGGTTGAGCTTGAGAACATTTTAGGATCACCAAAATGGAATGTCATTACTAAATAACCAAAAGGCAAGACCATCACTTCACTAAAATTACTAAATAATATTAAATGAACCGGCATCAATCATTATCCCATAAACCCAATTTGTTAGATCACATCTCGGTTCACCTCTCAACATATAACATATGTACCATTCGTCGAACCGATACATACAAAAAAAAAAAATCTTTCAAATTCGTTTAACTTAAATTAATAGATACATGAATATATCGGGTACCTGAATCTTTTATTAGAAATATAATTTTATGGGTAGGCGAAGCGGCAATTCACCATGACGTAAGGGCTATCAAATGAGATGATCCGAGCCATTCTCATCGTTTAATCAAGAGCTGAAGGTTCTCGAATGGAATTCCCATGTTCTGCTCTTTAGATTTTATATATTATATAAAGACAGTTACATTTTTCTAAGGCCAAATATTTATAAGTGAGAATCTGTGGGCCCATTGTGAAGTTAGTCTCCCGCTTTTTTGCATTTTAATTAGGTGTTACATATCCAAGTGAATGAGTAATACCCACCAGATATTTGCTTATGTTAAGAAGCCAAGTCCTTGTATTTTGCAATTTTTTTTAACGAAATGGGCTCAAACTTGTATTTGGAGAAACGAATATATACAACAATTCAAATTTAGATTTACATTTCTTTTTTCAATCCAACTAAAAAAAAATTCATTCCAACTTCTTTTGGCAATACCTTATAATTTGGTTAAACCCTATCTTCTTTCTAATTAATTACTTGGGTATTCCTTGTTTTATAATTTGAGCCAATTGATGTCGATATGGATTTTTTTTAAAGAACATAAAATTTTTTAACCCTAGGAGTAGTTTCGGCTAAAAGATCGAGATACTCATAATCTTATCGAAAAAAGAAAAGTCCATTACTGCAACTAAAAGCTATATATTCTAGTGCAAGATTGTTTGCTTGAGGCTACGTACTCTTGTGGAGGAAAAAAAGAAGAAGAAAAAGATGACATTTTTCTTCTGCAAATTAAATCAAACATTGAACTTTTTACGAAGCTTTCCTGAGGCAAAACACTGTGATTCTTACATTAACTTCAGAAAAAATAAACAGAAGAACAGAAGAGACCGAGGGAAGAAAGGAGAGCTTCTGCAAGTCACAGTGGAGAGAATATATCGTCTCTGTGCAGATTTTCTGAGTCTGGACTCTCCAATGCTCTGAGTTGTGTGAAGAAGCATGTAATGTACAGCTCTATCAGTTAACGAGCTCTCTCCGTTAATTCCATCTTCGTTCCAAGAATCATCCACAGCAGGGCAGGAAGTTGGTAATCATGGGGTTTCAAAGCCAAAGCGAAGTCCGGAAGAGTTGGTGCAGTCTCGGCGATCCATCCTACCACCAAAGAATAAAAGACAATCCAATCAACCAACCCTTGTTAGAATTATTCGAGGTATCCGGGAATAATAAAGGCGCGCCTGCCTGGTGAGGCAATTGTAAATGTATATCGTGTAGTGTAGCGGGAGTTTACCTATCGCAAGAGTCGAGGTCACGGTTTATATAATGAAATTAAATAAAAATAAAAATTATTTGACGAAAGAGTAAGAGCAAATGAGACGGATGAGAGAGAGGAGAGAGAGAATAAAGGGAGGAGGGAAAGAGAGTTGGGAGTTGGGGAGAAAAAATGGGTTAGTTATTCGAACAATAAAGTTACTTATTTGCCATTTTAGCTCTCTCTAAACCTAATAATTTTTAGTTTATTTGGAATGGGCCTTTTTTTTTTTTGGATATAGAAAGTTGCTCTATTCCCTTTTGTAATATAGAAGTTATAGATGTACTAGAGGTGACCAACACTACGTGCATAATCATTAAAAAAAAGTTTTCATTCATTAAAAAATAAATGGACATACGCTACTTCTAATTAATTAGACAATTTAAATTACCATATAATGAAAATGATGAAATTATAATTACATGTAAGTAATCTCAGGTACTTTGAAGCCCGAGGGAGGGAGAGGAGAGAGATAAAGGAGAGAAAAAGTAGGGATATGAGTGTGAATGGGTAGTTTTTTAAGTTATTTTACTATATTAACATTAAATGAATAACTCTTATTAATTTGAATATATTCGGTGTGGGTAAAATTGATAACTCTAGGATTTAGAGTATTTAGCAACTTGTTTAGTCATAATTTATGTTTAGCTTGTCAAGTTTAGTTCACTTATAGTCCTTTTTAAGTTGATTTTCATGTTTTAGTTAGATTCTAGGATTTTATAACGTTTTTAGTTGCTTTTAGTTAAATTTTGGTATTTATTTTGTTTTATTTTTCTATTTATTCGGGATGTTCGGAGATTTTCTTGAAAGGAAATATGATGTGAAATACCTCGAAGACCAAGTTTTCTTTTAATAATTTACTCTATTACTCTATATCTGGTGTTGAGATATGTTACTATTTGGCCAAAGCATTTCACCCCCTTCCTGCGATTTGTTTAAAAATTAACCACAGAGATGGAACACCCCCTCTCCCTTGCTCTTCTCCTGATCTGCCTTGAAAGTCCTACTAGTCTCCGCCGATGCCCAATAATCAAAGACCTACTAATCTCCATTGGTATTCTGTACTTTCTTGTTCGATTTCTTGGAGGAGTTTAAGAAAACGCCCTTATTTTGGTTTGATTAGGAGTAGAAGGACAGACGAATTTATATTTTAGGATCTTCCTATGCAGTTGCTCGGAGGGTTTGATGGATTTTTTCTTTGTACTTTTCAATAAGTTGTTTTTGTTCCATTTCTGTGAGTTCCAACTTGTCCCTTGAAAAATGCATTATTTCAAAAGCATATTATTTGAGTAAAATTTTTGAATATTTTTTTTTCGATTTTTTGAGTTTTTTAGATAAAATTTAAAATATTTAAAAAATAAATAAAGCTTTTGTGGGACACTCATTGTTTTCTAAATTTTTTAAGTTTTCTCTGAAAGAGAATTTTAATTTTTTTTAGTTTTTTTCAAAAGATATAAATATAGATTTAGGTAAGTTTACTAATCACTGTTCTCAACAATTTATAACACATATTTTAAATTAGCGAAAAAATCACGTTATGTCCCCTGAAATCCACGGACTCCACGTCTAATATAATATAAAGCGGAGTCGCAGTGGATTTGATCAAATGGTCTTAGACTGCGCGGATTGATGAATGAAATTTTCTCGAACTTTTAAGTTCTTTTATTTTTATATTAATTTTGTAATAAAAAGGATTTTGTTATAATTTTTTAAAAATATACGGTATGATAAAATCCAATTTTTAAATCTTTTATAGATATAATGATGATTGCTACTCCTAAATTGTGGTACATTATATTATATATATAAATTTTAGAAGCAAACAGTGTACACCTGTCTACAAACGGAGGAGCCCATGGTCTCCCAACAGAATGAAAAATCCCAAGAACAAAGGCATTAGTAAATAACTGAGTAGAACAAATCAAGGTAATGACTGCATAGACTCCTCAGTCCATCCATCAGCATTTACTTTTTTGATTAATATATAGTTTTTTCGTAATTTTTTTTATTTATGTATTGTTTTTTCTCTTTGGTTTTTCAAAGATTCATGGAAGATAAAAGTTAGAGTGATTAAATTATGGGACGTAGTGAACACAAAGAACAATGACTTTAATCAATATCGATACGGTTCTTTTTGATGAAGTGCAAAATAATTTATTAATTATTGCAATATCTATATTAATGAATATGATAAATAAACTATTAGGCCCAAACTAATATTTTCATGAATTTTAGCTTTCTTTTATTTTTTTAGTTTTTTAATTTTTAAAGCAAAATAATTTGTGAGAGCAGTTGTTATTTTCTTGATTTTTAGCATCTTTCAAAAATAAATTATTTGTTTATTTTAAATTTGTAATATATATATATATATAAATTTGTGCTACCTGTCATTATTTTTTCGATTATCTTTACTTTCTATAAGAAAGAATTATTTTTTTAATTTAAATATATTTAAATCAGCATAATTTTTAAGAACACTTCTATTTTCTCAATCTTTTCAGCATTTTTTTAAAAACGAATTTCTGACTAAATTTATAAATTTATAGATTTGCGGGACCTATCATTATCCTTTTCATTTTAACTTTATTTAAAAATAATTTTGTATGTTTTAATATTTTTTATAACTAAATAATTTGTGGGATTGATTGTTATTGTCTCGATTTTTTCAACATTTTTTAGAAAACGAATTTTTTATTTTTAAAATTTTCAAAATATATAGATATAGATTTGTACGATCTATTAGAAATATAGATATTTAATATAAGATGTTAAAGATGTGATATGTTATATATTTTGTATGATTCCATTAATCGTAAGTCACAAAAAACTATTATGTATATTAAATTTGGGTAGGATTTTATCTATAAAAGTAGATCAATTCTATGCTGTCAAAGATCTATCATCATGTGTTTTTCAAAAGAATAAATCAAATCATAATTTTTATATATGATTTGTTATCATATTTTTCAATAAAAATGGAAAATGTGTTTTTTTACCATGTCACCCATATAAAGTTTTTTTACCATGCCACCCATAATAATAATAATAATAATAATAAAAGCATAAAACTCGAAAACTCGAATGCATACGATCTTGTGCAACGCACATGCTCTACGACTAACAATATATCATAGCAAAATATGTGTGGATTATAGATGATATTTCATATGTAGAGAGTGTCACGTTAAAGAAAAAAATGAAATAAAGAGGACAACTACCATTTTTGAATCTAGGAGAGAGAAAGTGAAATAGATAATGAAACTACATTTTAAGGTTTAGACAATGCAACTACCATTTAAGGTTTAAACAACGCAACTACCATTCATGCTCGTTCTCTTTTATATGACATTTTCTATCTCCTAGACCCTAAATAATGGATATGCTATCTATTTCGCTTTTTCTATTTAACATGGCACTCTCTCTCATAATCCATAAATGATAATTACCTTCCTTTTCTCTTACATACCATTTTCTCATTTCTAAACAATGAATGGCGGTTCCAGTTTAACTCTTAATGACATTTTATCTCTCATAAATCCTAAATGATAATTTCGCTCTCTATTTCACTCTCTTTCTAACATTAGACTTTCTCTCTCGTTAACCCTAAATTGTAATTTTGTTCTGTCTTTCGTAACACTTTCTCTCTTAACCTAAATGTTGATACCGCTCTCGTCTATCCCATGCATTGTACTGATTTCATTTTATCTCTTCTAAATCCTAAATGATAGTTTCGCTCTCTATTTCACTCTCTTTCTAACATTAGACTTTTTTTCTCGTTAACCCTAAATTGTAATTTTGCTCTGTCTTTCGTGACACTTTCTCTCTCTTAACCTAAATGTTAATACCGCTCTCGTCTATCCCATGCAGTGTACTGATTTCATGATAAATTTGCACTATAGGGATGATTAGTAGCAGGATGAACAGGAAGGTTAATTCAATTGTGATTAATCCGGCACTTCAGAAGTGTAAGGCGAACATGAGGAAGGGTTTTAGCATCCATTCATGCCCAAGATCTTATACTTCATTAATTTCAGGGGACATCATAATACTCAACACACTTTTGATGACATCGTAATAATCGACCCTGTCTCCAGTTATCCCCCTTACTTGTCGACTTATGCTTTCTAGAAATCTCCTCACCAGCAAGCATTAATCCCACCACAGAATCTTACAGAAATCCAATCTCGGTTTTGGGCAGTAGCTTTATAGAAAGGCCTTCCCAGGCCAATGAGAGCTCCATCCGACTTCACTGGTTTCTGGGACATCGGAAACGAACAGCTTAAGACCTATTGATGTTCTGACGAATGTTCTGATATATGTTGAAGACCCTCACTTAGCCGGATATTGAACCTCCTCGGAGGACCTAAAGAAGCATAGCCGACCAGCTCTATCCAAGCAGGTCCCAATATATGGGGCTGGCACCACGCCCAGCACAGCCAGGCATGGAAGCAGCTGGATTGCAAACAGAACCACGCCCAGGGCACATATTCATCGACAAAGGACCGAAAACGTCGAACCCCACGGAACTGGAAAACATCAAAAGCCTAAAATACAGCACAAACACGATTCACACAGGTCTCAAATGTCATTCCATTATCCAGCAACAAAGATTAATTGCAAATCCAGATAACGCAAGTCCATGCTGGAAATTTGACGAATCCATCACAACCCGTATCTTCCTCATAATTATGATAGACCAATTAAAAAAAAAAAAAAAACCCAAAGGGTAGGCAATGGGGCGCCCTCTCTTCTTATGCCTTGCTGTCTACGCTCATTGGTTCACTCTCCTTGGCCGCTGCCTCCTGCAAATAAAAATAAATAAATGAGAAGGTTGTTCACTATCAGAACTTGAAATACAGCAGCTACACACTAAAGAACGAGGAAACCACCTTAGACTCTAGAGGATCTAACTTGCTCATCTTGGCAAACATGTTTCCGTAGAATTTAGCGTCCTTCTTGTTGTACTCTTTAACCTTCTCCTTCAGCACCTTGTATTCCAGCTTGACTTCCCTGTCAGTTTGAACACAAAAGAGCCCACAAATCTTGTAAGCAAAACATCACTGAAGAATTGAAATTATAAAATAAACTAACTTATCTGACGAAGATCTCAACAAAATTACCGGTTGTCTGGATCAATCTCCAAGGCCTTCTTGATGTCGAACTCGGCCAAGTCCAGATCAGCGAGATTGATATATGCCTGTGCTCTCCGGTAGAGGGCCTTCACATTCCTGCTGTCAAGCTCCAACACCTGAAATATGGATGACGTGATATTAAAAACTGCACACTCCACTGAACCAGATGCAGCATAAAAGTTACTTACAGAAACAAATACCAACCTTGGTGCAGAGTTTCTCTGCTTCCTTGTAATCCTTCAACTTGAGCTTACATGCAGCATCGTTCAGATTGCAGGCGACTTTCAGGGCCTTGGCCTGTTTCTTCTCTTCCTCACTGAATGTGGAATCGTAATCTATGTACTTAACAGCCTGCAAAATGCCAGAACATATTATCACCAATCATAATCAGGGATGCTCTGGTAAAATAATCCCGTCACTCCAAGGATTCATTACATCCATAGAGTACAGAATATGCCATGCATTAGTCTATAATTCCTCTATCTTCAGCTTGGGACTCTTCCAGGTTACGAATGTGTATATCAACAGGAGCTGACCTTTTCATATCTCTTGGATGCTCTTGCATATTTCCCAGCCTTGAAGAGAGCATTCCCTTCTTCTTTCTTCTTTCCTGCAGCCTCAATTTTCTCAGGAGTATTCATGTCCCATGACTCCTTCTCCTGAAGATAATAAAAGATAAGTTAATTAACTGTAGCTAAATATTAATGTGCATGGATGACAGCTTTATAAATCCTCCACTTCATATACCTTGTCAAAAGATACCATCTCCACCTCATAGTGCACAGTAGAATTAGGAGGGACCACAGCTAAGTCCTGCTTGGACTCGGAAGATCCAAAGGCATACTCGGGTGCAACAGTCAGCAGAGCCACCTCTCCCTTCTTCATATTCCTCACAGCTCTATCTAGACCATCAATTACTTGTTCTGCACATAGGATTCACTCATAAGCAAGGTTCCGAAGATGGCCAATCAATGTAAACTGATCACATAAAAAACTTCATATACCTTCATCAGTCTTGAATTCGAGCAACTCCTCTCCATCATCATGACCCCTTTTCACGAAAACTGTGCCATCCTCCAACTTGCCAATCAATTTCACTGTGGAATGCAGAAGACAAACTAATTAGGAACAATGCACATGCACAATATTCGAAAAAAGACAATCATCTCACTAGTGCTCATTTATCCCAGGCAGCCAAGCCAAGATACCTAAAGAGGGCATTAAGCTATGAATTAGAAGAACAAGTCAGGATAGCCTCCAAGCAAATAATAACTTTACCTCTAACTATAGCTCCTTCATTTGGTCGCTCATATCCCTCCCCTTCTTTTAGGATCTTCTTAATAACTTTCTTATCATCAGTAACTTCAGACACAGTCTTCCAAGATACCAACTCCAAAGTAATGTTAAGAACAGCATTCGGGGGAACTCCATGCTTCGGCTCTCCTTTCTCACCAAATCCATCTGCAAAAATAGATGAATTAATGGAAGGTCCTCAACAAGAATGTTTATAATCCGAAACATAAACTGGAACTCAGCTCACATTGTGGCTTCACTGTCAACAGCACTTTCTCTCCCTTTTTCATTGTCTTCACAGCCTTTAACAATGCTGGGCAGAAGTGACCTATTTGGATAAATAATCAAAAGAAACGTATCAGCCATGCATTATTGCCACCACTACAAGCCATAAAACAGGTTAACAAAATACAGTTTCTTGTAGATCATAGAGTCTCCCATGTAATCTGCCTCACCTTCCTTAACTGTAAACTCCACTCCATCAGACTTCGCAACAACTGTGCCATCCTCCAGTTGAGCCTCATACTTAACTGCAGAACAGGCATATAGCTCCGTGAGTGACACCAATTATGCAGCATCTGCAGGTAACAAAATTAAAGGAATGACAAAAGTACCTAGCACTTCATCAAGATCTTTAGGGTTTTCCCATTTCTCGCCCTCAGTCAGAATCTTCTTGAAGATGCCTCCATCCTTACAAATGTCCTTGACGCTTGTCCAGGACAGCAATTCAACATCAAACTGCAGGGTGGCATTGGGGGGAATGGTTGGAGGCGACCCAGACTCGCCATAGGCGAGCTCAGGAGGAATGGTGAAAAGGGCATTCTCCCCTTTCTTCATTGTCTTAATACCTTGATCCCATCCTTTAATAACTTGCCCTGAATGCACAACATAACAAGATTAGTTCCATACACAGAGCGGAAGAGTTATCCACGAATGGAACAGATCTCATAAAGATCACATTATCTACTAGCGGAACATGACACTTTCCAGTCCATCCCAACACTAACTTGATATTTACAAGTCAAATGGGAAAAGCTTCCACACGGTAGAGATTTTCTAAAAAGATCGTCCCAGAGCAACCTCCATTTCATTTCAATTTCGGACACCAAATGTAAAATCATAGGACATATTGCAAAGATTTTCCATCAGGTATTCAAAAGAGTCCAGCGAAATCCGGGGCCAATCTCACCAAAACATAAGGTCATGTATAGGGGCTTCAATCTAGAAGGTATAATCGCAATTATAAAATCTTAAGAGAAGAAGACAAGCACTGGAGATATCAATTCTGGGAATGAGAAAACAAGCGGGGGCATGACTAGAGGAGGCAAAAGATATCATTTCCAAGTAACACGGTCTAGTGATACCGAACAGACTCGCCCGAATCTACGCAACTGATGATTTAATTTTAAGCCCCAAAAGTACAGACCCCGCTGAGGCCGTGAAACTTGTTACAGTTCAAAGACAATTTGTTCGACTTGCCACTCAAATGTAAGCAAAGAATCCAAATGCCACTTTAATCCAATGACTGAAACCGTTGCAGCCGAAGCTGAAAGCTATCCATAAATCATGCATTTCCACGAGCAGAGATCACAATGCGTGTAATATCACAAAGGCATTCATTATCCAAATTCAATTACTCCATTAATATAGCTCACAAGGACTCTACACAGATACGTTACCTTGGCCGAGAGTGAACTTGAACGGCGTCCCCCGATCCCGGCTCGAGTCAAACTGAGTCCCGTCCAAGAGAGTGCCGGTGTAGTGAACTAAATCAAACACGAAACTGCAATCAGAATCCAAACCCGAGGCAGCAGAACAACAACAACAACAATTTGGAGTGCAAAGAGAAGCCAATGAGAGGACTGCTGGAGCTAACCTTCGACCTCGTCGCCATTCTCGGGGTAGTCCCAGCCCTCGCCTTCCTTCAGGAGCTTCTTCTTGAGGCCTTGCTTGCCGATCTCCTTCTCCTCGCCAACCTTGAGGGCGGGGCCTTCGTCAGGGATCCCGAGCTCGTCGTCCATCATCTCGTCGGCCGGCGGCATGTCGAAGTCCTCGTCCATTTCCGTCCTTCCTTACCTCAACTCAGACCGCAAAGAAGAGTCTAGAGAGAGAGAGAGAGCTCACAAAGCAGAACAGTTTGAAGGTAGAGAGAGAGACAGAGATATGGATGGAAGCTACTAAAAATGGCGTGAGTGAGGAAGGTGCCGAGGTTCTAGAGAGTTCGAATCGGACTCGAGGGTTTTCCCGAAAGAAGGAGAAGAAGAAGATGGCGAAGACGAGAGTAAAAGGGCACAATGGTAAAAATGGGCCACGGAGATGGTTCTAGAGAGAGAGGCGTGGTGGCTCACTGGCTCAGGCTCGCTCGTGCGGAGTTACTTAGGTGAGTGAGTTTTATTATTATTAAATTAAATGTAAAAAGAAAGACTTTGCAGACCGTTGACTCTGGCGGGGCGGACCCAGAGTTCCATCGCTTGCCTTTGGTGTTGGAGTTCAATAATAATCCAATTTAATTTAATTTTATGCCATGATTGCAAACGTTAATAAATATATTGATATATGAGTATATATGTATATATAAATATTGAAAGTAAAAGAATAATTTATTGAAAAATTATATATATATAGACGTGAAAGTAAGTTAATTATAAAAATAATTAAAAAAAAGTATATGAAAAAATTTATTATTAAATTAGAGAAAACGATATAAAGGTAATTCATTTCACCCACAAAAGCTAGCTGTCATGGAGAGGGCTCATAATCTCTTTATACTCGCACAGGTCTACCACGCTCTGCACATGTTCTTTTAGGAGGACGACTCTCATATTGATTTCATGAATTTCGAACCCATGACCTATCAACCATTCATAGGCCCTTATACTATTTCACCCACGAAAGCTAGCTATCATGGAGAGGGCATAAAATCCATTTATATTCGCACAAAAATAAAATTGAATTGAATAAGATTACGATTTCAAATACAAATGAAGTCACGCCTCCGGTTACGGGGCATGTGAACGGTACAATGGCCATTGGCCAATTTAGATTTACTTTCCTATTTTACCCTCCCTGACTTACTCTGCGCAATGAGAATGTTTCCCACTTTCCCGATTGCTAGGGGATGGCCTCGTCGATGGCGGCCAGTTTCTTACTCTTAATTCGTCTCGAGTAAGTGTGAGATTATACTTTTAACCCAATATTTTCAAACGCATTTTGTTTTAGTCCATTTCTATTTTTCAAGTCCTTTTAATTTAAAAATTTTGCTTAATTTTTCTATTTTAATCCCTTTACTTTTTTCTTTTGTTAGTCTTGTCATGTACTTTTTGTTACTTTTTTGTTTTCAACCTTTAATCAAATTTCTCATTTTGGAAGTGTTAAATTTTGGTCCCCAAATTTTTTTCTCTTTTATATATCCAAATTCTCTCTCTTAATCCCTTTTTTGGGACTTAAACATTTCATTCTTTAGTCTTATTGTGTCTAATTATCTTGCAACAATGTAATCAATGAAAAATATTTAAAAATGAAAAAGGAGAAAATGGACAATAGAGGGCAAAAGTCCGACACCAGAGTGCAAGTGAGGTGGTTGATGACCTTCTGTTATGTCCGTGTTTTTCTCTTTGTAAAGAGAGGATGAAGAGAGATCAAAGTAATAGGGGCCAAAATTGGTTACCATCGGTAGAGTGATGTCGTCAAGGACATCATTTGGTGCAATGGTGGCCGCCACATCCCCTGTGACATGATTATTCTTAGATTTATGACTCTCTTTCTTTTTAGGTTGAGCCAATGACCAACATTATCGAAGGTGAACTCTTGACAGTCTTGCATTGCACTGTGTTAGCAGGTGTAGAGTCCCACCACCACTTCTCTCTAGCTTCAATATATTTGTTTTAAATTTCTTAATTTCTAAATCATTTTTATCTTCAGCAAAGAGAGAGAAAAAATAATGAAAGGTTGCTAGTGATTCATCTAGTGATGCGATCCACATTAGGGCCTGCACCCCTCTCTCCCTCTTCAGCTTTCATCATCTTTTTTCTAAATACTAGTTTGATTTTTGATAATTTTTTATTTAATAAAATGTCATATTAGGATTTATGATCGAAAATTTAAAGTAGACCAAGACATGTAACGTAAAGAATGTAATTGAAAGGAAAAATGAGAACTTAGACGAAATTAAAAATTAATTAAAATTGAGGGCCGAGATTTGACTTTTCTCTAGTAAAAAATTTGAATAAAGGGATGCAAATGGAAAAATAACCGAAGGCATAGTACGAAAATGAAAAAGGAAAAAGAAAATGAGCTAAAACACAAAAATCAACGAAGTTACTAGATGAAAACGAAGGGGAAAAGAAAAGGCAGAGAAAAGAAAAGTGGAGTAAAGCAGAAAAGTGACCTGGGCAGTTTGGTTTCATAATTAAATTTTAAAATCATGATTTTAATTTTAATTCTACCCACTATATAATAAAAATACACGTTTTCTAAGTCAAATTTATAATACAATCTCATTTGTCATTTTTCACAATCAAAATCAAAATCAAAATCAAAATTACTTCAACTCTGAAACCAAACGCACTCTTAGTGCAGCTGAAAGTATTTTTCTCCTTTTTTTCTCTCCTCCTTTTCTTTTTGAGTGGCCGCAGAGGGGTTGTAAAATCTCATGCATTGGTCAAGAAATACTTCAATCCGGTTAATCTAAGTTGCCGAACTGCTACTATTGCTATGGTAGCTCGGCGAGGCCCTCACCCTGACTGTCGGAAATGAGCAAGAGGAGTCACGATCTGGATTGGACTTGCTTTGAATGGTTCAATTTGAGCATCCGTAGGTTAAATTAACCGCGACTGGTCATAGAAAGGCGGAGAGAAATTTTAATGGGAAATGACACGTTTAAATGAGAAATTTTCCCATGTCATAACTTGGTACATAATCAAAAGCAGGTCGCATGTAAATTCATATTACGATACAAGGGTGCCCCAGTTATGAAATCTTCCAAGAAATACTTCAATCTTTTCGATAAGGTCTGCTTTGAGTGATACTAACCAATTTAGATGGTTCAATGTCTTTCCGGCATTGACAGCAAGCCGATGTATTTCAGAGAGGAGCCGGTATAATCTTATGTGAACTGCAATTCGACAAGTTATATATGCGAATTCTGTACGAGGTATATCAGTACAGCATCAAAGGGACTTGCAAACGAAAAGAAACACCATTGTAAGGATAATACTTGTCGACGTAGTTTCAGCTGATGACATGTAAGATGTATCAGTCTGTCGGGCGCAACCCAAAAATTTCTGAAGAACTAATTCTGATCAGCAATCTATTTCTTATAGCTCCCACAATTTACTGCTACTGTCACCATCTTCCGTTTGTTCTCCCTTCCACCTGTTTTTCCATTTTAATTCGATGAGGTCCATAAGCCATGGTTTCCATCTGTATTCAGAAAGCCGGTAAGCCTTCCCTGTCAAGATGAGGCGTAGATGGACCAATGACCATCAGTTAGGATATGATTCCGAGCTATCGCTTGGAACATGGAAGTGACTTAGAGCAACAAGCAAATATCGAGAATATTGAACATGGCTGCAATAATTCTGCCCATATCGAGAAGGCACACGAAACAGATTGTATGAGTTGCACAAAGTAGTCCCATTTCCAATTTGCTCTGGCCCGTATAATGGAAAAGTCTTAGGCAAATAAACGTAGCACCTTTTAGCATTAAGCTGAATAGCAGAGCTGATCAGATTGATTAGCACTTCGGTAATAACAGCCAACACTGCCAAGAACATACAAGAGATGTCGAGCGAGAGAAAATGGAGAGAAAGCTGTTAATTGAAAGTATCATGTGAAACTCGATCCAATTAAACAAGTACCTGTTCATTCTCATTCGAACATAAAAGTCATCACAGCTTATAATTGCGCTAACATACCAAATTGCTACCCTGCAGGCTCAAGATAAACGATGAACTTTAACTCTGGATTCATGAGAATGTCCATTCGTGAAGTTATCATTCAGCCATTAATGCCATCATTTAAACAACTTGAAAAACTACTCAAAACTTGTCAAGCAGATGCAGGAAGAAATCTACTGCGAGATGAGCTTTTTTAAATCAAAACCCCCCATATCGCTCGATTTGCTCCAATGTTGGCGTTGATAAACAACTCCGATCACAGCTTTGAATTCCGATTCAATATTTAACTTTACACGTTAGCAGAAGACGGTCCCACTAGCAGGCTTAAATGCCAGACCAAGTTGTTTAAATTTGTAACCTAGAAAGGATTATGCTGTGAATTTCAATGAAATCCTCACTGTCACACAGTACGCATTACATCAACACAAGCAAAGGTCTTGATGCAGTACTCAAGTAACTTTCGGGTTAGAAAACCCGTTGAGTTTTCAAACATGCGATATATTGCTAAGGAAACCCACACCCGTCTCGTGAAACATTGGAACGAAACATATTAAAGATGCTTTTCTCGAAACCGATATAAAGGAAATTATCTTTCTTTAGTCCTGCAAATTATGAGTCAAAACTAGGGACTGCAAGTTGCACATTTTAACAGCATTGTTTTATCAAAAGATACTACCGACTGGCATTATTATAATTTCACCTGGAGACCTCATGCCTATGTTCTTGTCTTCTTCCCCTCCTCATCATCCCATCTTCAGATTTATAACTCTATATGCATATATTTATGTATATTTTTTTCATTTCTGGGTCAAGATCTCACCTTGATTCTGGAGATTCATAAACTATCTTCCATAGTGCTTCACAACCATTAATCTGCAGACCCAAGTAGCAAATATTAAACTGTCATTGACAATGGAAGTATGGAACTTCAACCCGGTAACTTAACACGGGCGCGAAAATCCGCCCTTACCATCATAAAAAAGGGCAGTGCTTTACGTGATTTCTGCATTGCAGTCCATGGTATCGCAAAAACTCCGCAAATCCATGCAGAATCTAAATGGAAGAAAGCTTTAAAAATTAACACCACGTGCTTAATTATCTGCAAAACTACTAAAATCTTATCAAACCCAGAATTACATACAAATATGCATAATTACATGTATTATACCCACACACACATATATATGATGGATTCAGTCAGCAACAGGACTCACATCTCAGGTCTGAAGCAATGGTCTCGGAGATGATGAACAAAAAAATGGGTTGTCTTCTTCTTCATCTTCATCTGCTCATCCTCTCCTGCTTCCTTTCTTCTTCCAGTAAGTTCCATTTCTCCCTGAGAATCTTTGTCTTCCATTTTCTTCACGGCTTGATGAGTTGGGTTTTAACAATCAGGGGCGGAGCTCAAGAGCGGGGTGGGGATAAACTACGGGCAGCTCGGCAACAACCTCCCGCAGCCGCCGCACGCGGTGGAGCTCATCCAGCACACCCTGAAAGCTTCCCGCGTGAAGATCTACGATGCGAACCCCGACATCCTCCGGGCGCTGGGAGGAACGGGGCTGGAGGTGTCGATGCAGCTCCCGAACGAGCTCATCGCCGCTGCAGCCTCCAACCAGAGCTTCTCCGACGAGTGGGTTCGTTCCAACGTCGCCCTGTTCTACCCGAAGACCCGTATCCGGTACATCCTCATCGGCAACGAGGTCCTCAGCAACCAGGACATCATCCGGGTCTGGCCCGACGTTGTGCCCGCCATGGAACGGGTCCAGCGCTCGCTCAAGGCCCAGAAGATCACGGCCGTTAAAGTAACGACCTCGCTCGGGATCGACGTACTGGAGTCGTCGCTCGTGTTCCCGCCCTCGAACGCTACTTTCCGGGCCGATATATCGGGTCGGATCATTAAGCCCATGCTGGAGTTCCTGAGGCGGACCGGATCGGTTGTCTTCCTCGATGTGTACCCGTTTTTCCACTGGGTGAAGGACCCGAAAGGGATCAGCCTCGACTACGTGCTGTTCAGGGGAAGGGCCTGAGGTATAAGGATCCAGGTTCGGGCCTGGTTTACGAGAACTTCTTTGACCAGATGGTTGATTCTGTCTACTTTGCCATGGAGAAGCTCGGGTACCCGAAGACTCGAATATTTATCGCCGAGACGGGCTGGCCCAATGGTGGTGACTTTGACCAGATTGGTGCGAACATCTATAATGCCGCCACCTACAACCGGAACGTTGTCAAGAAGTTGACTGCCCTCCCCCCGGTTGGGACCCCAGCCCGTCCGGGGCGGGTCCTACCGGGCCTTATTTTTGCCCTCTTCAATGAGAATCAGAAGGCCGGCCCGGGGACAGAGCGCCACTTTGGGCTGTTGTACCCCAACGGGTCCAGGGTCTATGGGATAGACCTGAGTGGGAAGACGCCAGCAACAGCATACGGGCCACTCCCAAAGCCGGATAACAACATGCCATACAAGGGGAAGATATGGTGCGTGGTGGCCAAGGGGGCGAACATTAGCGGGGCTCTATCGGAGACGTGCTCAAAGGGGAGCGGGACCTGCGACGAGATCCGACCTGGGAAGTCGTGCTACCGACCCGATTCGATTATCCTCCACACGAGCTACGCCTTCAGCTCGTATTGGGCCAAGGCGAGGAAGCTCGGGGTGAGTTGCTTCTTTAATGGGCTCGCCACTCAGACCATCAAAGATCCAAGTAATGGCCCAAATTTAGCCTTTAGGAGGAATTCTTAATTCTTTATATCTTATTTTCATTTACTATTTTCTATGAAGATTAAATTATCTATGAAGTATGGCATTGAGTTCGACTGATGTGGGATTGCGTTCATGTACCTATGCAGGTTATGGAACTTGCAAGTTTCCGAGCGTCAGTCTCTAACAGCTACGAATCGCGAGAAACGGGCGCGCCGGACTCCTTTTAAATTGTTCTTCGAGCTGTGAAGTAAACAAGTCCTTGAGGGCATTAGTATGTGAATTTATGATTTGCGTTTTTGCCAAGGTGAAATTCTCGGGTGGTTCATCGATGATGATGATGTGTTTAATTTATTTAACCGATGCTTTCTTATGTCCTCGTTTTGAGCTTTTTGGTCCGATATAATAGAATAAGACTTCCACATCCACGAATAAACCTAGGGTTAATGCCCTGGCCCATCATTCGGGAAAACACGACCGTTGTTTCAAGTAACAGAGGTCTCCAAAGCCCGAATCAGTGGTTTTTCCTAATCTAGAACCTATTAGTTTCGTATTAATGTCATTGCATCAGATTTTCTTTCTCCTCATTCAGTATTTTCTGTTTTTCGTCAGGTCCAGTGGTTAAGGTTTCCTAATTTATATAAGTAATAATAATGTGCTTAAAAATTAAAATGCGTACACAAGCTCCAATGGCTTAGGTTAGGTCCAATTTTGAGGTCAGAGATGAGTCTTATTCAGTGGGATCGATCAGGAGAACTGCAGGGGACTGCCCTAATTAATTATGACAAAAAAATAAAGACAAAAATATTTAATGTGAACTTGTAAAGTTGTAAACTGTTTAGTATTTAATTAAAAATAATTTTTCGTTTTCCAGAAAGACCGGTCCGTGGAAGGAAAATGAGCTGACACCTCACAACTCCTGTTGGATTCGACAGACATGAAATAGTTTATGCCGTTTATAATTATAATAACAATTATTATTCTATCGACTTAAATAAATATATATCTTCTTTAATTAAAAACGTGGTAGATCGCTGTCACTGGTCAACAGACAGCAGAAAAAATAAAATTACTCTCAGTCAGCAAAGACAAACTGGGAAAGTTCTCATTGCAACATAATGACCAGTTTTAAATTGGCATTGCCTTTTTTAATGCACAAGTAGAAAGATCATGCCAAATTAACAGTTCCTGCCATCTAACTCCGATCCATCTCCGAGCTAAAAAAAACACCCGATACTCTCGGGAAGCAGCCTGCTACGTCTCAACTTATGACTAATATTTTCTCGACAAGCATTGTACTATTGGACAATGCACTCCGACCAAATCCATTATCGGAGAAAACTTATCATTATCGGAGAAAACTTATGATCGATTGCTCGATGACGATGGAAATACTTGAAAGTAGTCCAAGTGGGAATCAATATGTATGTCTGCTTTTTCTTTTGTATGTGCCGTGTCTTGTTGTTTGCTCTTTTGTACTGTGCAGAGAACAAAACGCCAGGGTAGTCAGTCCCCACAGGAAAACGGCTAGTTTCCGCTTTATGGCTACGGTTTTCACTTCCTCCCTTCTTCCGGGAAACCCCCCAAAAGAGTTTTCCATGTCCCCCCCAACATCCGCTCCCATGAATAGGTTTTGATTGCTCTTCTTGGTGGTTGCATAAATCATCAATTCAAATTCCTAAGAGATATCGAGTACTGCTATATCAATAGCCGAAAAATATAGGATTGTTCCGAGTCAATAGAGAAGTTAATGTGTGCGGTCCTTTCTGGAAGGGTGTCAAGTTATTCATTCGCCGTAAAAGTAACCCCTCTAATTTGTTCAGATTGCGTACTATGAGTAGTTATGAAGGGGTAGTTTATGGATATAATCATCCATAACCCGCAATTCAAATAATCCATTAATGCTATGTTGAGATACTTGGGGTGGACCATGGGACTTTATTATCTCCATACAAACTGGGCAAGGTGCAACATGATCAAGTGGAGAGAATACCTGTACATGGAACACAATTCTTCATATAGACTCTTTTGAAAGTTATATCTCGTAAATGCCGACTTATATTCAACGTGATATCATCAAATGTGTGAATTTAGCGACTACATCATTTATTAAGACTCAATATAATTTATGTACGACTTATCCGGCTGAAAGCTCTTTTAGCTACATTTGTAAATGAATATGTTCGGATTAATTTCATCATTTTCAATATAGTAGTTTGCTTTTTATATCGATTATGTTGTCATGATTAGTGTTATGAGAACCATCTCTATTACAATTTTAGATGATCAAGTGCTACTATGGTTAGTTTGTGCACACCTCGTCTAATCGACCTTATCGAACAAGGCACCGGCACGATGTTCACGCTCCCGGATTCTCATTAGCAATGAAGAGGAAAAAGTAGGAAAAGAGAAAAAATATTTGACCTTTTCCATTTATTCCTTTTTCAGCCCCAAACTTTTTCCAGTTTCCACCCACCACCTTCCCTTCTTCCTCTTTGAACTTTCCCCACCCATCACCTTTGGGGACCCACCCTGGAGCTTCCTGGCCGTCTGATCACGAAAGTCCCTCGAACCATTCACTGATCTGACGGCTGCGAGGAGGCCCCCACATAAAACCCTTCACCGTCACTGTCGTCGTCGTCTTCTTCCTCAAGATTCCTCTGCTTCTCTCGCCCCTTCTCTGCTCGCAGCTCCCTAACGTTGGCTCCCTCCCCCCCATCTCCAACCCCTTTATTAAAAGCTTCCTCTCGGTGAACGCTGCCATGGAATATAATAAAGAAAGCTCCCAATATTCCATAAATCTCTCACCCTCTCAGTAGAAAAAGTCACCAACAGACATACCCCCCCATACACAGTCTTCCATCTCGTTGAACCCCCCAGCTGTTATTTTTTTTAATCGGAATACCCTTTTCGGATTCTCAGCTCGTCCATTAATATCTTCTGTATGCTACTGCAAATCTCGGGATCCAATCACTCTCCTCCATTTCTCATCCTCCTTCCCGGTTTCGCTCGACACCCACAAAGAAATCTTGGATGAGGGGGAGCAGAGCAACTGTGGCAATGGGTCCTCTGCCTCTCTGCTTCTTGGCTCTTTTGCTCGTTTCTTTCTGCAGTAAGTTCTCGCAAAGCTTCTGTTTATGTTTTGTTCTGCAGAAATCCTTCAATGGGAAGATGTCATTTTCTGTTTGCGTTGGTAAAGATTGTGTCTTGTTCAGTGTCTCAATCTTCCGGCTGAGAGAGTTTGTCCCTTCGAGTTCTTCTTCTGCCCTGACCACTTGCCCCTGTTTCCACTGACTGAGTAAAACAGAGTAAAATAACCCATGTAGAAAGCATGAACAAATGAATACAGTAATGTACAGATTACAAAACTTCAATTACATCTCCGGCGAACAAACCGGTTCTGGATTTGCTTACACTGAGCTTTTGATCCATTGAACAGTAGCTGAGAGCGGTTTGGTCCATTTCTGGTTGATTTTCAGGGGCGGAGATGTCAAGCAAGGTGGGAATTAATTACGGCCAGTTAGGGAACAACCTCCCTCCGGCGCACCACTCAGTCTACCTGATCAAGTCCCACCTCAAAGCCAGCCGGGTCAAGATCTATGACACGAACCCGGAGATCCTCGGCACCCTGAAGGACACCGGCATTGCGGTCTCAATCATGCTCCCGAACAACCTCATCACTCCGGTGTCCTCCAACCAGTCCCTTGCCGACTCGTGGGTCGAGTCCAATGTCGCCCCATTCTACCCGGCCACCAAGATCCGCTACCTCCTCGTCGGGAACGAGATCTTATCTGCGCCCGTCAAGTCAGTGTGGTACAACCTCGTCCCCGCAATGCGGAAGGTCAAGAACGCCCTCAAGAGGCACGGGATCAACAAGGTCAAGGTCGGCACATCGATGGCGATGGACGTGCTGGAGTCCTCCTACCCGCCCTCTAATGGGACGTTCAGGTCTGACATTGCGACCCGGGTCGTGAAGCCGATGCTTCAGTTCCTCAACCGGACCAAGTCATTCTACTTCCTTGACGTGTACCCGTATTTCCCGTGGTCCGATAACCCCAAGTCTATTAACCTGGACTACGCCTTGTTTGAATCCCGGAATATCACGGTCACTGATCCGGGCACAGGCCTCGTCTATCACAACCTCTTCGACCAGATGGTGGATGCTAATATATTCGCGATGGCCCGTTTAGGGTACCCAGACATCCGGGTCTGGATAGCAGAAACAGGCTGGCCTAATGGGGGCGACTACGACCAGATCGGAGCAAACATTTACAATGCTGCCACATACAACCGCAACGTGGTGAAGAAGTTCCTCGCCAAACCAACAGTCGGGACTCCAGCCAGGCCTGGTAAGGTCCTCCCATCATTTATATTCGCTCTGTACAACGAGAACCAGAAGCCTGGTCCAGGCACAGAGCGGCACTTTGGGCTACTATACCCGAACGGGACGAGCATATATGAGATCCAGCTTGACGGGGAGGTGCCGAAGTTGGGGTACAAGCCGTTGCCGAAGCCTACAAATAACGAGCCCTACAAGGGGAAGATATGGTGTGTGGTGGCAAAGAGGGCCAATGGGACTGCAGTTGGGGCTGCAATGTCATACGCGTGCTCGCAAGGGAATAAGACCTGTGACTCGATTCAAAAGGGGAAGGAGTGTTACAGGCCGAACTCGCTGGTCAGGCATGCAAGCTATGCATTCAGCTCGTACTGGGCGCAATTCAAGAAGCTCGGTGGGTCTTGTTACTTTGATGGGCTCGCCACTCAAACAATCAAAGACCCAAGTAAGCTCAAAACAGCAGCGACTCTAATGTTTTACTTGTCATCCATGCATGGGAATATTGATATAGATGTTTTTCTTTTTGGTTCTGCTTGCAGGTTATGGATCCTGCAAATTCCCAAGTATTACTCTATGAAGAAGCGCCCTGACAAGGAATGGAACATTGCCACGAATGCTGATTTGAAAAGAAAAAAAGCCGATAATTCGCTTCTTCCAGGACGGTCGTTTGGGCAGCCCCTTTTGATCTTTATATATTAGTGTTACATTTTTGAGTTTCCTAGGATTGAGGTCGGTTTCGAACTTTTCCTGGGATAGTTTGAGACATTGTATGATCGAAATGGAAGCCCAAAGCGCTTGTTTTTTTTTTTTTTTTTTCTCTCCATTTGATTCTGTGATGCTTTTGATGTCACAATTCATTGAGGTCAAAGCAGATTATTGATCAGTGGCTAACTTGAAGCCTGTATGTATGGTGTATTCTCCTGCAGTAACTTGGTGTGGCAGTTGCCGAAATTCCTTTGCTTATCTTTTGTGTCTGTCGAATGGAGAACGTATCTCAGGCACGTAAATATCTTAGCAGCGTTGAGACCCGACAAGATCCCGAAACTATTCTACTATGTCGTGAAGTTGATGGTCATATCTCAGGCACGTAAATATCTTAGCAGCGTTGAGACCCGACA
Organism: Punica granatum; assembly: GCF_007655135.1. Lineage (NCBI taxonomy): Eukaryota > Viridiplantae > Streptophyta > Magnoliopsida > Myrtales > Lythraceae > Punica > Punica granatum. The sequence continues at coordinate 24,210,121 of NC_045134.1, read as the reverse complement.
AGATCCCGAAACTATTCTACTATGTTGTGAAATTGATGGTCATATCTGGGTATCTAAAAACTCGCTGAAAAGAATAATGCATTTCGCGGTGCGTAGATGTCCAGATGGAACCGATTTTTTAACTAAACTTTTTGAAGTCAGTATCATTATAGTCTTAAAATCACATGCATAGTGTCTACAGGGTAGGAGCATGATGAGGATGAAGGTTACCAAAAGAATCTCAACTTTGCGAAATCGTGGAACAATGTTATAGATTTTGTGTGGTCCAAAACGACAGTAGCTAGGGCACCCTTCTGAACCCCCTTTGGCAGTGCGTCACTTCTTAATGCCTTCTGGAATTTCGAATTCCTCATCTTGGAGAGCACGATAACTAGATTTTCGGTAACTCAGGTGTATCAGTTGGCCTGCTACGGACATATCTTGCCAATATTTCGACCTGCCCGCAACAGAGAGGCTCCATTCTTTGAGGAGATCTGGGAGGAATTGGATGATTGAAATATCGTGGCTCTATGAAACATTTTATCTACTTCATTGCATTATTCATTTTGGAAGCTGTATCTTCTTCACTGGATTATTTCCATTTTACTTGGAGGAACATCAGTTTCTTCCTTATGGCTTTTCGGAAGAAAGTGAGCTTGTTTCAGTAGAGGAGTTCTTCTGATATGGCCTGTAGCCAACTGCCTAACCACTAGGCCTACGACAGACTATCTAAAGGTTAGTCTGTGGAATCCCGGAGGAGATCCTGAAACTTCTAAAAGTCATTATGATCTATTTCATTCTCAGATCCATGAAAACCTGCATTGAGTGCCAAAAACTGAGCAAGATGTTCATATATTGTAGCAATTTTGGTGCACCGAATAAAAGTATAATACATAGAATCAAAAGAGCAATGTTCCATTTAATGACTCATCGGTAATCAGCAAAACGTGGAAAGTCCACCCAGCTTCACAGAAAAGCTTGTATTGATCAAGGGGCTTTTAAAAAGGGCAGACTGAGGCTTCCTTAGCACAGAAACACAGAGAGACAGAAAGACAGAAATGAAGAACTAACCAGATTACAGGAAACAGCTTGAAGGGACTTGTTTGCAGCAGTTGAACTGAAAAGAGTAGGTGTATTGGACGCCTTCTTCATGAGTTTATCGTCCGTCTTCCTTCCCGCACAAGAGGTGAATTTGGTTAACGGCAACAGAAAAAGCTTGTCCAGTTAAAGTGCAATCCTCTGATCTTACAATGGGCTGCCATCATTTGGCCTCTACTCCCATGGCCAGTCCCCTCTGCTTCTAGCCCGAGCCGGTTTGGGCTGCAAAATTGATAGAGGTCGAGGCTATCCACTGGTTCTAGTTCAATAAGACGTTTGTGCATTGTCTGCAAAAAATGGGTAAAAACAAATAGTCATTAGTCATTGATCTAAAAATTCTAAGAATAATTGTTTACATATGGTTATCAATTAAACTTTTCAGGATCTTACAACTCTAATTTCGATGGTAAAAGTAAAATAATTGTCTGATTCTTTCACTAGACAAATGATATACATAAGCAAGAACTGGCAGCTACCTAACCGACAAATTTGCACAGAAAACTTGCTCCAGTGCTGGATCATCCCACTTCAACTGACTCCACGGTATGTCTCCTTTAATAACCTGTAAAGTATTCTTTGCACTTCGCAATTCAGTGGGAACTTCTCTAGGCTGGGATACCTAGATATTTCGATCTCTTTAAGGGAAGGAAAAGGCAAAACTCTCCTGTAAACACTCTAATTTGATAAGGTGGTCCAAGCTGAGACGAGTAAGGCACGAGAATATCCCACTATCTGTCACATGGTTGTCTTCAATATCAATGGTGATAATTTCCTTCATTGAGTTACAAGATCCGATGTGGAGTGCCTCCAAGAAAGGAGCATGATAAATTAGCGATGTCACATCTACTAATTTGCTGCAGTTAAGAATATGTACACTCCTAAGGCTATGAAAATTATCCCAACTAGCAAACATTGAAGGTTTAGGAGTCACAGATTCCACAGACCACTCGTCAAAGTCCAAGAAGCCGTCATACGAACCACCTATATCGATCTGTGTAAATTGGCAAAATCCTAAAGCAAGGGACTACAATTGCCCCGGTCTTCTCAGTGATGATCTTGAGATTCTATGTGGGACAGAGTCATAAAGTCCCTCAAGACAGGAAATACAAAGTCCCTTGAAATGGCTAGACAGCTTGGGACTGCCCAATAGCTTTTCAACACCTCCACGTGAGGGTAAGGTTATGCGTATTTCCTCCAAGCTCGGCATCACCTGAAACACCTCTAATAATTTGGTTTCGCGAAATGCATCCCAGGTATTCCATAAAGCCGTGTCTCTATTGCACAAATGAAACACTCTTAGAGATGAAAGATCTGATATGACTTTCACTGGCAATGGAAAATTACGTGTTACTTCCAACAGCACCAACTTATCCAAATTCTTTATCTCCACCGGCACCTCAATAATATCGCCAAAGTTCCTATTCAGATTTAGGTACCCCGTGTTTGTTAATTTCCAGAGACTGGGGGGCAACTCTTCCAAATGTTCGTTATCCAACAGATCCTAGACTCTTAAGCAGGGCATTGATAAGAAGAACTCATCTGGATTTGTCTTCAAACTTGTGTCCCTTATTATCAGTGTCGAAGGATGGGAACAAGATGCAGTTGCCAATCATATATCAAGTAAACTGCTTACCACTCGCCACAGAGATATCCTCTCCACATCCTTCCATTTCTTAAGTTCCTCTGATCGAAACAACTCCAGCCTCTCTCGAACCAAGATTTTATTCTTCTTCAATCCATGTTCGGAATCTACCCACAAGCACATATCTCTAACAAGTTCGTGCATTTTAACAGTCTCTCCAAGTGGACACATTGTGAGCCCCACTAGACATACATGCCTTAGCCTTCTTAATGTTTTTTCCCCCCCATGAGCGAGTGCTTCATGACAATCATCGCATCCATCTAGAAATCCTTCTCCAAAGACCAATCACGTCATCCTCATAAATCTCATGGTTCTCCGGGAATATCGAAAGGTATAGAAAGCATCTTTTGTGAGTTTCATCTGACAGACCATCGTAGCTATATTCCAAGTTTGCATGCACTCTCTTCTCCATATCTGGAGATTTGGACGCCCGACTTTTCAGATCCTTCTCAGCATCTATCCAACCTTTCAGTTCTGCTGTACCGGCCATGGCTCGTGCAACAGTAACGGGAGCAAGCAGCAAGTATTTGCGCCCGTGAACCGATGTCATTGTGACCGCAGGGATCCCATGATGAGCGCTCCAATCTAGGCATGTAGGCTTTTAAGGCTTCAAAATGAATCTTGAAATCTTTGATCCCAAGAATAAGGCTCTGAACCGAGCCATGATTTGAAGCACATGGGTAGGGTCTTTGATTCTTGAAATTACCAGCTTCAGTGGGAATGTACTTAGACACCTCTTCTAGTGGTAATGTCCATTACTAGATGAGTGGCAGTATGAATTTCTATGGACATCCAGATTACCAGTTATTTGGTTCAACCATAATTGATAATTGAATGGGCTCTGGGAATTAAAAGCAGATTACTGAGAATCAACTTAGATTCCCTTATACCAAACACACCTGTCTCTTAGAATTTCTTGTGGTTCATTCCTTGAGCCCTATTTATCTTCATTAAAACATCATCAATAGCTGACCAAGTCAACCTTTTCACTAAAATGGCTAGTACAAAAAGCATCAACTGCACATAGACTGCCTCGATGCTCCTCTGAGACGAGTTAGATGTCTGACGGGGTCGATAAAAGGAAAACAAAGCAAATCCTGTAAGTCGGACCAGACGGGCAGCGGAATGTTCCAGCTGAGCAAGAGTTTTGTTCCTTTTTTCTGCTGCTTGATTTTCATTCTGCTTCTCCTTCCTTTAACACCAAGCAGGGCACCCTTGAAAAGGGGCCATATTCCTCTCTGCCGACGAAGATATGCCTTGAGGACCTTCATGTTTCTTGCTTGCCAAACAAAATACAAACAAGCATTCCATACTAGCCCATAGATTACCACCCGAAGGGACTTCCTCTTGATTGCCTCACTGGAACGGTCCATGCGAGCTTCATTTCCCGGCTCCCAACAGGCTGCAACTGCAAGGCTTTCTTCCAGACTTGCTGCCCAAATCTACGTACCCGCAAAGAAAAGATGGACTTCTTCTTCTTCTTCTTGTTGATAAAAAAAAACATCTCTTTTCTCAATTACCTCTCAAAACGGAACATTTGTCTGGAGCATAGTTGTCAGAATCACAATTTGAATAGTAAAATTGTACGATTCTACGATTTGAAGGGTGGGCACCGATTCCGATTCCATGTCTTGAGTCGGGGAGCGAGAATTGGGGTTGAATCGGGCCTAGAATCGCAAAATCGGCCCGAATCTACGATTCCGGGTCTAGCCCAATCGTGCCGAAGCACAGCACAGGCGGGCCAAAACCCAGCCCTGTTCTTTTTCCCTTCCCCCCCTTTGGGCCAAAACCCAGCCCCTTTTTTCCCCTTCCCCCCCCCCGCCTTCCACCCCCTCTTTCTTTCTTCTTTCTTCGAGCCGAAGCCCAGTCTCTTTTTTTTTTAAGAATTGTAATTGTTTATGTTGGGCATAGTATAGGCAAAAATTTTTCGATCCATTCGTGCTATTGGTTTAGAACTCTCAGCCAGCTTGTTCCTCACTTCTTTTATTTCCTATATCAAATCGGTTCTTAGAGGCATCCAGGGGCCATACAAGTCTTTTGACGCAGTCCTGTCTTTGTTTCTCGCTTTATCTGCGACTCAATATCGAACAATTAATAGTTACACCTTAGATATAGATTGCTCGGGAAAGTATGATTATATATATAAACTATTTTTTTAATCACAGATAGAATTTTACGATTTACGATTCGACGATCCTTGACCGATTCTAGATAGAATCGCGATTCTAATACCCTTGGTCTGGAGTACCTAATTTGTTCTTGATTGCAAGCTAAGCAATAAAGTTATGCCTGGGAATACTAGGGTTGTACCATATATACAAGCTTGTGCCAAGTAAACCTTTTCATTTCTTTTTAAAGGGAAGGAAAAAAAAGATGAAAAAAAGATGGTTGCTCCCTCATTGACTTGGAATTCTCTGGACTCCAATTCACGTGGTCGAACTTACTATCCTCATCGTTCCTCATCCTGGAGAGACTTGATCGTGTGATTGCAAATGCTGCCTGGCGGGCTCTGTTTCCTGGGCCGTAGTGTATCATCTTCCCCGATCAAACTCAAATGATAGCCCTTTACTTCTATCCCTTCGGCAATCCAGCTCGGTGAGGCTTCGCAGTTCATTTTGATTTGAGAGTTGCTGGCTTTCACGTTGGAGCTTTTGTGATTTAGTTAATGAAGCATGGGAGCAAGCGCAGAATAATCATCTCAGGGCTGGGGATCTATTCAAGGCGAAAGTGATCCCTTGGAATAAGAATACTTTTGGGAATATATTCGCCAGAAACAAAGGTTGCTTGGCTCGGCTTGGGGGGATCCATAAGAGTCTTGAGAGGGGGCCCAATGCATTCTTGGTAAAGCTGGAAAGGGAGTTAAGGGCTGAATACTCAGCTATTTTCCTGTACGAATTGGATCACGGTGGGAGACCGTAATACAAGATTCTTCCATGTCTCTACCATTATCAATAGGAGGAATAAAATTTTAGAAGTAAGGGACTCTGTGGGTAACTGGTCATATGATCAGTGTACCATAATGAAAGTTGTGCTGACTCATTTTAGGAAGCTCTTCTCTTCTTTCCAATACTTCTACCTGCCAGTAATGGAGACTCGATTTTTTTTTAGGCGATCTGGTAGGAGAAATGGATGACGGAAAGATTGCGACTCTATGAAATGTTCTGCTTCATTTCATCATTCATTTAGGAAGCTCTCTTTTTCATTGGTTTCTCACCATTTCTCTAAGAATATCCGTTCCTTCCATATGGTTTTCAGGATTTGTTCTTCATCAGTCGGCTTTGACAGCACTGCCTAAAAAATTAAACCGTCATTGCAGCCCGATTGCAGGAACTCGTCATAGATTTTCTTCTGCACCACGGCCTTGGGTGAGTTCTACTTCCAAGGTGGCTCTCATTTGCTCGGTAAGCTTTGACAAGCCGTTTCATGATGGGTCGTCAATAGAGAGACCTCCTGATTGCAGCTTGCTTGAAACAGGAACAGGCACTAACTTGACCTAGTTTGGGTCAAGTGTCGATCATCCGCCATTGTAACTCGGCAGTTAGCATCTTCAAGGACTTGGTCCATTTGTTTATGTGATTACACTGCTCAGATCATCCTTGACTCTCTGAGAGCTGTGAGATTGTTTGGTAGGACATTGGCTATGATGAGAATGAGCTCACATGTGAGCCTGGATATATGCTCGGCAGGGTTTGATTAGAATGAGCTCACATTGGGAAGACAGTTCGAGAGAATGGTACGTATCTGGAGGATTGAAATGCCTATAAGTCTAAATGACTACATCTTTGCTTGTTACCATGCATATAAATGATATCTAGGCCTACAACATACAATCTGAAGGTCTGGCAAATCCAGAGGTGATGCTGAAACTTCTAAAGATTAATACGATCTATTAATAGAGCTCTCAGATTAGGGAAAATCTATGTTGGTTGCTGTAGAACTGGCATGGTCATAGTTGTATAGTATCCATAGAGTAGTGTACTGTCCAAGAGGATAATATGAAGAGTCAAGAGTGCAAAGTTTCGCATAATTCAACGGAAATAATCCCCAGAACACAGAAAGTCCAACGATGTCATCAAAGAAGTGTTCACTGTTGAACTTTAGGACCAAACGCGAACTCAAGAAACTTGTACCAATCAAGCGCTTTTACAAAGCACAGACTGAGGCTTTCTTGGCACAGAAATACAGGAAAGCAGAATACCAAGTGACCAGAAACAGATTGAACAGATGTGCTTGCAGTAGTTGAACAGAAATGGGTACGTTTTGTTGTAGCCTTCTCGTAAAATCCTTTCTCTTCCATCCTGCACAAGATGTGAACTTGCTTAATGGTAAGAGGGAAAGTTTGCTTCATTGAACAGTAATCCGCTGATCTTACATTTTCGTGAGATGAAAAGGGAATGAGGAAAAACAAATAAAAAGAATTGTGGGAACATCAGATTGTCACTTATAGGGTCAGAAATCCAAATTTAAGAACCGTATTTAATGTCTACTTATGCACATGATAAAAAGCAGTGTTCTTCTTTAACACTACAACTACACTTACTCAATGATCTTAGGAAGACATCCTGCTCCGGGACATTTAGAAGAACGTAGCATCTCAACAACTGAAAAAAAGAGAGAGAAAATTAATGAGCTCCCTAAGACCTCCGATGTTACTTGAGGAGTTGATCACAATGCATGCTTTTTTTGAGTGACCTTTTGCTTAAGAACAAAATGGGCCTATATTGATATGGTAAAGATTTCTGAGAACTGGTGGCTACATACCTGACAAACTTTGTGGAGAAAACTTGCTCTGAGGCAGGATCATCCCACTTCAAGCCTTCCCACCACGCCTGCTCTCCCTCAATAACCTGTAAACTATTCTTTGCACTGTCGCAATTCAGTGGGAGCTCCTTGAGCTCGAAGCACCCACGTACTTTAATCTCTTTGAGTGCAGGAAAAGGCAAGGCTCTCCTGCAAATTCTCTCCAAGTTATAAAGATCATCCAACCTGAGAGATGCAAGCAAAGGGAATACTCTATTACTCGTGACATGGTTGTCTTCAATGTCCCCCACGATCACTTCCTCCATTGAGTCACACCTTTCGATGCAAAGGTTCTCTAAAAAAGGAGCGTGGTAAATTAGCGATGTCACATTTTCTAATCCCGTACAGTGGAAAATTCTTACATTTCTAAGGCTCTGGAAACAATCCCAACTTGCAAAACTTGCAGGTTTAGGAGCAAGAGATTCCACATACGATGAATATCTTCCTGGACTTTCATAAGAGCCTTCATATTCACCAGAACCCACTTCAATCTCCTTGAAATCGCATCTGTATAAATAAAGGGACTGGAAGTACCCCGATCTTCTCATAAATGGCATTGATATTCTGAAAGAAGCCAAGCCATTACACCTGCAAAGACAGAGACCTCTCACGCGGCTTGGCAGCTTGGGACAGCTCAGTAATTTTTCAACACCTTCGGGTGAGGTTAAGGTTATGTCTATTTCCTCCATGCTCTGCATCATCTCTAGCGCTTCTAAACATTCAATTTCGCAAAATTTTTTTGACAGCGTCGGCCAATACCTGCTTGTATTTGACCAATAAAACAGTCTCACAGATGAAAGATTTGATATGAGTTCGGCTGGCACCAGAACATTGCGAGATAAAATCAACACTACTAGGTTACTCAAATTCTTTATCTCCTCCGGCACCTCATGAGTTTCGGCTCCAGCTATATTTAGATTTAGGTACCTGAGGTTTATTAGTTTCCAAATACTACCTGGTAGCTCCTGCAGATATTCATTATCGGACAGATCCAAGACTCTTAAGCAGGGCACTGACAAGAAGAGCTCGTCCGGGATTTTCCTCAAACTTGTGTCCCTTATAATCAGAGTCGAAAGACGGGAACATGATATAGTTGCCAATGATGTATCATATACACTGCTTTTTACTCGCCACAGGGATATCCTCTCTGCATCCTTCCATTTCTTAAGATCTCCCATTCGAAACGACTCCACCTCCTCTTGAACTAAAACTTTCTTCTTCTTCGATCCATGCTCTGAGTATACCCACAAGCACATTTCTCGAACAAAATCATGCATCTTAAAAAATTCTCCAACCAGCACTGTCTGCGCTATAAACTCCACTAAACATGCGTGCCTTAGTTTTCTATATATTTTTCTTCCATAAGTTCGCGCTTCATGAACGTCATCACATTCGTCTAGAAATCCTTCCCCAATCCAGAGGGCAATTGCATCATCTTCATAAAACCCATGGTCCTCCGGGAATATTGAAAGGCACAACAAGCATCTTTTGTGGATTTCATCAGGCAAGCGGTTGTAGCTGAATTCTAGTTTTTTAAGCACTTCCTCCTCCATATCAACCTGCCATTTCAGATCCTTTTCGGCAATCATCCAATCTTCTAGATCCGTTGTACCGGCCATGGCTCTTGCAACAGTAACGAGAGCAAGTGGTAAATATTTGCACTCACCAACCAATGTGTTCGCAATCTCAGGGATCCTAGGATGAGCAATCCAAGTTTTCTCTCCTAACTTCTGTCGGAAGAGTTGAAGAGCATCATCTGGTGGTAAGCACTCCACCTTCTTACTCTTGTCAGCTTTCATGCGATTACAAACTTCCACCGATCGAGTCGTGAATATGATCTTGCATTTGTTTTGGTGGTCATGACAAGGGATCCCAAGATCAATTAGAAGATCTATAGCATCCCAAAGATCATCCATAAAAAGCAAGAAGTTCTTATCCTTCATCAACTCTAGGATTGCAGATGTTGTGCTTTCTTTGTCACTGGGATTCCATTTATCTTCCGGGAGGTTTAGTTTTTTCCAGATGGCCTTCTGAAGTTTTTCTAGATTAACTGGCCTGGACACCACAACCCGGAGTACAAAGTTATAATCATGGCTAACTTGAAGGAATTGATTGTGGACCTTGTTCAGCAGGGTGGTCTTTCCAACACCACCCATCCCGAATATCCCAATGCACCTCACAGATTCGTCCTCAACCCAATTCCATACCTCCTCAAACATGGAATTCATGCCCACCGGGGGCTGAAGGGCTATCTCAACCATGAGAGGATCATCAGGCTTACAGGTTAACTCAGTGAAGCCACGGCGCTCTCCTAGCAGCCCTTCCATGATAGCTCTCTTCTTGTCAGCGCTCGTTGATATGCTGGTGAAGTTCCTATTGACAACAATAGAAAGCCAATCAGAGGAGTAGTTAATCAGAGCAGTCATCAAATTGCTTTCAAGGGAGTCCACTCGATAAGGAGTCGAGCTCTGGATTATTACATTCTTGAGAGTCGAGGAATATCGTTGTAGTTCTCATGTTTATATATTTATATATATATATATATATGCACCGAAGCGTGGTTCCTCTGCTTTAAGATCAAATGATGAAAAGATGAGGAGTGGGAAGACTCTGATATTAATTCTACGTTTGGTTTCAAAGTAGGATTTTAAAATCAGATTTTGATTTGAAAAAGAGTGGTATAAATGGAGTCTACCATTTGATTTTGTATGAATTATTTTATTTTGTTGTTGAATAAAAGTGATATAAATGGGACTCACTCTTTGACTTTGTATGAGTTTTTTTGTTTTGTTGATGGTAGAATTAGTTTAAAGTTGTAATTTTAAAATCATATTTGCAAACCAAACAAGTCATAAGAAAACTCATGAATGCTAATTCTGTCCGAATTGTTAATATATATATATATATATATATATATATTTCACCATGACAGTGCTGATGTCTGCATAGGGCATGTCCATTTTATTACCTGTTCATGGCCATGATTGTACAGATATTGACTATCGGTGTTTCCTATAAGTATCTAGACAAGATCACATGTACAAGCATCGTTACATTATTCAACATAGTACCCTGGTCTGTTCTCAATCAAAATGCGATGCACATTGAAATTCTAATGCTACGTTTAGTTTTAAAATATGATTTTAAAATTAAATTTTGATTTTGAAAAAGAGTGATATAAATGGATATGTATGGGACTCATCATTTGACTTTGTATGAGTTATTTTGTTTTGTTGTGGAAAAAAGAGTGGTATAAGTGGGACTCATCTTTTAATTTTGTATGAATTATTTCGTTTTGTTATAGGTAAAATTAAATTAAAAATATAATTTTAAAATCACGCTTTGAAATCAAACTACCCTTAAAATGTTGCTATGACCGGCCTTATATGTTGACTTGTTACCTCCGAGAATGAAAGTCCGCTCCCTCTTTCTTGCAGCTTTTGTCCAGTTCCAGCTTCCCTCGCTCAAGAATCTGTCCCACTTCCTCCTCGAGGACAAGTTTGACTCTCTCCAACCAACCACGGACTTCTGGTGTTCTAACCAAGTGCTGATCTTCCTCCCCCTTAACTCGTTGTTTCACTGTTTCAAATACTCCGCGCAGCTCATCCATCTTGTAGCGAAGAGCCTCAAGAGATCTCTCAAGGATCGGACCAGCAGGATCGTATGCAACATCATCCTTTACTCTGAAGTTACGGCCCTGCCCTAATTTAGTGTCTAGCGCGGCCTCCTTTGCCTCAGCGAGCTTTGATTGCTTGTAACGTGAACGACAGTTCCTGTAACAGAGACCGCACAGGCAATTCTTCCCCATGATCCACTTCCCATCTGCTAGAATCGTGTCGGCTTCCTCCCTGAGGGCTCTCACACTCTCCAACCAGCCAGCGGCATCGTGCTTTCGGATCCATCCTTCTCCTTCAGCTGTCTCAGCTAGTCGGTTCACGTCATTGTAGACGCCACCCAGTTCATCCTTCTTCGTCTCAAGGGCGGTCAAATTGTCTCCAAGATTGCGGATGTACTTCCGGTACTCGGCCGTGCGATCCCAGAAAGTGAGGCCTGTACCAACGGCCGTACTTGCAATATCCGCCATTTGGATCTCTGGACTGAAAGTTGAAATCAATCAAGGAAACGGTTTGAGAGAATGAATTGGTTGTCCGAAATAGTGAGTGTTTATTTGATCAGATGATGTCCTTTAATTATATTGATTAGTTCAAAATCACATCACCTATCAGTGGAGATTATTTAAAGACCTATAGAATGACTCCGCCTTGAATAGAATATAATATAAGCCTAATGGTAACTAGCTGTCGACCGCCCAGGTGGGGGCCGTGATTAATTAAAATCAATACGCTTTGCCTTTAATATGTACTACTTCAAAAAGGAAAATTAACATTTGTTCCAAAAAAAGTCCATAATGCACGAAATTTGAGCCGTTGGATTGGAGGATTGAATAGTAAATTCAATCGACTTCCACTCATCTTCTACCTTCGCTATTGCCAACTTTCTCGCCCTCCCCCTTCCATGAGACTTCAACTGCCTTTGCCCACGTTCTCCTTTTTAATTTTTATTTTTCTAATAACTATTTTTTTTTGCATTTTTGTGTAAAAATGAATTAATATGATTTTGACTATAACCGGACGGAATATTAAGTTGGGAAAATAATATCTACTTTTAAAAATTTTGCACATACATAGTTCATTTTTTATTTTAAAATTTCACACGTAGGGCGGGTTCTTTTTCTAATTTTTCTTAAATCAAATATATAAAATTCTGCAACTTGGTGAAGGTTTCGGCCGGCATTATGTCCTCTAGTGCATATTCACACGGGAGTGGTTAGCTCGATTCCATCATGCTCTTTTTCTAGTTTTTCTTAAATCAAATATATAAAATTCTGCAACTTGGTGAAGGTTACGGCCGGCATTGTGTCCCATAGTGCATATTCACACGGGAGTGGTTAGCTCGACTCCATCATGCTTTTCTCAGGCATTGTTTCTAATGAAAAATGCAGTTTTGATAAAAGACTGTAATATAGCAAACGAACATGTGCTCAAAAATTAATGCAACCATAACCAACATATTTAAAGCGTTCGACTAGCTACTTATGTTGCGTTAATTCCCAGTATGTCTCATTACTCAAGATGATGGAGAGACGTTCTAATCTATATATATATATATATTTCTCGGTTTCAATCACCATCGACATTTTGTAAATACATGCATATCAAATTCATTTTCGTTCAGCCCTCGAGAATTGAGTTTTCTTTTCAGACTCAAATTCATTTTTTCGTTCAGTCAAAGATTATTTTCGTCTCTCTCTTTTTCTCTCTTATAAAAAAAAACCAAAATCCCCCAACTTTAAATTTGATAAAAGACTGTAATATAGCAAACGAACATGTGCTCAATAATTAATTCCTAATTAACTTCTTTAATTAGAATTAATTTTTTTTCTCGACTTAAACACGCTTAATGTGTGTGACTAACAAGGTTCATCACCAAGTGGCAATGGATTATAATATCAACTCGTTTGACATTATCAATCTAAAAAGTGACAAGTATATAATTAAAATATTCTAATGAACTTGTGGCCATATATACCATGCACTAAGTCCCTTCACTACAAGATCCCAATTTAGCTAGAGTTACGGTAAATGTCAAACCTTTTAACCGACCATATGGATTCTCTGTTTTCATTCTTGGATCTATTGCACTTAAATAGAAACTCTTTCCTATTCAAATTTATCTACCTCGGCCGAGGATTCCTCGATCCACAATAAAACTCACATTCATAGGACCTTTTTCTTTCTTACTCAGGTTAGTGAATCTTGTCTTGATCGGACACTTATCTCCAAGTATAACTAACTAGGACCATCATCTGCCAAATACTCATGCTAAGCACAAATACATTAGCAGTAGCAAATTCTAATTATCCGTGCATGAGATAATGTTCCATTTCAGGTCTAAGGACTAGATACATTAATACGATCTAGATAATATTCATTGACATTAATAAATTACCATATGAATATTATCAAAATGTCAATGTTCGACTGTTTATCATATAAGCATCTACATGTCTGTCATGACAACAATTGTCAGATAGCATGAGACTCACTACTTTATTTTCATTAGTATCAATATACCAATCATGGATACAGACAGAGATGACGATTTATCCAGAGAAATAATGTCCGATTAAGTCTCCTATGATTGTGAATAATTTAAAGATCTTCCTACCGAACTAATCCGTCAATCATATTCTTAGCTCTTTAAAAATGAAGTATTCAAAATATCTTAAAAACTTTATTCTAATAAATATAGACAATATATGAATAACTGAATAAACTTTATTGCCATAAAAGGAATTATCCGAATATATAAATTGACTTTAGGGCATATCCCTAACAGCTTTCACATTGGAGCTTTTGCGATTTGGTTAATGAAGCATGGGAGCAAGCGCAGAATAATCATCTCAGGGTTGTGGATCTATTCAAAGCGAAAGTGATCCCCTGGAATAAGAATACTTTTGGGAATATCTTCGCCGGAGAGAAATGTTGCTTCGCTCGGCTTGGGGGGATCCAGAAGAGTCTTGAGAGGGGGCCCAATGCATTCTTGGTAAAAGTTGGAAAGGGAGTAAAGGGCTGAATACTCAGCTCTTTTGAGCCAAGAAGCAAAACTGTCGGCTTTGAAATCCCGTACGAATTGGATCACGGAGGGAGACCATAATACAAGATTCTTCACCATTGTCAATAGGAGGAGGAATAAAATTTCAGCACTAGGGGATTCTGTGGGTAATTGGTCATATGATCAGTGTACCATAATGGAGGCTGTGTTGAATCATTTTAGGAAGATCTTCTCTTCTTTCCAATACTTCTACCTGCCTGCAATGGAGACTCGATTTTTTTAGGCGATCTGGTGGGAGGAATGGATGACTGAAAGATCGCGACTCTATGAAACGTTCTGCTTCATTTCATCATTCATTTAGGAAGCTCTCTCCTTTTCACTGGTTTCTTGCCATTTCTCTAAGAATATCGGTTTCATCCATATGTTTTTTTGGATTTGTTCTTTATTAGTCGGCTTTGACAGCACTGCCTAAACAACTAAACCACCATTGCAGCCCGACTACATGAACTCGTCATGGATTTTCTTCTGCACTACGGCCTTGGGCGAGTTCAACTTCCATGGTGGCTCTCATTTGCTCGGTAAGCCTTGACAAGGCATTTCATGAGGGGTCGTCAATAGTTAGAGCTCCTGATTGCTGCTTGCTTGAAACAAGAACAGGCACTGACTTGCCCTATTTTGTGTCAAGCGTTGATCATCCTCCATTGTAACTCGGCAGTTTGCATCTTCAAGGACTTGGTCTATTTGTATATGTGATGACACTGCTCAGCTCATCCTTGACTCTCTGAGAGCTGTGAGATTGTTTAGCAAGACATTGGATGTGATCAGAATGAGCTCACATGTAAGACGCTAGATATATGCACAGTAGGATTTGATTAGAATGAGCTCACATTGGGAAGACAATTCGAGAGAATGGTACGTATCCGGAGGATTGAAATGCCGGTAAGTCTAAATGACTACATCTTTGCTTGTTAACAGGCATACAAATGATATCTAGACCTACAACATACAATCTGAAGGTCTGGCAAATCCAGAGGTGATGCTGAAACTTCTAAAGATTAATATGATCTATTAATAGAGCTCTTAGATCGATGAAAATCTATGTTGGTTGCTGTAGAACTGGCAAGGTCATAGTTGTATAGTATCCATAGAGTAGCATATTGCCCAAGAGGATAATATGTGGAGTCAAGAGTGCAAAGTTTCGCATAATTCAACGGAAATAATCACCAGAACACAGAAAGTCCAACGAAGTCACCAAAGAAATGTTCACTGTTGAACTTTAGAACCAAAATCGAACTCAAGAAACTTGTACCAATCAAGCGTTTTTACAAAGCACAGACTGAGGCTTTCTTGGCACAGAAATACATAAAAGCAGAATACCAAGTGACCAGAAGCAGATTGAACAGATGTGCTTGCAGCAGTTGAACAGAAATGGGTACGTTTTGTTGTTGCCTTCTAGTAAAATCCTTCGTCTTCCATTCTGCACAAGATGTGGACTTGCTTAATGGTAAGGGGGGAAGTTTGCTTCATTGAATGGTAATCTGCTGATTTTCGTGAGATGAAAAGGGAAGCAGGAAAAACAAATAAAATGAATTGTGGGAACATCGGATTGTCATTTATGGGGTCAGAAATCCAAATTTAAGAACCTTATTTAATGTCTACTCATGCACATGACAAAAGCATGGTGTGCTTCTTTAACACTTCAACTCCACTTAATGATCTTAGGATGACATGCTGCTCCGGGACATTTAGAAGAACATAACATTTGAACAACTGAAAAAAAGAAAGAAAGAAAATTAATTAGTTCCCTAAGACCTCCGATGTTACTTGAGGAGTTGATTAGAATGCATGCTTTTTCCGAATGACCTTTTGCTTAAGAACAAAATAGGCCTAGATTGATATGGTAAAGATTTCTGAGAACTGGCGGCTACCTACCTGACAAACTTTGTGGAGAAAACTTGCATTGAGGCAGGATCATCCCACTTCAAGCCTTCCAACCACTCCTGCTCTCCCTCGATAACCTTTAAACTATTCTTTGCACTGTCGCAGTTCAGTGGGAGCTCCTTGAGCTTGGGGCACTTTTGTACTTTAATCTCTTTGAGTGCAGGAAAAGGCAAAGCTCTCCTGCAGATTCTCTCCAAGTTGTCAAGATAATCCAACCTGAGAGATACAAGCCAAGGGAATACTCTATTACTCATGACATGGTTATCTTCGATGTCCCCCACGATCAATTCCTCCATTGAGGATCACCCTTCGATGTGGAGGTTCTCTAAAAAAGGAGCATGGTAAATTAGCGATGTCACATTTTGTAAAACCCCACAGCAGCGAATTTTCACATTTCTAAGGTTCTGGAAACTATCCCAACTTGCAAAACTTGCAGGTTTAGGAGCAAGAGATTCAACATACGATGAATATCTTCCTGGACTTTCATAAGAGCCTTCATATTCACCGGCACCCACGTCAATCTCCCTGAAGTTGCAGTAGTATAAACCAAGGCACTGCAAGTACCCCAATCTTCTCATAAACGGCATTGATAGTCTAAAAGACACCAAGCCATCACAATCGAAAAGTCTGAGACCTCTCACATGGCTTGGCAGCTTGGGAAAACTCAGTAATTTTTCAACACCTTCGGGTGAGATTAACGTTATGTCTATTTCCTCCATGCTCTGCATCATCTGTAGCACTTCTAACAATTTGAATTCGCATTCTATTTCTGACGATTCAAACTCCCACCAATAGTCGCTTACATTTGTCCAATAAAACAGTCTCAGAGATGAAAGATTTGATATGGGTTCGGCCGGCACCAAAAAATTGCGCGATAAAATCAACACCACTAGGTTACTCATATTCTTTATCTCCATTGGCACCTCATGAGTTTCTTCTAGGGCTATATTAAGATTTAGGTACCTGAGGTTTACTAGTTTCCAAATGCTTCTTGGTAGCTCTTGCAGATAGTAGTTACGGGACAGATCCAAGACTCTTAAGCTGGGCATTGACAAGAAGAGCTCGTCAGGGATTGTCCTAAAATCCGTGTCCCTTATAATCATAGTCGAAAGACGGGAACATGATATAGTTGCCAATGATGTATCATCTACACCGCTTTCAACTCACCACAGGGATATCCTCTCTGCATCCTTCCATTTCTTAAGACCTTCCATTCGAAACGACTCCACCTCCTCTTGAACCAAGACTTTCTTCTTCTTCGATCCATGCTCTAAGTATACCCACAAGCACATTTCTCGAACCAAATCATGCATCTTAACAGTTTCTCCATGCAGTGCTGACTGCCTTACAAACTCCACTAAACATGCGTGCCTTAGTTTTCTAAATACTTCGCTTCCATAAGTGCGTGCTTCATGAACGTCATCACATTCGTCCAGAAATCCTTCCCCAATCCAGAGGACAATCGCATCATCTTCATAAATCTCGTGGTCCTCTGGGAATATTGAAAGGTACAAAAAGCATCTTTTGTGGATTTCATTAGGCAAGCAGTTGTAGCTGAATTCCAGTTTTTTAAGCACTTCCTCCTCCATATCCGTAAATTTGGAAACCTGCCTTTTCAGATACTTTTCGGCATTCATCCAATCTTCTAGATCCGTTGTACCGGCCATGGCTCTTGCAACAGTAACAAGAGCGAGTGGTAAATATTTGCACTCATGAACCAATGTGTCTGTGATCTCAGGGATCCCAGGATGAGCAATCCAAGTTTTCTCTCCTAGCTTCTGTCGGAAGAGTTGAAGAGCATCATTTGGTGGTAGGCACTCCACCTTCTTCCTCTTGTCAGCTTTCATGCGATTACAAACTTCCATCGATCGAGTCGTGAATATGATCTTGCATTTGTTTTGATGGTCATGACAAGGGATCCCAAGATCAATTAGAAGATCTATAGCATCCCAAAGATCATCCATAAAAAGCAAGAAGTTCTTATCCTTCATCGACTTTAGGATTGCAGATGTTGTGCTTTCTTTGTCACTGGGATCCCATTCATCTTCTGGGAGGTTTAGTTTTTCCCAGATGGCCTTCTGAAGTTTTTCTAGATTAACTGGCCTGGACAACACAACCCGGAGTGCAAAGTTATAATCATGGCTAACTTGAAGGAATTGATTGGGGACCTTGTTCAGCAGGGTGGTCTTTCCAACACCACCCATCCCGAATATCCCAATGCACCTCACAGATTCGTCCTCAACCCAATTCCATACCTCCTCAAACATGGAATTCATGCCCACCGGGGGCTCAAGGGTTATCTCAACCATGAGAGGATCATCAGGCTTACAGGTTAACTCAGTGAAGCCACGGCGTTCTCCGAGCAGCCCTCCCAGGATAGCTCTCTTCTCTTCAGCGCTCCTTGATATGCTGGTGCAGTTCCTGTTGACAACAATAGAAAGCCTATCAGAGGAGTAGTTAATCAGAGCAGTCATCAAATTGCTTTCAAGGGAATCCACTCGATAAGGAGTCGAGCTCTGGATTATTACATTCTTGAGAGTCAAGGAATATCGTTGTAGTTCTCACGTTTATCTATACATATATATACACCTAAGAGTGGTTCCTATGCTTTAAGATCTATGATGAAACGATGAGGAGTGGGAAGGAAGCAGCCGTCATCATTTTGCAGTTTCAATTGGATAGACTCTGATATTAAGAAAACTCATGAATGGTAATTCTGTCCGAATTGTATGTATATATATATATATATATTTTACCGTGACAGTGCTGATGTGTGCATAAGGCATTTCCATTTTATTGCCTGTTTGTGGCCATGATTGTACATATATTGACTATCGATGTTTCCTATAAGTATCTAGACAATATCACATATGCAAGCATCGTTATATTATTCAACATAGTACCTGGTCTGTTCTCAAGTCAAAATGTGATGCACATTGAAATCCTAAACGAAGCTATGACCGGCCTTATATGTTGAGTTGTTACCTCTGAGAATGAAAGTCCCCTCCCTCTTCAAATCATGCTTCGGACAAACTAAATGCATATGCTGAGTTCTTACCTTTGAGACTGAGAATCCTCTACCACTCCCTGGCAAACCTTCTCCATTTCCAGCCCTCCTTGCTCCAAAATTTCTCCCACTTCTTTATCGAGAAGAAGTTTGACTCTCTCCAACCACCCACGGACTTCAGGTGTTCTCACTGAGTTCCGATTTTCCTCCCTCTCGACTCGTTCTTTGACTGTTTCAAAAACATCTTGCAGCTCATCCTTCTTCCTGCTAAGAGCCCCGAGAGATCTTGTGAGGATCAGATCAACAGGCTCGTAGGCAACTTTATCCTTATCATGAAAGTTACAGCCTTGAGCCAATACGGTCTCTATATCGGCTTTCTTCTCCTCAGCAAGCTTTGACTGCTCGTAACGTGCACTGCAGTTGCTGAAACCGAGACCACAGAGGCTACTCCTCCCAATCATCTGCTTCCCCTCCGCGACAGTCTTTTTGGCTTCTTTCTGGAGTGCTTCCACCCTCTCCAACCAGCCAGCCGCATGGCCCGTGCGGATCCACCCTTCTCCTTCTGCCCTCCCCACGAGTCGGTCCACATCTTCATAGATGTGGCCTAGCTCATCCATCTTCGTCTCGAGAGCAGTGAGATTGTCTCCAAGACTCCGGATGTATCTCCGGCGCTTGGCTGTGTGAACCCAGCATGTGAGGCCTGTTCCAATGGCCGTACTTGCAATATCCGCCATTTGGCTCTCAGATTAGACTCTGATCAAGGAGAGAAACGGATTCTAAAAGAGGAGGAAGAAAGACTGAATGGTGTGATCTGCGTGTTAATTTAATCTGGTGATGTTACCTTATTTAGTCCAATAATACAAAATATGGAAAGTGATGGATTGAAGGAGCAATATGTCCAATAATTGATGTGCAAGTTGTTGTAGTCCTGTGCATACATATATGGGAGTGGACCTTTTGCCATAACTGTAACCCGGCCCTAGGCACGTGCTTTTCGAATAGCAGCGAGAAGTGCAAGTTCTTGCAGTCCTGTGCATACCTAGCTGCAGCTGCGTTTGGTGCATTGCTAGATAAGATTACTAGTAATCTAGATTACCATCAATATAGCTTACCACCAATTAAATTACCGGCAATCCTCTTTTTTTTTTTTTGGGGGGGGGGGGGGAGGACCATCCATCCTCTGAGGTAGCTAGAGTCGTTTGAGTCGCTGGTGACCTTGGAGGAGGGGTGGTTATGGCCGGTGAATTCCCTCCACCCAATGAGCTCTATTGTCCCTATCCTTTTCTTTCCTTTTTTGCTGTTTTAATTATTTTTTTCAATTTTCACAAATTGATTTATTTTCAAAAAGATACCCGTGCTTCCTCCGGATTTTTTCAAGAAAATTTATTATGAAAATTTATTTCGAAATATGGATATAAGATAATTATTAATATTAATTTATATGTTGTTACACTATATACACTTTAATACAATAAATTTCATACTCATTCTAGATAATATTAATTTAAGAGCTCATAAGCAAATAATGCATGTAGACTATATCATAGACATGATCTCAATTATCAAATAAGAAAGTAATTATAAAATCCAAAAATACGAAATTCGTAACTTTAATTAATGAAAGAAATATTAATAATCATAGAGGATATAAAATTTTAACATTAAGTATTCGATTTTTTTTCCTCACTCATATTTCATATATTAAGTTTTGTAAATTTGAATAATTTTAGATAAAACGACTAATCACATCCATGAGAAATAATTTAATTTAACTTTTATAGGGCTAAAAATGATTATTAAAATTAATTGAGTAAAATTTAATAATTCTTCATTTCTGTAAAATTATGTATATTTATTTAATGATAAAATAGAAATTACTTATAGAATAACAATAAATGATTAGAATTCTTTTTTAATGTTTTTTTTGGATATATTTTATTTAATTACAATAATAAGTAATATTATTCAACTTCTATATAGCATACTGATTTTTTAAAACATGTATTATTCTACCTCTATATAATAGAGGCATTTACTGTTATACGCATATTTAATAGGGTGAAAAAGAACTTTATATATATATATATATATATATATATATAGAAAGATAGATAGATAGATGTGCGCGCGCGTGTGGGGTTGTTGTTGGAGGCAGGAGGGGTAGGGGAGTTATATATAGAAAAATGCTATTGATAGTAATAGGTCCATCATTTTCTTTTACGAGATGGATGTGCTTGAAAGGTGTATCTGCTAGAGACTATTTCAAATGAAACAAATTCCGAGAGAAGAGAGTGGTCGTTCTCCAATCAAGTCCTCTTAGCTATTGTCGTGACAAACCTTTTTGGGCGTCCGTCCGTATCCAATGACTCCAAGTCGTGGCAAGTTGGGGCAATGACGTTACCGTTGATTCAATTCTTAGCCATTGGCAAGGTCATCGTTTGATTCTTTTCGTCCAAGGATGCAAGGAATTATATTATTAGACTAGATAGTTGTCTTCATTAAATGCACTATGCAAACTTCTAATGATTGAGCAAATATTGAATGTGTGTTGCTTCAGTCACTTGATTGAGTAATATCCAATCAGAATACACGTAAATGATAAATTGCACATATGTCCCAAAGATTCTTATTTATAAATATTATAATTAGTTATTACTCGTTCAAATTATAGGAGTAACACTCATTGAATATTTAATCCTAATAATTGTGTGAGAGACAATTCACCTAACATTTTCTATCATATCAGGGGACCATCTGGACTACACCAGTTTTCTACAGCGAGCTACCATGACGTTCCGCCCTTTTTTGTTCAAGATAAAATAATGACCATCTAGTATCTGAAAGTTCGATAAGTTCCAACTAATTTTTTTGGGTAACACGTTCTAACTAATTTAGATTTGAGATTTTTCTTCGACCTAAGTAAGAAGACATCCTAACACGAGGTTCAACAAAACTAGCTATATTATCTCTCGTACAACCATCTACACATACTAAAGGTTTGACATGACTAGTATCATCTTTAGTAGTTAGGAAATCGAAAATTCTCCACTCCAAGTCCAGATAGATGTTTCCATTTGAAAGTGAGGCAGCCATCCAATCAGTGCTCAATCTTTGGCTTGATGCGTGGAGAAAGAGAGAAATGGAAATCCTTGCCAGTCGTCCAATCGGTTAATGATAAGCTTTCGATGATGGAGATCCTTGCCAGTCTTGGCCATTACTTGGCTGACTAATGTGTTCAACCCCAGCTCAATCCATGCTACATGTGAGAGAGGGGGTTTTGTTCTTTTTCTTTTTTTCGCTGCTTGGTTTTCATTCCGCTTCTCCTTCCTTTACCACCAAGCAGGGCACCCCTGAACGGGGGTACTCCCAAAAGTTGTGAATCACACCCCCATCAGCCATGGCAGTTCATTTTCGAGTTTCCTAGGATTCAAGTTGGCTTCAAACTTTTTTTCGGGAGAATTAAGGTACTGTATGGTTTAAATGGAAGCCCAAACCACTTATTTTGCTTTTCCATTTGATTTTTTGATGCTTTTGATGTCGCGATTCATTGAAGCCTTGGCAGATTATTGCTCAGTGTCGCAGTTGCTGGAACTTCCTTTAGTCGAAGTGAGAATATCTCAAGCTATGCAAAGTATATTAAGGGCTAGACTTGGAAACCCGACAAGATACTGAAACTGTTCTACTATGTCGTCGAATTAATGGTTATACTTGCTATCTAAATCAAGCTGAACAGAATAATGCCCTTCTTTGCGGGTAATGGTACAGATGGAACCGACTTTTTAACTGAATTTCGAAGTCAGTATAATTCTATAGTGTCTTAAAATCACGTCTGGTGTCTCTAGGATATAGGAGCATGATGAGGGATGAAGGCTTGAAAAGAATCCTAACTTGCAGAACCAGTGAACATTGTTATAAATTTTGAGTTGTCCGAAATGACATAGTTGCTCAGGCACCTCCGTAAATTATGAATGCGTAACTTCTGAGCGCCTTCTAGTATTTCGAAAATTCTCATCTTAAGAGCACCTTAGCAGTGGAGCATTCTAGGAGGAAATATTCTATATATACAACTTCATCTGGAAACATTCTGCTTCATTTCATCACTCATTTAGGAAGCTCTCTCTTTTTCACTGGTTTCTTGCCATTTCTCTAAGAATATATGTTTCTTCCATATGGTTTTCTGGATTTTTTCTTTATTAGTCGGCTTTGACAGCGCTGCCTAAACAACTAAACCGCCATTGCAGCCCGACTACAGGAACTCGTCATGGATTTTCTTCTGCACTACGGCCTTGGGCGAGTTCTACTTCCAAGGTGACTCTCATTTGCTGGGTAAGCTTTGACAAGCTATTTCATGATGGGTCATCAATAGAGAGACCTCCTTATTGCAGTTTGCTTGAAACAGGAACAGGCACTGACTTGCCCTTGTTTGTGTCAAGAGTTGATCATCCTCCATAGTAACTTGGCAGTTCACATCTTCAAGGACTTGGTCCATTTGTATATGTGATGACGCTGCTTAGATCATCCTTGACTCTCTGGGAGCGGTGAGATTGTTTGGCAGGACATTGGATATGATCAGAATGAGCTCACATGTGAGATCCTGGACTTATGCCCGGCAGGATTTGATTAGAATGAGCTCACATTGGGAAGACAATTCGAGAGAATGGTACGTATTGGGAGGATTGAAATGCCTGTGAGTCTAAATGACTACATCTTTGCTTGTTACCATGCATATAAATGATATCTAGGCCTACAGCATACAATCTGAAGTCTGGCAAATCCAGAGGCGATGCTGAAACTTCTAAAGATTAATATGATCTATTAATAGAGCTTGCAAATTGGTGGAAATCTATGTTGGTTGCTGTAGAACTGGCGAGGTCATAGTTGTATTGTATCCATAGAGTAGTGTATTGTCCAAGAGGATAATATGTAGAGTCAAGAATGCAAAGTTTTGCATAATTCAACGAAAATAATCACCGGAACACAGAAAGTCCCGTGATGTCACCAAAGAAATGTTCACTGTTGAACTTTAGGACCAAAAGCGAACTCAAGAAACTTGTACCAATCAAGCGCTTTTATAAAGCAGATATTGAGGCTTCCTTGGCACAGAAATAGAGAAAAGCAGAATACCAAGTGACCAGAAACAGATTGAACAGATGTGCTTGTAGCAGTTGAACAGAAATGGGTACATTTTGCTGTTGCCTTCTTGTAAAATCCTTTGTCTTCCATCCTGCACAAGATGTGAACTTGCTTAATGGTAAGAGGGAAAGTTTGCCTAATTGAATAGTAATCTGCTGGTCCTACATTTTCGTGAGATGAAAAGGGAAGGAAGAAAAACAAATAAAATGAATTGTGGGAACGTCAGATTGTCACTTATAGGGTGAGAAATCCAAATTTAAGAACCTTATTTAATGTCCACTCCTGCACATGATAAAAGCATAGTGTTCTTCTTTAGCCCTACAACTACACTTACTCAATGATCTTAGGAAGACATGCTGCTCCGGGACATTAGATCATAGCATCTGAACAACTGAAAAAAAGAAAGAAAGAAAGAAAATTAATGAGCTCCCTAAGACCTCCGAGTGACCATTTGCTTAAGAACAAAATAGGCCTAGATTGATATGGTAAAGATTTCTAAACACCGGTGGCTACCTACCTAACAAACTTTGTGGAGAAAACTTGCTTTGAGGCAGGATCATCCCACTTCAAGCCTTCCCACCACTCCTGCTCTCCCTCGATAACTTGTAAACTATTCTTTGCACTGTCACGGGTCATTGGGAGCTCCTTGAGCTTGGGGCACTCACGTACTATAATCTCTTTGAGGGCAGGAAAAGGCAAGGTTCTCCTGCAGATTCTCTCCAAGTTCGTAAGATAATCCAACCTGAGAGATGCAAGCCAAGGGAATACTCTATTACTTGTGACATGGTTGTCTTCAATGTCCTCCACGATCAGTTCCTTCATTGAGCCACACCCTTCGATGTGGAGGTTCTCTAAAAAAGGAGCGTGGTAAATTAGCGATGTCACATTTTCTAAATCCTTACAGCGGCGAATCGTTACATATCTAAGGCCCTGGAAACTATCCCGACTTGCAAAACTTGCAGGTTTAGGAGCATGAGATTCCACATTCGATGAATATCTTCCTGGACTTTCATAAGAGCCTTCATATTCACCAGTGCCCACGTTAATCTCTGTGAAGTCGCAGTAGTATAAATCAAGGGACTGCAAGCATTCCAATCTTCTCATAAACGACACTGATATTCTAAAAGAAGCCAAGCCATAACAAACGAAAAGACAGAGACCTCTCACATGGCTTGTCAGCTTGGGACAGCTCTGTAATTTTTCAACACCTTCAGCTGTGATTAAGGTTATGTCTATTTCCTCCACGCTCTGCATCATCTGTAGCACTTCTAGCAATTCAATTTCGCAAAATTTTGCTGACGATTCAAACTTCCACCAATACTTGCTTACATTTGACCAATAAAACAGTCTCAGAGATGAAAGATTTGATATGACTTCGGCCGACACCAGAAAATTGCGCGATAAAATCAACACCACTAGGTTACTCATATTCTTTATCTCCACTGGCACCTCATGAGTTTTTCCTTCGGCTCTATCTAGATTTAGGTACCTGAGGTTTATTAGTTTCCAAATACTATCTGGTAGCTCTTGCAGATTGTAGTTATCGGACAGATCCAAGACTCTTAAGCAGGGCATTGACAGGAAGAGCTCGTCCGGGATTGTCCTCAAATTTGTGTCCCTTATAATCAGAGTCGAAAGACGGGAACATGATATAGTTGCCAGTGATGTATCATCTACACTGCTTTCAACTCGCCACAGGGATATCCTCTCCGCATCCTTCCATTTCTTAAGATCTTCCATTCGAAATGACTCCACCTCCTCTTGAACAAAGACTTTCTTCTTCTTCGATCCGTGCTCTGAGTATACCCACAAGCACATTTCTCGAACAAAATCATGCATCTTAACAATTTCTCCAAGCGGCGTTGATTGCCTTACAGATTCCACTAAACATGCGTGCCTTAGTTTTCTAAATACTTTTCTTCCATAAGTGCGTGCTTCATGAACATCATCACATTCATCCAGAAATCCTTCCCCAATCCAGAGGACAATCGCATCATCTTCATAAATCTCATGGTCCTCTGGGAATATTGAAAGGTACAAGAAGCATCTTTTGTGGATTTCATCAGGCAAGCGGTTGTAACTGAATTCCAATTTTTTAAGCACTTCCTCCTCCATATCCGTAAATTTGGAAACCTGCCTTTTCAGATCCTTTTCGGCATTCATCCAATCTTCTAGATCCATTGTACCGGCCATGGCTCTTGCAACAGTAATGAGAGCGAGTGGCAAATATTTGCACTCATGAACCAATGTGTGTGCGATCTCAGGGATCCCAGGATGAGAAATCCAAGTTTTCTCTCCTAGCTTCTGTCGGAAGAGTTGAAGAGCATCATTTGGTGGTAAGCACTCCACCTTCTTCCTCTTGTCAACTTTCATGCGATTACAAACTTCCACCGATCGAGTCGTGAATATGATCTTGCATTTGTTTTGATGGTCATGACAAGGGATCCCAAGATCAATTAGAAGATCTATAGCATCCCAAAGATCATCCATAAAAAGCAAGAAATTCTTATCCTTCATCGACTTTAGGATTGCAGATGTTGTGCTTTCTTTGTCGCTGGGATCCCATTCATCTTCTGGGAGTTTCAGTTTTTCCCAGATGGCCTTCTGAAGGTTTTCTAGATTAACTGGCCTGGACACCACAACCCGGAGTACAAAGTTATAATCATGGCTAACTTGAAGGAATTGATTGTGGACCCTGTTCAGCAGGGTGGTCTTTCCAACACCACCCATCCCGAATATCCCAACGCACCTCACAGATTCGTCCTCAACCCAATTCCATACCTCCTGAAACATGGAATTCATGCCGACTGGGGGCTCGAGGGTTATCTCAACCATGAGAGGATCATCAGGCTTACAGGTTAACTCAGTGAAGCCACGGCATTCTCCGAGCAGCCCTTCCAGGATAACTCTCTTCTCGTCAGCGCTCCTTGATATGCTGGTGAAGTTCCTGTTGACAACAATAGAAAGCCAATCAGAGGAGTGGTTAATCAGAGCAGTCATCAAATTACTTTCAAGGGAGTCCACTCGATAAGCAGGCGAGCTTTGGATTATTACATTCTTGAGAGTCGAGGAATATTGTTGTAGGTCTCATGTTTATATATATATATATATATATTTATGTATGTATGTATGCACCTAAGCGTGGCTCCTCCGCTTTAAGATCGATCAATGATGAAAAGATGAGGTGTGGGGAGGAAGCAACCATCATCATTTTGCAGTTTCAATTGGATACTCTGATATTAAGAAAACTCATGATTGGTAATTCTATCCGAATTGTTAATATATACATACATATATATATATTTACTATGAGACCCGACATCTTTTTGCAAATATGCATACATATATATATATATATATATATTCTACTTTTATCGCTGGAGCATTAAAAAAATGAAAGGAAAAGAAACGGTGGCATGGGCTCCACGTGGTCTTGAGACCATCTCTACCGCCATATATTTCATTTTATTTGCTTCTTTCCTTTTCTTTTCCTTCTTTGCTCTATTTTTGGGCTAGGGGAGATGAAGAAAAACAGAGAGAGAGATCGAGATGAGCAACGAGCAAGAGAGAGGCTGAGAGCTGGAGATAGAGGTTAGGGAAGTGGAAGAAGATGGGCGAATGGAACAAGGCTGGCCGGAGATAAGGGTAGTAGACTGGGAGCGGGAATGTGAAGCCCAGAAAATTCTTTTTCCAAACATGCATACATTACATATACATACATATGTTTATATATATATATATATATATGTATTATATATGTGCATACATTACATATACATACATATGTTTATATATATATATATTATATGTACACGTTGCTGGAGAAAGAAAAAAAACAAGAAGAAGAAAGGGTAGAAATGGCCCCACGTGGCCTTCATTTTTCCATGCAATTCCTTCCACCGCCATCCATTTTTCCTTTCAATTGCTCTTTTTTTATTCATTTTTTTGCTCTGTTTTTGAGCTGTGGGGAAACCGAAGGAACAGAGTGAGAGTGAGAGAGAGAGACAGAGAGAGAAACGATGAGAGGGAGAGAGAGAGGGAGGACAAGAGCAAGAGCTCGAAAGCACGGGAGGAAGGCATAGAGCTCGGCATGCATGAGTTCAAGGGAGAGAAAGATGAAAGGCACAAATCGGGTAAGTGGAATTACGAAATTGAATGACAGATTTGGGTGTAATTAAGCCAAAAAGGAATTTAGGTTGGAACTAAATAGGTTATTAGGTAGTTGATTCTTCTTCTTCCAAATTTGTTTTTTGGTTCAATTGTGCTATTCATGCTGTGAAGTTCGAATTAATAGCTAATTAGATTGTTTAATTAAATGGTGGAACAGGAGTATGATATGTAAGAGTATATGGGAGACCTTGAATACGTCCTTCTTGGTATGAATTTGGAAGCAACGGGTTAGTTGGATTACTAAATTAGAGAAATTGATGGAACACCTTAGACCAGCACATTTGAATGTTTAGTGAATTGAACTTGGATAAATTGATAATGCTGGAATTTACTTATGATTACCCTGATTTAGTGGTTGTATTGAGAATGGGTTCTCTTTCAAGCTTTTGTCCATCATTGCTGGAACAAGATTTTGAATTTGGTGGTAATGAGTTAGTGGAATTTCCATATTTGATTGAGAAGGTGATATGTCGAAACGAAAGAGTAGATGGTGGATTTTGATTTAATAGGGGAATTTGGATGAAATTATTGATGTAGTCGATTGTTTGAGCTTTGCCCTTTTCAATTAATATGATTGGGTTTTTTATGATCATTTAGTTATTATTGAGATCTAACGAGAAGAAACATATTTTCTCTTAATGTGAAAAATGTACTTTCCTTATCTTTTAAGGCTACTAGGGATTTAGGATGGTCTTGTCTTACTAATTTTAGTGAATTAGGATTTTGTTTAATTATGATGGGATAAGCATGCCAAGTTGGACATTGAGGAATTTGTTAAGGTTTATAAGGATTTATTTATTTGATTGCTCAAGTAATCTGTGAGTTTAAAGCTTGTTTAAGGGTGACTCGTGGCATAAGACAAATCGGTATTGATTGGTTGTTAATGTTGATGGAAATTAAATATGGAATTTACTGACTTATTTATTTGGAATATATGGTTATCTTCTTTAGCTTTTGATACGGTTTTGGTGTTCGTATGTATTTGGTCTTTATTGAATCTCTCATTTACCTTGAAATTGACAAGAGCAATCAGGTTTGTTTAAATGAGAATTATGGAGATTGTTTTAGGTAGTTTTTGACATAGATGAAATATGGACATAATGAATATGAGGTGTGTATATATATATATATATATGAATTGAGACTTATTGGAAATAATAGGCTCTAAAGAAGATTGTGGGAGGTATTGGAAGTCCCTGTGATGGTGCTATATTTTTATTATTTAATCTAATGCTTGCAAATAATAGGCTCGTGGAGACTGAATTCTTGCACTTTGAAGGATTGACTCAGTGAAATGACTTTGACAAGCTCGGTGAGTACTCCATCCCATTGTGAAATGATATATATATATATATATATATCTGTATATATATTATGTGAGTACGCTATTCCCTTGTAAAATGGTGTATTATAGTTATATAAATTATTTAAGAAGAATATAGTGATAGTTAGATTAAGGAATATGTCTTGCTATGTTGTGTGAAATGATTTGAGAGGTATTGCCTTTTATGTTTCCTTTCGATTTGAGATATGCAGTGTGGTTGTGTATGTGAATTGTGTATGAGATATGTGATGATAACATGCTGCCATTGTAATGTGATTGGAATTGTGTTTGTGTATGATGATATATGAGGTGAGATGACGTGGTTGCAATGGATTATGCTTGCATTGTTGTTTAACTATAACCTTAGGGTCGCTGGACCCGGCGAGATAGAAAATGGGGCCTTAACGGCTGCTGGACCCAGCGGAATAGAAAGTGGGGCACCAATGGTAGGGGTGTGCACGGGTACCGGGTATACCCGGAATCGGTTGGAATATACCCTAACGGGTAGGGTTCGGGTAGTTCATATTGAAAATAGGGTAGGTTCCGGGTATTAAAATTAGGAACCTATGAAATTCGGTTCCGGTTCCGGTTCCTACCTACAGGGTACCCGAAACCGGCTATTTATTAAAAAAAAAGATAAAAGAGTAAAGTTACTGTCTCCTCTAATGAATCAGAATAAAAGTACTTTGTTGTGTGAGATCGTATTATGGATGTTTAATTTTGTCGATGGATTGATGAAACATATTATTATTTCATTGTTGTGGATTAATCTAAATTTTGTTGATATTGGCGTGATTACTAATTATGTAGGTGACATTTTCGATTTTATTTAGCGAAAGAAAAAAAATTGCAGGTTCCAACAGGGTACCCGGAACCTGTAGTATAATACAGGTTCCGGGTAGGTTCCGGTTTCATGATTCAATAGGGTAGGGTCCGGTTCCAAAATCTTGGAACCTGTCCCTTACAGGGTAGGATCTAGGTATTATAAAAAATACAGGATAACCGGAATCGATTATCCCTAACCAATGGCCGCTGGACCCAGCGGAATAGAAAGTGGGGCACGAACGGCCGCTGGACCCAGCGGAAGAGAAAGTGGGGCACGATTGGCCGCTGGACCTGGCGAAATAGAAAGTGGAGCACGAATAGCCGCTGAAGCCGACGGAATAGAAAAAGGGGCCTGAACGTCCTGACTTGTCGCAAGGAAATGAGACTCTATAGTTATATTGACTGATTGTGTTGTATATTGTTTATCTGATATGTTTGCTGGAGATGTGATGATTGTTGAGATTGTTGAAGATGCGATGATTGTTGAGATTGTCTAAAGATGTTCTCTGAAAGCCGTGTTGTTGCTAGAGTTTGATATGTCAGGTGATTGTGTTGTGAAGTTCTATGGAATGCTAATGAATGGATATTTGATGTTTATATGATATTGGATATTAGAGAAATGGTGGGAAGAGTTGCGTGTATTTGTTCGTAAATTTAGTTACTATATTTAATATAATTATTATTATAGTTGGTATCTATATATATATATATATATATATATATACCGTGTGTGTGCAGGTGAGATGATGGTTGGATTGGAAGTGATTGTATTATTTATTTGAATATTTGGTTGTTTACAATTAAATATTTATTTAATAATAAGTCGTTTGTTTTGGAGTATAGTACTCGTTGAGATGTAGCTCACACCCTATGTATATCTTCCCAGATAAGCTTCTAGCTGTGCGGAAGAACCACTTTTTGATATCGGGGATCAGCTTGGAGAACTAGGTAGGGACTTTAGTTATTTGATAAGTATTTTTTTTTGCATAGAATGCATTTAAATATGTTACGACCTGGAGCTTTTGTGTAGTTGGTTTAGTGATGTGGGTGAAAAGAAAATACTCTCTTTTGAGATGCATATACATATTAGAGCTTGCTAGGTTGGATGTATATACATTTTTGGGCCTTATGGAAAGCAGGTTTTGATATGAATAGTTTGTGTGGTATGGGATATCGACGAAATTAAGGGGAAGTTCTGCCGAAATTTCGGGTCGTGACAGGGAAGTCATTCAAGGGGATGAGTTTCGATTGCAATTGGTTAGCTTATGGGCATGCATGTTCAATGTGTTTTTGATTCTTCTTGATTGTGCTTTCCTTGATAACATTTATTGAATTTCTAAATTGGAGTTCGGGTTAAGTGAAATGAGGGTGGAGAGTTTAATCTTGCATTTTTGGTTGGCTATAATTGACCAAGTTTGGGTATGTGTAGCTAAATATTTTTCTTTCGTGGTTAGGTCTTCATTTAACTTAACGTTAATTTTTTTTTTAGAACTAGGAAGTGGAAATCTGTTTGAGTAGAGTAAGTTGAATGAGTTGGACGATAGCTGTAGGTTCTCTGCGAGTGGGTGCTATGGAATTGATTACTTCCAGCCTCGTAAGCTCAAGAACGGTTTTCCTATAAATGTTGGAAGTGGGTGTTTATGCCGATATGCATATGAGAGCTGCTGATTGGTGTGTTCGAATAGTTTGTTAATTTTCTTTTGATGTGATAATTGAGCTCGACATGTTAGGAGTTACTCTTAGAGATCATAGGGAGATGAGATGCTGTTTAGATTATTAAGTGAAGAATTAGACTTGTTTTTTAACATTCCATTGCATTTGTTTGGTTAATAAATATTCTTAGCACCTGAAGTGTCATTTTTATGCTTTGTTATGCTTCCATCAAGTGATTTCGATGTGTTATTTGATATGGACAGATTAAGATTGAGATATATAAGTATATATACACATATTTCTACTTGATTTTCTAATCGAGTTTTTAATTTATTGGAGCTGAGGAGACTAAGACGATACACCTAGAAGGCTCGATTCGTTGAGTTATCATTTTAGGGATCTTTGTGAGCATTTTTATTCCACTGTAGAATGAAACTCAATCTTAAATTAATTATATCAATGCTTGTTTGAATGAGATAAGTTGAATGAAGATGGTATGAGGATTTTAAGGATTACTGTGAATGAATTTGGTTAATTGCGGTGTGATGAAATTATTATTTATAGCCATGGGACCGTTGATCTAGCGGTATATAAATAGGACACCTAGACTGCTAATCCGGTGGGATACAAAAAAGGACGTCTAGACCGCTGATCTAGCGGGATACAAAAAAGGACGCCTAGATCGCTAATACTCCTACTATCGGCGGATAATGGGCAGCCCCCACTTATGAGAAATAAAATGAGGAGTTTGTGGACATGGGTGCTGGGTCACGGTACCGTCGAAACTCTGTCGCGAAGATATTATTATTATTATTATTATTATTATTATTATTATTTGTTGCTTAAGAATGATTGATTGAGTTATATAATAGTGAATTGGTTGATAAGGGAAAGGTTCGAGGCTGAAAAGTAGGTACATCTATATCATTAGTAATTTTGAAGCAAATGATATTATTGTAATTGTTGATATGAATACATAAATAAGTTTGATATTTCATTTTATTGTGAAATTTAATACTCATTGAGATACAACTCACTCTCTGCATATATTTTTCAGATAAGCTAGGAGCTAGATTAGTAGCACGGGAGAATCTTTTTGCACATCAGGGATCAACGTGAAGGATTTTGCAGCTAGACTTACTCGTGGTACAGGTAGTAAGTTAATGTAAAATGCTATAAATATATTACGACCTAAAACTTTTGTTTAGTTGGTTTATTGATGAGAAAGAGTATTATTTTGAGATGTATATAGATATTAGAGTTTAGTGGATTGGTTATATACATATTTAGGAGTTTATGGAAAGCATGCCTTTATCTGGTAATAGATATCTAGGAAATTTAGGGAAAATCAGCTGAAATTTCACGTCCGGACATTTTACCATGACAGTGCTGATGCGTGCATAAGGCATTTCCATTTTATTACCTGTTCGTGGCCATGATTGTACATATATTGACTTTCGGTGTTTCCAATAATTATCTAGACAAGATCACATAAACAAGCATCGTTATATTATTCAACAGAGTACCCTGGTCTGTTCTCAAATCAAAATGCGATGCACAATGAAATCCTAAGCGTTGCTATGACCGGCCTTATATGTTGAGTTGTTACCTTTGAGAATGAAAGTCCCCTCCCCCTTTCTTGCAGCTCTTGCCCAGTTCCAGCGTCCCTCGCTCAAGAATCTCTCCCACTTCCTTCTCGAGGACAAGTTTGACTCTCTCCAACCAGCCACGGACTTCTGGTGTTCTAACCAAGTGCTGATCTTCCTCCCTCTTAACTCGTTTTTTCACTGTTTCAAATACACCGCACAGCTCATCCATCTTGTAGCGAAGAGCCTGAAGAGATCTCTCAAGGATCAGATCAGCAGGCTCGTATGCAACATCATACTTTACTCTGAAGTTACGGCCCTGCAATAATTCAGTTTCCAGCTCGGCCTTCTTTGCCTCAGCGAGCTTTGATTGCTCGTAACGTGAACGACAGTTCCTGTAACAAAGACCGCACAGGCAAATCCTCCCCATGATCTGCTTCCCATCTGCTAGAATCTCGTCAGCTTCCTCCCTGAGGGCTTTCACCCTGTCCAACCAGCCAGCGGCATCGCTCTTTCGGATCCATCCTTCTCCTTCAGCTGTCTCAGCTAGTCGGTTCACGTCGTTGTAGACGCTACCCAGTTCATCCGTCTTGATCTCAAGGGCGGTCAAATTGTCTCCAAGACTCCGGATGTACTTGCGGTACTTGGCGGTGCGATCCCAGCATGTGAGGCCGGTATCAAAGACTGTTTTTGCAAAATCCGCCATTTGGATCTCTGGACTGAAAGTTGAAATCAATCACGAAAACGGTTTGAGAGAATGAAATGGCTGTCCGAAATGGTGAGTGTTTATTTGATCAGATGATGTCCTTTAATTATATTGACCAGCTCAAAGTCACATCACCTACCAGGGGAGATTATTTAAAGACCTATATAACGACTGCCCTTCTTACGGTGAATACAACAGCAGCAGCCGCCTGAATAATTAAATCAATACGCTTTGCATTTAATGTGCATTACTTCAAAAAGGAGAAGCAAACTTCTTGGTCTAATATTTGTTTTCCAAAAAAGCTCATAATGCACGAAATTTGAGCAGTTGGATTGGAGTATTAAATAGTAAATTCAATTGACTTCCACTCATCTTATTCCTTCCCTATTGCCTTGGCCCACATTCTCATTTTTAATTTTTGTTTCTCTAATATCCATTTTTTTTCATAAAAATGAATTAATGTGATTTTGCATATAACACAGGAGAACGGAATATTAAATTAACGTAATGCAATTAATTATATATTTTTAATAGATTTTTTGAAAAGGTTAACAATATAAAATAATATTTAATTTTAAAAGTTTTTGCACATAGATAGTTCATTTTTTATTTTAAAATTCTGCATGGAGGGCGGGTTCTTTTTCTAGTTTTTCTTAAATCAAATATATAAAATTCTGCAACTTGGTGAAGGTTTCGGTGGGCATTATGTCCTATAGTGCATGTGCACACAGGAGTGGTTAGCTCGATTCCATCATGCTCTTTTTCTAGTTTTTCTTAAATCAAATATATAAAATTCTGCAACTTGGTGAAGGTCTCGGCCGGCATTATGTCCTATAGTGCATAATCGCATGGGAGTGGTTAGCTTGATTCCATCATGCTTCTCTCGGGCATTGTTTCTAATGAAAATGCAGTTTTAATAAAAGACTGTTATGTTAAACCAACTGGTTTAGAGCGTTTGACTAGCTACTTACGCCGCGCAAGGAGTCAGTTAATTCCCAATGTATCTCTCATTATTCAAGATGATGTAGGGAAGTTATAATCTATATATATTTCTTGGTTTGAAGCACCATCGACGCTTTGTAAATACATGCATATCAAATTCATTTTCGTTCAGCCCTCCAGAATTGAGTTATCTTTTCAGACTCAAATTCATTTTTCGTTCAGTCAAAGATTATTTTCGTCTCTCTCTTTTTCTCTCTTATCAAGAAAAACCAAAATCCCCCAATTTTAATAGTGGCAGAAAAGGAAAAAGAAATTTCAGGGTGAAAAAAGTAGGTCTAGTCAAAACAAGTTGTCTTTTCTAACTCAACAAAAAAATTTCGCCTTTCTTTGCCTCCCTTGTCGAGGAAAACCAAATCTCCCTGTTTGATAGTGTTAGGACAGATCTCGACTTAGTGTATTCACTGTGGCAATGGAGACAGTTTCAGTTGAACGACTTCTTCGAACGAACAAGAGTCACCACCATTCGATCTGCAAACTCAGCAACCGCATCCGCCACAGCCTTTGCCAGGTTTTTCTCCGGACCTTGAATTTCAGCAGCTTCTCAGGAAGGAGCACGTGCAGGATGAACAGGAAGTGGCAACGGAAATCTCTCCTTTCGCATCCTGATTATAGTACTCCTAAGTGTCTTGTTCCTGTAAGAAAATGAATTAGATTATCACCCACTTGGAAATGAAGCCAGGTAAAACCAGATAACGCGCAACAAAATTTCCAAAGTAGATGCACAGAAGCACAGTACCGCAAAGTGAAACAAGATCTAACCCGAGATAATCAACAGTAACCCCAAATCAAACCAAGCAAAACGAGTAAAACAAAATCAAACCCAAGATAATGAAACAGATACCCGCCCACTTTGAGATGAAGACAAGTAGAACAGGAAAATGTGCAGTACAAAGTTAATCAGATTATCCCCGAGCAAGATCAAACTCAAAATTTTGAAAATGGAGGCAAATCGATAACAAAATTAGAATGTACCTCATTCCCCACAGTTTTGGAATCCCCAGAACCGTGTTCCTCTTCGGAAGGCTAAGAATCTACGCCCTTCATCCTTTCCAGGTGAACAGAACATGAATGGTTAACAAAGAAGAATGCGCCCTGGAGTAGCAGAGATAACCCTAAGAGGAGCATTCATCTGTTTTGATATACCCTCCACACTATAGAAGTTAGGGTACAAGCCGTTGCCGAAGCCTACAAATAACAGCACTATAAGGGGAAGATATGGTGTTGGTCACAAAGAGGGCCAATAGGACTGCAGTCAGGGCTGCAAT
Source organism: Punica granatum (assembly GCF_007655135.1). Classification (NCBI taxonomy): domain Eukaryota; kingdom Viridiplantae; phylum Streptophyta; class Magnoliopsida; order Myrtales; family Lythraceae; genus Punica; species Punica granatum. Next base: position 24,173,375 of record NC_045134.1, on the reverse strand, counting down.
GTCATATGCGTGCTTGCAAGGGAATAAGACTTGTGACTCGATCCAAAAGGAGAAGAAGCGTTACAGGCCGAGCTCGAACGCAAGCTATGGATTCAGCTCGTATTGGGTGCTGTTCAAGAAACTCGGTGGGTCTTGTTACTTTAATGGGCTCGCCACTCAAACTATCAAAGACCCAAATAAGCTCAAAACAGCAGCCACTCTTGTGTTTTACTTGTCACTAGTGGCATCGCAATGTTGATATATATAGATGTTTTTCTTTTTGGTTCTGTTTGTAGATTACGGATCCTGCAAGTTCCCTAGCGTTACTCTTTGAAGAAGCTCCTGACAAGGAATGGAACATTGCCAGGGATGCTGGATCAAAAGGAAATTAAAAAAAAAAGTCGATAATTTGCTTCCGGAACATTCATTTGGGCAGCCCCTTTCGATCTATATACATTTCTTTTTTCTAGGATTCAGATCAGTTTCTAACTTTTTTGTCCCGAAGAGTTTTGGGCATTGTATGATCAAAATGGAAGCCAAGCCGCTCTATTCCTTTGCCATTTGATTCTCTGAAGCTTTTGATGTCGCAATGCATTGAAGCCATGGGAGATCACTGATTGACGGCTAACTTGAAGCCTATGTACGGCATGTTCTCTTGCAGCAAGTTGGTTTTGCAATCGTGGAAATTCATTTTCCTTATCTTTTGTGTGGTTGAACGAGGCACCTCATGCCATGTAAAATATCTTAAGGTTGGGCACTGAAACCCGACACATTCCCAAAACTATTCTACTATCTTTTCTGTTTAGTGACCCCACTTTAGAAGTTATGCAGGAGACAGTGTTGCTTGATTTGGTTGCATGTATTCTTTTAGATCCATGGAAACCTGTGTTGGGTGCTATAGATCAAGCAATGAGAATACCGTATCGAATCAAGAGAAGAAATTCTCATTATTTGATTCACTGAAAATCAGCAGATCTTGGAAATACCATAGCTCCAACAGACATCTCTAAAAAGCCCGAAGAAATGTTTACCGTGGAAATGCCCGAACACAGACAATCTTCAGAAACTTACACCAATCAAGGGCTAATTACAAACGGCACACCAAGGCTTTCTTAGCACCAGGAGACAGGAAGGCAGACTTGAATTAGACCAACTGATTGAAACAAATTGAACAAATATTTATGTAGAAATTGAACAGAAAAAGGGTTGGTCTGTTGTTGCCTTCTTGTAAATCATTCATGTGTTCCCCCTGCACAAACGGTAAATTTGCTTAATGGTAACAGAAAAAGTTTGTCCAAAAAAAGGCTACATATTTTAACAGTCCTAGTCAATGTTTTGTCATGGCACATGGTAAAAACACTCATATTCTTCTTGAACGGTACAGCTATACTTATTGATCAACAGTCGTAAGAGTACATGTTACTCGATAATATCTAGGAGTTCAACCAATAAGATGCACTTGAAAAAAGAGATAATTAATTAGATTCCTAAGATCTCATATGTTACTCGAGCAATTGATGAAATGCATGCTCTTTCCGGCTAACTTTCCGCTTGAGCGTTTCATACACTAAGGCAATTATTTGATATGGACTTTCACGAAGTGAAAATCGAATTCCCAGAGGCGGCTCCTATAATCATGACTACATTTATCACAATTATTAGGACATGCCTCTCCTCATGCTGGTGCACGGTATTAAGATCCCACAAACACGAGATATGGCAGTCACCTACCTGAAAATTTTGCAGACAAAACTTGCTTTGAGGCGGGACCATCCCATTTCAAGCCTTCCCACCAGTCATCCTCTCCATCAATAACATGTAAAATATTCTTTGCACTTTTGCAGTTCACTGAGAGCTCCCTCAATGTGGGGAAGTCACGAACTTTGATCTTTTTGAATGAAGGAAACAGCAACCTCCTCCAGCAGATTCTCTCCAATTTGGAAAAGCTATCCAAACTGAGATATGCAAGACATGGGAAAACTCCATTTTCGTTTACATGTTTGTCTTCAATATCACCAACGGTCACTTCCCTCATCGAGTCATAACTTTCAATGTGGAACGTCTCCAAGAAAGGAGCGTGATAAATTACTGATGTCACATCCACTAAGTTGCCACACCAGCTGATTAATACATCTCTGAGGCTATGGAAACTATCCTGACTTGCAAGCCTAAAAAATTTATGAGAAAAAGATTCTATATATGAGTAGCTTCCCGGAATTTCCATGCAGATCTCGTGTTCACCGCCACATATATCAATCTGCCTTACTCTACAGAGATGTAAAGCAACCGATTGCAGGTGCCCCAGCTTTCTCAGTAGTGATGTTGAGATTCTTAGTGAGGCTAAGCCATCACTTACGAAAAGAACGAGTGCTCTTAATTGACTGGCAAGCGTGGGGCTGCTCAATAACTTTTCAAAACCTTCTAGTGAGACCAAAGTTTAATATATTTCCTCCACATTTTGCATCATCTGCATCACCTCTAATAATTCGATTTCAGCCCATCCCTTGAACTTCCAATACTTGCATATATTTGACCAATAAAGGACTCTTAAAGATTTAATATGACTTCCACAGGCAAAAGAAAATTCCGAGATAAAATCAATACCTCCAACTTATTCAAATTATTCACATCCACCGGTACCTCAATAATTCTTCTTTTGCTGACTATATTTAGATTTAGGTACCTCAGGTTTATTAGTTCCCAAATACTGTCCGGTAACTCAGCCAAAATGTAATTATCTGGCAGATCCAAGACTCTTAAGCAGGGCATTGATAAGAAGAATTCATCTGGAATTGTCCTCAAATTTGTGTCCCTCATTATTAGAGTTGAAAGGTGGGAACAGGAAATAGTCGTCAAGGAATCGTGTAAACTACTTTCCGCTTTCCACAAAGATATCCTCTCGGGGTCCTTCCATTTTTTAAGTTCCTCTGACTGAAATGACTCCAGCTCCTCTTGAACCAAGACTCTGTTCCTCTTCAATCCATGTTCTGACTCTATCCACAAACCCATTTCCCAAACAACATCATGCATTTTAACAATCGCACAGTGCAGCACTGCATGATGTAGGAACTCCACTAAACATGCATGCTTAGCCTTCTAAATACCTTTTCACCATGATCGTGTGCTTCACGAACATCACCACAATCATCAGAAAATCCTTCCCCGATCCAAAGGACAATTGCATCATTTTCATAAATCTCATGGCCCTCTGGAAATATTGAAAGGTATAGAAAGCAGCTTTTGTGAGTTTCATCTGGCAGATTGTCGTAGCTAAATTCCAAGTTTACAAGCACTCTCTTCTCCAGTTCCGGAAATTTGGACACCTGACTTTTCAAATCCTTGTCAGCATTCATCCAAATTTTCATATCTGTGTTACCGACCATGGCTTGTGCAACAGTAACAAGAGCAAGCAGCAGGTTTTTGCACTCATGAACCAATGCCTCTGCGATCTCAGGGATTCCAGGATGAGCGTCCCAAGTTTTTTCTCCCAGCTTCTGACAAAACAGTTGAAGGGCTTTGTCCGGCAGCAAACACTCCACCTTCTTTGTTTTGTCAGCTTGCATGTGATTACAAACTCCTTGCTCTCGAGTCATGAATATAATTTTGCATTTATTTGGATGATGATGACAAGGGATTCCAAGATCAGTTAAAAGATCTATTGGATCCCAAAGATCATCTAAAAAGAGCAGGAAGTTCTTTTTCTTCATCAAGCTGAAGATTACAGAAGTTGTGCCTCCTTTGTCACTGGGATCCATTCATCCTCTGGAAGCTTCAATTTTTAACAGATGGCCTTCCGAATTTTTTCCAGGTTAGCTGGTCTGGACACCACAACCCGAAGAATGAAGTTATAATCATGGCTAACTTGAAGAAAATGGTCGTGGACTTTGTCTAGCAAGGTGGTCTTTCCAACACCACCCATCCCAAAAATACCAATGCCCTTCACTCTTTCATCCTCAACCCAATTCCATAGCTTCTCAAACTTTGAGGTAGTACCCACAGGGGGCTCAAGGGGGATCTCAACCCTTAGAGGATCGTAAGACTTGCAGGTTAAAACAGTGAGGCCACGACCTTTTGTGAGCTCTTCAGCTAACCTTCTCTTCAGCACGCTTTAGTGTATGTTTGGCATTCAAAAAATTTTTCAACTCAACTTAACTCAACTCCACTTATCTTCAATTCAACAACACAATCATTACTTTTTCAATTTTTTTAAATTTTTTTAACCATTCAATTCATTTTTTAATATTAAATTCTCTCAACTATTCAATGCTTTTTCACAATTCAACAACACAATCATTACTTTTTCTCAATTATTCATTACTTTTTCACACTTTTTCTCATAATTCAACAATACAATCATTACAAACCAATTAAAATCAAAACTCAACTCAACTCAACTCTAAAACCAAACACACTACATTGTGCTCATGAAATTCCTTTTGACAAAGTAGACAGTAAATTGGATGTACCATAAAATTTCCATAATGATAAATGATCATTGTTTTAAGGATTTTCCTGTTAACAAGGCATGGAATCTGATCTGATCATTGTTTTAACCATCATATAGTACTGGCTGCGTTCTGCTCGTATATAAATTCTGTACTGCCTATAGAAGCTGGCTATCTTTATCTTGATTACATTTTGCTCTTGTGTTTTCATTGAATTGAGCAACTTGAAAGGATCATATAAGTATTGCTACTGTATCACTCAGATACCTGGTCTGACCTGTTTGATGATCAATTCTTCATGCTCATTGAAATTCTGAAGGTTGCTATGACGAGTTTTATAATACCCTTAGCTCTTACAATTGAGACTGAGATTCTCTGGCCCCTCCATGACGGACCTTCTCTATTTCCAGCGCTCCTTGCTTGAGAATCTCTCCCATTTCTTTCTCTAGAAGAATGTTGACTCTCTCCAACCTGCCAAGGACTTCAGGTGTTCTTACCAAGTGCCAATCTTCCTCCCTCTTTACTCGTTCTTTCACTGTTTCAAAGATATCTTGCAGCTCACCCATTTTTTGGCAAATCAGATCAGAAGGCTCATAAGCAACTTTATTTACTTCATGAAAGTTACGGCCTTGGACCAATTCCATCTCTATATCAATCTTCTTTGCTTCAGCAAGCACTGACTGCTTGTAACTAGCCGACAGTTTCTGAAACGGGAATTGCACGGGCAATTCCTCCCCATCATCTGCTTTCTGTCCGCCACAATCTTTTCAGCTTCTATTCGAACATAAATTCGGGCCTACTTTCTCTATTCAGTCTTTTATCATATTCATCTCGTTCAGTCTTATGTCATATCTTCTCCCTTATTATTTATCAATTTGGGCCTTTTTCCAATCTAAGTTTTGTAAATTTTCGAATACTATGCGTTAAATCTCACACAATAAACAATGAAGAGAGCGAAGGCGGACATAGTAAAGTTAGATTCGTTCGTTACTTCAGCTTGGTTCTGGGAGGAAGAGAAAGAAGTAACATTGTGATGTTGTCCATGTTATTCTTCGTTCTTCAGTTCTCTCTATTTTTTATCTTTACTATTTAACGTTTTTGGCTTTTTTTTTATTTTCAATAAAATAAAAATTTGTTGATGTGCCATTTATGTTGCATCCACAAGGATCCAACTCAGTATTTTTAACAGAATAGTTAACGGAAGGACGGAAATAGAAAAACAATGAAAGGTATAGGACAAAAATAGAAAAGAAAATAGAAAAAGGAAGAAAATAGAAAAGAGAGTATAGGTAGAGGATTAAATGTGTAGTTTTACCTTAAAAATAATAGATAAATTGGATGAGTGAATGAATGGAAAGAAAATAAAGAAATTTATAGGAGAGAGTGGATGAGTAGAGAGAAAGTAAGGTTAATTGGGATGTTACCGAAGTAGAATTACATTTTTTACCTTAGTTGAATATTGTAGTTAATTATGATTATTTTAGTAAAGGTGGTTTTAGGAAAGTGAAAGTTAGACCAAAACTTTCTTGTTGCTTTTGAAGTAGCATAGATAATAACAGATAAATCACATGCACAACGTCAAATGTCACATATAAATGAACTATCACACAACCTCAATTTTATAAGTGACAATTGTGGGTGTTGCAGCATACTAAAGCACATGTTAAGCTTTTCAAATTAATCAATAATCATGTGTACATGGAGGTGGCTAAGCTGAGAGTTCTTGATCGGACCATGAGCTGACTAAGCCGAATTATTGGATGGTCGGAAAAAGGGGTTCCTGTGCTGGGGTGCTATAGATCAGGCATGCAGATCATATGTAGTTTGCATTATTATAATCTCAAGAATCATACAGGAGGATAACATTTTCGAATTTAGAGAGCAAAGTTTCTTTAAAACTCAAAATCAGTAGAACAGTGAAATTCACATAGCTCAACCGAAGAAATGTTAACTCTCAAACTGCAAAACCACAAGGAAATATTACAGACTTATTATGCGGATCAACGGATTTCATAAAAGACACAGACCACAGTTTCTTAGCAAAAAAACAGAAAGATGGAAACGAATCATAGACTGAACAACCAGAAACAGAGTGAATTGTCTATTGGTCACGGCCAGCACCCCATGCTACCACTCCGAGGTTTGGCTCTGATACCAGTTGTTATAGACTAAATGGGACAGCCCGGCCCAAAAGAACAATATATTATGTGGGACAGGCCATTTAGCTTATAAACCCTCTATCAATTGCCCATACAATCAATGTGGGACAAGTCTCATTCCTTGCAATTGCTTCAATTCATAACATCCTCGTGGATATATCATTCGTCTTCCTTCCTGCACAAGAGGTGAACTTGCTTAATTGCAACAAAAGAAGTTTGTTCGCTTAATTAGAAAAAGAGATCTCCTTGGATCATACATCCTAGCGAGATGTAACAAAATGTACGGCAAGAACTAGAGCGACCAACCTGACAAATTTTGAGGAGAAAACTCCTTCACAGGCAGGATCATCCCATTCCAAGTCTTCCCACCACTCCTCTTCTCCTTCAATAGTTTGTAAAGTATTATTCGCACTGTTGCAATCCAATGGGAGCTTCTTCAGGTTTGGGCAGCCAAAGACTTCGATCTGTTTGAGTGAAGGAAAAGGCAAGGCTCTCATGCAGATGCTTTCCAATCGGTAGAGGAAGCTTAACTGGAGAAAGGTAAGACATTGGAATATACTATTATTGGTTGTATCGGTTTCTTCAATATCGCAGGCGATCACTTCACTCATCGACTGACAATGACTGATTCTGAGTGACTCCAAGTTAGGAGCGTGATAAATTAGCGATGTCACATCTTGTAATTCTCCACAGCCGCTAATGGTTACATCCCTAAGGCTATAGAAACCATCCCGACTTGCAAACCTTGAAGGTTTAGGAGCATCGGATTCCGAATATGGGTATCCTGCATGACTTCCCTGAGAGCCCTCATCGTCACCGCTTATGTGAATCTGTCCGATTCTACAGTTAAACAAATTAAGGAACTGCAGGTTTCGCCCCAATCTTCTCACTGATGACGCTGAGATCCTTAGTGTGGGCAACCCAAAGCATTGATAGAGAGAGAGTCCTCTCGAATGGCCATGCAGCTCTTCTGGGCAGCTCAAAAACTTATCGATGCCTTCGGGTGAGCCTAGAGTTAGGCATATTTCCTCCACAGCCTGCATTCTTCGATCCTCTAATAATACCATCTCAGAGTATCCATCCAATCTCTGAGGCAAAGATAAATTGGACCAGTGGAACACTCTTAGAGAGGAGAGATTCGATATGGTTTCTTCTGGCAGTACAACAGTTCGTGGTAAAATCAGCACCACCAACTTTTTCAAGTTCTTAATCTCCTCTGGGACCACAATCAGGCGCCTAAAAGCATCTATCTTTAGGTATCTCAGGTTTATCAACTTCCAAAGACTCTTCGGCAAATTTTCCAGAAGAGAGTTACGCGACAGATTCAAGACTTTTAAACTGGGCATGCATAAGAAGAATTCATCTGGGATTTCCGTCCAGTTCGTGCCCCTTAGTATCAAAGTTGAAAGACTGGAACATGATACAGTTGCGAGGGAACTGTGAAAACTTTGATCCCCACCACATAGGAGTATCCTGTCTGCATCCTTCCATTTGTAAAACTCTCCGCCTTGGACAAAAGTTCGATTCTTCATTGATCCCTGTTTCGACTCTATCCACAAGGCCATTTCTCGGACAACATCATGCATCTTGATGAAGGCTCCAAATTGACGTGCACGTTTTACGTACTTCACTAAACATGCATGCCTAAGGCTTCTAAGTATCCTTGCCCCTTCAGCACGTGCTTCATGAACGTCAACACATCCATCGAGAAATCCCTCCCCAATCCAGAGCTCAATGGCATCATCTTCACAAATATCCTGGTCCTCCGGGAACATCGACATATACAAAAAGCATCTTTTATGGGTTTCATCGGGCAGACTGTCGTAGCTATATTCCAGTTTCGTAAGCACTTCCTTCTCCATATCTGGAAATTTAGACAAACGAATTTTCAGACTTTCTTCAGCTTCCACCCAACGTTTCAATTCCATTGCACCAGTCATGATTCGTGCCATTGTAACAACAGCGAGCGGGAGGTACTTGCACTGACAGATCATTGTCGCTGCTATCTCAGGAATTTTTGGATGAGTGCGCCAGGTTTTTTCTCCTAGCTTTTGCCGGAACAGTTGAAGAGCTTCATCCTGTGGCAAACACTCCATCTTCTTAGTCCTGTTCGGTTTCATGCTACTACAAACTCCCTCGTCTCGAGTATTGAATATAATCTTACATTTTTTTGGATGGTCGCGAGGGATCCCAAGATCAGTCAAAAGTTCTATGTGATCCCAAAGGTTATCTAGAAACAGAAGAAAGTTCTTTTCCCTCATCAAGCTTTGGATGATGTCAGCTCTGCCTTGTCTATTGTGGAAATTCCATTCATCTTCTGGAAGCTTCAATTTTTTCCAGATGGTGTTCTGAATTTCATCCAAGTTTGCTGGTCTAGATGCCACGACCCGAAGTACAAAGTCATAATCATGGCTAGGATGAAGGAATTGATTGTAGACTCTGTCCAGTAGGACGGTCTTTCCAACACCACCCATCCCGAATATCCCAATGCAACTAATTGTTTCATCCTCAACCCAATTCCACACCTCCTCAAACATGGCATTGCCGCCCACAGGGGGCTCAAGGGTTCTCGCAACCATCAGATAATCATCAGGCCTACAGGAAAAAACAGTGAAACCACGACCTGCTATGAGCTGTTCTTCCAATATAGCTCTCTTCGCTTCTGCACGTATTGATATGCTGGTTGAATTCCTGTTAATAACAGGGAAAGTCAATCAGAAGAGCAGTTAATCAGCCCAGGATCATTCAAATTACTCAAGCGATAGCATGCACTAGATGTGGACAAAGGTCATGGATAATGATGTGCCCAAGAGTCTCATTTCCAAAACGTCCAAGAGCATTTCTTGATAGACAAGTTTTACAAAAGTGGGAGACTGTATTTGCTGGAATATTAAGACCCTTGCTCGTGGATATACCAGCGAAGAACAGAACCAGGTGATACTATGTTTAACTATGGTAATTCCGAAAGAGGGCGTGTAACCCAAATTTTATTAGCTTGACTATGACTTGATTTATTAAAGATTTCTTGGCAGATGATCACTGGACGAAACTGAGGGACTGTGGGAAAATCTTCGGGAAATTCTAGTTACCGATCAAATCTCGACGCTCAATGAAATTGTAAACATTGCTTGCTATAACCAGTTTTATATGTTCAGCTGTTACCTTTGAGACTGAGAGTCCTCACCCTCTCCCTTGCAGCTCTTGGCCATTTCCACTGCCCCTTGCTTGAGAATTTCCCTTACTTCCTTCTCGAGAACAAGCTTGACTCTGTCCAACCATCCGCGGACTTCTGGTGTTCTAACCAAGTGCCGATCTTCTTCCCACTTAACGCGTTGTTTCACCGTTTCAAATACACCTTGCAGCTCATCCCTCTTCTGGCGAAGTGCCTCAAGGGATCTCCTGAGGATCAAATCAGGAGGCTCGTATGCAACATCATCCTTTACTTTGAAGTTAGAGGCCTGGTGCAGTTCGGTTTCTAGCTCAGCTTTCTTTCCCTCAGCAAGCTCCGACTGCGCGTAACGTGCACGGCAATTGCTGAAACAGAGACCACACAGGCAATTCTTCCCCATTGTCTGCTTCCCCTCCGTCAAATTCTTGTCGACTTCCTCCTTGAGGGTTTTCACCCTCTCCAGCCAGCCAGCTGCACCGCTCTTCCGGATCCATCCTTCTCCTTCAGCTGTCACATCATCATAGACATGGCCCAGTTCTTCTGTCTTGATCTTGAGAGCAGTCAAATTGTCCCCAAGATGCCGGATATACTTCCGGTACGTAGCTGTCCGATCCCAGCATGTGAGGCCGGTATCAAATATTGTTTTTGCAATATCTGCCATTTGGATCTTCGGACTGAAAATTGAAATGGATCACAGAAACAGTTTGAGAGAATGAATTGAATGGTCCAAAATGGTGAGTGTTTACTTGATCAGATAATGTCTTTGAATATATTAATTAGCTCAAAGTCAAATGATCACATGCTAATGCCACCAGTGGGGATTATTTAAAGACTTACAGGAAGGATGACTGTACACGACTTGCTTCAATTTCTTGACGATCACTTCAATGTAAGTAAATAAATATTGCAAATACAGCTGTACATAACAAAGAAAGGATCGATGTTGTTGACATTGCACCATCCCCTTCCCTACTTAAATTATTTAGTGAAAATTAAGCAGCAGAAATCCGTTCATATTGATGCGGTGCCAGCGAATGGTTACCTCAAATGTCAACATGGAGAACAATCACCGGAACGAGCCATTTCAGTGACTGGAAAAGCGCTCAGGAGATGTAATATCTATAATTCTAATGAGAGTTCTTAATAGCCTCAAAAAAAGATTTACACCATTGACTTGGAAGACCACAGACAAACTCTTGGAATCTTGAAACCAGCAACGAGCTTTTACAAGTTCTCTTAGCACGTAAACACAAAAAGACGAAATGAGTTAGACTGACTAATTAAAAAAGAGGAGTGCCCATGCTTGAAGGTCTTACATCTGTGTGTTAATTCGACATGTTACGAAGGGGTTCAGGTTCGATTTTCATTAGTGAGACTTACCATGCCCCTTCATTTGCCCCGGTCTATTCCTTTCTGGACCATGGGTCTCGTCTGTAAACGAAAATGTAAAAGTTAATGCAAGTTGAGTTTAGCCTCACAGATATAAGGATGGAAGCATCAGCAGTCGTCCATTGTCTTATATCCATTCCATTCCAAGAAGAGAGCCATTCAGACGAAATGGAAGTAAATATCACTTCCGAAGAGCTCATCAAGCCTTCTTTACCAACCCCACAACAACTCAGGACCTACAAGTTCTCCCTTCTCAATCAAAATACTCCCGCTGCTTATGCTCAAGTCATCCTCTTCTATTTTTCAAACTCCGAACCGGACCTCCTCCCTCGCATAGATGTCCCAAGTAAACTAGAACTTTTGAAGAAATCCCTGGGCCAGACCTTGGCTCGCTTCTACCCACTTGCAGGGAAGAAACAGGATGATTTCTCCATCGAATGTGATGATAAGGGATCCCATTTCATTGAGGCAAGTGTTAACATGTCCCTCACTCAATTGCTTACCAAGCCGGACCCCTTGTTTTTAAACAAATTGTTTCCCTACGAGTTAGATGTCCGGGAATGTCCTCAGACAACTTGCGCTACTAATATTTAAGCAATGTGTTCCAGTGTGGTAGGATCGCCATTGGGGTGCCCAATACACAGAGGCTCCATGATGAAACTGCCCTAAGCGTGTCTTGAAGGAGTGGGCAGCAGCCATCCAGGGAGGTGGCGGCAGCGCTACTGCAGCGCCACTGCAGCAGCTCCTGACCTCACGGTGGCAGGGAACTATTCCCTGCAAATGATCTGTGGCTGAGGGACTTAGCAATGATCACCTTTGGCTCCATAGTAAAAACTGGAAACAACATCACAAAGAGGTTTCTCTTCAGTGGGCCAGCGATAGGGGCCTTGAAGGCCTGAGGAACTAACCCTACTGTCAAGAACCCGACTCGGGTTAAGGTGGTCTCAGGGTTCGTATGGAAGCGTGTGATGGCTGCTTCCAAGAGAAAGAACAACGGCCTCAGCAGGCCTTCAGTCTCCACACATTTCGTTAATATTCGTAGAAGGATGAATCCTCCCTTGTCAGAATTCTCTCTCGGAAACCTTCTTTGGCTGGCTACTGCAAAATAGAAGACCACTCATTTCGATCATACTGGTAATATGGTGCCGTTGTTGGTGGGTGAACTAAGGAGAGCATTAGCCAAGATAGATAGTGACTTCGTCTTGGGACTGAGACATGACAAAAACTTGATGAGAATCTCTCTCGAAAAAATTAGCAAAGCAGGGTCGTCTAAAAATGGAGTGGACATATTTAGCTGTTCGAGTTGGTGCAAGTTTGGGCTTTATGATGCCGATTTTGGATGGGGAAGGCCCATCTGGGCTGGTGGTGACGGGTTGTGCTGGTCGTCAACAATGTTTCTCAATGCCAATGGTACGATTTTGGTTGATACGAGGTTTGGTGATGGAATAGAGGCATGGGTTACTCTGGATGAACAGAGGATGACTCTGTTGGAAGAAGATCCTGAGTTCCGGTCATTTGCTTCAGGGACCCCTAGTCCTTTAATTATCAGTGACAAGCCGTGAGTTGTCTCGATGGTCAATAAGATGTTTCCCATGTGTGTTTAGATAACTTTATCAGGAACAAGAAAATACATCAAGCGTGTTTGCAGTTCTCCATTCTATTCACTGTAATATTATCAAGTATGTTTAGATGAATATCCGTGCATTGTGCCGAAATATTATAACTTTGTAATGATTATCAATATAAAAATAATTGAGTACTCTCTTAGAAAAAATGTTCACTGAAATGGAAAGAACCGTCTTAATCATGTTTACTGAAAATAATAATCATTGTTTGTGTTGGCATAATTTAGCTTGTGTTTGTAATTAAGCATTATTGCAGTATCTAGGGCAATTGCCCCTCCACAACCTTGTACGGTTTAGTTTTCATAATCAAAGAGACATGTCCATACCAGGAAGAAAATTACTCAGATTGGACCCAAGAATGTATTGTTCAACACCCTTAATAGAGGCCCAGAACAGAACACATTTCTTCCCATGAATAGTATAACCAAGAATTTTCTTTATTCAACAGTTTGACCCCCATGTCCCCCCCTTTTCAAATAGAGATGGCGGGAATGACGTGATCACATCACCAGCCGCCTCGGACTACAGACCACACTACTCGGGCTTTCCCTATTAAACGAGTGGATACCATTGAACCAACCCCAACAGAAACACTCTGCATTCCGAGAGCTTCGGTGGACAGAGAAGATGGCCGGAAAGCTTATGCGCGCCGTCCAGTATAAATCCTACGGTAGAGGAGCTGCTGGCTTAAAGGTTAGCGCGCAAATCATATATATAATAAAACGGGTTATTTGATTGAACTCAGTTCGATTTAGTGTCTGCTGCTGATCTTATGTGGACTCTGCCCTATGAGTATGATGTCCTGGTATCTCTATCCTTCATGCAGCATGTAGAAGTACCAGTTCGTGTACCGAAGGAGAATGAAGTTTTGATCAGAACCGAAGCAATTAGTCTTAATCCTATGGATTGGAGAATACAGAAGGGCGTCACAAGACCCGTTTTGCCCCGCAAGTTCCCTCATATACCCGGTATCGTAATTGGAACTGTCATGTCATCACTTTTTCCTCTCAAATAACACATTCCGTGTAACTTGCATTCTGAATTGATCATTGACTTTTCGGTCGATCAAAGTTGATGTGAAATGTTGCTGTATCTAAAGAAATTCCTGTCCAGTAACCATTTCTGCTGTTTGATGTGATTCATCTCATAGTTACAGTTGTTTAGTTCACTTCATGCTGGAAATATCCTATTCGTTCAAATGTTTTGACGGGACTTTTCTGGTGATAGCCACCGACGTAGCTGGAGAGATCGTAGAGGTCGGCACAGAAGTAAAGAACTTCAAACCGGGAGACAAAGTTGTTGCAGTGATTAGTCACTTTGTAAGAGCCGATTTCTCATTGGACATCTCATTTCTTTGTGTTTATTCTGTGACCATGATCAAGTTGGATCATATGACAGGTCGGGGGCGGGCTTGCGGAATTTGCCATTGCAAAGGAGTCCCTGACTGTTGCAAGGCCACACGAGGTGTCTGCCCGCGAAGCAGCTGGCCTGCCCCTGGCTGGGCTCACAGCTCACCAGGCCCTTACGGGGCCTGCTGGAGTCAAGCTTGATGGGAGGACAGACGGACACCCGATAAACATCCTCGTCACTGCAGCTTCTGGCGGGGTGGGTCATTACGCAGTCCAGCTAGCAAAGCTTGGGAACACCCACGTGACTGCTACCTGTGGAGCCCGCAACCTCGACTTCGTCAAAAGCCTCGGGGCCGACGAAGTCCTGGACTACAAAACCCCCGATGGGGTTGCCCTCAGGAGCCCATCGGGCAAGAAATATGATGCTGTGATCCACTGCGCAATGAATAGGATCCCGTGGTTGACCTTCGAGCCCAACCTGAGCGACAACAGGATGGTGATCGACCTAACTCCCGGGCCCCGGGCCATGTGGACCTTCGTCCTGAACAAGCTCACCTACTCAAGGAAACAGCTAGTGCCTATGTTTATGTCATCAAAAAGCGAGAACTTGGAGTTCTTGGTAAGGCTCGTGAAGGAAGGAAAGTTGAAGACTGTAATTGACTCTGTTCACCCACTTAGCAAAGCGGAGGATGGATGGGCTAAGAGCCTTGACGGGCATGCCACCGGTAAAATTATCATAGAGCCATAGTTCTACTTCCATATTTGTGTAAGTCTAGTTTTTTTTATTTTATTTTTTTTCCTTTGAAAGTTTGTAAGGTGGTTGTGCAATAAAAAGGAATCTTACTCTATTCATAGCTTCTATGATTTTATAAGTGAATATTGTGCGTGGATATACATTACATATATGACGGGCATACCCGTAGTTATATGATCGCCGACCGAGTCTAATTTGATATTCATCCATGACACATCGGTAAAACCCGAATTAGCAAATAACGTTATCAGGACCGATCGCAGGGGTAGAAGCTTACTGTACGTGAATGTGGTTGTTAGATGACTTAAGAATACGTTCCGTCCATAGCAAATGGAATGATCCGTATCACTGAGATCGGTTGGTGGCGGTGATTTAGTACGTTATCTTTCAGCTCTCCAATTGCTAGCAATGAACAATTTCATACCACCGGCAAGGATTCATCCTCATACGTCAAACCACGGATCAAGATATATATACATTTACATGAACTGAGAACTTTTCGATCATTCTATTTCGTTATCTCACGTAACATAAAGCACTAATATGATTGCAACAGATAAATCAATGAATTGATGAGCATGTGCGCGGCGAAGCATTAATACAGGTCTTTAGGGAGCCATATCGATTCTTCGTGATCACGTCATAATAGCGAAGGATGATTTAAGAATTTCTGGAAAAGCAGAGTATTAATTTGAATTTGAAGGATCCATCCTTGGAATTTTTTCCCGAGTTCCTCCTTTTCTGAATGGTGGACAGCAGTAGTGGCAATATTGTCGCCTCCCACTATACAATATTTGGATTCTTGTGTTTAATCGTAAATATATCAGACGAACTGAATAACCAGTATAAATACTGATCCCATCAGTGTAGCACCATCAAAAGCCTAGTATAATTCCCACCAATGTTCCCTAAATCCAAGCAAAGAGCATATACTTCTACTAAATGTTTGGACACAAATGCATGTGGGATTTGAACTTAAGATCCTATGAGTGAGCATTACTCATTTACAGTGAATGGGTAATAACCTATCAAAATACTTGTAAGTGAAACTCTATGGATCCGTTATATTGCAGGGCATACTTCTTACTTTGTAGCATTTTTATTGAGTATTACATTTTCAAGTGGATGAGTAATACTCAGCAATATTTGCTCGAATTGGCCATACAAGATTCAAATGGAAGTTGACCGTATTGCGATCGCCATCAGAGTAAGATGAACGATTTTCGATTTCCCGATCCAGAATTAGTTTTCATAATCAAAGAGACATGTCCACGCCAGGAAGAAAATTACTCAGACTGGACCCAAGAACACATTGTTCAACACAATTAATAGAGGCCCAGAACAGGACACGTTTCTTCCCATGAATAGTATAACCAAGAATTTTCTTTATTCAACAGTTTGACCATCCTTTTCAAATAGAGATGGCGGGAACGATGTGATCACATCACCAGCCGCCTCAGACTACAGTCGACACTATTCGGGCTTCCCCATAAAACGAGCGGATGCCATTGAACCAACTCCAACACAAACAGTCTTGACATTCCGGGAGCTTCGGTGAACAGAGAAGATGGCCGGAAAGCTTATGCGCGCCGTCCAGTATAAATCCTACGGTGGAGGAGCCGCTGGCTTAAAGGTTAGCGCGCAGATCATATATATAATAAAACGGCTTATTAGATTGAACTCGGTTCGATGTCGTTTCTGCTGCTGATTTTATGTTGACTCTGCCCTATGAGTATGATGTCGTGGTATCTGTATACTTGTTGCAGCATGTAGAAGTACCAGTTCGTGTGCCAAAGGAGAATGAAGTTTTGATCAGAATCGAAGCAATTAGTCTTAACCCTATGGATTGGAAGCTACAGAAGGGCGTGGCAAGACCCGTTTTGCCCCGCAAATTCCCTCATATACCCGGTATTCCCTCATCACTTTTTCCTCTCAAATAACGCGTTCTGAGTAACTCGCATTCTGAATTGATCATTGACTTTTCGGTCGATCAAAGTAGACGCGAAATATTGCTGTATCTAAAGAAATTCGGTCCAGGAACCATTTCTGCTGTTCAATGTGATTCATCTCATAGTTACAGTTGTTTAGTTCACTTCGTGCTGGAAATAGCCTATTCGTTCAAATGTTTTGACGGGACTCATTTCTTGTGATAGCCACCGATGTAGCTGGAGAGATCGTAGAGGTCGGCACAGAAGTAAAGAACTTCAAACCAGGAGACAAAGTTGTTGCAGTGATTAGTGCCGCTGTAAGCGCCGATTTCTTATTAGACATCTCATTTCTTTGTATTAATTCTGTGACCATGATCGAGTTGGATCATATGACAGGTCGGAGGTGGGCTTGCGGAATTTGCCATTGCAAAGGAGTCCCTGACTGTTGCAAGGCCACATGGGGTGTCTGCCCGCGAAGCAGCCGGCCTGCCCGTGGCTGGGCTCACAGCTCACCAGGCCCTTACGGGGCCTGCTGGAGTCAAGCTTGATGGGAGCACAGAAGGCCACCCGATAAACATCCTCGTCACTGCGGCTTCTGGCGGGGTGGGTCATTACGCAGTCCAGCTAGCAAAGCTCGGGAACACCCACGTGACTGCAACCTGTGGGGCCCGCAACCTCAACTACGTCAAAAGCCTCGGGGCCGACGAAGTCCTGGACTACAAAACCCCCGATGGGGCTGCCCTCAGGAGCCCATCGGGCAAGAAATACGATGCCGTGATCCAGTGAGCGACGAAAAGTATCCCGTGGTCGACCTTCGAGCCCAACCTGAGCGATAACGGGATGGTGATCCACCTAAGTCCCGGGCCCCGGGCCATGTGGACCTTCGCCCTGAACAAGCTCACCTGCTCGAGGAAACAGCTAGTGCCTATGTTTATGTCATCCAAAGGCGAGAACTTGGAGTTCTTGGTGAGGCTCGTGAAGGAAGGAAAGTTGAAGACTGTAATCGACTCTGTTCACCCACTTAGCAGAGCGGAGGATGGATGGGCTAAGAGCCTTGACGGGCATGCCACCGGTAAAATTATCATAGAGCCATAGTTCAACTTCCATATTTGTGTATGTCTTGTTATTATTATTATTTTTTTCCCTTTGAAAGTTTGTAAGGTGGTTGTGCAAAAAAAGGAATCTTACTTTCCATAGCTTCTATGATCTTATAAGTGAATATTGTGCGTGGATAGACATTACATATACGACGGGCATACCCATGCTTATAGATCGAGTCTAATTTGATGCTCATCCATGACACATCGATGAAACCCGAATTAGCAAATAAGGTTATCAGGACCGATCGCAAGGGTAGAAACTGACTGTATGTGAATGTGGTTGTCAGATGACTTAAAGAATACGTTCCGCCCATAGCAAATGGAATGATATGTATCACTAAGATCGGTTGGTGGCGGTGATTTAGTACGTTATCCTTCCGCTCTCCAATTGCTAGCAATGAACAATTTCATACCGCCGGCAAGGATTCATCCTCATACGTCGAACCACGGATCAAGATGCATATATATATTTACTGAGAAACTCTTTGATCATTCTATTTCGTTATCTGGCATAATATAAAACACCAATATGATTGCAACAGATAAATCAATGAATTGATGAGCATGCGTGCAGCGAAGCATTAACACAGGTCTTAAGAGAGCCATATCAATTAATTCTTCGTGATCACGTCATAATAGCGAAGAATGATTAATTAGAATTTCTCGAAAAGCTGTGTATTAATTAGATTTGGTCGAATTTGTTTACATGTAATTGCGGGGGTATATCCGTCAATTCAGCAAGGGAACAGAAGTACGCGTTCCTCATGAAACGAGCGGCTCCCATCGCAACCTGCTCGAACACTCTCCTCCTTCCTTTACCCCCCGCTTTCCCTCTCTCTCGCTCGATTGTGAGAGCTCAGTGGACGGAGAAGATGGCCGGAAAGCTTATGCACGCTGTCCAGTATGAATCCTACGGCGGAGGTGCCGCTGGCTTAAAGGTGAGTATCACCGGCATTTCCCCTCTGATGTTCGGTGGACGCGTAGATTACGTTGGGATTCCTTGCAGTATCGTTGCTTGATATGCTGCTGAAATTTATGGCTATCAATCCATTTTTTGGTGCGTAGTTATGGTGGTTGAGCCCCGATTTTTTTCATCCCATAGATCGATTCTTTAATGCTCTGATTTTAACTCATTGCTTGATTGAATATGGAGGATTTATCAGGAGTTCCTTCAGGTTCCCTGTATGCGGCGTAATGTCGATTATCTAGTTCGTCTTGATACTGTCAGGTTAATGCGTTGCAAATGTCTTGAAAGGGTCCTTCTGCAGTAGTACATATGCTCGAATTCGACTCTGTTCCTGTTAAAAAGAATGTTAGAAGCAGAATGATATCGCTGTCTTTGACATAGAATTTTCGGGATATTCAAGTTTGTTGCTTTCTTTGGTGCACCTCTTTTAGCTTAGATAGCCCCCCATTGAATTTTCGGGCATTTGAATCTGTGTTGTAGACCCTGCGTTATTTCCCTTACGGAATAAAAGAAACTCCCCGGTTTGCATGCAACTTGTTGAGATTTTGTTGTTGTGGTGGTGAGATAAATAAAAGGGGTCCTTCATCTGAGCTCAGTTTGGTCGGGTTCTGCTGCTGATCTTGTGTCTTCCTAATGACCTAGTATATGTTAATCTTGCAGCATGTGGAAGTACCAGTTCCCGCACCGAAGAAAGATGAAGTTTTGCTCAAAGTCGAAGCAACTAGTCTTAACCCCGTTGATTGGAAAATACAGAAGGGCTTGCTTAGACCCTTGATGCCCCGTAAATTCCCTCATATACCAGGTACTGTAATTCAAGTCATGTCATCACTTTTTTTCTGGCCGGAATGTGTTCCATGTATTATACATTCTGAATTGGTCCGTGGCATTTGGATGGATCAAAGTATGAACTTCTGGAGTGTTATTACTTATAAGAGCCAAGTGATGCAAAATGCTGCTCTTTTTTGAGAAAATATGTCCATTTTTCCGCGTCTTCTTATTTCAAATCAGCCATCTGATGTTCCTCCAATATGTACGATGTGATTCTCATTGTCCAGTTGTTTACTTCACTTGCTGCTGGAAACATCCTATGTGTTGTTGTTCTGAAGGAACTCTTTTCTGGTACTAGCCACTGATGTAGCTGGGGAGGTCGTAGAGGTTGGATCAGTAGTAAAGAATTTCAAACTAGGGGACAAAGTTGTTGCATTGTTCAGCCATCTTGTAAGTGCCCCCTTCTCGCTTTCTCCTCTTCATCTCTCTCGTAAAACACTAAGCTTGATGTCACCCTCTTATGAAGTTATGATGAACTTAAAATAAAAGAACTTTTTTTGTGGAAAATAATTCCCATTTATAGGTGCTGCCATAGCTTGAGGTCGGTCAAAGGTTCTTAAGCTGAAGTCTTTTATAGACTTTTCTATTACTATGAGAAGAAACATCTCCTACCGTTTGTTTTCTTAAGCTGAAGTCTTTTATAGACTTTTCTAGGAGGTTTCTGTTGAGATTTCTCGTGGTTTTTTTAAAAAAAAAAATTTATGAGAGAAGAGAAAAGGAAACCACAGAAAATTCTTTCTGGTCAATCATACTAATGTCCAGAAGTAGAAACATGTCGTAAATAACTATGTTTTTCCTGCTGACTGAAAATGCACATTGCACTTTCATTGTGTTTCTTGGACCATAATCAAATGATTATATGTTAGGGAGGAGGTGGGCTTGCTGAATTTGGCGTTGCAAAGGAGTCCCTCACTGTTGCACGGCCCCCGGAGCTGAATGCCCGTGAAGCAGCTAGTCTGCCCGTGGCTGGCCTCACAGCCCACCAGGCTCTGACAGGGCCTGCTGGAGTCAAGCTTGATGGGAGTAGGGATGGCCCCCCAATAAACATCCTCATCACTGCAGCTTCTGGCGGGGTCGGCCACTATGCTGTCCAGCTGGCCAAGCTTGGGAACACCCACGTGACTGCTACTTGTGGGGCCCGCAACCTCGAGTTCGTCAAAAGCCTCGGGGCCGACGAGGTCCTTGACTACAAAACCCCTGATGGTGCTGCCCTGAGGAGCCCATCGGGCAAGAAGTATGATGCGGTGGTCCACTGTGCTATGGGGATCCCGTGGTCGACTTTCGAGCCCAACCTGAGTGAAAACGGAAAGGTTATTGATATGACACCTGGGCCCAGTGCCATGTGGACCTTCGCCCTCAAGAAGCTCACCTTCTCGAAGAAACAGCTGGTTCCTTTGCTGATGATACCAAAAGCCGAGAACTTGGAGTTCTTGGTGAGGCTCGTGAAGGAAGGGAAGCTGAAGACTGTTATCGACTCTGTGCACCCGCTGAGCAGAGCAGAGGATGCCTGGTCTAAGAGCATCGATGGGCATGCCACTGGGAAGATCGTCATCGAGCCCTAAGATGATATTCAGTAAGGAGTTTCCATTGTTATTTTGCAATAATAAAAGGAGTCTCGTGAATATTCTGAGACCATTGCCCAAATGGAGGTCTGAAGCTGTGTCAGATGACAAATCTTAGCTTCAAAGCAAAGCTATTGGTGTCTTTGTGTCTGTAAATCAAGTAAAAGCCTATAATTATATAGAGATCTTATATGTGAATATTTTGTATACGTTTCGAATGCTTATTCAACTTTTCTTAAGTGTATATGTTATTAGAAGTATAAATTATTCCGTTTTATTTTTATTTATTTTTTCAACTCTGATTAGAGCTGAGGGAAGTGACTAACCCGAAAGCCGAACCAACCAGCCCGAATTTTCGGCTCTTCTATTCTAGAAATGGTTCGGTTCCTTGTCTAATTTTTCGATTTCGGGCTACGGGGACGAGTTTAAGACCCCAATCGATTGCTTATATATTTGGTACTTAAATTTAAATATATTTAATTAATTGCCTCGAGCCCAGCCAATCATCGTTTCTCTTCTAATCAGTGATAAGAACCTCATACAGGCCTCCTCGATCATTCCCTCTCTCACTCAGACAGTCTTCAAACCCTAAATTTCAACATGAGATATTGAGCTTGTAATGTAGATTTTATTATTTGAAATTTTGTGATGAATTTTGTTGCTTCAAAGCAACGCTGTTGGTGTCTTTATGTCTGTAAATTTAAGTGAAATCCTATAACTATATGGAGATCTTAATATGTTAATATTTTGTATATACATTTCGTGTACTTATTCAACTTTTCCTTGTGTATATATTATTATAAATATAACATATTAAGCTAACAGAAGAGTACTCGGGAACACCCACGTAACTTTTCTTAAGGGGCCGGACTCGTTTAAAGAAATAAAAATTAATTGACATATACAAATATTACTCAAAAGAGAATTTGAATACCTTTCTCAGGAAGTTGGATTAACCAAATAAATAAGCACTCCAAGAAGATTAAGCTTTAGTGTCTTCCGATCGAATCAATCCGTGCAAGAATTTCCTTTTCCTATTTGCACGGGAGATATTTGCTCTGCCAGCTCTTGGATATGAGTCCTTGCACCACCTCTGCGAGGGAATGGATAGTATTAGGCTTGGTTTGAGAGTGTTGTTACTGAAATAAAAGTATTAAAGTATAATTACTGAAAAATAAGTGCTGATTTTAAAATAAATAAAAGCGTTTGAGTGGTAACAATTGAAAATTGCTAAAAGTAAAAAAAAATTAATTATTAATATTTGAAACAAAATAAGCATAAATAAATTTCATAAACACCTACCAACTTGCTTGAGAAAATCACGTTTACAACCACAATATCTCATTCCCCTCTCTCACAGACAGTCTCC
The DNA here is from genome assembly GCF_007655135.1 of Punica granatum. Lineage (NCBI taxonomy): Eukaryota > Viridiplantae > Streptophyta > Magnoliopsida > Myrtales > Lythraceae > Punica > Punica granatum. The sequence goes on along the minus strand of NC_045134.1, from coordinate 24,150,752 downwards.
AAACATTACATGGGAGACACTTGCATGAGATTAAAAAAACATTTCGATTGGAGAGAAATTTATTTACGAAATGATGGAATAGTCATTCATTCAAATAACTTAACAAAAATTTCCATTCCATCATTTCTACTAAACTTGACATATATCATATATTATCTTTTAGTTTTATATATCTAAACATATAATATATAGAATGCTATCATAAAAAATAAAAATAAAAATCATCGAATTAAATTTAAAAATTCATATTCTCTTATTCAACCTAAAAATCACAAGTTTTCTTCCAATATAATAACATTCACTATAAAAAACCATTCCAACATATCAAAAGGGGCTTGAATTCCAATATGCAATATTGAGTTCGTAATGTAAATATTATTTATTTGGAATTTTGTGCTGAATTTTGGTATATATTATGTGTCCTAGGACCTATTCATTGATTTTAGTTTTTTTTTTTTTTAATTTGAATTGTTTATTTGGGTAACCTAACAATTGAATACTTATCCAAAAAAAAATAGAAAAAAAAAACTGAGACTGAATCGAGGAAAACGATAGATGCAAGGGCCAATATTTTTTATTAGATTCCGTTTTTATTGAGCAAAACCTCTAACATCGTCCATCTTCCCCTCTTATCAGCGCTGCTCCATGAGCTATGGCTAATCCATAGTTGACTCGAGAAGCAATATTTGTTTTTCGGTCTGAATTCTGGTATTCAAAAATTTAATTGGACCCCGATTAATTCAGCCAAGTCCGGTTGCTTCATTAAGGATAAAACTCTTCCATAATACATTTTCTGAATTCACAGGGATTCGAATTCAAGATCTCAATAAGCACCAAATCACTTGAACCAACTCTTATGGGTTAAATCTAAAATTCACCTGCATTCCTTAAATATAATTGTATTCAGGATAGGTCCAGATCCTTTTTTCGGTATGAAGCTTAGTATTCAAAAATCCAATTGGACCCCGACTATTCCAATTGAGCCGAGTCGGCCTTCTAAGAGGTAAAGTTTTCCCAACATGGATTTTACGCATTCACAAGGACTTGAACATGAGATTTTATCTAAACGAAATAAGCGCTGAACTGCTTGAATCAAGTCATGTTGGTGATAGGTCAAGCTCCTTTACTCGATATAAGATTGCATTTGGATACCGTAAATTACTTTAAACCTAATTGACATAAAATTAAAAGGTATATTCGTCGTATCCCTTTATTTTATTTTTTTCGATTATAAGGGGCTCATATTCCTAGGAATATAAGAGAAGAAAATAAAGGAACAAGGAGAATTTTAATCGAACTTGAATTTTTTTCTTTTCGGGTAAAAACTATTTTGAGTTTATGCGAGAGATTGTGTTGTTCGGAATGTTTGTTCCGTAATCCCAACCCTATTGAATTGGGATTTCCCCTCTCATCAGGTTTGCTCATGGATTTTATCATTATGCGATGAGATCTCCTGGAAGATTTGATTTGATTCTATCTATCCATAAAGCTCATTCTTTAAATTCCTGGTTTGCCGATAAGTATTGTACGTCTTCCATCCTTGGACCAATCCCTTTCCCCATTTCCCCTCTCCCGCTTTCCCCCTAATATAATATTTAAATTAAGTATTTCAAATAAATAAATCACCTCCTCTTCATTAATATTAATTAATCAATCAACTATATCCTAATATGACAGAAGACATTAGTGGTGTAACTTTCTCTTTCAAAATTATCCTCATGTCATTTTTTTGAAAATCAATAACAATTATTTTCAAAGCTAATTTTTTGGTTTCATCTTGTCATGATTTTCTCATCCCACTTTTTCCACGTATAATTTCTCACTCTTTTCTCTCTTTCTGCCCATATGTTGTTCCCTATGTTCACATTTTTTAGGGTTAAAATAAGAATAAAAACTTATTATCATTATCCTTTTTAAATATAAATCCAAAATTAAAATTGTTAGAACTAGAGCATGTATTTTATAAAATGTTTATGATCATTTTTGTCTTCTATTAACTTTTCCTTCAGAATTTTTTTTTAGTTTTTTTATAAATCAAGACAATTTTAAAAGTACAAAATTGAGAAAATTGAAAATAATAATGTTTAGAATAAAAATGAAGATGTGAGAGCATGAGTTAGGAGAAGTAACAAGGGCCCCTAGTATGCCACCACTTAAATAAAGTAGTGAAAGCGTCTTCTCCTCACTAACCTCTGTTTGTTCCATCTCCGGTGTCGTATATATTTTTCTTTTTATCATTTTATTTTTTAGTACTATTGTTCAATTTTTTTTGTTGAAACTAATGAAAAGTTTATGCAAAAATGGATAGAAAAAGAAAATTTTGATTGCAATTGTTATAGAAAATACACAATTAGTCATAAACAAAACAAATTACAAATTACGTACTTTAATTTTCAATAACCTTTTCCTTTAACTATATATATATATATATGTATATATATAGAAAACAGAGTAAAATGTGAATTTTTCCTCATAACCCCTTTTTTATTTCAGGTTTAATTTAATTTTCATAGATTTTCCATATAGAACAAAAGATGAATTTTGCAAGTATCATGTAGCGCAGGGTTCACATGTTATAATTTACACATAATTAACATACATGACATTAAAATAAATTTATATATTCAAAATATAACTTAAAAATTCAATGGAAAAATAAACAAACTCATCCTTAGTGCTCGTACAACTATTTGAAATGAAATCATATTTAATTCCGCATGCAACGCAAATGACCTTTTTACTATCTTATATAAAAACAAACAGAATATTCAATAATTAGTCTTTTCATAAATCAAAGGATGTCCTTAATATATTGGTTACAATTAATTTTAACTCAGCTTTGGCTAGTCCCAATCCAAGTTCTTCTACTGGGCGTTTCAGAATTGTTCAACTTACTTACCAGATTTTCTTGTTTAACAATATCCAATAATACAAAATCCATTGAACCAAAATTTTGATTTTTGAGAAGCTAGGAAAACAAAATCCTCACAAAGAAAAAATATTTTCTAAATTCTACTAAAGTCAAATTTCATCTTAAAAACAGAAAGAAATCCTACCAGATTTATTTCCTAACAAATTTGAATTTCCAAAGTTTCATTTTGATCTTGTGATATAGGAAGAATTTAATTCACCCTGTGGCACTGTTACGGCGCCGGTGCATGAAACTTCCGTCCAGCCGTCCGCCGTGTGATGCAGATCTTTGATGAGGATCGGCATCGTTCACACTGTGTACGCAACCAATCATCAACCACATGGTAATGGATTCATCAAAATACCATCAAACCCCCCAACCTATCTTCCAAATCTTCTTCCAAATAAAGATAAAGGGGGTTGCGATCGGAAATAAAGAGCGACATTTGGTTCGAGTATTATTAGAATACCTAGAATATTGAGATTTTCGGGAAAATTTACTCGTATAGCAATGGAATATATGGGGAGAGGATAGATATATATATCTATCGTATTTGACAAGTATATTGTTATTATAAGATTATAAAAAATATGAATGGGTATTTGATACTGAATTAATTTATCTTATCACTGGCTCTGTAATTATATTTGGAGAATACCATACGTTTCAATATTGTAGTGTGTCTACCATAACTTGGACAACTTGTTTAGGATATTTTATTGGTATAGTTAAATTCTAACCTAACGCAATAATTAATGAAAACGCATCGAAATTCCGAAATTCCCCGACTTTTCCTCAAATCAAACACCTATACAAAAGAACTGCAAACGAGAAACTAATTCATTTGTAAAATGGTACTTTTTTTATTGAATAATAAGGTATCATCTATATCATTTTACACGTATCTCGACTGATTCATCCCTCCAGATAAGTCATAAATAAAGTCATTAATATTAAACCCGTGGGAATCTCCACGGTAGAGAATTTCAAAGGGGATTTAGACCTGAGCGGCTTACTGAAATCGATAATTAAATCAGTAAAAATCGACACGTATAAATTTTTCTATCAATAAATATGACGTGACTACGCACGTACAAATTGCAAAGATTGCCATGTCAATTAAAGATTTCCTTCGGGGCATTATCGTCAATTGAAAGGCATCGTCGTAATAAGAGAACCTCGCCGGGGGCAATCGCGTAAGTCCAGAACCAACAGTATTTTATTATCCGTGGGGACCACCTCCCACCCCCACCACAACCATTTTCAATTTCTTTTTCAAATAAAAAAATCCGGGGCGAGATATCGTTATTCGAATTTATTTCCAATTTTTAAATCAATTTTATTTTTTTAACAATTAATTAAATGTTTTTTTATTATTAAAAAATATAACGCTCCTTTGGTTTCTTCTCCTATATGCTGTAGAATCAATCCTTCCTCCTCCTCCCTCCTTCCTTCCCCTCCTCTAATGGCTTCCTTCTCACTCTAACTCTCTCTCTCTCTCTCTCTCTCTCTCTCTCTCTCTCTCTCTCTCTATCTCTCTATCCGTTTCTTGTTCTCTACAAGAAATCCAACGGCATTGGCATTATCCTTCTCGGGTCATTGGGGGGATCATTGTTGCTGCTGATTAATGGTGAGTTCATCAGCGTATTCCTCCCTCTTGATCTCTCTCTCAATTCTCCTTCCCCTGCTGAGGGAATTGTGCGGTTGCGTGAGTCCTTGTTCAATCGAATTTCGGTTCATCCGTCGTCCCGCGTTGCGTGAATCGGAATGCAATGGAGCTTCCGGGTCGCTCTGCTTTGGTTGTAATTGGATGAATTGATGATGATTAGAGAAAAAAAAAATCCAGAATTTCCCGGTTTCCGTTTGCTTGTTCTTATTCATGTAACACGAGATGGTAGAGGGAATTTCGAAGAATTGTTCTGATTCAAGGTGCTTCCTTTAGTTCTTCAGCTTGTGATGACTATGATTTAAGAGCCTGGGAATTCTCTTGGATAAGCAATCTTGTTCTTCCCTTCTCTCTTTCTTTTTTCTTTTTAAATTTTTTCTTTTATCAGCAGGAAAAAGAGGAATTGGTTTTCCACTCGGAGTGTACAATATTGTTCAAGTTGGATGAAAGATTGTTCAAATTCTGGCCTTTGTGTTTCTGTCCAAATACGAGCCTTTCTTCAAATTGATTTTCTGTTTTTGCTTCAAATTTTGATGCTGTAGGATGAGAAGAAAGATGGTGATAACCCGGAAAAGTGGTGAAAATTCAAATCCTCTGGCTTAGTTAGCTTTATAATTGTGGCATGTCAATGATTTGGAACTGAGTTATGCAGGCTCGATTGTTGAAGAGTTTAGATGAGCAATTTTTCTGGGGAACTAGATCAGTGTCTTTTTTCTTTATGGATCTACACAAGCTGAAGCAATAGGAAGATTTTAATTGCTATGATTGGTAAAACAACTGATTGTTGAGCGGAGCGCAATCATAAACATACTCTGGTTTGGTAGGGTCGGTTTCCTAGGCTTTAGTTGTTGATGCATTCTCTAATTTTGTCTTGCAGCTTGCTTGCTGCAGATGGGCTCTGTCCAAAAGAGGAAGAGAATCGGGTTGGCTTCTTTGATCGTTTGCTGAGTTGAATGCTTTGTCAGAGAGCGGTTATTTGGGAGGTTACAGCATGTTGCTAGTTCTCTCCCAATTGTTCAATTACTCTTGCAACAATAATTTCTATATAAACAAGTCTGTCATGCTACTCAGTGACGACAAGCTTCTACAAGCCAGTGACCCTCACGGTACTGACGGTATAGAGACCTCTATGTCGAGGTTTCTTGAAGTCCACTGAGAAAGTGTTGCTTGTTCTTTGCTGAACCTCAAAAATGGAGAGGTACATTGCTTGTTAATGCCCCATAGTGGATTCTCCGAAAAATCTCATTTTGGTGTAACTCACAGAAGTTTTGGCTTGTCTTTTCTATCTTCCAGATATAAAATTTTGGAAGAGCTAGGAGATGGCACTTGCGGCTGTGTTTATAAGGCCATCAACAGGGAAACATGTGAAACTGTACGGAACCTCTTATGCAATGTGAATCAATTGTTTCTGATTGTCACAGCTATTCTTCAGTCCTTGCAATGAAAGTTCTTTCTGTAAATGAGTCAGGAGTGCTACCTCTGGACTTCTAACTATACAAATGATCCTTCTCTTTGACTAGAATTCGTGTCCTTTGGATAGATGAAAATTCAAAGCGGATTTCTTCTTGGCATATTCTGCTTCAAAGAAAAATAAAAATTGGTTCTCTTCCCGTTAGTCCTTTTTTTTTTAAAATAGAAAATTTGCAATTGTTTGCTTTTGCCTTTCCCCCTCTCGTATTTCCTATCCTCTTAAGTATATTATCATGGTCTCTATTTTTTCATGGCCTCAGGTTGCTGTCAAGAAAATGAAGAGAAAATTCTATTTCTGGGACGAATGTGTAAATTTGAGAGAAGTCAAGGTATATGCACTTGCCCTCTCTCTGATATTGTTTTGCCTCTTTTTTGAGGTTCAAGATACTTATTTCGCATTTCAGTGTCTGACAGAATTTAAATCTTTCTGCAGGCCCTCCGCAAATTGAATCATCCCAATATAATAAAGTTGAAGGAAGTTGTCAGGGAAAATAATGAGCTGTTTTTCATTTTTGAGCATATGGTGAGGGATCACTTTTTATTTTTTATTATATTACTATGATTGTATAACATGTCCCTGAACCTTTCTGCAACACTTAGGCGACTAGCAGTTGCATCTATTTTGACAATATAAGTGTGACACTCTAATCAGATGAATTTTGATGGGAAATTCAATGAAATGCTTCCTTCCTATTGCTAGGATTACAACTTGTACCAAATAATGAGAGATCGAGACAGTCCGTTTTCAGAGGAAGAAATACGCAACTTCATGTCTCAGGTGCTTCAGGGCCTTGCCCACATGCATAGAGTTAGCTATTTTCATCGAGATTTGAAGCCAGGTAAAATGCATAACTTATTCAAGGTTCAGTTTTTATGTCTTTTTAACTGTATCGGTCCCATTGTGGGGTTCATAGATTTTGGGACTGAGGTTATAACTAGTTCCTTCTCTCAGAGAACCTGCTGGTAAAAAATCTCATTCTTAAAATTGCTGATTTTGGACTGGCTAGGGAGGTGACTTCAACACCTCCTTATACTGAGTATGTGTCCACACGCTGGTGAGTCGCCCTTTCAGCAAAGTTATTTGTATCACTAGGGTCTAGGTGCTTCTTATACCTGGAATAATTGTGAGGATACTTGGAATTTTTGCTCCTTATGACGCGTCTCATGTCTTCAGGTACCGTGCCCCAGAAGTTCTGCTGCAGTCCTGGTTGTACACTCCTGCAATTGGTATGTCGTACTTCCATTTCAAAGTTGCTGCAAAAACAGTTTAATTTTGTCATGTTTAATTTGCCAACAAAATTTAAATTTATGCAGACATGTGGGCAGTTGGAGCTATACTAGCTGAGCTTTTCACCCTGTCTCCTATTTTTCCAGGCGAAAGGTGATTTCCAGTATCTCTGGTTCATTGCACCCTCTACAACAAAGTATTCATTTTCAAACTGAAACTGCATTTATCACTTATCAGTAATACATGTGCGTGAATCCCAAAGGGGCTTCTGGTTTGGCTTTACTCTCTCATGTTTTAGTAGAATTGTGCAGACCATGTCGTTAAAGAAATTTGTCAAGATTGTAAACCAGAATCTTATTAGTCATATTTAGAATTTAGGATCTCTGTCTATGCAGTAGTCTTTTTATGTGCTTCAACCGTGCCCATATGTAATCTCTACTTTAATCTGGAAAGAAGGTAAAAAGTTCTCTTTACTTGCAGTGAAATGGATCAACTGTACAAAATAGTTACTGTTCTCGGGAGGCCACATTGGAATGCTTTTCCTGAAGCTAAAAATATTTCTCGATTGGTTGACATCAGTTATACAGAGGTGAACTTTCTAGTTAACTTAGTATTCTTTTCGGTAAGAATCTCCTGTACTTTGTTTTAGGTCCAGTCATCTTCTATGGAGATGATCGGTTCTTTTCATTTCTGGGCAGATTCTTCCTGTCAATCTCTATGAGATTATACCTAATGCTAGCACAGAAGCAATTGATCTCTTCATGGTGCGGACCTGAATTTAGTTAATATTCGAATGAATTTGATTTTTAATTTTCGATTTTTCTACTTCTAACTAGTTTTCCCCATTTCTTGTCATGTTTTGTAATTTAACCAATGATAGCAACTGTGTTCCTGGGACCCATCAAAGAGGCCGACTGCAGATCAGGCCCTGCAGCACCCATTTTTTCATGTAATGGTCCTCCCTTCCTCTCCCACTTCCTCATATGATTGGTCAAAGATCAATTTTCTGATTATCTACTTCATAGGTTTCCACGTGGATTCCACGTCCACTCCATGATTCTGTTGAGAAGAAGCTAGAAAAAACAGGTGAGTAGTTTTCCTCTTCCCGCTTTTGGGTACTATTGCTGACTATCCCATTCAACATATGATTTTTCAACCCCTCCATTTATTCTGCAGGTTCAAAGCCGAACCTTGAGTTGAATCTGTGGAACTTCAGCACACAACCTGATGACTGTTTCCTTGGCTTGACTCTAGGCGTGAAGCCTAGTAATCAGAATCCGGGTGCGTAGTCCTGTACCTCGGTTGAATTTTTTTTTTTTTAATTGGAAAGATGCTTCATTAAAGTGTCTATCTTCTTGCTGGTCCTCGATTTTTCTCATTATTCAATCATTTTGGTTCTAAGATTATTGTAATTGGTCTTCTGCTTTAGATTTTTTTAAGAATCCTGCTCTTCTTTTATGCATCTTCTGTTCTCGTGGCAATTACATTTCTTTTGTCATTTTGTGTTTCTCACTATGTTGACGTCTCTTCCAGGGATGGGACCTAATGTCTCTCAGGGTCTAAGAGAGGTTAGTCCGTACTTAGGAGTTTCAAATATTCAAAATCATGCTTTTGTTGGTTGTGAATGTACGAATCAGCTTCTTTGTTCTCATTCAATATAACCTGTATCTGCAATGCAGGAAATACTGTTTGGATCTGATTACAAAGAGTACCAGGAAAAGTCTGGTGATTTTCTTGTTTAGCTTTAGTGTATCCCTTATGCTGATTGGGTTTGCCAGAATGTATAGAGAATGCAATTTCTCAACATTATAGTTTGAAACAAATGGACCAGGCAAAGTTTATATTGTTTAACGAGTTAGTAAATTACCTGACTCTACGCATTTCTCGACTTTGGAACTGGGTATTGTGATCCTGTAGCTTGATGCATTAATCAGCCATTTCAAGGACATGATTGTCGTGCTAAACTCCTAGTTCTGTTATTACTTGAAGAAGATTCTGATTTTGCGTCTATACTTTGGTTTTTATTTCCAGCTTTCTGGTCGCTGCTTTCTCCTGATCAGAGTCGAATTCACGCGCCAGTGGATTCTGCACTTTCATTATCATTCAGGTCAGTTGATCTTTACCATAATCATCTCTCTTCTGAGAAATCCATTTTTATTGGGCCGAAGTTGGGGGCAAGAAAGACTTGTTACATATGCGGACTTCATGGGGAGAATTGAACCTAAACTGGCTAATTATAATTTTTCGATCCGTTGTGGGTCAGTCCTATGATTATCATCATGGGACCCATGGGATGATAGGTATTTAATTAATCTGTTAAAAGTGAAACTTCGTTACATCGTATCTGAGTAATGGGGACCAGTATATTGTTGAGGTTCCTAGATTAGTCTTTGCACTGTTTTTGCCAAACCAAAAGAAAAAGAAATGTTGCAACTGCATTGAGACGGCAATCGTCCTATGGCATAATCTAGTTCTGGCTCTGGACCTGGAGGCTGCTCTTTTTGTTCATACATGCATATATACATATCTTCTTAACTTTTTTAATAATACTTGTGGCAGCAATTCGATTCAGCAGCCGTCGGTCGGGGTCCTCCAATCGACTGGGTTAACGATGCCTTCTTTGCAGCCCAATCTTCTGGACTGCCCTTTATTGGCCATGCCCACTCCTTTTCGGCAGGGCAACTGGCTTTGATTGAGCAGATGCAAACTAACCCTTATGTTTGACCTACTGAAATAAAACTGAGGAGGAGCCTCTGCAATTCTTCATTTTCATCAATCTCTCTCTTTTTTTTTGTTTTCCAAGACATTTTTCTTCTTGTAAATCTCTACATGGGACCCACAATTAAAAGAGATCTTTGCCCCCATCCCACATCTTTTCATATGGGGGTTTTACGTTTAGGAATATATCATAGTTGGCAAATTTTGAGGTGCAAATTGCTATATTTAGGATCTGATGTTTTTCAATTTTTAGGGGAGAATTCTTGTACAGAGGGGTGGGACTGAGTCCAGAGTCCAAACTCACATTCTTAATATTGCAATCCAGCATTTCGAGTTTTTCTTGTACACATTTTCGATTATAATCTTCGATTGGCTGTTCTTGAACTGCTGGGCTTTCCCGAATGTGGGAGTTCCGTTTGTGAGAGAGAGTAGCGAGGTGCTTACAGGAGGATCGATGCTTTAATGGTTTGGTTGATTTTTGGCATGGTGTTTTGGACTTGACCAGGAATCCATTCTGGTGAACGATCAGAACCCCTACATACCCCGTTCCAGCATATCCGTACAAGACTCCAGTAGGGGGTCGAGGTCGTGAAACTGGGTCGGGCCAAAAGCGGTTGGGCGCTGTACATACGATGTACACACCGTTAGTTACATATTGACCTCATTTAACCCAATCTTAGGCCATGTTTAGGCCGATTGACCTTTACCTAGGCAGACATCGGTAATTTGTTGGCTCAAGCCTCGGTCTAGTGATCAGTGGTGACGGTTCAGCAGGCACCGCGCTGCCATTGATAATTGTTTGATGACTTTTGTTCATCGTGATTGGAATTATAGTCACCCCTACAACTCCGACCCTACCTACTAGTTTCATTAAGAAGCAGGCACACTTCTTTCAATTTACTGATTGCCATTTTCCCAGCTAAATAAACGTCGAAGTCTAAAACTATGCAAAAAGTTACATTTAAGTTTCATTTAGCCTTAAATATTATATCAAAATAAAATAACTGTCTACTTCCAATATTAGAGTTTAATATAAGTCAAATTTTGTCACTGGTATATAAGAGTATGAAATCATATATTTCAAGAGATTTTATCTTATTTTATTTTTTTTACATTTCTAACACAATTAGTAATTTGGTCGAAAAGAATATATATGCTAGCAGTGCATTTTTTGTGTAATAAATATTCTAATTGTAGAAATATTAATTACTCATATCCGAAACTTAAATAGAACACTTTCTTTTCACGCTCTTCAACTTTTATATATTTATGATGTCGATAACCCCTATTAATATATTTCATATTGATTTTACCTTTCAAGCCAAAGCTACTAATGTGACGCATGAGTGATTAATTGCACGGGCTCAAATTAAGCTTTCCCAATATAATCAAAATTTTAACCATAACCTTTTTAAGGAAAAGGATTTTTTTTCCCTTTTGTTTTTTAATATTTTCTTGACTTTGTTGTCATCGTAATTCCGGGGTGAGGAATTTGAAAGTTTTGAAAAGGAAAAATTATGATTTTAGTCCTCTACCTTTTACTATTTTTCTATTTTCGTCCTATTTCTATTTTTTTCTGTTTTCATCCCATATCCTTCATCACTTAACCTCATTTTTCGTCCTCGACTTGAACACCAAAAGCTTATCCTCACAATTGCACAATCGTAGAGATTTCAACCTCATCAAGCTCTTCCAAAATTGAAACTTACAATCAAAGGGTTCTGGAGCAATTAAACAACCCCAACAATCCTTAGTTTCATCGAACAACCTCCAACAAATCAATTGACTTTCGTTCAACAATTTAAACAGAGAATTTGCTGCGGAAAGAGAGTCGAGGTCAAATTTGGGAAGGGGAATGAGGTGTTCACTGAACTCATGTCGTTTATGTAGCATCAAACATGAACAAATCGATCCCTAATTTGGGTCGTCTTGCAGTGCATAAGGGTCGGCGGTGCTCCTTCGTTAGGTTTTATGTCGGAGATGCTGTTGTTGAGTGGCCGGCGTAGTGGCCTTTGGTGCTCTTTGTTTTCATTTTCCATTTTTTTAAAAAAATTTCTTGTTCTTTCTTTCTTTTTTTTGATTTTCTTGTTATCATCTTGCCTTTAATTTAGTAAGTCGGATGTGGATATTCAATTATTTTCCCATGTCGGCAAAATTAATGGTGTGATTAACGGAATGATGAAAATAGAAAAGAAATGGAAGGCACATGACAAAATAGAAAAGAAAATAAAAATATGTCGAAAATAGAAAAGCAGTAAAAGGTACATGATCAAATATAGTTTTTCCTTTTGAAAATATTTCTTTATTCTGTTATAATTCGTTTTTTTGTTTCTTTTCGGTTTTCCATTTAAAGTTGTTAGATTTCTGGAAATTGTAGTTTATTTTGGTCGGATTATTGGTAATTGTAGACATAACTAATAGAGGGTGGAAATTTGATTATGGGTTACAATATATAAAAGCAGGAGAATGCGATGTGGACGTGCTATCTAAGCTAAATTAGCAAACTTTTGATTTCACACAATTGAGTGTGTTTACAATTCATTAAATGAATTTTTTTATGTTTTTCAGTGGGATCAAGTTCAACAAATCATCTTTAATTAGTCACATTATTAGTATAATATTAATTACTTATTGAGATTCTTTCTTAAAAATGAAAAATTTATTCGTAATTGTAAAAGACACAGCTCGAGATGCAAAAAATTACACACACATATATATAACTCAATTATTTACGTACTAAAAGTTTTATAAATATATTTGCCCAAAAAAAGAAGTTATATAAATATGATTAATATTTAAAAATTAAGTACAACAAAACTAATTCTATCGACCATCTTTGTTTCCGTAATTAATTCTCCATCCTTCCTTGCCTCAATCTAACTCGATCCTTTCTCTCAATGGGTCACTCTTGATTTGCACGTGAAGGGTAAATTATCAAAAAAATTCAAACTTTACACTTTGTATCAATTTTAGGAGGAATTAGTTTTTTATCATGCAAATTCACTAACTACCATTTTGATATTAATTTTAGTATGGTGTCAAATTTTCTGACAATTTCGAAGGATTTGCTAACGTGGACACCGTGTGCTTACTGAGTAGGCCCCAAAGCCTTTTCTAATAAAAGATATTTCGAAAATGAAAAAAAAAATAAAAACATAAAAAAAGGATAAAGAAAAACCTAATCATGTTTTAATGGAAGAAAGGGAGGGGGAGCCGATGGTGGGGGCCTTGCTGGTGGTCGCTACCTCCCTGATTTGGTCGTTGTGGGATCCGGTGAAGCCCTTGCTGCTTGATTATTATTAAAAAAAAATTATGTTTCAACTGAATATAGAAGGGGGTCGACAATAGGGGCCTCGCCAACAGCCACCATCCCTCCAATTGGGTTGTCAGCCACCTAATTGGAGCGGGAGAGGGGTTATTTTTAGAATATTTTTATTTAAAAAGGTCTTTTGGGGCTCGCTTAGTAAACCATGTGACTTCCACGTGACCAAATCTATCAAAATTGGTGAAAAAATTGGTGTCATGCTAAAATTGATACCGAAACAATAGCTGGTGAATTTTCATGATAAAAAAATAGCTCGTGCTAAAATTGATATGAAATAGGAAGTTTGTATTTTTTTAGTAATTTATCCGAATATATTTATATACATAGAGTTATGTATATGTTAAATGCTTAGTTACACGGATACTATTTTCTTTTATACGTGCTATTAGATGGTATGTGATTTACTGCGTTGAAATTATATTCAAGTAAGTAGCCTAAATTTTAGTTATATATTTTAAATGCAATCATCTTTTATTTTATATATACCTATAATATTAATTTAAATACCATATATTTTAAATAGATATATACCTATTTCTTTTAAATAGAGAGAGAGAGCTGGAGGGAGAAAACTTGGGGCGGGAAAAATGAAAGTGTTGGTTACCTTTCCTCATTGAGGAAGACGCCCTTTATAGGAGCTGTGCCGGGCATTGTCCCCAGGCTTTGGGCTTTTACCCTAACGGGCTGAGCCCATGGGCCGACTTTAATGGGCTTAGGCCCATACGAGGGCAAGATGCAAAAATACATTATTTTTGCGCTCTTAATCTTATTAATTAATATTTTTATTATTTTGGAAAATACAGTTTTTCATTCATTTCCACACCAAATTTCTCGTATAATGCAAAGGCTCATCTAATTTCTTCTTTTTAGAAACAAAAAGGGACGAGACCTTTAGGTGTGGTTCAGTTTTAGGATATAAATGCTACTCCATCTACTCTATTTTTCGTCCTCAATAACATAATAATAATTATTTTTTATTTAATAATAAATTCCCTCACATATATTTTCCTAACCATTATAACAACTAATATTTTAACAATAAATTCACCGTCCACTTTTACATTCAAATATATATAAGTTTTTTTTGTCTTTTTTCTCTCATTTTATAATAATTTTTTACATATATTTTTTCTAATTATTTTCACAATTAATTTTTAATAATAAAATTTTTCATCTACTATACCTATTTTGACTATAACTGCTGGAGTGGAGTGGAATTTAATTCCATCTACATAACCAAACAAAAATTTTTCCTTTTTTCTTTTGCGAAATAGGGAAATAAGGAGAACGATAGGGATCGCGTGACTCATGTTCATAAATAGGGAGCTGCACGTTATGCACGGAGCTGTCAAATGGCCATTCTTGAGCTTTAAAGAGCTGTTCATATAACCCAATAAGAAACTATCACGAGAAAATGTTATCTATGATAAGTATAAAATGTATAATATGTCACGAAATCTCACAAAAAATATTTTTAAAAAAGCTTTAAATCACAAATTTGTAACTATTTGTACTAATGTTTGGAATAACTATCAGTTTGTGATAAATGTATTGTCTCCTGATATAACAAGACTTTTTGGTCGATGGTGCCTAGAATAATTTCTCAAATACATTTTCTCCCATTCATATTTTGTCGGCCAATTCTTCCTGATTCACATCTGCCTTTTTCCTTCGACTTTTTTTTTTTTTACTAGAGACCCATGAATATATTATAATGAAATAAAAATTCTAATAACTAATAAAATAGTACAAGTAGTCCCACTGAAGGTATCGAACCCGCAATCTCTTGACCGTCAGGCGAGAGTATGTGCTATTACGTTATGCCCTCTTTTGATTTTCTTGATCTTTCTTAAAGGACAAAATTTAATTTTTGGGATAAGTCATCTATATATATATATATATCTATTACGAAAAGAAGAAGAAAATTTAAGTCTAATATTTACTTTCCAAAAATACCATATTAAATGAAAAATTGAGAGCCTCTCAAGCCCTGGCCAGAGCTTGCGGTCCTCCTCAATTGAGTGCGGGGTCAATTGGATGAATTTGTCAAGTCAAGGTCACCGTACAAAGGAGTAAGGATGGTGCATCGCCTATTTCTCGTTCCCACTTGAAAGAAAGTCTTGAATATAATAATTATATGTAACAAAATTCACCATTTCTCAACTCTTTATATTATTAAATTAAGAAAGAATAATAAATTAAGATCTTTTTTGACAATCAACTTCTCGACTCTTTCTATAAGGCTTTCTCCAATGGAGCACCTGCATCGGTCTCCCCTTACCAGGTGGGAAGGGGAGACGTGCTGCGCCTTTGCCCATAGACGCCCAAGCAGGCAATACGGGGCTACCGCGTGGCAGCCCCAAGCCTCAACCGGAGAAGAATAATTTTTTTGCAAAAGCTCAAGAATCAACACGAAATGACATGAAACATGCATTCAGAGTGTTGAAGGCTCGCTTTATAATTATACATGGCCTGCTAGATCGTGATCCCAAGAGAAATTCGGAGGGATTATGAAAGCTTGTATCATATTGCATAATATGATCATTGAGGATGAGCGAGAAACGTATGATGTCAACATCAATCTAGCAACCTCGTATGATGAACTCCCAACGGCAGCTTATCACAACCGGAACAAGGACAACAAAAAATTTTCTCCATTATAGGAATTTTTCCAAAATAATATCAGGTTTTGAGCTAGAGAAAAGTATTGACAATGACAAGCCGATTTGGTGGAACATATATGGCAACGACGACAAAACCACAACGGGGTGTAAATTTTATAAAAAAAATTTATCGTTTCGCATGTAATTTTTTTTCTTAACGTGTGTATTTTTCTTTTTACATCGTGTATTTTTTTAACGTTATGTAGTATTATTTTATTTTAATGAATTTTAATTAATGAATTTATATTTTATTTTTAATTCTAATAATTTATTTTATTTCTTCTGTATTTTTAATTATTTTTTAATTAATTTAATTAATTATAACTATTAAGAATATATATTAATTATATATAATAGTAGTTATATGCATTTGATTAATTTAATAATAATATGGGTCCGAATCAGAAATATCAAAATCAGTGACACGAATGTAATAGGTGTCTCCCATTTTCTATGACAGTGTGTGGCCCCAATTTAGAAACTGGGGAGAGACCCGCCACTGGAAAAAGCCAAATTTTGTGTTACAGTCATCTATATATATATATATATTACAAAAAGAAGAAGAAAATTTAAGTCTAATATTTACTTTTTAAAGATACCATATTAAATGAAAAATCGAGAGCTCTCAAGCCCCGGCCAGAGCTTGTGGTTCTCCGTTAAGTGTGGGTTCAATCGGATGAATTTGTCAGGTTAAGGTCAACTTACAAAGCTGTAAGGATGGCGCACGGCCTATTTCTCGTTCTCACTTGGAAAAAAGTTTTGAATATAACGGTTATATGTAATTAAATTTAAGATTTCTCGACTCATTATATTATTAAATTAAGATTAAATAATAAATTAAGATCCTTTTTTACTATCAACTTCTCGATTCTTTCTATAAGGCCTTCTCTTCCCTCTTTCTCTCCTTTCTCTCTCTCTTAGCAGTTGCCTTCAATGATTCAATCCTTTGCTCTCTGTTTTTCTCTGCCATCCACTGTTTTGCGTTATTTGTACTATTAATTTTTAATAGAATTTTTATTATTAATAACATTGTAATTAATAAAAATATCTCCTTTTAATAATTACGATATTTTCCAGAGTTCTAACAAACAATAGAAGAAGAGTCGCACATAGCGCGGGTACACAATCTACTTTTATCAAAATGAAAGAACAACTATTAAAAAGAAGATGTTATTTTGTCAAAAAAGTAATTTCATTTCAAGCTAATTATTCTTGATGTGTATAATGCTACTTGTATCACGTGGATTGCAACTTAATTTTAATATGAGCTAGATAACGTGTAAATTTAACATAAAAGGGATTTTATACACATTCTAGTTCGTAACAAATTGATTATCGTCATGAGTTTGAATTATTCATGGAATCATATATAAAAACACAAAACTTGACAGTAAATCAAAATACAATCACGATTAAGTACATATTAATTAGATACTTCATGACAATTGAAAGTGAGTACTTTCGTTTGAGGGCCATCAACTATGCGGCACATTTGCACATACATCAGTAGGGACGGGGTATTTAATAAAACTCTTTCTTTTTTTCTTTTTTTCTTACATTATTCAATTCATTTAAAACAACAAAAACAAATGTCGATTTAAAATTGCTCCTAATTACATCTGCCAGTCTCTTCTTATAGTATAGATTGTTTTTGTTTGCCCCTTTGTAGTGACATGAATTTAAAAGGAAAAAATATGTTCAACTCTTACTTTATAATATTCTCACTTTAGAAGATAAATTAATTAATGATATTATTTTGTTACTTTGATTTTGAAGATTTTCGAGAGACCCATATATAAATAGATTGCTATTTTGTTGCTTCAATCTGTAATTATTTTTTATGCATATGATGCTGCACATGCATCATTGCACGTAGAGCGCTTTACTTGCTTGGAAAATAATGTAATTTTAAATTTGATCATAATTGATAAACGTGTAAATTTCAAATGAAATTGGGTCTTTCTCGAGTATAATTGCAAGGAATCGGTCAATATTGAGAGTTTGATTTATTTCTCGAAACATATGAAATAGACAAACTCAAGTTTATGTAAGCATATCGACAAACAATTGTATAAATAATAAGTTACACCGAGCCCAGGAGAATTGAGAATATTGGACCGCTTTGAATTAAAATGTCAAGTGACAACCCTTGTGTTATTCAGCATATTGATTGAGAGTTTCTTATCTCGATTTTGTGTAGTTTAATTTTGTTTTTCTCTTTTTTTCCTGACTCCATGTCAGTTTTATTTTTCTAAAAACAATAGATAGTAAATCAAGTTATCGCTTAAAAAACTCGATTTCTACAGCAATATTCCGATCGTTTTTAATAAAATTAATGTTATTTACGCACAAGTTCGGGTAGTTTAGAAAACTCGAATTCTTAGTATTGAAGACCATCGGCCACCACCTGGTCGGACCCATCTGGCCAAGAACCACGGAAGTTTTCTGTTTTAAGAAAATTTGGGCCACACATTTAGAAAAAAAAATCTTGCGCTCGATATCAACTTCCAACTACGTCCGTTAAAATCGACCAATAGAATGAAATGGGCGGGAAGGGTGAAGTGAAATTTTATAGGAAAAAAACAATAAGAGTGGACTCAAACGATTCGGTGTTTACTTTTCTTAAGTAAAATTCTGAATTTGACTAAATGAAAAAAATTCATATTAAGAGAGATTTATTCCTTAATAGATCGATTCGATTCAAATTAAATTAGTCAAATTTTTTGAGCTTCTAAATATCATGATTGAGCTAAACAAAACAAAGGGAAACCAAGGCCATTTGAAGTGACAAACGAAGATGATGGAGGTGAAGGAAAAGTTAAAATAAGCCTGAATGTTCGAGTTTAATGAAAGCTTGACACATGGAAAGTTGATAATGATTTTCTTTCTTTGTTTTTTTTTTCGACGAACAAGTGACGCTCTTATTCAAATCAAGCAAATCATTGAAAAAGGGTATAAGGATACAATACGAGCAGTAGAACTGCCAAGCACAATAAAAGCTTGTAAGGCCAACAGTTTAAAAGAACATATTTGTAATCAAACAAGACTACAAATTAAATCAAAGCTATTGAAGAACAACAGCTTATGAGATAGCCCCCAATTTGCCAAGATCTGCTGCTGTTGTCTCATCTTCACTCAGTTCATGTGGCTGGGACCATACAATGTAATGACCTTTATGGTTTGTTTGGTAATGAGGATTATAGATTGTATCGAAATGCTCATAATCCACCCGTTCATAACCCTCCATAATCTTCGATCCTTATATCCGGGGCTGTCCATATAGTTTGATACTCTTTTCTAGCATCAGGAAGGGTGGAGGATAATTTGTCTCGAATGGAAGACATGACAGCAAGTCTGGGAGGAACACGTGTAAAGACTGATGAGATATATTCGGTTCTCAAACCTTGTATCTGTGGAAGATTGCAAAATTAGAAAGGAACCACCCAAAAGTTCCAGTAAAATTTTTGTCAGCCGCAATATTATAATTTTAAGAGTGATCAATGTATAAGTATCACCAGCACGTACGTACCTCGACATCTTTTTAACTAAGATTTGGGCATGGAAAATTCTGTGCCACACATTCTATTCATATTTAATGATTTTCCTTGACATTTTTTTTCTTCTGTCGGATGAGTAATTTTCCCTGATATTATTATTTTTAGTGTGCACCAAGGTATTCGAAAGTCTAACGGATCTCAACTAATCTAGTTCAAGTTGGATCAGCGTACTAAAAAGTAAAATTCTCATAATCATGAATTTTCTCCATTAAGATTCGAACTCGATATATTGTTTAAGAAAAACAAACGCAGATTCATGTTGGTTCCTTGATATATTAATTATTTTTTTCGATGTGAATCCTAATATCCGAGGTCTCGACTAATCTAGTCGATCTGGGTCGGTCCACTAAGAAGTAAAGCTCTCATAACATGAATTTTCTACATTCACGAGGACTCGAACCCTAAACCTTACTTAAGCGGAACAAGCGTCGAACCGTTTGAACCAATCCATGTTGGTTTAATTAATTTATTCATAAACATGTGAGACATGCTAGTTGCTACTATATATAAATATAACAATGCCCATCGATTTTTCATATCAAAGCAAATCAATTTTAACCAAACATTACTCTTCCAAGTTCCATTCTCCTCGTAATAATGGACATCTCCTCTCTTACTTCCTACTATTTGTTTTAGGACTATTCCCAAGTCTATTACTTCACCCCCTTATTGTTCATAAGTTCGGTTCTGGTGCTCGTAGGCAGTCGAAACGCAGCAAGCCATTACCCCCCGAACCATCCGGTGCATGGCCTTTGATAGGGCACCTCCATCTCCTGTGGGGAGGAGAGCCCGCTTTCAGGAAGCTTGCAGCCATGGCTGACGGATGTGGGCCCGTCTTCTCCCTCAATATCGGCCTCCAAAGGCTGGTGGTCGTGAGCAGCCCCGAGGCCACGAGGGAGTCCTTGAGCGTGAACGACAGGGTTCTGGCCAGTCGGCCCAATATTGCAGCAGGACGGTATTACTAAATAACCCATTTATTATTATTATTATTATTATTTTATCAAAAAAAAGGTGTACTACAATAGTGCACATCTCGCATGTTGATTTAAAGGTCGCAAGTTCGATACTTAGTAAGACTACCCGTGCCTCTTTATTAATTATTTAAATTTCTCTTTTGTTATACTAAACATTATGCCTCCTTTGTAACAAAAAAAAATTCATATATTTTTTTTAAAACCATACGATACTATTGATACCATCAAATCATATTTTCTTTCAGTTCCACCGTACCAAACAACATTGTTACGTACTCTTTTGCTGATTAGAGCTGGAAATGGAATGGGTAGTTTAATCTAATAACATTCGTTATTTTTATACTACGACGTATCGCAATTCTGGGATTCATAGTATTTGATTGATCGAATATTGATTTCACTGAACATTACAACCATAATACAACTTGAAAGAGCACACTTATCTACTGAGACAAAAGTTACAACATGAAACATTAATGCATAAAGTTGGTAACCACTGCCTCGCGGTAGCACATAATTAATCGTTGATATTCATAACTGTTGATTGCAATATTCATAACCATTAATCGTTGTATGTATATATATTGCTACCGAAAATAGAACAATTATATATATATAGTTAAATAATTTACCTTGACATTGGTACGTAGGTACATGGGGTATGATAATGCCATCTTTGCGCTGGCGCCTTACGGGGCATACTGGCGCGAAATCCGAAAAATTGCCGCCCTCGAGCTCCTCTCAAGCCACCGCCTCCAGCGGCTCCTCCACGTTAGGGTCTCAGAGATAGCCTCCTTCATGGCGGATCTCCTCTCCCGCTCCCGACACAACAATCTAGTTATTCCCATTGACATACAGTTCGAGCACCTAACTTTCAACATAAACCTGAGGATGATTGCAGGGAAGAAGTTCGCAGACACCGAGTTCGGCAAAACTGGATCAGACGCCTGGCGGTTCAGGAGAGCAATTGAGAGCGCCCTATACCTCAGCGGGACGTTTGTCCTGTCTGACGCAATCCCGTGGCTTGAGCCGGCAGATATTCAAGGACACGTGAGGGCTATGAAGGCGACGGCGAAGGAGATCGACTATGTCCTCGACAAGTGGCTAAAGGAGCACATTGAGAGGAGGAAAGGTGAAGAAGAAGAAGCTGATGATTTCATGGAAGTTCTGCTCAAGAGCTTGCCGGAGAGTGACGACATGTTCTATGGGCATGAACGCGAGAGGGTCATCAAGGCTACTGTCCTGGTACTAATTAATATCGAATTCATTGCTTTTCTTTCCCTTTATTTTATTTTTAAGTTTTCCATCTCAGCCACAAAACTCTACTTTGAGATTTTTTCTTTCATCATAAAGAAGGCTCATGAACTAAATACAATAATATAAAATAAAGCGAATAAACACATAATTAGTCCTACGTATGAAGATTGGAACACATGATCTCTTAGTTTCAAGTCGACGCCTTATAGAGATCACATGTGTGGTTTGCACGACTGTAATCTCGTTGTAATATGAGTATTCCATTTGTTTCGAAGATAAAATCTTTAACAATCACAGTGGTAATTTTTTCAGTTGAACAAGTGATTACAATGATTAGTTTTACGACCAAATGCTGTAAAAAAAATGATATGAAGTTCCCACTTTACAATGTAAAATCGTAACCTTATTAAACCATCCCTGTATGTCAAATTGGGAATAGAAAAATCAAATAAAATAAAAACAAAGTGCAAAATGTGAAATAAATAAGACAAGTGGACTCCAGCAGAAAACAAATTTCAACATTGATCTTTTCAGATTACAAAGGACCATGGATAGCATCACTATCGAAAATCGAACCTAAAAGTAATTGTGTGTATTACTATACTATGTCCCTTACATATCTTTCTCGGAATTTTAATCTATTTTTAATTGTCCTCATTTTAATATAAAAATTAGCATACAATGTGGGTGAAATGGTACATACGAGATGACATTAATCGAATCCTCATGTATTATTTTGAATTTGACACCGATATTATTGTTTTTGCTTTTGGTTGTCTACTAAATTTTGCAGATTCTCATAATGACCGGTTCGGAGAGCACGGCATTGACTATGACATGGGCTGTGGCATTGCTACTGAACAATCCCAGCACCCTAATACATGCTCAAGAAGAGCTAGACAGAGTCGTAGGGCGAGACCGGTGGGTCCAAGAATCGGACATCGAAAGCCTGAAGTATCTCCAAGCCATCGTGAAAGAGACTCTCCGCCTCTATCCACCGGCTCCATTGACGGGTCTCCGGGAAGCCATGGAGGATTGTCACATTGGTGGTTATCGCGTTCCCAAGGGTACGCGTGTTTTAGTCAACATATGGAAACTCCAGAGGGATCCCGCAATCTGGTCTGACCCTGATGGGTTCCGACCCGAGAGGTTCTTGAAAGAGCATAAGAACGTCGAGGTCAGAGGACAGAGTTTCGAGTACATCCCATTCAGTTCCGGGCGGAGATCGTGCCCTGGTGCCACATTTGGACTCCAGGTTGTTCACTTGATGCTGGCTCGCATGCTACAAGGTTTCGACATGACAATCGCTGGGGATGGGCCGATCGACATGGGTGAAGGCCAAGGCATCGCACTACCTAGGGCGAGCCCTCTCAGGGTTGTCCTGAAACCACGCCTCGATTTGCCACTTCACGGATGAAGTGATGCTTAGCAATCATAGCATCCCTAGTAATCGGGTCAAATGGATATATTAATCTCCTCCGCTCGCTTCTCTCATCTTGTCTGTCCAAAATGATTTGGACGTAGGAGACTCTTATGATAATAAGATCGGAAGCACATTACTTATTGGACAGACTGCACTAAGAATTATGTATTGAGTATTTTTATAGTCGGGTTTTATTGAAGATCCAAATACATAGATGTTCATTTTATGATATCAACATAACCCTATCACCTCCCCAGTTGGGTTTAATCATTGCAAATAGGATTAAACCACTACTTGACAAAATCATCTTCCTGAATCAAACTGCGTTCATTGAAGGAAGATGGATTAATGAGAACGAGCTTCTTGCACAAGAAATCCTTCATACAATGTGGAAAACCAAAGCACGAAGGGGATGGGTCAGGATGACAAACTGAAATAGAGCTTCATCATTAAGATTCTGGAAAAACTAGGATTCCACCCAATCTTCATATCTTGGATCTATCAATGCATCTCCACAACCACCTTCTCCATCTTGCTCAATGGATCTCCTCACGACCATTTTTCACCATACAGAGGTATAAGATAGGAAAACCCTATATCGCCTTATCTGTTTCTAATATCAATGGAAATTTTATCACGACTCCTCCATAGGGCCAAAACCAATTGAGACATCAAGGGTATTCAAATAAGCATGGGAGGACCACAAATCACCCATTTAATGTATGCAGATGATCTCCTCATTCTCTCAAAAGCATCAGAAGCAAATATTAGGAACATAAAGGACATTCTCGACAAATTTTGTTTCTAGTCGGGTCAAGAAGTCAACTGCATGAAATCAGGCCTATTCTTCTCCAAGAATACATTTGCAGAACTAAGAAGAAATGTCAAATCCATTCTTGGCATGAAAAAATTGAAGGACAACACCAAATACCTGGGCAATCATCTCTTCATAAAGAGGAAAAGAAAAGAATCATTCTAATTCCTTATTGACAAGATTAAGAGCAAACTGGCATCATGGAAGACAAAAGTGCTCTCCTGGGCGAGTAGAGCCACCCTGATCAATGTTACTATTCCGACTCCCAAAATCCACCTTAAACACAATCGACAAAGTGACAAGAAGATTTTGGTGGGGTACATGTAAGGAAGAATGTAGCTACTATGCTTCAAAGAGTCGGAATACCATTTGCCAACCAAGAACAAAAGGCTTAGAAAAGTGAAAGACTTGAACAAAGCAATGCTCTCCAAAATAGCTTGGGCATTAACAAGAGATAACGGCAGCCTTGCTGGTAGGGCTGTAAAGGCAAATATGACAACTTCCTCAACTCTTCTAACCGCACCTCTTCCTTACCAATTTGGAAAGGCCTACAATGGTGTAAGGAGACCATCCAGGTAAGTACATGTTTCTCGATTGGTAATGGCTCATCCATTTCAGCATGGCATGACCCATGGATCCTAGGTACGCAAAATCATAAACCCTCTTCGAGAATAGGCATAACTCCAAATCTAGGCCTAAAGGTACATGACTTGATGCTTTTCCATTCCAAGAGATGGAACACTTTACTACTCATAAATCTCTTTGAGCAAGACACTGTGCAAAAAGTTCTCAAAATCCACCTAGCCCAAGAGGATTACGAGGACTCAATAGAATGGAACCCAAGTACCTCAAGGAAGCACTTGGTCAAATCCTTTTATTTTATTGATCAAAATCATAGATTCCAATATCAAAATGGATTAGTGTGGCAAGCTATTTGGAATCTAAAAATCCATGAACGTCTCAAACACCATATTTGGAGAATTGCCAGTGAATGCCTCCCCTGGTTCAACGAAGAATGCAATTCATGCCTTCTTTACCAAATCAGCTCCGATAAAATAAAGCATTTCTATGGCAATTGTCTTTTTTATTATGTTGTTTGGAGGGAATCACCCTGGAATTTTCATTCAAGCTTTATCCCGTCCACCAATATGAAGGAATTAATAAACTTTGTTGCTTGCCCCCTGCGCTCTGTGTTAACGAATAATAATGATAGGGCTAACTTTTCCTTATATGCAGCTATCACATTATATCAGTTGTGGAACTCACGTAACAATGTTGTGCATGCAGGAAAATAAGCCGATCTCCACAAAACCATCAAGAATCGCTTCGCAGAACATAGCAGGGGTCGACATAGTCTACACTGGGGGGGGGGGGGGTGGCAAGATGGGAACTTATCCGAAGCACCTCAACTTGAAATATCAAAAATACCTTCAAGACCTGAATGGAGCATCATCAGTTCGAATGTTGTTTGGAATAGCAGCAGATCATGTCTTGTTAGAGTTCTACACTAACCGAAGACACCGCCATTGATTTCATGGTTCCATGTTTTGCTCGAAGACACATCTCTCCAAGCAGAGGCCAAAACAACGCTCCTTGCCCTCAACATAGCAGCAAAAAGAGGATTTACGAAGATCTGGCTTCATTGCGACGCTTTGCTATTAGTGGAAGCCATTTTGAATCCATGCTCTTCCCCGTGAAAAATTAGAAGCATAGTCTCTGATATTATCTCGACTCTAAAAGTTTTCTCGGATTGGCTATGTTCTTGGATTCCTAGGTCCGATAATACTCTTGCTCACGACCTGGGCCACTTTGGCTCAATGTTCAATTTTCAATCACTTTGTACTTTTGAAGGGTATCCAGATCTTAGGACTCTTGTAGACGCTACTATCTATTAATATTATTAATATGAATTATTCAGCCAAAAAAAAATCACCCTATCACCGTAACTATTTAGGCTTTATGGGAGGTTATTACTGTTTTACTGTTAATCAAAAAATTATATGTTGAAGCGATATAAATTTGAGTATATTATATAAATATGAATATCACTCCTATTGCACTCGCGAAACTCTCTCTTATTCTAAAAAAAATGTCTCGATTTTTTAATCATTCTAAAATATGTAGTGGATGAGATCATAGCGAAGACTTTTTAGGTAAAAGAATAGTGAATTTTCACCTACTTCAGCGGTAAGCAGTTTTAATCCTGTGAGGAGGAGAATGTAAATTTATATCTCGAGAAACACACTTATTGTAAGAGAGAATAATCTTCAATACTAGATATCACGGAATTGCGAAAGTAATGTTTTCGACAATTTTTGTAATAAAAATTGATTTTTTTATTTTCTAAAATTTCCATGAAAGTAGGAGGATTTTAATAGTTTATCAATATAATAAAATTGAATTCTAAGAAAATATGACAATTATAAACTAGTTTTTTTAAAATAATAATATAAGAAAAAATGATTATTAAGACATTATAACATCATTTTTGTCTGTTGCTGTGTAATGTAGTGGCAGGATTTTGACCCTTTTTTTGTGGAAAAAATGGTGCTCTTTTGTGTATACTATTTATCTTCACATGATGTACGAATTTAATCCATTAGTTTTCATAATCTTACTAAAATAGATCACCAATAACATTAGACAAATGCGATATATGATTATTTGCACATGCATAGTTTAATTTATATGTGATTTTGCTAATGCTCTTATGTTTTGTATGTGTACTGTGTCTAGGGAGCGAGCCGCGTAGTGCCGCTACAAAATTGAAATTAATATGTTTAATTATCTTTATATATATGAAAATAAACCCCCAGCTGAATTCTCAAACCGCTACATCATAAAAAAAAAGGCTCTCTCGTTTTGTTATGTCATCATTCATGTGTTAAGAAAATTTTTTATATTCTTTTATCACTAATTATGCAATAGAATATATAGATTATATGCATATAGACAAACATAATATATACAAGGAAACAAAATATGCAGTAGACTATATTCATTGAGTGCTGCTTAGAAAATATTTTATATTCCTTATATACATTATATAAATTGTACAACTTGAAGCATAATTTTATATTTTTTTCCTTAAAATATAAAAACTCAGATTGACTACGGTACATGAGACGGATTTAATAAGCTCAGTTAATGAGGGGACTGAAATTTGTGAGCCACTTGAATGATGCCTAATTATGGGTCACAATGGATGAATATAGTACAAAAGGATAGATTGGATTCATAATATTAATTTTAGGAAGTTCAAATTATAATAGTTTTATATCTGATACTATAATTTGAACGAAAAGTGAAAGTGGTAACCATCATATAAATTACTTAATATCTACCTTATTTTAAAAGATATAATAATAAATGAATAAAATTCCAAATTGAATTCTCACGCCATTATATCATTAAAAAAAAAGAAGCTCTCTCGGGATACCACGTCATCATCATTTATATAGTAAGAAATTTTAATATTCTTTTATCGAGAAATATTTATCCACTGAAAAAATATATATTCGTAATATTCTCTTATTATATCAACAATTCGAAAAAGTGGAGTATACAGCTAAATATATTTTTGGTAGTGGCATATTAGTGGAAGATAGTCTAATAAGGGCAGTTGAAATACGTAGTGAAATATAACCCATCGTCTAGATATAGCGTAATATTATCTAAGTATAATTATAGTCCAATATTTTAATAGAAGTGAAATTTTTTAGATAATTGTTAAGGACATAATTATGTATATATATTGATAGTCTCGTACTAAGAATCATACTTGAAGGTAGATTTTTTGTGCTCATACAAAAGTAGGTTTTTTCTTCATTTTCAACGAGGTTCATAACAATATGCATTATATTATATCATGGATAATTTTATTGATTGGAGCTTGAATACTATTTTTTTATTGGTTGTTATTTATTTCACATTCAATGAGTTTTCTTTTATTTTCAATGAATTTATTCATAGTGTCATTACACTGTATTTAAATTCAATTGTTATTTCTATGCTCATACGATCTCTTCAATTGTTATGAGTTAGAACTGCATATTTATTGAACATTAGATAGTTGTCTTACTTCTATTATATTATTGGTTTGGAGAATTTTTTATTCTATTGAAGAGTTGTGAATGGCATACTTGATGTAGATTTTGTTAAGATGGCAATTGTGATTGTGTGAGCTATTAAAAATTGAGCTGGATAGAATATTAAAATTAAATTAAATATATTATAATTTATAATTATGGTAACTATAGTAGAGAAAAAAATTATATTTTTGAATAGGTACATTTTTTAATTATTTGTTTTCTTAAAATAATTATTTAAGGTTTGTGCTTTCTTTATATTTGAAAAAAAGGCGCATTACTTCCTTTTTTCACAATATATTTAGGATATTAAAATTCTGCTCTTGGCAAAATATAATTTTCTACTGAACTCATTTAATTTTTAAGTGAAAAAATTTTAATCCACAATATATTTTCCTTGAATAAAAATTCATAATGTAATTAATTTTAAGGGTATTTACCTAAAATGGCCCATGGTTTGCCCGTTTTGTCAAATCTATCATATGCTTTTTTTTGTCAAATCTATCCCATGGTTTACTTTTTACATTAAATCTATCCCGGCGTTATCTTTTCCGTCAACATCTAACGGCCGTGCTGACGTAGCGCCTACGTGGCAATTATCAATGTATTTCCATTGAAAAATTTTTCATTTATTTTTTTAGAGTTTATCCTTGAAAATGAGTCGGATCTTGATTAATACATAATTAATTAATACATTGAAAATGGGTCAGCTCTTGATAGAGGAGTTTAATGACCTTTTTCTTGACCAGTGGCATTATTATTCGTGATGAGGTCTATTTAACATATAGATTATTTGAAAATTTTAGGCAATTATGAATTGAATAAATCTGCTTTGCAGAACATGATCCACAGAGATATATCGAAAATGAGTAACCATATAATTCATAAATAAATAAAAATTGTCGTATATTAAAAATATAAGTTTTGCATCAAGACCATATATATATGAAAGTAGAACTGTCATTTTATCAATTCATATAAGATCCTCTAATTTAGCCTGCCTTATCGTCCCTTAACTATTTCATGTGCCTTTATAAGTTGTCCAAAATGTTTTATTTTTTCAAGAGTAAAAGGTATTATGCCTCCCGAACTATGGGGTGTATGTAGGTTTATCCCCTGACCTTCGAAATATTGCAAAAAGCCACATGACCTAATTCTGAAATAAGCAAGGTGCCACCTACTCCCAATTCCGATCAGATTTTCGGCCAAAAGGAGAGCACATGCCTCTCACAAGTCAAATATAAAGGGTAAGAAGGTCATACTGATTAAACTTGGTGGTAAAAAAAATCAAAATAAAATAAAATTTGGGTATAATTACCCTCCCCCAATTCCACGCACTGTGATATCGTGTCTTCCGACCAGCCCCTGTGACCTCAACTCCTCGACCAGCCTCCGGCGACTGCTCCGGCCGATCAGACCGAGTGCGATCACATCTCCTCAACCAGATGTCGGTGCAGACCGTACTAGCGACTCCTTCTCCCCGGCCTCAGCTTCTCGCAGACTACAGTACGGCGCCTTTTGATTTTACAGAACCCGTTCGCCTGTTGGGTATTTCCTGAGTAGTGAGAAGTTTGGAGCTTTAATCGCTTTCGTCTCTTTCTATGGTACAAAATTGATTGTTTTGTTTTGATGAGTCTTCAACTAGATTTCTTCTTTGTTTGTGCATTCTTGTTTGGCAGGTTACTGGAGGTGGAATTAGATTAGTGTCTGAGCATGAAACTCACGGCTTGACTAGTATTTTTGCAACTTATGCTACCAATCTTGCTATCATCGCGGGATGCTATAGCTATTATAGTAAATCCTTGCTCGTTTTTCTCAAGATTTTGAGGTTTCCTTGCGCCATGCGGTTGTATGTTACTTCTTCATGAAATGACATTGGGTATCGGGTTTTAAGAATGACCCAGTTACGTTATTATGAATTTTCACTTATCCAATCTGCCTATAGAGAATTGGGCTTTTCGTCTAATGACAAAAGGCTGCATGTCAGCACATCTAAAAGCATTATGCGGTTAAGTAATACACCATTACTGGTGTTATAGGAGGATTTAGATTTGATAAGACCCTAAGATACAATATATGAGGCATTTGAAGTAGGTAGCCTCGATCAGAAGCTGCTATGTTTAGTGACATAAGGCCTGAGTTTCCATCAGGGCTCTCATAGTGATTCATACTATGATAGACGAGATGAGTTCATTCTGCAACTGAAAGCATAGTTCTTTCCAATTTAAATCATTGGCTATGCTTTCGACAATGTAACATGAGACATGCACATACTTCCTTCCGCTTCGGCAGGAGCCCGGGAATCTGTCAAGAGTAAGTCGTAGAGTATATCCCAATGAGTCTGCGGTTGCAGTTATGAAGTCTGAAGACCAAAAACATCTTGTAAAGATGAAAGGCAGCTGATATGCCTCATATTGTTTGATATTTGGTAATCGCTAGTGAGGAAAACACGAAGAAGATGTTACTGTCGTGAAATTACTCTTGAATAGAACATCATAAGTATCGATATCCTTATTCCAGATGTAGTTTTAGGATGCAACTTATATATGTACTCATGAGTCCTGGATGTAACCTTTAATTTCCGATGAACGATGTAAACTTTATTTTTCTTTTTTGCTAAATAACTATGTAAAGTTTATTCTACTTAATAGAATATGCCTTTTGGGATGCAACTTCTATTTTTGACATTTACTGATCAATATCTGCATGTTGATCGACAAGATAAAGCAAAAACAAAATATCATAATGAACATGACCAATAACAAAATTATCATCATCCTGTTTGGACAAAATCAACCTAATCGAATCTACACTAATCAAAATGAGTTCAGATCTCAGCTGTGATTCCAAAACCATTTACACGATTCTTTCTCCCCAACAATATGAAAATGCACCATTCATTCATCTAAAAGCCAAAACGCCACAAACCATGTCTGCTTAGTCCATAGCAGAAACACAAAATAAATCAAGTCTAGAGAGAGAGCTTAGTTCAATAGGTTTCCTGAATGAAAGAAAAGTAACATCACTTTATTCTCCAAATTCAGTTTCGGTGATCGCTTGCTACTGAAGACTGTGAAGCCAAACCAATTTCTTTGTATTCTGGAGTCGACCTTTCATGGCTTTCCTCTCTCAACTTCCACCCCATCATGAAGTGCCTACTACGTCAATTGAAGAAGAGTAACATTACAGAATTCGCAGAGTTTGATCGGTGAAACAAAAGATTATGACCTCGTATGAGTAACCCAACAATAAAAACAAACTTCGTATGAGAAACAAGAGGACGAAACTGACACACTTTTCGTCGCGACAGTCTTCGGGACAAAATTCTCATCGACAAATGCGAGAGCATGTGGCTGCAGGAAAAGCTGTTGGGCGCGTGGCTGCGTGCACAACTGATGAAGCCGAGGTATGGTCTTCGGGGAGCAGAGGTCATCGAATTCTGGTCGAGGAGAGGGGCTCGCGAGTCTGGTCTGCGTCCGAGCCTGGTCGTGCGTGATTTAGTCGGCCAGAACGTGGTCGGGGAGTTGAGGTTGCGGGGGCTGGTCTGCAGTGGAGACGTCACAGTGCTGGTGAATTGGGGGAGTGTAATTATGCCATAATCTTATTTTATTTTGATTCTTTTTATCACGAGTATTTTGATTAGTGTGACCTTCTTGCCCTTTATATTTTGACATGTGAGAGGTGTGTGCTCTCCTTTTGGCTGGAAATCTAATCGGAATTAGAAGTAGGTGGCACTTACTTATTTTTAGATTAGGTCAGGAGACACTGTACAATATTTTAAAGGTCAGGAGACAAATCCAAACGCACCCCTTAGTTCGGGAGGTATAATGCCTTTTACTCTTTTTTCAATGTCATATGATACTATCTTCTACAGTACTATTATTTGTAATGGAAAATATAAGAGCAAAAATATAATTGTCTGAGAAAATATAAAGGTACGTGCAAGCGTGAGTATCATAATGATATTTGCTCCATTGTTGAACCATAATAAATCCATCTAATCTCGTAGTTACGTTCACATGTGCAAGAAAGATGCCTCCTTCAAGCCTATGGCATGCTGCCCCATTATTGTTTCCTTCCACTCCATGCTCTCCACCAGCTCCTCCAAACACCACCCATAAGACGCTTATATTAATTCTCCGAAAAGACCACGATCGAGAACCTTGATTGCTCTATCTTATCTCGTCCTTTCCGGAGAAAAACGTTCATTAACGTGAAGATTCCTGCCCTGCGTAGCGTGTGGTACTGGTGGCTCGTGAAGCCTTCCTGCATGTCCTTGCCTCTAAAGCTCAGGAATACATGGTAGTAGCCGACCTTGTTACAAGGGCTCTTATCTAACTTCCACTGCATAAATTCATGTTAAAGATTCAAACCTGTATGAAGAAGGTGGACGAGGAGTAGGAAGATGGAAGAGAAGAAAAGGATACTCTAACACTCTTAGTTCTTTTTAGAGAAGGTAGAGTGAGGATAAAGAGATGATTTATCTTGTTTATAGCACGCTTGATTAATAAAAAAAAAGACTTTATCTTGTGTTTGTATGAAAGAAAGGGAACTGAGAAAGGAAGAGATGGGGTAGAAAGAGGAGTGTTAATGCAGTGTGATATGGGTGTAGCGGAAGTAAAACTCACTTCTTAAGTTACAGCTTTCATGACCATGCAGTGGTATAAGAAGACATCGTCATCTTCTACAAAATAAAATTTCGACTGTCCTCTCCCTTCGTCATAGGCATTGTTTTTAAATTCGAGAGAGAAATTTCAGTAGAGATCGTTCATGGTAATTTTGTATATACTCATTTTTCTCTAAAGCTTTTACATGGTTAGGCCCCTATCACCATGGGGAAATCATCGAATTTCGTAGAATTTGATTTCGTTGAACATATTAAAAGTTACAATATTTTAAAGTTCTTTCTTTGTGGCGAAAAATGTTTTTTATCTTTACTTAGTTTTCGACTTGATTTCTCAATATTTTGAACTCCCATTTGCAGCTAATCTGTAGATCGCTATGTGAGATTTCTGTAGACACTAAGAACATCTCATTTGGTGTTCTGTGGAGGGAGAACCGAGTCCTTGAAGTTGCCCTTCAGAACAATATTGAAAGATGAGTTTGAGGTATAGAAGGACCTATTTGATGTGAAGGACCCATTTGAAGTTTCAAACTTTGGCCCTTTAACGGTGGGAGTATGAAAAACCAAATTGATGTAAATTGAAAAGTCAAGGACTAATTTAATGTCCAGAATGACCAAATTTATGCATAAAAAGACGAAATCGGTACCTAAAGGATTCAATTGAGTGAAATTCGATCACTGGGGAACCAATTCGTGTAAAAAATACCGAAAGACCAAATTAATGCAAAGTTAATCTATCAGCGACGAAATAGTCTATCTACTTATCAAACATTGCCCGACAAGGTACCCAATTTCCTTCTGATGTGAGGGAATTGACTGGGTTGTTGGGGCTCAGTATTATTTCTTTTTGTTTCAGAGTAAGGAATAGGAAAATAAGGACATCGATGATAGAATTATGACCCCAGTCCTTCTTGCTAAAGAAAGGAGTCATGTAACTCGTGTTTTCCTTCTGATGTGAGG
Organism: Punica granatum; assembly: GCF_007655135.1. Classification (NCBI taxonomy): domain Eukaryota; kingdom Viridiplantae; phylum Streptophyta; class Magnoliopsida; order Myrtales; family Lythraceae; genus Punica; species Punica granatum. The sequence continues at coordinate 24,117,074 of NC_045134.1, read as the reverse complement.
GAATTGATTGGATTGCTGGGGGTTAGTATTATTTCTTTTTGTTTCATGGTCAGGAATAGGAAAATAAGGACAACGATGATAGAATTATGACACCAGTCCTTGCAAACGAAAGGAGTCATGTATCTCTTGTTTATTTTTTGGTTACAATGGAGAATTATGGCTAAATACAATAAAAGAAAATATTAAATAATTAATAAAGAAGCACAAATAGTCCAATTGAATATCGAACCTGTGATATCTAAGTCGACAGGTAAGGACATGCGACACTGCGCTGCACCTTCTTTTAATACGTGACTCGTGTTTATTAGAGGGATTAATATCCACAGTTTGATATTACTATAAATAGAGAAATATAAGTGACTCATGTTTTCTTACTGTAAATAGAGAAATAATGTGATTCACGTTTTCAGATGAAAACAACCAAATTAATCAAAAGAGAGTGTAGTATAGTGGTACATGCTCTCGTCCGTTGACCTAAAGGTCTCAGATTTGACACCTAGTAAGATTATTCTTGCCTCTTTATTAATTATTTAGGATTCCGCTTTCATTGTACTAGGTCTTATGCCTCCGTTGTAATCGGAAAACAAATCAATTACGAATTATAAGTCCATGAGAACAAAAGGTATCCTATATTTATAATTAACCAACATTTACAAAGACTAGGGGTTATTTAGAAATGGAGTTGAGTTTAACTCAATTTGATTCTAACTATATATATATATATATATATATATTTAATTGGATTCTAATAATAAGGTGGATGGAGAAAATAAAAATAAAAATAATTATGTTGATGAATTATGAAAAAAAGGAAAAAAAGTAATTAATAGTTCATATAAAATAATAATTGTATTGTTGAATTGTGAAAAAATAATAATGAATAGTTTGTAGAATTTAATATTAAAAATTGAATTAAATGATTAAAAAAATTGAAGAAAAAGAAAAAAGTAATAATTATATTTGAAGATAAGTGGTATTAAATGGGGTTGAGTAAAAAAAATTTTAAAATCAAACAAAGTCTTGAGAAGCTATATTACTTCGATGACAAAAACAGTGATTTCGTCAAAAAAGGAAGAGAAGAGCTACACGAAATTAAGTACTGTTTCTTTGTCAAAGTACTAAACGTCATTTCGTGCATTTTTCTTAATTTCTTTGTATTTTATCCGATTAAGATTGCTATTTTGTTGTTTCAATCTGTAATTACTCTTTATGCATATGATGCTGCACATGAATCATTGCACGTACAGCGCGTTACTTCTCTGGAAAATAATGTAATTTAAAATTTGATCATAATTGATAAACGTGCAAATTTCACATGAAAATGGATTTTTATCGAGAACAGTTGCAAGGAATCCGTCATTATTGAGAATTTGATTTATCCCTTGAAACATATCAAATAGAAAAAGTAGAGTTTAAATAAGCATATCGACATACAGTTGCATAAATAATAAATTACGCCGAACCCTGGAGAATTGAGAACATATATTCATTTGAAGGCTGTGGTACACTTGTACACCCATCAAGGATTTCATCGGGACGCTTATAATCAACAGGTTTAAAATCATTCGATAACCGGTTGGATTCGATATTTTAAGTACTTTACTTCAAGCTGTTATTACTCCTCCAATATCCTACTTTTGTATATCAGGTTCAAACAATATCTATTGCTATGTGGACCGCTTTGAATTAAACTGCCAACTGACAATCATTGATTCATTATGAGTGCGTTTGGATTTAGAGTTGAGTTTTGATTTTAATTGGTTTGTAATGATTATATTGTTGAATTATGAGAAAAAGTATGAAAAAGTAATGAATAGTTAAGAGAAAGTAATGATTAAGTAATGATTGTGTTGTTAAATTGTGAAAAAATAATAAATAGTTGAGAGAATTTAATATTAAAAATTGAATTGAATTATTAAAAAAAATTTAAAAATGAAAAATAATGATTGTGTTGTTAAATTAAAAATAAGTGGAGTTGAGTTAAGTTGAGTTGAAAATTTTTTAAAAAACAAACACAATGTCTTTCAGCAATTTGTTGTGAGTTTCTTGCCTCAAATTTGTGTAGTTTAATTTTGTTTCTCTCTTTTTCCCCAGACACCATTGTAGTTTTATTTACTGAAAAACAATAAATAGTAAATCAAGTTATCGCTTAAAAAACTCGATTTCTACACCGATATTCTGATCGTTTTTAATAAAATTAATGTTATTTAAGCACAAGCTCATGTATTTAGTTGAAACCGACAAAGTTTACAAGATTGGAATTCAATAGTATTGCAGACCATCGGCCCCACCTGATCAGACCCATTTGGCCAAGAGTACGGAAGTTGTCTATTTTAAAAAATTTTGAGCCGTACATTTGGAAAATCTGGCACTAGATATAAATCAGCTTCCAACCACGTCTGTTAATATCGACCACTAGAATGAAAATGGTCGAGAAAGGGTGAAGTAAAATTTTATAGGAAAAAACAAATCTAAGTTGACAAATAATTCGATGTTTATTTAAGTAAAATTATAGATTTGATTCTTATAAACGGAGAAAATTCAATATATTTACTTTTTAGTGAGTCGATCTAATTCGAATTAGATTAATCGAATTCTTTGAAGCTATATAAAAAAGAAAAGGGGAAAAGCAATGCTGTTTGAAGTTAGCTTGCATTAGGTTATTGAGTTGAATAGTGATTTAATTCAACTTGATTTTATATAATGATCACAAATATTGATAAATTTATTATTGTGTGAGAATATATAAATACATGTATATATAGTTATGAAAGTAGGTGAAAAATTTATTATAATTAATTTAGACAATGATGATGGCAGTGGAGGAAGATGGCTGAATGGCCGAGTTTAATGAAAGCTTTGCCACACGGAAAGTTGATCATGATTTTTTTTTTCGATGAACAAGTGATGCTCTTATTCAAATCATTGAAGAGGGGCATGAGGATAGAAGCAGTAGAACTACCAAGCACAATAAAAGCTTGGAAGGCCAACAGTTTAAAAGAACACTCTGGTAATCAAACAAGACGACAAATTAAATCATAGCTATTAAAGAATAACAGCTTAAGAGGAAGGGAATTAAGTGGCATAAGTTGTTGCTGTAATCATGATGTCTCGGCTCGATCTTCTTAAATACAACTTTCGTACTTTTTACTAGACCATAAATTTTCCTTACAATCCGAAAAAAAACTTAGGGTGTATTTTAATTTAATTAAATAAATACTTAAAAGTTAATTATAAGTTAGTTATATGGAAAAATGAATGGTAGAAAAAGGGAAAGATGAGGGATGAGTGCTTAATCATTAAGTCAAAAATTACTTAATGAATTAAGTCACAAAATTTAATTAATAGAATAAGTCATTTTTTCCTTATTGATATCTTTAACTTCTCAAAATACATCCCCTCATCCTTATCAATTCTCTCATCTTCACATACACTTCTTTTTTTCAACTAATTAAGTGATTAATTTTTAAATACTTAATTTATCAAACGTCACTTTACACATATACTTCTTTTTTTCAACTAATTAAGTGATTAATTTTTAAATACTTGATTTATCAAACGCCACTTTACTGAGATAGTCCCCAATTTTCCAAGATCTTATGTTGTTGTCCCTACTACGAATAGCTAACCACGAAATAAAACAATGTTTTGGAATGCAGGGTTGTGACAAAAAATTGTACCAAAGAACCTTATGACCTTTATGGTTTGTTTAGTAATATAATCCTTCATAATCCACCTCCATAACCCTCGATACAAACACGGCGCTTGAATTTGAGGCGTGTCCATACAATTTGATCCTCTTTTCTAGCATCAGGTGGGGCAGACGATAATTTGTCTCGAGTGGAAGAGAGATACCACTGCCGAAGATCACCCTCGCAAACGTGCCACTCGATAATTTGTCTCGAGTGGGGATGCCAGTTGTTAAATCAGAACCAGGTGCCCTGTCCATCGCCAATTTGCTGGACCAAGTGTTCCCCTGGATTTGAGGTGGATCTGGAACTTAAAATGAATGGTGTCAGAATACATATCGTGAATTTTTAACTAATGTTAAAATTAATAATAATATTGAAATTTACTTATATTTCTTTTATGATACAAGGAATGTCATTGAGTCAAATTAAAGAATTGTCTAAGGAAAATAAAGGGACACGAAAAATGTTACCGATAGAAATAACAAAAATAAAACTCACTTCTAAGCAGTTTCTGTTTTGATTAATTTTTTCATATTAACAGTATCTTGTTGCAAAAAAAAAATCTGAAAAAAATCAAAATATATTTCAGTTACAAGTGGGACCTATGAATTTATTGTAATGAAATAAAAATTCTAATAATAATACTAATAAAAAAGTATTGATAATCTCACAACGAGTATCGAATTTAAAATATCTTCTTACCAAATTAAAATATGCATCACTGTGCTGCACTTCTTTTAAGAATCTCAAAAAAATTGGGGTACTTTACTACTAGTAGACAAAAGACACGTTATACACATTTTTTTTTCTTTTTTGGGTAAGCCATGTTATACACATTTTAGTTTCCTGTATGTGTGGAAAGTCCAAGTACTATAAATAGCAACGTGAATCAATGTTAAGATCAAGCAAATTCAACAAATTACATAATTCTTCCTTCTTGATCTTGCATTCGATCAGCTATTATTCGATGGACCACCTCTTGTCGCTTCTGTTATTCGTTCTAGCACTTTGTCCGCTAACTCTAGCACTTCACGGCCGTATTTTTCGTAGATTTGGTTCTGCTGCATTAAAACGGTCGAATCACAGTGAGCTGTTACAGCCTAGGCCATCGGGTGCATGGCCTTTAGTAGGCCACCTTCATCTCCTGTGGGGAAGAGAGCCCGCTTTCAGGAAGTTTGCAGCCATGGCCGACAGATACGGGCTCGTCTTCTCCCTTAGGGTCGGCCTCTGCAGACTAGTGGTCGTGAGTGGCTCCGAGGCCGCAAGGGAGTGCTTGGTCGTGAACGACAGGGTTCTAGGCACTCGGCCTGATATTGCAGTAGGAAGGTATGATTGAATAACCCGCTTAACACACGGCCAATACTAACAGTGAGATCATATTTTCTTTGGATATAAGCATACCAAACATGATCATTAGAAATTGACCGGACACTATGCTGGTAGGCATGTGGAACTGGTAGCTAGTTTAATCGAATGGCATTACTTACTTTTATACATGCATTGGAATTCCAGGATTCAATTACAGTATTTAGATCGAGCATCATATCGTCTGGAATAAAACTTGCAACATGAAACAGTGCATAATGTTTGGCAACCGATGGCTGCCTTGTAGCACATGATTAACCGTTGATATTCGCCATCATGGATTGTTATTTATTGTTGATTGTTCATGTTATTATTACTATTCCTAATATATTGACATGGACAGGTACATCGGATATGATAATGCTATTTTTGCCCTGGCGCCCACAGGGCCATACTGGCGTGAAATCCGAAAAATCACTGCCCTCAAGCTCCTCTCAAGCCATCGCGTTGAGCGACTCCTCCATGTTAGGGCCTCTAAGATAGCCTCCTTCATGGCGGATCTCCTCTCCCGCTCCCAACACGACAGCCTCGTTATTCCCATTGACAAGCAGTTCAAGCACCTTACCTTCAACATAAACCTGAGGATCATTGCTAGGAAGAAGTTCTCGGACGCCGAGTTTGGCAAGGCAGGCTCCGATGCCTGCCGGTTCAAGAAGGCGATCGAGGACTTCCTGTACCTGAGTGGAGTTTTCGTCCTGTCGGACATGATCCCGTGGCTCGAGTGGGCAGATATCCAAGGGCACGTGAAGGCGATGAAGGAGACGGGGAAGGAGCTTGACTATGTCCTTGATAAGTGGCTAAAGGAGCATATTGAGAGGAGGAAACAGAGAGGCAAACATGAGATCGATGACAAAGAAGCCGATAATTTAATGGAGATTCTTCTCGAGAGGTTAACGGAAAGCGAGCCAATGTTCTTCGGGCGTGACCGGGAGACTGTCATCAAGGCTACTGCCCTGGTACTAATTAATTTCAATTTTCTGCTTTTCTTTTTTTCTTTATTTAATTTAGAAAATTGCATTATAAAATAAAAAAAATAAAAAAATAACCCACAAGACTTGAGTTTCAAAAGATAATAAGATTCCTGGCCAGGGTCGGGCAGGGCTATGTAAAAAACCAACGCAACTCAAAAACCCGAGCAGGTCTGAGCAGAACTACCCCAATTTTTTGGTATTGTGGGATTATTAGAATCAGTTTTCTCTGTTATTAAGGTTCGGGTTTTGAAATCAGAAACCCGTTTAGCCTGATTCGAACTAGAATTTTTTTTTCCTCAACACATAATATATATATTTATATATTTAGAAGTACCTGATAAAAAGTTAAAAAGCTAAAATCATCTTCATTGGGAGATACTCTATAAAAAAGAAATAACAATTAAAACTTTTTTATATTGCAAGAATAATAACCTTATAATGAAATAAAAAATTTTAAAAATAATAAAGATGCATGGGTAGTTTCATTGCGAGAACTAAACCTATAACCTATTGATTAACTGGTAAAAACGTGTACCAATACGCTGTATCCTCTTTCACAACATTTCAAAATATTGGGAGATTTTTTCTTGGATTAAGGGAACAACATCATTTATTAAGCCCACTGAAAAAATCGTGCCGGCCTCCCATTGGTCCTGTGTTGATGGCCGGGGCAACATAGAAGTTATACCTAGTGTTATCAGAACCGGACCGGATGATGAACCGGAAGGGGTATGGGGTCATGGGTTTATGGGTCTAACCGGGGGTTCGATGGATTGGACCGCACGTTTATTTAAAATAAAATAAATATTCATATTATTAAAAAAATTATGATAATTAAGATAAAAGTATGATGATTTTAAAGAAATATAACAATAGTATAAGAAAGTATCTATATTTAATATTTCTTACTTCAAAATAAATATTTTATTGTAATAAGTATTTAAAAGTAAAGTAAAAAGAACAAAAAAGTGGTGGTGGCTTGGTTGGTAGTATGCTAATATAAAAAGCAAGAGGCTACGAGTTCAAATCCTTACACAACCAACTAATTTTTACATTAAATAGGAAACCCATAAAAACTCATAGAACCGGCCGGTTTAATGGAATTTTGCTTAAAACCGGCAGGTTCAATGGGTCCGGCGGTTCAAAGCTGCCATTTCGGTTTTCAGGCGAACCGGACCGGACATGGTGCCGGTTCCCGATCCGATCGGTCGAACCGGCCAGTCCGGTCCGGTTCTGATAACAATGGTTATACCTATCCAACGGTTCATCCTTCCACTGAAGTTCATTTTCCACTTCAGAAAACACATTTTTTTATAAGGAAAAATCAATGTTAAGATCAAGCAAATTCAACAAATTAACATTATTATTCCTTCTTGATCTCGTATTCGATCAGCTATTATTCGATGGACCACCTCTTGTCACTCCTATCATTCGTTCTAGCACTTTGTCCGCTAACTCTAGCACTTCACTACCTTATTTTTCGTAGATTTGGTTCTGCTGCCTGGAAACGGTCGAACCACAGTGAGCTGTTATCGCCTGGGCCAACGGGTGCATGGCCTTTAGTAGGGCCACCTTCATCTCCTGTGGGGAAGAGAGCCCACTTTCAGGAAGTTTGCAGCCATGGCCGACATATATGGCTCGATTGACCTGCGATTCCACATTTTCCGACTTAGCCCATTGAATCGGAATCATATAACCCCCCTCGAGTCGTAGAATCGTACGATTCTACGATCCGAATCACAATTCTGACAACCATGGTACGATTCTACGATCCGAATCACGATTCTGACAACCATGATTGCACATATAGCGCTTTACTTCTCTAAAAAATAATATAATTTTAGATTTGATCATAATTGATAAAAGTGTAAATTTCACATGAAAATGGGTCTTTATCGAGAACAGTTGCAAGGAGTCCGTCATTATTGAGAGTTTGATTTATCCCTTGAAACATATCAAATAGAAAAAGTAGAGTTTAAATAAGCATATCGATAGACAGTGGCATAAATAATAAGTTACGCCAAGCCCAGGAGAATTGGGAACATATATTCATTTAGGCTGCAGTACGCTTGTACACGCATCAAGGATTTCATCGGGATGCTTATAATGAACAAGTTTAAAATCATTCGATAACCGGTTGGATTCAATATCTTAAGTACTTTACTTCAAGCTGTTATTACTCCTCCGATATCCTACTTTTGTATATCAGGTTCAAACAATATCTATTGCTATGTGGACCGCTTTGAATTAAACTGCCAACCGACAATCTTTATGTCTTTCAGCGATTTGTTGGGAGTTTCTTGCCTCGAATTTGTGTAGTTTAATTTTGTTTCTCTCTTTTTCCCCAGACACCATCACAGTTTTATTTACTGAAAAATTATAAATAGTAAATCAAGTCATTGCTTAAAAAACTCCATTTCTACACCTATATTCTGATCGTTTTTAATAAAATTAATGTTATTTAAGCACAAGCTCATGTACTTAGTTGAAACCGAGAAAGTTTACAAGATTGGAATTCTAATAGTATTGCAGACCATCGGCCCCACCTGATCAGACCTATTTGGCCAAGAATACGAAAGTTGTCTATTTTAAGAAAATTTGGGCCATACATTTAGAAAATCTTGTGCTCGATATAAATCAACTTCCAACCACGTCTGCTAATATCGACCACTAGAATGAAATGGGCGAGAAAGGGTGAAGTAAAATTTTACAGGGAAAAATAAATCTGAGTTCAACGTTTATTTAAATAAAATCTTGAATTCGAATATTATGAATGAAAAAAATTCAACAGATTTATTATTTAGTGAGTCGATCCGACTCAAATTAGATTAATTGGATTTTTTGAGCTTCCGAATATAAAAAAGAAAAAAGGAAAAGCAACGCTGTTTGAAGTTAGCTTGCATTTGGTTTCGAGCTGAATAGTGATCTAATTCAACTTGATTTTGTATAATAATAGTAAATATTGACAAATATATTGTTATGTGAAAATATATAAATATATATATATATATAATTGTGAAAGTGGACGGAGAATTTATTATAATGGATTTAATCAATGATGATGGCGGTGGAAGAAGATGGCTGAATGGCCGAGTTTAATGAAAGCTTTGCCACATGGAAAGTTGATCATGATTTTTTCTTTTCGATGAACAAGTGATGCTCTTATTCAAATCATTGAAAAAGGGCATGAGGATAGAAGCAGTAGACCTACCGAGCACAATAAAAGCTTGGAAGGCCAACAGTTTAAAAGAACACACTTGTAACCAAACAAGACGACAAATTAAATCATAGCTATTAAGGAATAACAGCTTAAGAGGAAGGGAATTAAGTGGCATAAGTTGTTGCTGTAATTATGATGTCTCAGTTCGATCTTCGTAAGTACGACTTTCGTACCTTTTACTAGGCCATAAATTTTCCTTACAATCGGAAAAAAAAACAACTTAGGATGTATTTTAAATTTAATCAAATAAGTATTTAAAAATTAATTACAAATTAATTATAAGGAAAAATGAATGGTAAAAGAAGGGAAATATGAGATATAAGTACTTAATCATTAAGTCAAAAATTACTTAATGAATTAAGTCAAAAAATTTGATTAATAGAATAAATCATTTTTTACTTATTGATATCTTTAACTTCTCAAAATATATCTCCTCATCCTTATCAATTCTCTCATCTTTACATACACTTCTTTTTTTCAATACAAGCAAGAGCTTAAATTTGAGGCGTGTCCATATAATTTGACCCTCTTTTCTAGCATCAGGTGGGGCAGAGGATAATTTGTCTCGAGGGAAAAATTAGGACTTGGGGAATGTCAGTTGTCAAGACAGAACCAAATGCTCTGTCCATCACAAATTTGCTCGATCGGTCCCTTGGTTTTGAGGTGTGATCTGGAACTTAATAATTGGGGTACTTTTGCTACTAGTGGACAAAAGACACGTTATACACATTTTTTTTTGGGTAAGCCACGTTATAGACATTTTAGTTTCCTGTATGTGTGGAAAGTCCAACTACTATAAATAGCAACGCGAATCAATGTTAAGATCAAGCAAATTCAACAAAATAACATAATTCTTCCTTCTTGATCTTGCATTCGATTAGCTATTATTCAATGGACCAACTCTTGTCGCTTCTATTATTCGTTCTAGCACTTTGTCCGCTAACTCTAGCACTTCACTGCCGTATTTTTCGTAGATTTGGTTCTGCTCCATTGAAACGGTCGAACCACAATGAGCTGTTACTGCCTGGGCCATCGGGTGCATGGCCTTTAGTAGGCCACCTTCATCTCCTGTGGGGAAGAGAGCCCGCTTTCAGGAAGTTTGCAGCCATGGCCGACAGATACGGGCCCGTCTTCTCCCTTAGGGTCGGCCTCTGCAGGCTGGTGGTCGTGAGTGGCTCCAAGGCCGCAAGGGAGTGTTTGGCCGTGAACGATAGGGTTCTGGGCACTCGGCCTGATATTGCAGTCGGAAGGTATGATTGAATAACCCATTTAACACACGACCAATACTAATAGTGAGATCATATTTTCTTTGGATATAAGCATACCAAACAAGATCATTAGAAATTGACCGGACACTATGCTGGTAGGCATGTGGAACTGGTAGCTAGTTTAATCGAATGGCATTACTTACTTTTATACATGCATTGGAATTCCGGGATTCAATTACAGTATCTAGATCGAGCATCATATCGTCTGGAACAAAACTTGCAACATGAAACAGTGCATAATGTTTGGCAACCGATGGCCTCCTTGTAGCACATGATTAACCATTGATATTCGCCATCATGGATTGTTATTTATTGTTGATTGTTCATGTTATTATTACTATTCCTAATATATTGACATGGACAGGTACATCGGATATGATAATGCTATTTTTGCCTTGGCGCCCACAGGGCCATACTGGCGTGAAATCCGAAAAATCGCTGCCCTCGAGCTCCTCTCAAGCCACCGCGTCGAGCGACTCCTCCATGTTAGGGCCTCTGAGATAGCCTCCTTCATGGCGGATCTCCTCTCTCGCTCCCAACATGATAGCCTCGTTATTCCCATTGACAAGCAGTTCGAGCACCTCACCTTCAACATAAACCTGAGGATTATTGCCGGGAAGAAGTTCTCGGACGCCGAGTTTGGCATGGCAGGCTCCGATGCTTGCCGGTTCAAGAAGGCGATCGAGGACTTCCTGTACCTGAGTGGAGTTTTCGTCCTGTCGGACATGATCCCTTGGCTCGAGTGGGCGGATATCCAAGGGCACGTGAAGGCGATGAAGGAGACGGGGAAGGAGCTTGACTATGTCCTTGATAAGTGGCTAAAGGAGCATATTGAGAGGAGGAAACAGAGAGGCAGACATGAGATCGATGACAAAGAAGCCGATAATTTAATGGAGATTCTGCTCGAGAGGTTAACGGAGAGCGAGCCAATGTTCTTCGGGCGTGACCGGGAGACTGTCATCAAGGCTACTGCCCTGGTACTAATTAATTTCAATTTTCTGCTTTTCTTTTTTTCTTTGTTTAATTTAGAAAATTGCATTATAAAATAAAAAATAAAAAATAACCCACAAGACTTGAGTTTCAAAAGATAAAAAGATTCCTGGCCAAGGTCGGGCAGGGCTGTGTAAAAAACCAACGCAACTAAAAAACCCGAGCAGATCTGAGCAGAACTACCCCAATTTTTTGGTATTATGGGATTATTAGAATAAGTTTTCTCTGTTATTAAGGTTCGGGTTTTGAAATCGGAAACCATTTTAGCCTGATTCGAACTAGAATTTTTCTTCCTTAACACATAATATATATATATATATATATTTAGAAGTACTTGATAAAAAGTTAAAAAGTTAAAATCATCTTGGAGATACTCTATAAGTCTCTAAAGTGGTCCGATTTTCACCACATGGACTTCACATAGATTAGAGACTCCCCAGAAAAAAGAAAGACTAAGGCCTGTTTGGTTTCAAGATGGTATTTTAGAATCACAATTCTAACTTTAACTCTACCAACTACAAAACAAAATAACTCTTACAAAGTCAAAGAGTGGGCCCTATTTATACCATTTTTTTCCACAACAAAACAACATAACACATACAAAGTCAAAGGTGGGGCCCATTTATACTACTTAAAATCAAAATCAAAATCTGATTTTAAAATCCTACTATGAAATCAAACGCAACCTAAAAATTTCAGTGATAGTTCGTGATAGGATTTCCATTGCCGACATAAAATATTTTAGAGACTAAAATATTTTTTTAATATTTTTAAAACCCCACATTTTTTAAAAAACAAAAAAGAAAAAGAAAAATAATGCGTGGGCGGCTGGAACAACGACCCCCACAAATAATGCAACAGCTTTTGCATCAGTTTTTGTCCTTTTTTTTTTCTCAGACTGTTCATCTCTTCCTTTCTACCTTTAATTAATACCATCCCAAAGTTTCATTAATCTTTTCTTCTCTTAAATAAAGTAATGGATAGATTCAATTTAGCCATTTAGGCATAAGGATTTTTTTATTATGATAAAAATGTACTTAGGTTAATTACTAAGAACTAGCCGATAAAACTCGATCCGTGGCAATGGTCGGTTTTTTCCTTGAATTTGGTTTAGGTTCTTGGGGATCGGTGAGATCCTTGACCCAAACAAGTCGGTGTCCTTAAATTTTCTCTAAAACCCGCCCCTCATCCCGTCCGCAGAACAGCTCTAGGGTCAAGTATATCGGAAACGAGATTAAGTCTCAGTCTCAGAGAAAAGAATAGAAAAAGAAATAACAATTAAAACTTTTTTATATTGCACGAGTAATAACCTTAGTATAATGAAATAAAAAATTTTAAAAATAATAAAGGGGCACAGGTAGTTCATTGCGAGAACTAAACCTATAACCTATTGATTAACCGGTAAAAACGTGTACCAATACGTTGTATCCTCTTTCTCAACATTCAAAATATTGGGAGATTTTTTTTTGGATTAAGGGAACAGCATCATTTATCAAGCCCACTGAAAAAATCGTGCCGGCCTCCCATTGGTCCTGTGTTGATGGCCGGGCCTGGGCTGGCTTGTGTAGCCCATTGGGCCCAAGGCCACTGCCTAGCCCAGTCCATACCGGCCCAATCCTGACCAACGGACGCACCTCCGTTGCATAATATCCATGGTATATTCTTATGGAGAATGAGATAATCAAATGTTATGAATAGCTCTTTTGTTTTCTCGGTGAATTTTATGCCAAATTTGTGATTAGGAGGGAAAAACCACCAAAATGAGACAAGAGAAACCATGTTTCCTGATTACCAAGAGGTTCATGAGTCAAATATATCAAATAAAAATCCTAATTACTAATAAATGGTACAAGTAGTCCTACTACGAGAATCGAACATGAAACATCTTCATTACTAGCCGAAAGCGTGCAGCACTGTATATGGCAAATAATCTTAATAAATTACGTGATTTCCTCCACTTCTATTAAAGCTATCCAGATTTTTTATTCTTAAAGTAAAAATTCATGTGATTTCAAATTTATCGAATCTATCCACCATTTCAAACATCTTCATTTATATTTCCATTGTTCAATCTGGGATCCTGGACAATGATTATGCAAAATTTCCCCTAAAAGGAAAATAAAATTTTCATTTTTGACTATGGCATGAACTGAATCGTAATTATATCTTCCGAACTTGATACTGATATTATTTGTTTTTCTTTTTTCACTAAATTTTGCAGATTCTCATATTCACCGGTTCAGAAAGCACGGCATTGACCATGACGTGGGCTGTAGCATTGTTATTGAACAATCCCCGCGCCCTGAAGCATGCCCAAGAAGAGCTAGACACAGTCGTCGGACGGGAGCGGTGGGTCCAAGAATCGGACATCGGAAGCCTGAAATATCTCCAGGCCATCGTGAAGGAGACTCTGCGTCTCTATCCACCAGCTCCATTAACGGGAATCCGCGAAGCCTTGGAGGATTGTCACATTGCAGGTTACTCCGTTCCTAAGGATACGCGTCTATTAGTCAATATATGGAAGCTTCAGAGGGACCCCACGATGTGGTCCAACCCCGACGAATTCCGCCCTGAGAGGTTCCTGAAGGAGCATGAGAAGGTCGACATCAGAGGCCAGAGTTTCGAGTACATCCCCTTTAGTTCTGGACGAAGGTCGTGCCCAGGTGCCACGTTCGGGCTTCAGTTGGTTCACCTGACGCTGGCTCGCATGCTGCAAGGTTTCAACATAACGACTGTTGGGGACGGGCCGATTGACATGGGCGAGGGCCAGGGCATCGCCCTGCCCAGGACGAGCCCTCTCAGGGTTGTCCTGAAACCGCGCCTTGATTTGCCACTTCATGGATGAACTGATTCTATATGCATCGGATCATCCCTAGTAATTAGATCATACGGATGCGAATCGTAAGATCGTGTGAGCTCACCAAGCTCATCGGATGGAAAATAATAATTTTTTATTTTTCTTGTCTATCAGCCTATTTCAAGTAATATTGGATTAAACAAAAGAGATAACTTGTTCCCCTTTTATTATGTACTTGAGCCTTCTCCATGAAGGTAATCTAGCGTTGTATATGTGCGAGGATGAGTCATCCCATGTCAAAAGGGAAATGGAATAAGATGCTTTTTCACTCTCAACAATACATAGTCCAATATCCATCAATTCAATTTTTCTCAATGAGACCAAGAAATACTCTCAACCTATCAATTGAGATTAATATGCACTTGAACATCTAATTCATATATTTATTTTTAGTCAATACCTAATAGTGCAATAATATATTATTAACGAAAAAGGATGATTTTTTTTTCAGTAGACACGAAAAGGATGATTTTGAAATTCTTTTGAAAAACTTCAACGGAAACACCCTAAAGAAGGTGCCCCGACGTACACCTGCAGGTGTAGTCAATTCCTCAAGTAAAATATGCTATCTTAATAATTATAAATCAATAAGATGCTAGAAGTATGTAGATATATTCTACTAGAAATAAGTGAAGAAAGCAAAAAAGAGAGTGGTGGAGGGTGCTATTGAATAAAGAAAGTATGTAATTTTGAGAAGGTATTATGTGTAATAAGTATATCACATGACATTGTGTCACCAAACACAAAAAAATATATTATTTTTGTTAACAGTAAATTTATTCGGGGATATTTCCAAAAATCAATAAATATTAAGGAACATTTATTTAATTATGACATTGCAATGTAATATACTTATCACAAATAAAACTTTTGTCACGCCGTAGAGAGAGGCTTGGAAGGCCTATTGCAACGCAATTCTTTCTTTAATTGAGATGTGCATTACCTTGTTAAGATTTTAAATTTGGTGTTCTGTTAGATTTGTAAATGGACCCAAATATGCCTTTTCTTTTACGCAATTAGCCATTATTCAATTCATTTCTTAATGTAAATCAAGTCCTACGGCTGCCTAAAATACATAAAAAGAGCTTTTATGACCCTTTTTTTTTTGGTTAAGTGGTTGATAGCTTTTAATCTTTACTAGTGCACTTCAGCATCTGCTTTTGTTTTGGTGTAACATTGCTAGAAAAGAAATCCTCAATCGTGGTAAAACTAACATACATATATTAGTAGAACCCTTGTAGCGTTCAATATTCTGATCATAAACTGCATTCAGAGTTACAATGCCTGGTTGATGCTTCGTTTTGCAATGTAACTCGTTCTCTCACTCGTCAACTATCTCTGCTCGCCTGGTTGATGCTTCGTTTTGCAATGCCTGCCCTTTCTGCCAAATGGTTGTACGGAAAGTCATTAGTGTAATTGGACGATGCTTCTTTATGCTCTTAGGTTTTTTTTTTTTTTAAATTTGGGCTTCTGTTATTGGATTCACAATTTTGCCGAGCAAGAATGGTTTCTTTGCTTCTGTTCATGTGGAATTCTTGATTTCGCTGAGAGTCGGATTGTGCTGTCAAACATATTGTGTTGCTGAGCTCAAATCATGGTGGTACTTCGCGATCAGCAGTTGAGTGCAATAATGTAGATTTCATGATTAGATTAGTGGGATTATCTGCTCATGAGCAATTTATTGGTTGAATAAGATTTTGCTCATGATCACGTGTTTTTCTTGCTAGGTTCTACTTTATTTCATGTTGATTGTGATATCAGTAACTTGTTTCGTAGGTTTGCGGTTACCGGGTTTGTGATCGAAAGAAGTGATGGCAGTGCAGCAAGCCCCAACTACGATAGTCCCTCTGAATGCCGATGTTGTATGTATTTATTCTACTTCTTAAACTGATGAACCTAAATTTCTCAATTTGTTTCTGCCGTGGCTCTAATTTTTTATTCTCTGTTGATTTATGGATCGTGTGGTATAGGTCAGCAAGGCATTCGTCCTTCAATACTACCCCATTCTGCATCAATCGCCGGAGCGTGTTCATCGGTTTTATCAGGACATCAGAAAACTTGGCCGTCCTGAAGAAAATGGAATCATGGGGATCACCACAACCATGAAGGTTAGCTCTTTGTGAGTGTGTGTGTTTGTTTCTGCTGGTCTCTGGGTATGTACCTTTTTTTTTTTTTTTTTATTATAGTAATAGGAAAGGATTAAAACTTTGAAGTGTTTAATTTTTGAATGCATGAAGTTATAGTAGTATTTATTTCTGTCTTGGTCAGTCAGCTGTGGAATAGGGACTTGGCATGGATAGAAGCGAGCCAATCGTTTGTTCTCGGAACTTATAGTTTGTCGAACGCCATGTTCTAGCATGTTCTCAATCCCAAGAACCTGCGACCAATATCTTGATGGAAGTGTTTCGTCTTTGATGTTTCCTAGTCACTTGATTTCTTGCTTGAATTATACCCTCTCGCATGAGCTTGTACATTAGAAACTGTATCTTACTTATCCTAAAATGCAGGCAATCAAAGAGAAGATGCTGTCGCTTGATTATGGTGAATTCAGTGCAGAGATAAGCACAGTTGATGCACAGGATTCTTACAATGGTGGAGTTCTTGTTCTTATCACTGGATATTTGACTGGAAAAGATAATGTGAGGCGGAAATTCACTCAGAGTTTCTTCCTAGCACCTCAACATAAAGGCTATTTTGTTCTGAATGACATATTCAGATATGTTGAGGAACTCCAGCTCTTGGATGCAAACCCTGTTCCTGTTAGTGATGTAGAAGCCCCTGTGGCTGTTGAAGAGGGTAAGTATTTACTAAGCTCCAATTGTATGAAGTGCCTATTGACATCAGATTGCCCCTAAAGATGCTCTTGTTTTAGATCCTACTCCAGATCAGGAGAATGATATAACTGAGCAAAGTCCGGTGCCTGTGGAGGAAGAAGACCATGCAGAAGTGTATAATCCTTCTGAAAATGGAGATGTTTCAGTATGGGAGGAGGAAATTTTGGCACCTGAGGTTATTGATGAAAGTCCTGTTGATCCAGAGGTAGCTGCTGAGTCTGATGCTAAATATGAAGATGTTTGACTGTACAACATAAGAGTGCCCTAACATCATATACAGTCTAATCTGTTTCAGCTTGCATGGTACTTGAACACTACTTTCTTGTTGATGTTTATTTCAGGTAAAGGTAATGAAGGAGGGTTCTGTTCAAGCATCTGCATCAACGCCTGCCTCTGGGAAGTCTGGTACGAGGGCTCAAGAAGAGCAGGTGACTGCTTCACTGTCTCCTGCCCCCACAGTTGAGAATCAGCTTACCAATCCAAAAGTGACTGAAAATGAGAACAGTCAAGAGAGTGAATGTATCATAGCAGGATAAAGGGTTTATTTGGATCTACACTGTCTGATGAATCATTTGATTGTCAGCAGCCGATGGTCACTCCATCCACTTGAAAGGACTACCAATGAATGTTACCTATCTGCAAGTTCAGAGCGAGTTTACTAAGTTTGGACCTATTAAACGTGGTGGTATTCAGATCAGGGCCCAGAAGGTATGCTTGACCTCAGCTTCAATTTACGGTTGTATTTTTGCTCAGGATTTATTGTGATTTGTCCATGCATGATCTTGAACAGGGATTTTGTTTTGGCTTTGTTGAATATGTAGAACGGAGTGATGCACAAAGTGCAGTACGGGTGTGCATTATCCTATCATGCGCCGATTCTGTAGTTTCAAATTGAGTGTTATCAAACTACATGAATGTTGGCAACTGAACTATTCTAGTCTATGTCGGTGCTTAAGGACAGGTTTTACTCATTTAAGCATTGGTAATCTATATCTTTAGACTTAGACATGGAGAAGAGCGAAGTTAGGGAAATGGTGATACTGACAGGATTATCCTATCGTCCTCATTTCATTTAATTCCAGTCAAGATTCTTTTGCGCTGATTCTGTAGTTGCAAATTGAGTGTTATCAAACTACATGAATGTTGGCAACTGAACTATTCTAGCAAACGTAGCAGATCGAATGGAAATCAGATTGGTTAGGCAATGAAGTTATAACCTCAGTGAACTATGTTTCTCCAATCTGGCTTCATTAATCTCCCCTAGTCCACTGTCCGGTGCAACCACTTGCTTTTCAAATAATTTTGGTTAATGTTACAACTTATGCATGCACATCTTAATAAACAGTGCATGAGATTCTCATCAGTGAAGGGATTAAACGGGTGTTCTTTGTTCTCCATTCCTGTCTATGCAATTCTTTCTTTCTTCTTCATCTTTTTTTTTTGGGACAAGTTGTTTATAAAGTGATGCCTCTGAAGTTCAGATAAGTGGATTCTCATTGTTTTAGGTTGTTACGCTTGTTTGTTTTCAAGAAATATTTTTAACTTTAATTTTAACTCGATTCCACTTAACTTCACTTATCTTTAATTCAACAACACAATTATTATTTTCTCTCAACTATTCATTACTTTTTCCACAATTCAACAACACGATTATTACTTTCTCTCAACTATTCATTACTTTTTTTTAAAATTTAATAACACATTCATTACTTTCTCCCAACTATTCATTATTTTTTCACACTTTTTCTCATAATTCAACAACACAATCATTACAAAACAATTAAGTTCAAAATACAACTCTCAAACCAAACGCAGCCTGTCTTCTATTTGTATTAGATTGGCTTGTGAAGATAAACAATGTTCGACTCTTTTGCATTTTCAGTGTTCCCTCATTGATAAAGTTTTGCAATCGTTTTACCATGCTTCACCCATTGCAATTGGTGGACGTCAAGTTGTTGTTGAGCCAAAGAAGTCCACTGCTCGAGGCAAGTTACTTTACTACTTTGATAAAAGTTAGCCCATATGTTTGACATGGCTCTTCCTTTGTACTGCAGTGAATAGCCGAGAGCGGTTTCCATCAGGAATGCTAAGTGGAGTATTTAGGAACGATGGCCCAAGAGGACGCGGGAACTATGGAGGAGGAAACAGAGGCTACAACAGGGGCGAGATGAGCAACAGGCCTGACTTCCGGAACAGAAATGGCAGCAGAGGAGGGTACTCCCACCACGGGGATGGAGGATACCACCGAGCAGAGCGTCCACAAAGAGGGTTTAATGGTGGGGACTAGGGGCGGAGCCAAGATTTTTATCAGGGGGCAAACTTACACATTTGGGGTAAAATTTAAAATTTTCAAAGTTTAGGGAGGGCAATTGCCCCCCTGCTCCTTCATTGGCTCCGCCCCAGGTGGGGACCCACCCAAGAACATAGCCGCAACGAGTCCTGTTGCTGCTTGAACTATGGGTCAATAGTGGTCTAGAATCTTTTTTCTTTTTTTGGGGATAGGGATTATTTTCCTTAGAATTGGATCGGTTCATTCTTGTGGAGGTGAATAGTAGGTGGGAAAATTAAGATACCTCAAATTTACCAATTCTCCAATATCTTCAGGTAACTCTTTCAGGTGGCGATTCTTCGACAAATCCAAAACTTTCAGTGATGGCATGGAACAGAATATTCCATTTGGAAATGTCTCCAACTTGGTATGTCGTAGTATCACTGATGCGGCAGAAAACCTGGCAAGTCGGTACCCGGAGAAAAATAGGTTTTGACGACCATATTTCGAAGGAAACGGCCTCCGGAGCAAAACTCACCGCTTTGCCGTGATTTTTCGATATTTAAGGCAAATTCCATCGTTTAGGGCCTCAAACAGGAAATTTATGTTAATTAGAGTGTTTTTGCAATTTTTAAAAAGTTTAGTTCTTTTATGCAATTTAGGTTTATTAATACTTATTTAAGCCTTCTGTAAGCCCTAGGGCAAAGTGAGTCGTCTTTTCAGATTATCAATAAAATTCAGAATTTTCTTGCTTTGTCCAATCTCGGATCGATTCGAGTTTGATACCTATTTCCTGGTATTTGTAGAATCAACAGGTATAGAAGGTCGTAGTTCTGGTATTCGTGCGCGAATCAACAGGTCTGTGACGGTTACTCGCGTTGTACGCTGCGTCAATCATAGTAGACAGACTAGAACGAGTTGTCAATGTTGCTGGGAAGTTACCAATCCTTTGATCCACCGGGCTCCAAAGAGATATCTTTCAGGCATCTTTCTACTTTCTGAATGATTTCCTTTGGCTCAAATGACCTCCGCTTCTCCTGAACTAGGATTTTACTCTTCTTCTTCCCATGTTCAGAGTCTTAACCATAAAGCCATATCCCGAATAACATCATGCATTCTAAATCTCCACATACCCGCATAATCAACCTCCTCCAATAAACAAACACGTATAAGGTTGTTGATTATGTCGATTCCCGAATCACGTGCGTCAAGTATGCCATCAGTTTCATTAAGGAAAACCTCTCCAATCCATAGATGAATCAATTCCTCCATAACAAAAATGTGGTCCTCTGGAAAAACTGAACAATACAAAAAGCACTTTTTCTGGGTTTCATTTGGCAAAGCGTCGTAGCTAAATTCTAGCACAGACAACATCCTCTCTTCCATACCTTGAAAGTTTGATGGATGGATCGTCAAATCTTTAGCAGCGCGTCTCCACTCGTCTCGTTGCTTCCTACCGGCCACAGCTGCCCCGACAGTGATAAGAGCAAGTGGCAGGTATTCACACTCCTCAACCAAAGCCTTGGCAAGTTTTGGGATTTCAGTATGAGCAGACCATGTTTCTTCACCCACCTTCTCTCGGAATAGTTCAAGGGCCTTATCTGGGGGCAAACAGTCTACCTTTTCATCCTGTCAGCTTTCATTTTAAGACAAACTTTCTCTGATCGAGTTGTGAATATGATCTTCGATATGTATTGATGACCGCGAGAAGGAATCCCCATATGCAACAGGTCTATCTCCTCCCATATATCATCCAAAAAGAGCATGAAGCTCTTTCTCTTCATAAGACTCAATATCCTGCCCGCTCTTTCTTGTTCGCTGGTAGGATCCCATTCAGCCTGAGCGAGTCTTTAGTTTCCTCGATATGGCTTCTTGAATTTTTTTGAGCACGACTAAGATGATCATATATATATATATATTGGTATGTATCCTGTTATCCAGAAGCCTAATAGGGTCTTACTAATCCAATCGCGATATCGAGCATTAAAGGTTATTCTCCCTCCGATCAAGTACGCTTCCCGGAGTTCGAACTTGTACTCTCCAATTGGATATAGAGTTAAAAAGAGTTTTTACGGTAGAATATAGTTAAAAAGATTTTTCCCGTTGAGTTACGGGAAAGGTTCGGGAATTTTTAGTCAAAGCCCTATAGCCTTTGAAAAACTTTTGGCTGCCTTTTTACTTTAGTCTTAGCTGACCACAATTTGAGCATTTTCTTCTGTGCTCGGTTAGAGGGGACTAACACAAGGCAAGCTTTTGGCGACTCTGGTCCTAGCAAGATATGATCTCGTACGGACGTGTAAAATCTTATTATAACATCATATTAAATTTATATTGAATTTTTACTGACTTGAACTCACTTTCAGCCCAAAAGTGTAAGCTATTAAGTGGTGAATCACATATCTATATCTATATATAATATTAAAAGCCAAGGTACTGCTCCTGAAAGTGTCACGTAGGACAAACATGCTTGCCCATAGAGTGACTTTTCGAGTTATTACTAATTGAAGGGAGACATTTGGTGCAAAACTATTGGTACCACATTAGATCTGGAAGTTCAAAAGCCTACTACTTAAATTATCGCCCGTCAGTTATGCTCGACTGGAATTTGAAAAGACATTAAAAAGTATAAAAGAGCATCAAATTCATATTTCCTTTTCTCTTTTGTGTTTTTCCCTCAATGGAGCTCGGTGAGCAAAGAACATGGATAATATGATGAAGAAAGTGAGGTCTTTTAGTATCATATGAAGAAGCACTCCTAATTGGTACTAGCCAGACTATTTTTGCATTGTTGATCATAGGTGAAATCGGGTAATCATTATGATATATATATATTTGTAATAGTTATTAGCAATGTTAGCATTATCATGCATAATACTATTTTCGATATTTTAAATCTATATTTTTCCATTTAAAAAACATTACTAACTAACTCATGCAATGCACATAATGGATGTGTAGATCAAGAATGTTGTGGTATGTCGCTTTTTATTTTTATTTTTTAATTTTTTTGTCTAATATGAAGTGACATTACAACGCAAATGAGCTATTCAAAAGACAATATATATCTCTATAAGCCATTTATCTGCCTCTATAACCTTTAGAAACAAATAAATTAATTGACCACGTTTGTCCTATTTTTATAGACCATTAGAGACAAATTTGAAGTTCAATTAGAAACAAATGATTTGCCTCTAAAATAAGTAAAAGTATCCCATAAAATTGTCTCTATGTATTTTTTAGAAGTAAATATAGTTGCATCAATATGTTTTTTATTCGTATATATAAAGTTCTACAACAAAAGTACATGTTTTTTATGGAACCAAGTGGCGGGTCCCCAATTCAAACAAACCAATTCAATCCACCAGCACAATTAATTCTACGACAAAGAGGATTGAACTCTTAACCTCCATTTTAGTATAACATCGTTTTATTCAATGCACCAATGCTCCTTACTTGTCTAAATTTGTGACTTTTATTATTTATTATACTTTAATGATGATATTTATATTCTAAATAAATCATTAATACTTTGTATTTATAAGTTTTATTTTTAGGTAACCTACAAAATAATAATATTTATTCCAATAAAATATTTTGTGAGAGTTTATCTTTTTTAAGAAAATATTTTTATTGACTTCCGCTTGAAATTATATTGAATAATTTTGGATATAATTTTTGTAAACAATTTGTTGGCTGAGCGAAAATGCCAGAAATTCTTATGGTCGCCGAATTTTTCTTGGATTAGTGGTCGTTGAATTTAAGTGGAGAATGAGAAGAGAGATATGCTTAGGAGCATAAAGAACCGGGAAGAAAATGTAAAGCATGCAAGAGAAAATACTTGCATTGAAGAAAAAATCGAATGAAGAATATGTATATATGAGAAATGGTTCTTAGAAAAAAAGAAGAAGATGAAAGAGTGAAAAATTGAAATGAATAAAGTAAAATTAACGAATTACACGATTCTTTATTCTTAACTTGTAAAATTTTTATCTTCGAAAAATAAAAGTTTCAAATTCAATTTAGCAACTCTATGTCAATCTCTATACGTTGATACACTTTAAAAGTGTATAAACTAGTCTCCATTACTCATACCTAAGTCAAATAGTTTTTTTAATTAATGGTATTAGAGACAAATAAATAGAGACATAATTTTATTTGTCCCAGAAAGTAAAAATTTAGAGACAAATAACACCATATACAAAGACATATTTTAATTGTTTTTAAAGGTATAGATTTAGAAATGTTTCTGATTTTTGTTCTTGTAGATCATTTGTGCTGTAGTGTGGTCTCTAAAATTTTAGCCAATTGGTAAATGACAACTTGCATAATTTTATGTTATCAAGGAGTTGTTAAAACTTATAAGGTCAAAAGTTATTCTCTATAGGAAACTTATTTTATTCTTATTATACTCGACTTTTAATTTTCATATTGATTTAAAAAGATCCACTTAAATTTTGTGTAAATGGAATAATTTAGTATATTTTTAACTCTAATAATTAAAAAGAAAAAATTGCAATAAAATATTTATTATCATATATAAAATTTTTAAAAATAAATAATTTTAATTAGACGAATCATTTTAAAAGCTAGACAAAAAAAATATGGTAAACAATAACTTGTACATTGTACGAGCAATTCAATTAGCCAAAAAATTTATATCTATATATAATTATAAAAGTCGAATCAACTCACCAGACAATGTCACGTTGAATTTAGGTAATATGTGGTTAAATAACTCTTTAAAATCCTCACCAATCATAACACAACAAGTAGTGTGCTATTTCTGGGCAATATCACTCTGAACTCCAAAAATTTCTTCGGTTATAAAAGTACAAAAAGTCATCTCTATAGGAAAAAAAGAAAGGTTTCACCTCTTATGGTATTACATGCCATTAGAATGAGCAAAAAATGTTCTACCCTTTGAATTATGAGGAGCTCATTTTTTTTAAATGTATCGGCTTCATGAGAAAAATAAATAAACATGAACAAAATATGATTAATATTGGTAAAAAAAACATATATGAATAATAAAAATAAAATTTAATCAATTATGCGGTTGCAAATGAGAAACATTAAAAACTAGTCCTTGTGAACAAATTTTAATCACAGGTAGAATTTTATATTACTTATAAGTTCGATTCAATGGCGGTTACCGATTTATTAATATGCCTATCGCATGGGCCTTTTGTCTAATTCCATATAAACCTTTCCATTATTTCTATTTGTTTGGCCAGCTGTAAGACCTCTTCTTTTTCACTCTCAACAGATTAAACCATGATACTTTTTTTGACCCATAAGATCCCAACTAATCCAGTTCGACCCAATTCGGTGTTCTAAGGTGTTAAACTCTTTCGGCATGAATAATCATGATATTTTGATAGCAATCAAGTTGCAAGCAAATATATCTTATATAATGGGTAATCCATCAATGGATGCAAGAAAGAAATTCGGAAACTCGAAAAATTGACCGGCCTGACCTGAGAATGTTGTCGTTGTCGTTCTTTTTTTTTTTTTTCCCTCTTACATCACATATTGTCCTGCAGCTTTTAGGTTGGAAATACCAATTCGAGAAAGTTGGGACCCGAAAATAAAAACCTAACAGAGCCCGACCCACTAATTGATTGTATAATTATGTATTATTATTCTTTTAGTGCTTTATAATTCTATGCTCTTCTCCTTTCTGTCTGTGTCTAGTCCTCATAGATCTCCCTGTTCTCTATGTGTAAAAGTTGAGTCAAACGCACTTTCTTGGACTTATAACTCAATGCATGAAGTTGCTTCTGAGACTGATTATTTTTGTTAGACTTATATTTTGTTTCGATTAAATCATTATATTATGTTTCATGGAATGGGATTTTATTTTTATTTCGTTTCCTCGTGTATGATATATGCTAATATGAATCTGAACACCGAAATACCAAGAATCTGAAATCGATCATCAGGTGCTCTCTAGCTTATAACGAATCACAATAAACATTACTCCACCAGTGATTCAATTGCGCGCAATAGTTACTATGCAATTTTGAGCTGAAACTCCACTCAATTTTTCTTGGGGCAGTTTTCTTTTTTGGCATCAGATGATATCAGGAAAGTCAATAGATCTTAACTACTCCGGGACCGAATTGGGTCTGCCTAGAAAGGATAAAACTCTCCCAAGCGTAGATTTTTTATATTTACAAGATCTAAACCCTAAATCTTACGTAAGAAGATTGAGCGCCGAATCATGTTGTTTCACTGGAAATTTTGAATGATGACTTGATCTGTAGCTATATTAAAAGATGGTGATTTGTTTTATCCAAAAAAGCATGATTGAATCTTTTATTTTTTCTTCGGTTACAAAAGATATCCATACGCTTAATACAATGATCGAAATAGAATGATTGATTATCTTAAATTTAAAATATTATATACGAGCTTTAAAATCAGAAAACTTAATTGGGACATGTGGAGAAATTTCAAGATGCATAGGAGGTTGATCAAGTTGTAGAATGGAAAATTCGGGTGTTGAATCCATGGTAATGGCTAAGGGTTACACTGTCTAGACCCTTAAAGGTTTTGCGTTGTAGCTATAGATGTGTCCTGAAAATACTTTTCACGCTCTCGAGAACCAAATAGTATATATGAGTATCTTTAGAAGAAAGAACTTATAAGGTATGCACTTCCATTTCTTTTTTTGTTTCAGTGCAATACGTCAAGTTTTACATTATAATTCCATTAGCATCGTTATGTTTGGTAATTTCGAAGTGGTTTACAACATACTTGTACTGTACTATTTGTCATGTTTTGCAGAATTTTGTGATCAATGTACATTAATGTAAATATGAGTCAAGGACCATTAAGATTGTCATACTATTTGTTGGTAAAGAAAACCTCGCATCTATTTTGATTCTTTAATTTCCGGAAATTACAGCATTGCGAAACAACATTATAGCTCCCTTAGTTAGAGAATTAACATAAATAAATGAACTACACAAATCTATAATTTGGTAGAAAGATGTATAGATTTTAGAATTAACTATAGCAGGTTGATAGATTAATTAGCTCTTTCGACAAAGAACAAGACCTCTTGTTGGCCCATTCTTATAGGACGATAACTTTAATTTCAGAAATATTTCTTCCCAATGGTATCATGTTACTTTAGAAACCAAGTTTCACCCATTAAAATTGGATCGAACTTAGGAATTTATAGTCTTAGTGGTACCAATTAACCATTTTAAGATGTTCTGCTTTGTTAGGTGAAAACAATGTTTTTTCTTTGTTAATTCTTCCAAGCACGGTGACACCATTTTCATAATTACTCTTTATGCATATGATGCTGCCCATGAATCATTGCACGCAAGGTTGTCAGAATCACGATTTTATCTAGAATCGGTCATGGGTCGTAGAATCGTAAGATTTTACCTGTAATTAAAAAAAGCATATATATATATATATGTATGTATGTATCAGGCATGATTCGGTAGATTCAATTTGCAAGAAGCAATTCCAATTTCCAACTAAAAACAACGGAAACAAGAAGAACCCGAGGGACATGATCAGTAGATTCAGTTCAGTACAGCTAAATTAGTTCAAACCACATCGAAGGAATCGAAGTAGATCGGATGTTCTAGAGAGAGGACGCTAGTCAGTAGTCACGCAACACGCTACCTAGTTGAGCAGAGGCAGAGCAACTAAGCAAGACTCCACCTGGTCTGGTCCAAGCTCGGGCAGTCGAAGCTCGGGCAAAGCAAGACTCTACTTGGTCTGATTGAAGCTCGAACGGTCGAACCTCAAACGATCGAATTTCGGATGATCGAATCGGAATTGCGGAAGAAATCGCGATAGTCGGAACTGCGGAGCTTCAAGCTTGGACCGTCGGAGACTCGGAACAAGAAGAAATTGGCACTGGCAGAACAAGAAAAAATGCCGAACAAGAAGAAATTGCAGAAGCTTCAAGCTCGGACCGTCGGAGACTCGGAGGATTACTGGATTAGGGCACAATCGAGGAGAAAGGGGGAGTGCCGGAGAAGAATAAAGGGAAAAGGAGGAAAAAAAAACGGTGTTGGGCTCAGGACCAATGGGCTGGGCTTCAGCCTGACTTTGGCATGGCCTTCGCCCCAGGGCTTGAATCAGGCCTGTGCTTAGCCCGAGGCTGGGCTGAATCCAGAATTTCCGAATCGGTCCGATTCCGCGATTTACAGCCCGATTCACTTGCAATTCCACATTTTCTGACTCAGCCCATTGAATCGGAATCATATAACCCCCCTTGAATCGTAGAATCGGACGATTTTACGATTCGAATCACGATTCTGACAACCATGATTGCACATATAGCGCGTTACTTCTCTGAAAAATAATATTATTTTAAATTTGCTCATAATTGATAAACGTGTAAATTTCACATGAAAATGAGTCTTTATCGAGAATAGTTACAAGGAGTCTGTCATTATTGAGAGTTTGATTTATCCCTTGAAACATATCAAATAGAACAAGTAGAGTTTAAATAAGCATATCGACAGAGAGCGGCATAAATAATAAGTTACGCGGAGCCAGGAGAATTGAGAACATATATTCAAATTAAATTAATTGGATTTTTTGAGCTTCCGACTATAAAAAAGAAAAAGGGAAAAGCAATGCTGTTTGAAGTTAGCTTACGTTTGATTTTCGAGTTGAATAGTGATCTAATTCAACTTGATTTTATATTATAATCGTAAATATTGATAAATATATTATTGTGTGAGAATATATAAATATATATATAATTGTGATAGTAGGTGGGGAATTTATTATAATTGATTTAAACAATGATGATGGCGGTGGAAGAAGATGGCTGAATGGCCGAGATTAATGAAAGCTTTGCCACATGGAAAGTTGATCATGATTTTTTTTTTCGATGAACAAGTGATGCTCTTATTCAAATCAATGAAAAAGGGCATGAGGATAGAAGCAGTAGAACTACCGAGCACAATAAAAGCTTGGAAGGCCAACAGTTTAAAAGAACACACTTGTAATCAAACAAGACGACAAATTAAATCATAGCTATTAAAGAATAACAGCTTAAGAGGAAGGGAATTAAGTAGCATAAGTTGTTGATGTAATCATGATGTCTCGATTTGATCTTCGTAAGTACAATTTTCGTACCTTTTACTAGGTCATAAATTTTCCTTACAATCGAAAAAAAATAAAAACTTAGGGTGTATTTTAATTTAATCAAATAAGTGTTTAAAAGTTAATCACAAATTAGTCATTGGGATGCTTATAATCAACAAGTTTAAAATCATTCGATAACCGGTTGGATTCAATATCTTAAGTACTTTACTTCAAGCTGTTATTACTCCTCCGATATCCTACTTTTGTATATCAGGTTCAAACAATATCTATTGCTATGTGGACCGCTTTGAATTAAACTGCCAACCGATAATCTTTATGTCTTTCAGCAATTTGTTGGGAGTTTCTTGCCTCGAATTTGTGTAGTTTAATTTTGTTTCTCTCTTTTTCCCCAGACACCATCGCAGGTTTATTTACTGAAAAACAATAAATAGTAAATCAAGTTATTGCTTAAAAAACTCCATTTCTACACCTATATTCTGATCGTTTTTAATAAAATTAATGTTATTTAAGCACAAGCTCATGTACTTAGTTGAAACCGAGAAAGTTTACAAGATTGGAATTCTAATAGTATTGCAGACCATCGGCCCCACCTGATCAGACCTATATGGCCAAGAATACGAAAGTTGTCTATTTTAAGAAAATTTGGGCCATACATTTAGAAAATCTTGTGCTCGATATAAATCAACTTCCAACCACGTCTGCTAATATCGACCACTAGAATGAAATGGGCGAGAAAGGGTGAAGTAAAATTTTATAGGGAAAAAATAAATGTGAGTTGACACGTTTATTTAAATAAAATCTTGGGTTCGAATATTATAAATGAAAAAATATAATAGATTTATTATTTAGTGAGTCAATCCGATTCAAATTAGATTAATCGAGTTTTTTGAACTTCCTATAAAAAAGAAAAAGGGAAAAGCAACGCCGTTTGAAGTTAACTGGCGTTTGATTTTTGGGTTGAATAGTGATGTAATTTAATTTGATTTTATATAATAATTGTAAATATTGACAAATATATGGTTGTGAAAATAGATGAATAATTTATTATAATTGATTTAAACAATGATGATGGCGGTGGAAGAAGATGGTTGAATGGCCGAAGATTAATGAAAGCTTTGCCACATGGAAAGTTGATCATGAATTTTTTTTTTTCGACGAACAAGTGATGCTCTTATTCAAATCATTGAAAAAAGGGCATGAGGATAGAAGCAGTAGAACTACCGAGCACAATAAAAGCTTGGAAGGCCAACTGTTTAAAAGAACACACTTGTAATCAAACAAGGCAACAAATTAAATCATAGCTATTAAAGAATAACAGCTTAAGAGGAAGGGAATTAAGTAGCATAAGTTGTTGCTGTAATCACGATGTCTCGGTTCGATCTTCGTAAGTACAACTTTTGTATCTTTTACTAGACCATAAATTTTCCTTACAATCGAAAAAAAAAAACTTAGGGTGTATTTTAATTTAATCAAATAAGTATTTAAAAGTTAATCACAAATTAGTTATAAGAAAAATGAATGGTAGAAGGAGGGAAAGATGAGGGATGAGTACTTAATTATTAAGTCAAAAATTACTTAATGAATTAAGTCAAAAAATTTGATTAATAGAATAAGTCATTTTTCATTTATTGATATCTTTAACTTCTCAAAATACATCTCCTCATCCTTATCAATTCTCTCATCTTCACATACACTCTTTTTTTTCAACTAATTAAGTGATTAATTTTTAAATACTTAATTTATCAAACGCCACGTTGCTGAGATAGTCCTCAATTTGCCAAGATCTTCTGTTGTTGTCCCTACTGCGAATGGCTAACCACGAAATAAAACAATGTTTTGGAATGCAGGGTTGTGACAAAAAATTGTACCAAAGAACCTTATGACCTTTATGGTTTGTTTTGTAATAAGGGTTACCGATGGTTATGGATTATAAGAAAAACCTTCATAATCCACCTCCATAACCCTCAATACAAACAAGCGCTTAAATTTGAGGCGTGTCCATATAATTTGATCCTCTTTTCTAGCATCTGGTGGGGGCAGAGGATAATTTGTCTCAGAGTGGAAGAGAAAGACCACTACGGAAGATCTCCCTCGCAAACGTGAAAGAGGACTCGGGGGATGCCAGTTGTCAAATCTGAGCCAGGTGCTCTATCCATCACCAATTTGCTGCTTGATCCAAGGGTAAGAGTTCCCTTGGGGTTGAGGTGTGATCTGGAACTTAAAATGAACGGTATCACAATGCATATCGTGAATTTTTAACTAATGTTAAAAATTAATAATAATATTGAAATTTACTAATGTTTCTTTTGTGATCCAAGGAATGTCATTGAGTCAAGTTAAAGAATAGCCTAAGGAAAATAAAGGGATGCGGAAAATCTTACTAATAGAAATAACGAAAATAAAACTCACTTCTAGGCGGTTTGTATTCGGATTAGTTTTTTCATATTAACTGTATCTTGTTGCAAAAAAAATTGAAAAATAAAAGAATTTCAAATATTCTTCGGTCACAAGCTAGACCTATGTACCTATACAATAAATTAAGAATTCTAATAATAATAATAACTAATAAAAAATTATTGGTAATCTCACTACGAGTATCGAATCTAATTTTTTTATCAGGTTAAATATGCACTTCGTGCTACACCCTCTTTAAGAATCTCAAAAAATTTGGGGTACTTTACTAGTAGACAAAAGACACGTTATACACATTTTTTTTTTGGGTAAGCCATGTTATAGACATTTTAGTTTCCTGTATGTGTGGAAAGTCCAAGTACTATAAATAGCAACGTGAATCAATGTTAACATCAAGCAAATTCAACAAATTAACATTATTGTTCCTTCTTGATCTCGTATTCGATCAGCTATTATTCAATGGACCACCTCTTGTCGCTCCTGTCATTCGTTCTAGCACTTTGTCCGCTAACTCTAGCACTTCACTGCCTTATTTTTCGTAGATTTGGTTCTGCTGCCTAGAAACGGTCGAACCACAGTGAGCTGTTACCGCCTGGGCCAACGGGTGCATGGCCTTTAGTAGGGCCACCTTCATCTCCTGTGGGGAAGAGAGCCCCGCTTTCAGGAAGTTTGCAGCCATGGCCGACAGATATGGCTCGATTGACCTGCGATTCCACATTTTTCGACTCAGCCCATTGAATCGAAATCATATAACCCCCCTCGAGTCGTAGAATCGTACGATTCTACGATCCGAATCACAATTCTGACAACCATGGTACGATTCTACGATCCGAATTACGATTCTGACAACCATGATTGCACATACAGCGCGTTACTTCTCTGAAAAATAATATAATTTTAAATTTGATCATAATTGATAAACGTGTAAATTTCACATGAAAATGGGTCTTTATCGAGAACAGTTGCAAGGAGTCCGTCATTATTGAGAGTTTGATTTATCCCTTGAAACATATCAAATAGAAAAAGTAAAGTTTAAATAAGCATATCGATAGACAGTGGCATAAATAATAAGTTACGCCAAGCCCAGGAGAATTGGGAACATATATTCATTTGAAGGCTGCGGTACGCTTGTACACGCATCAAGGATTTCATCGGGATGCTTATAATCAACAAGTTTAAAATCATTCGATAACCGGTTGGATTCAATATCTTAAGTACTTTACTTCAAGCTGTTATTACTCCTCCGATATCCGACTTTTGTACATCAGGTTCAAACAATATCTATTGCTATGTGGACCGCTTTGAATTAAACTGCCAACCGACAATCTTTATGTCTTTCAGCAATTTGTTGGGAGTTTCTTGCCTCGAATTTGTATAGTTTAATTTTGTTTCTCTCTTTTTCCCCAGACACCATCGCAGTTTTATTTACTGAAAAACAATAAATAGTAAATCAAGTCATTGCTTAAAAAACTCGATTTCTAAACCTATATTCTGATCGTTTTTAATAAAATTAATGTTATTTAAGCACAAGCTCATGTACTTAGTTGAAACCGAGAAAGTTTACAAGATTGGAATTCTAATCGTATTGCAGACCATCGGCCCCACCTGATCAGACCTTTGGGCCAAGAATACGAAAGTTGTCTATTTTAAGAAAATTTGGGCCATACATTTAGAAAATCTTGTGCTCGATATAAATCAACTTCCAACCACGTCTGCTAATATCGACCACTAGAATGAAATGGGCGAGAAAGGGTGAAGTAAAATTTTACAGGGAAAAATAAATCTGAGTTCAACGTTTATTTAAATAAAATCTTGAATTCGAATATTATGAATGAAAAAAATTCAACAGATTTATTATTTAGTGAGTCGATCCGACTCAAATTAGATTAATTGGATTTTTTGAGCTTCCGAATATAAAAAGGAAAAAAGGAAAAGCAACGCTGTTTGAAGTTAGCTTGCATTTGGTTTCGAGTTGAATAGTGATCTAATTCAACTTGATTTTGTATAATAATCGTAAATATTGACAAATATATTATTATGTGAGAATATATAAATATATATATGTATATATAATTGTGAAAGTAGACGGAGAATTTATTATAATGGATTTAATCAATGATGATGGCGGTGGAAGAAGATGGCTGAATGGCCGAGTTTAATGAAAGCTTTGCCACATGGAAAGTTGATATGATTTTTTCTTTTCGATGAACAAGTGATGCTCTTATTCAAATCATTGAAAAAAGGGCATGAGGATAGAAGCAGTAGAACTACCGAGCACCATAAATTTTCCTTACAATCGGAAAAAAAAACAACTTAGGATGTATTTTAAATTTAATCAAATAAGTATTTAAAAATTAATTACAAATTAATTATAAGGAAAAATGAATGGTAGAAGAAGGGAAATATGAGATATAAGTACTTAATCATTAAGTCAAAAATTACTTAATGAATTAAGTCAAAAAATTTGATTAATTGAATAAATCATTTTTTACTTATTGATATCTTTAACTTCTCAAAATATATCTCCTCATCCTTATCAATTCTCTCATCTTTACATACACTTCTTTTTTTCAATACAAGCAAGAGCTTAAATTTGAGGCGTGTCCATATAATTTGACCCTCTTTTCTAGCATCAGGTGGGGCAGAGGATAATTTGTCTCGAGGGAAAAATTAGGACTTGGGGAATGTCAGTTGTCAAGACAGAACCAAATGCTCTGTCCATCACAAATTTGCTCGATCGGTCCCTTGGTTTTGAGGTGTGATCTGGAACTTAATAATTGGGGTACTTTTGCTACTAGTGGACAAAAGACACGTTATACACATTTTTTTTGGGTAAGCCACGTTATAGACATTTTAGTTTCCTGTATGTGTGGAAAGTCCAACTACTATAAATAGCAACGCGAATCAATGTTAAGATCAAGCAAATTCAACAAAATAACATAATTCTTCCTTCTTGATCTTGCATTCGATCAGCTATTATTCAATGGACCAACTCTTGTCGCTTCTATTATTCGTTCTAGCACTTTGTCCGCTAACTCTAGCACTTCACTGCCGTATTTTTCGTAGATTTGGTTCTGCTCCATTGAAACGGTCGAACCACAATGAGCTGTTACTGCCTGGGCCATCGGGTGCATGGCCTTTAGTAGGCCACCTTCATCTCCTGTGGGGAAGAGAGCCCGCTTTCAGGAAGTTTGCAGCCATGGCCGACAGATACGGGCCTGTCTTCTCCCTTAGGGTCGGCCTCTGCAGGCTGGTGGTCGTGAGTGGCTCCAAGGCCGCAAGGGAGTGCTTGGCCGTGAACGATAGGGTTCTGGGCACTCGGCCTGATATTGCAGTAGGAAGGTATGATTGAATAACCCATTTAACACACGACCAATACTAATAGTGAGATCATATTTTCTTTGGATATAAGCATACCAAACAAGATCATTAGAAATTGACCGGACACTATGCTGGTAGGCATGTGGAACTGGTAGCTAGTTTAATCAAATGGCATTACTTACTTTTATACATGCATTGGAATTCCGGGATTCAATTACAGTATCTAGATCGAGCATCATATCGTCTGGAACAAAACTTGCAACATGAAACAGTGCATAATGTTTGGCAACCGATGGCCGCCTTGTAGCACATGATTAACCGTTGATATTCGCCATCATGGATTGTTATTTATTGTTGATTGTTCATGTTATTATTACTATTCCTAATATATTGACATGGACAGGTACATCGGATATGATAATGCTATTTTTGCCTTGGCGCCCACAGGGCCATACTGGCGTGAAATCCGAAAAATCGCTGCCCTCGAGCTCCTCTCAAGCCACCGCGTCGAGCGACTCCTCCATGTTAGGGCCTCTGAGATAGCCTCCTTCATGGCGGATCTCCTCTCCCGCTCCCAACATGACAGCCTCGTTATTCCCATTGACAAGCAGTTCGAGCACCTCACCTTCAACATAAACCTGAGGATTATTGCCGGGAAGAAGTTCTCGGACGCCGAGTTTGGCAAGGCAGGCTCCGATGCTTGCCGGTTCAAGAAGGCGATCGAGGACTTCTTGTACCTGAGTGGAGTTTTCGTCCTGTCGGACATGATCCCTTGGCTCGAGTGGGCGGATATCCAAGGGCACGTGAAGGCGATGAAGGAGACGGGGAAGGAGCTTGACTATGTCCTTGATAAGTGGCTAAAGGAGCATATTGAGAAGAGGAAACAGAGAGGCAGACATGAGATCGATGACAAAGAAGCCGATAATTTAATGGAGATTCTGCTCGAGAGGTTAACGGAGAGCGAGCCAATGTTCTTCGGGCGTGACCGGGAGACTGTCATCAAGGCTACTGCCCTGGTACTAATTAATTTCAATTTTCTGCTTTTTTTTTCTTTATTTAATTTAGAAAATTGCATTATAAAATAAAAAATAAAAAATAACCCACAAGACTTGAGTTTCAAAAGATAAAAAGATTCCTGGCCAAGGTCGGGCAGGGCTGTGTAAAAAACCAACGCAACTAAAAAACCCGAGCAGATCTGAGCAGAACTACCCCAATTTTTTGGTATTATGGGATTATTAGAATAAGTTTTCTCTGTTATTAAGGTTCGGGTTTTGAAATCGGAAACCATTTTAGCCTGATTCGAACTAGAATTTTTCTTCCTTAACACATAATATATATATATATATATATATAGAAGTACTTGATAAAAAGTTAAAAAGTTAAAATCATCTTCATTGGGAGATACTCTATAAGTCTCTAAAGTGGTCCGATTTTCACCACATGGACTTCACATAGATTAGAGACTCCCCGGAAAAAAGAAAGACTAAGGCTTGTTTGGTTTCAAGATGGTATTTTAGAATCACAACTCTAACTTTAACTCTACCCACTACAAAACAAAATAACTCTTACAAAGTCAAAGAGTGGGCCCTATTTATACCACTTTTTTCCACAACAAAACAACATAACACATATAAGTGGGGCCCATTTATACTACTCAAAATCAAAATCAAAATCTGATTTTAAAATCCTACTATGAAATCAAACGCAACCTAAAAATTCCAGTGATAGTTCGTGATAGGATTTCCATTGCCGACATAAAATATTTTAGAGACTAAAATATTTTTTTAATATTTTTAAAACCCCACATTTTTTAAAAAACAAAAAAGAAAAAGAAAAATAATGCGTGGGCGGCTGGAACAACGACCCCCACAAATAATGCAACAGCTTTTGCATCAGTTTTTGTCCTTTTTTTTTCTCAGACTGTTCATCTCTTCCTTTCTACCTTTAATTAATACCATCCCAAAGTTTCATTAATCTTTTCTTCTCTTAAATAAAGTAATGGATAGATTCAATTTAGCCATTTAGGCATAAGGATTTTTTTATTATGATAAAACTGTACTTAGGTTAATTACTAAGAACTGGCCGATAAAACTCGATCCGTGGCAATGGTCGGTTTTTTCCTTGAATTTGGTTTAGGTTCTTGGGGATCTGTGAGATCCTTGACCCAAACAAGTCTGTGTCCTTAAATTTTCTCTAAAACCCGCCCCTCATCCCGTCCGCAGAACAGCTCTAGGGTCAAGTATATCGGAAACGAGATTAAGTCTCAGTCTCAGAGAAAAGAATAGAAAAAGAAATAACAATTAAAACTTTTTTATATTGCACGAGTAATAACCTTAGTATAATGAAATAAAAAATTTTAAAAATAATAAAGGGGCACAGGTAGTTCATTGCGAGAACTAAACCTTTAACCTATTGATTAACCGGTAAAAACGTGTACCAATACGTTGTATCCTCTTTCTCAACATTTCAAAATATTGGGAGATTTTTTCTTGGATTAAGGGAACAGCATCATTTATTAAGCCCACTGAAAAAATCGTGCCGGCCTCCCATTGGTCCTGTGTTGATGGCCAGGCCTGGGCTGGCTTGTGTAGCCCATTGGGCCCAAGGCCACTGCCTAGCCCAGTCCATACCGGCCCAATCCTGACCAACGGACGCACCTCCGTTGCATAATATCCATGGTATATTCTTATGGAGAATGAGATAATCAAATGTTATGAATAGCTCTTTTGTTTTCTCGGTGAATTTTATGCCAAATTTGTGATTAGGAGGGAAAAACCACCAAAATGAGACAAGAGAAACCATGTTTCCTGATTACCAAGAGGTTCATGAGTCAAATATATCAAATAAAAATCCTAATGACTAATAAATGGTACAAGTAGTCCTACTACGAGAATCGAACATGAAACATCTTCATTACTAGCCGAAAGCGTGCAGCACTGTATATGGCAAATAATCTTAATAAATTACGTGATTTCCTCCACTTCTATTAAAGCTATCCAGATTTTTTATTCTTAAAGTAAAAATTCATGTGATTTCAAATTTATCGAATCTATCCACCATTTCAAACATCTTCATTTATATTTCCATCGTTCAATCTGGGATCCTGGACAATGATTATGCAAAATTTCCCCTAAAAGGAAAATAAAATTTTCATTTTTGACTATGGTATGAACTGAATCGTAATTATATCTTCCGAACTTGATACTGATATTATTTGTTTTTCTTTTTTCACTAAATTTTGCAGATTCTCATATTCACCGGTTCAGAAAGCACGGCATTGACCATGACGTGGGCTGTAGCATTGTTATTGAACAATCCCCGCGCCCTGAAGCATGCCCAAGAAGAGCTAGACACAGTCGTCGGACGGGAGCGGTGGGTCCAAGAATCGGACATCGGAAGCCTGAAATATCTCCAGGCCATCGTGAAGGAGACTCTGCGTCTCTATCCACCAGCTCCATTAACGGGAATCCGCGAAGCCTTGGAGGATTGTCACATTGCAGGTTACTCCGTTCCTAAGGATACGCGTCTATTAGTCAATATATGGAAGCTTCAGAGGGACCCCACGATGTGGTCCAACCCCGACGAATTCCGCCCTGAGAGGTTCCTGAAGGAGCATGAGAAGGTCGACATCAGAGGCCAGAGTTTCGAGTACATCCCCTTTAGTTCTGGACGAAGGTCGTGCCCAGGTGCCACGTTCGGGCTTCAGTTGGTTCACCTGACGCTGGCTCGCATGCTGCAAGGTTTCAACATAACGACTGTTGGGGACGGGCCGATTGACATGGGCGAGGGCCAGGGCATCGCCCTGCCCAGGACGAGCCCTCTCAGGGTTGTCCTGAAACCGCGCCTTGATTTGCCACTTCATGGATGAACTGATTCTATATGCATCGGATCATCCCTAGTAATTAGATCATACGGATGCGAATCGTAAGATCGTGTGAGCTCACCAAGCTCATCGGATGGAAAATAATAATTTTTTATTTTTCTTGTCTATCAGCCTATTTCAAGTAATATTGGATTAAACAAAAGAGATAACTTGTTCCCCTTTTATTATGTACTTGAGCCTTCTCCATGAAGGTAATCTAGCGTTGTATATGTGCGAGGATGAGTCATCCCATGTCAAAAGGAAATGGAATAAGATGCTTTTTCACTCTCAACAATACAAAGTCCAATATCCATCAATTCAATTTTTCTCAATGAGACCAAGAAATACTCTCAACCTATCAATTGAGATTAATATACACTTGAACATCTAATTCATATATTTATTTTTAGTCAATACCTAATAGTGCAAGAATATATTATTAACGAAAAAGGATGATTTTTTTTTTCGGTAGACACGAAAAGGATTATTTTGAAATTCTTTTGAAAAACTTCAACGGAAACACCCTAAAGAAGGTGCCCCGACGTACACCTGCAGGTGTAGTCAATTCCTCAAGTAAAATATGCTATCTTAATAATTATAAATCAATAAGATGCTAGAAGTATGTAGATATATTCTACTAGAAATAAGTGAAGAAAGCAAAAAAAAGAGTGGTGGAGGGTGCAATTGAATAAAGAAAGTATGTAATTTTGAGAAGGTATTATGAGTAATAAGTATATCACATGACATTGTGTCACTAAATATAAAAAAATATATTATTTTTGTTAACAGTAAATTTATTTGGGGATATTTCCAAAAATCAATAAATATTAACGAACATTTATTTAATTATGACATTGCAACGCAATATACTCATCACAAATAAAACTTTGTCATGCCGTAGAGAGAGGCTTGGAAGGCCTATTGCAACGCAATTCTTTCTTTAATTGAGATGTGCATTACTTTGTTAAGATTTTAAATTTGGTGTTCTGTTAGATTTGGAAATGGACCCAAATAGGCCTTTTCTT
This sequence comes from Punica granatum, assembly GCF_007655135.1. Classification (NCBI taxonomy): domain Eukaryota; kingdom Viridiplantae; phylum Streptophyta; class Magnoliopsida; order Myrtales; family Lythraceae; genus Punica; species Punica granatum. Next base: position 24,077,898 of record NC_045134.1, on the reverse strand, counting down.
TTACGCAATTAGCCATTATTCAATTCATTTCTTAATGTAAATTAAGTCCTACGGCTGCCTAAAATACATAAAAAGAGCTTTTATGACTTTTTTTTTTTTGGTTAAGTGGTTGATAGCTTTTAACCTTTACTAGTGTTGGGCCGGTTTCTCTCCTATATGAAGAATGGTGAGTGCGGGTGTTGGAAGTAATCCCACATGGAAAAGTTGAGAGGAAATCCATAGGTTTATAAGAGATAATGGTCTAGTAACCCATTGGCTTAAGCTTTTGGGTTGCGGATGGGCCCGAGTCCAAAGTAGACCTGTGGATTTTACCTAACAAGTGGTATCAAAGCCCAAGGTAACGATCTTGGAGAAGCGCACACGCTATGCGTGGAAACCCAACACCACACCAAGGCTCGAGTGTGGAACTCGTGGCTAGTGATGGGCCTAACAATTGGGTATCCGAGTTCGGAAGTGAAAGCCCGGCTCGAAGTCCTCCATATAGTCGAGAAGAGGGGGAATTGTTGGGCCGGTTTCTCTCCTATATGGAGAATGGTGAGTGCGGGTGTTGGAAGTAATCCCACATGGAAAAGTTGAGAGGAAATCCATAGGTTTATAAGAGATAATGGTCTAGTAACCCATTGGCTTAAGCTTTTGGGTTGCGGATGGGCCCGAGTCCAAAGTAGACCTGTGGATTTTACCTAACAACTAGTGCACTTCAGCATCTGCTTTTGTTTTGGTGTAACATTGCTAGAAAAGAAATCCTCAATCGTGGTAAAACTAACATACATATATTAGTAGAACCCTTGTAGCGTTCACTATTCTGATCATAAACTGCATTCGGAGTTACTCTCTCGCCTCAGTTCGACCAGCCACTCAGAAACTCAAGAGGTAACTCGTTCTCTCACTCGTCAACTATCTCTGCTCGCCTGGTTGATGCTTCGTTTTGCAATGCCTGCCTTTTCTGCCAAATGGTTGTACGGAAAGTCATTAGTGTAATTGGACGATGCTTCTTTATGCTCTTAGTTTTTTTTTTTTTTTTTATAAAAATTTTGGGCTTCTGTTATTGGATTCACAATTTTGCTGAGCAAGAATGGTTTCTTTGCTTCTGTTCATGTGGAATTCTTGATTTCGCTGAGAGTCGGATGCTGTCAAACATATTGTGTTGCTGAGCTCAAATCATGGTGGTACTTCGCGATCGGCAGTTGATTGCAATAATGTAGATTTCATGATTATATTAGTGGGATTATCTGCTCATGAGCAATTTATTGGTTGAATAAGATTTTGCTCATGATCACGTGTTTTTCTTGCTAGGTTCTACTTTATTTCATGTTGATTGTGATATCAGTAACTTGTTTTGTAGGTTTGCGGTTACCGGGTTTGTGATCGAAAGAAGTAATGGCAGTGCAGCAAGCCCCAACTACGATAGTCCCTCTGAGTGCCAATGTTGTATGTATTTATTCTACTTCTTAAGCTGATGACCCTAAATTTCTCTATTTGTTTCTGCCGTGGCTCTAATTTTTTATTCTCTATTGATTTATGGATCGTGTGGTATAGGTCAGCAAGGCATTCGTCCTTCAATACTACCCCATTCTGCATCAATCGCCGGAGCGTGTTCATCGGTTTTATCAGGACATCAGCAAACTTGGCCGTCCTGAAGAAAATGGAATCATGGGGATCACCACAACTATGAAGGTTAGCTCTTTGTGAGTGTGTGTGTTTGTTTCTGCTGGTCTCTGGGTATGTACCTTTTTTTTTTTTTATTATAGTAATAGGAAAGGATTAAAACTTTGAAGTGTTTAATTTTTGAATGCATGAAGTTATAGTAGTATTTATTTCTTTCTTGGTCAGTCAGCTGTGGAATAGGGACTTGGCATGGATAGAAGTGAGCCAATCGTTTGTTCTCGGAACTTATAGTTTGTCGAACGCTATGTTCTAGCATGTTCTCAATCACAAGAACCTGCGACTAATATCTTGATGGAAGTGTTTTGTCTTTGATGTTTCCTAGTCACTTGATCTGTTGCTTGAATTATACCCTCTCGCATGAGCTTGTACATTAGAAATTGCATCTTACTTATCCTAAAATGCAGGCAATCAAAGAGAAGATGCTGTCGCTTGATTATGGTGAATTCAGTGCAGAGATAAGCACAGTTGATGCACAGGATTCTTACAATGGTGGAGTTCTTGTTCTTGTCACTGGATATTTGACTGGAAAAGATAATGTGAGGCGGAAATTCACTCAGAGTTTCTTCCTAGCACCTCAACATAAAGGCTATTTTGTTCTGAATGACATATTCAGATATGTTGAGGAACTCCAGCTCTTGGATGCAAACCCTGTTCCTGCTAGTGATGTAGAAGCCCCTGTGGCTGTTGGAGGGTAAGTATTTACTAAGCTCCAAATGTATGAAGTGCCTATTGACATCAGATTGCCCCTAAAGATGCTCTTGTTTTAGATCCTACTCCAGATCAGGAGAATGATATAACTGAGCAAAGTCCGGTGCCTGTGGAGGAAGACGACCATGCAGAAGTGTATAATCCTTCTGAAAATGGAGATGTTTCAGTATGGGAGGAGGAAATTTTGGCACCTGAGGTTATTGATGAAAGTCCTGTTGATCCAGAGGTAGCTGCTGAGTCTGATGCTAAATATGAAGATGTTTGACTGTACAACATAAGAGTGCCCTAACATCATATACAGTCTAATCTGTGTCAGCACCCAATTTCGGTTCATCGGCTCCAGGGGGTAAAATCGTCATTTTTTCAATTTATTACCTTTTCTAAAATAATAATAATAATAAATAAATAAATAAATAATATATATATATATATATGATTAAAAAAAATCATTTTTCGGGCAGGCCGAGCTGGGCTGGGCAGCGCCCACCGGCTGCCCATGATCCCAGCCGGCCCAAAAAAAAAGTGTTCGGGCAGGCTGGGCAGCTCTCATCGGCTACCCGCGATCCCCGCCGGCCCAGAACCCCCAAATCGCGGATTTCCGCGATTTCTCCAAAATTGGCCGAAATCTTAACGAAAAAGGGGAAGAGATTGCAATTAAATGAACAGAAAAGCAATTCGGAGAGGAAGGAACAGAACCCAGTGAGAGAAAACGGGAAATTTGCTCTTGTTTTGGCGAATTTTGAAATCAGTCGAATTCGGAACCGTCGCAGGAAAATTGCAAAATTTTCCCCGATCCCGATTGTTTTAACCTCGGTGAGGCCCAGACCGACCATGGCAAAGCGTCGGCGGTGTCCAGAACCGTCACCGGCGTCCATTCCAACCCTCACCGCGGCGTCCAGGGGCGAGAACCGCCGCCCGTAGCGTCGTCGCTGCCGTTCTCGGCGATCCCGACCGCCCGTCGGCTAACGGGCCTCGGCCCATTTCCTTTGCTTCACAGGTCCAGCCCAAATCTATTCGGCCCAACGCGCCAGGACGCCCAACGCTCCAGTCCAGCCCAGCGTTCTTCCGGGCGGTTTCTCTTTCGGGAGGGCAGTCCGATCCGATCCGATCCGACCCGATTCGTCCGACAATTTTTTTAAAATTTTTTTACAGAATCACCCCTCAACTTTCCGAACTAGGTAAATCCTCGACTTAGTGGCATGATTAGGGCTCCTTTCCTGAATATTAATGCTTGCTTGATGGATATAATGTGAAATGAACGTTCTTGGGTTGCGTGGGTGATCGAATTTGTCCCGAACTCGATTTTACAAACTTTCTATTTTGTCACATTTTAGTCCAGAGGACGCATTTTATTTTTTTATCTTTATTTCAGATCTGCCCCGAATTTCTAAAATTATTTTCAATCAAGTCCCGGTCATTTTACTATTTTCCAATCAGTCCTTTGATTTTTCAGAATTTTTCTAAACATCCCAAAGAACTTTCAAATTGTTTCAGTTTAGTCCCGGGACCATTTTCACCCTTTTCAGATCTGCCCCGAATTTCAAAAATTCTTTTCAATCAAGTCCCAGTCATTTTACTATTTTCCAATCAGTCCTGGAATTCCCAGAATTTTTCAAGCATCCCAAGGAACTTTCCAAGTTGTTTCAGTTTAATCCTAGGGCCATTTTTTTGTTTTCAGATCAGTCCAGATTTTCAAATTCGTTTCAAACAAGTCCTGGGACATTTTCAGTAATTTTTACACAGTTCCCTTTTTTTCATAATTTTCAAATCGGTCCCCGAAGCTTCAGCCGAATTTTCAAATCAGTCCCTGCTCTTTTAAAATCGTTCAATTCAGTCCCCTGGACATTTTCTAAAAATATCCGACCCTTTCCTACTTGGATCACCCACCGACAATGTATGTGCCCCATTTAAATATTTTATTTTTGTAATTATATGTATACAACGTGATAATGTCGGAAATTAGAGTTTATCGGGCGGTCAACTAATGGCTATCTTGACGACTCGAAATTCGTAGATTAAAGCATTCGGCGAATTTCTAATTAACCAAAAATTCTACATACGGGATAATTGGGACGTTAAATTTGACTAAATTAAATCACTTGACTCTTTTAAATGAATTGTACGAACCGATTAATAATATGTAATCGCGTCGACAGTTCAAGAACTGTTAGTCACCCCCTTTTTAAATTCACAATTTCAAAAGCATTGAGATACGTGCTACGTAATCTTGATTTTTCATACACACACATATTTTTCGATTCAAGGGACATGACTATCGGTTCTTGTCTTGCCGTCACTCTAGTATAGGTTTGTGTTTAGAACGAGTTAAAACATGGAAAAACATATTAATCTCAAATTCGGCCTAAATCAAACATGGGCAATAGTCAAATAGAGGGTTAGATTTTGGGTTTTAGGTGAAAATACTCTTAATCTGTAAAAGTCATATTGTCACGATACAGAATAATCTAAAAATAACCCACACATTCGAGACTTGATTATGGACACCATGTCTGTCGAGTCCGTTAAAATGATGTCGAATGCTACATGCCCTATTTATCACTCATTTTGTTTGTTTTAAGGTAGGATTTGTATGCCAAGATATCTCAGTTAATAATCAGTTAATTTAAGTAAATTCGGCGATAACAAAACCCCATTATTTGTTTATTTGAGCTTGCTTGTTACATTTTTTGCAATTATTTGTTATGCGGATCGAGCCCGATCCTTTAGGACACGATTCACACAGGGTCCAAATCCTCTAACCGTCGATCACGGGGTCCAATGCCCCCATACACCGAGTGCGCATTTAATTTAATTTTCGGTCTTTTCCAAAACCATACGGTGAACATGAGTGAAATAATGGCCGAACGCGAACCGATCGGGATTCAGTCATTGTAATTTGTCTTTTATTTGAGATAAGGTTTTATATTATACATATATTCATGTAAAAAAATCCCGGTCGGAGAGTGGACGGTTAGAGTGTTTCTTCGAATTTACGGTGTCAAAACGCATAAGATGAGCGGAACTTAATTAAGAGGTAATTAAATTAAAATGGCAAGCCTAGACAAGCTAGAGTACCGAAAGGGCGTGTGGGATATAGGCCCACACGTAATAGAACCCCCAAATTCGAAATTTTCGGTTCCGTACAGACCATTGCCTTAGTATACTAGGTGTACCTCGTACCCCTAGACCCGGGTAATTTGCCGGCCCTCGACCTTCGGGTCGTAAAAATGGCAAGTGGCGACTCCTTCTCACGTGCGTCCGTCGCGCGTCCCCGGGAAGGTGGATACTCCCAAGCCGCGTTGCATAGGCGCGCGCATGCGTGCCGCGACGAGACGAAATTCCACAATCTGTTTCAGCTTGCATGGTACTTGAACACTACTTTCTTGGTGATGTTTATTTCAGGTAAAGGTAATGAAGGAGGGTTCTGTTCAAGCATCTGCATCAACGCCTGCCTCTTGATGCCTCTGTGAAGTCTGGTACGAGGGCTCACTGTCTCCTGCCCCCACAGTTGAGAATCAGCTTACCAATCCAAAAGTGACTGAAAATGAGAACAGTCAAGAGAGTGAATGTAAGCAGTCCTCTGCGTTTTCATTGCCATGTATCATAGCAGGATAAAGGGTTTATTTGGATCTACACTGACTGATGAATCATTTGATTGTCAGCAGCCGATGGTCACTCCATCCACTTGAAAGGACTACCAATGAATGTTACCTTTCTGCAAGTTGAGAGCGAGTTTACTAAGTTTGGACCTATTAAACGTGGTGGTATTCAAATCAGGGCCCAGAAGGTATGCTTGACCTCAGCTTCAATTTACGGTTGTATTTTTGCTCAGGATTTATTGTGATTTGTCCATGCATGATCTTGAACAGGGATTTTGTTTTGGCTCTGTTGAATATGAAGAACGGAGTGCTGCACAAAGTGCAATAGAGGTATGCATTATCCTATCATCCTCATATCATTTAATTCCAGTCACGATTCTTTTGCGCTGATTCTGTAGTTTCAAATTGAGTGTTATCAAACTACATGAATGTTGGTAACTGAACTATTCTAGTCTTATGTCGGTGCTTAAGGACAGGTTTTACTCATTTAAGCATGGTAATCTATATCTTTAGACTTAGACATGGAGAAGAGCAAAGTTAGGGAAATGGTGATACTGACATGTTTTTAATAGAAAACTGGCGTAGGTTGGAATTGGTGAACATGCTCTATAAAATTATTCGCTATAAAGAAGATATAAATTTAAAGGGAAAAAAAAGGCCTAGCAAACGTAGCAATGAAGTTATAACCTCAGTGAACTATGTTTCTCCAATCTGGCTTCATTAATCTCCCCTAGTCCACTGTCAGGTGCAACCACTTGCTTTTCAAATAATTTTGGTTAAGGTTACAACTTATGCATGCACATCTTAATAAACAGTGCATGAGATTCTCATCAGTGAAGGGATTTAACGGGTGTTCTTTGTTCTCCATGCCTGTCTATGCAATTCTTTCTTTCTTCTTCTTCTCTTTTTTTTTTTTTTAATGGACAAGTTGTTTATAAAGTGATGCCTCTGAAGTTCAGATAAGTGGATTCTCATTGTTTTAGGTTGTTAAGCTTGTTTGTTTTCAAGAAATATTTTTAACTTTAATTTTAACTCGATTCCACTTAACTTCACTTATCTTCAATTAAACAACACAATCATTATTTTCTCTCAACTATTCATTACTTTTTCCACAATTCAACAACACAATTTTTATTTTCTCTCAACTATTCATTACTTTTTCTAAAATTTAATAACACAATCATTCCTTTTTCTCAACTATTCATTACTTTTTCACATTTTTTCTCATAATTTAATAACATAATCATTACAAAATAATTAAAATCAAAATCCAAGTCTCAAACCAAACGCAGAGTGTCTTCTATTTGTGTTAGATTGGCTTGTGAAGATAAACAATGTTCGACTCTTCCGCATTTTCAGTGTTCCCCCATTGATAAAGTTTTGCAATCGTTTTACCAGGCTTCACCCATTGCAATTGGTGGACGTCAAGTTGTTGTTGAGCCAAAGAAGTCCACTGCTCGAGGCAAGTTACTTTACTACTTTGATAAAAGTTCTCTTCTGATTGTCATATCATATAAAGACGATGGTAGCCCGCATGTTTGACATGGCCCTTCCTTTGTACTGCAGTGAATAGCCGAGAGCGGTTTCCATCTGGAATGCTAAGTGGAGTATTCAGGAACGATGGCCCAAGAGGACGCGGGAACTATGGAGGAGGAAACAGAGGCTACAACAGGGGCGAGATGAACAACAGGCCTGACTTCGGGAACAGAAATGGCGGCAGAGGAGGGTACTCCCACCACGGGGATGGAGGAAACCACCGAGCAGAGCGTCCACAAAGAGGGTTTAATGGTGGGAACCCACCCAAGAACATGGTCGCGCGAGTCCTGCTGCTGCTTGAACTCGAGGGACTGCAGAACTGAATTAGTCTTGTCTCATTGATCGATGCTATTATGGGTCAATGGTGGTCTGGGATCTTTTTTCTTTTTTTGGGGATGGGGATTATTTACCTCAGAATTGGGTCGGTTCATTGTTGTGGAGGTGAATAGTAGGTGGGAAAAACTTACATATATCAATGTAGAAGTTCGGGTGGTCGGGATTTGAATAGCTAAAATGATTTCGAATTTATGTCCCTTGTTTTATTTATCTTTTTTTTTTTGGCGGTAGGACAAGTAGTAAGAAAATGCAATTATATGAATGCTGACGCATTGACCATGAGCTGCATCCAGAACCCTGGAGAGTCACCAAATGATTCATCCCTGGCGGAAAAACCTAATTTCACATGCTCGTTTTGTAAGCTACTATTAATCCTTGCCTGGTTTTGTGACCACCAAAGTAGCAGAGTGATTTAGTTCGATACTCGAAAGAAAAAAGAAAGAACATACAAGCGCACACACTGTCCTGACTCAGAGACCTAGGTGCAAGAATGACTTCAAAAGTCGAGGAGTTCGCTCATTAACTAAAAGGTAGCTAACAAGTTAATCCCGCAAACATAAGCTTTGGCACATTACTATTCCTTCATGTCAGTTCAGAGTTGCGCAAAGTTGTTAGAGAAGCCCCTCCGGAACAGCACATCCTTTTACATAGAAACAGAAGCACCAACTCTGTCAGACTCTTGAGCTTCCCTGGCAGCTTCCTCCACTCTGTCTCCAGCAAATTAAGATACCTCAAATTTACCAATTCTCCAATATCTTCAGGTAACTCTTTCAGGTGGCGATTCTTCGACAAATCCAAAACTTTCAGTGATGGCATGGAACAGAATATTCCATTTGGAAATGTCCCCAACTTGGTATGCCGTAGTATCAGAGTAGACAGACTGGAACGAGTTGTCAATGTTGCTGGGAAGTTACCAATCCTTTGATCCACCGGGCTCCAAAGAGATATCTTTCAGGCATCTTTCTACTTTCTGAATGATTTCCTTTGGCTCAAATGACCTCCGCTTCTCCTGAACTAGGATTTTACTCTTCTTCTTCCCATGTTCAGAGTCTTAACCATAAAGCCATATCCCGAATAACATCATGCATTCTAAATCTCCACATACCCGCATAATCAACCTCCTCCAATAAACAAACACGTATAAGGTTGTTGATTATGTCGATTCCCGAATCACGTGCGTCAAGTATGCCATCAGTTTCATTAAGGAAAACCTCTCCAATCCATAGATGAATCAATTCCTCCATAACAAAAATGTGGTCCTCTGGAAAAACTGAACAATACAAAAAGCACTTTTTCTGGGTTTCATTTGGCAAAGCGTCGTAGCTAAATTCTAGCACAGACAACATCCTCTCTTCCATACCTTGAAAGTTTGATGGATGGATCGTCAAATCTTTAGCAGCGCGTCTCCACTCGTCTCGTTGCTTCCTACCGGCCACAGCTGCCCCGACAGTGATAAGAGCAAGTGGCAGGTATTCACACTCCTCAACCAAAGCCTTGGCAAGTTTTGGGATTTCAGTATGAGCAGACCATGTTTCTTCACCCACCTTCTCTCGGAATAGTTCAAGGGCCTTATCTGGGGGCAAACAGTCTACCTTTTCATCCTGTCAGCTTTCATTTTAAGACAAACTTTCTCTGATCGAGTTGTGAATATGATCTTCGATATGTATTGATGACCGCGAGAAGGAATCCCCATATGCAACAGGTCTATCTCCTCCCATATATCATCCAAAAAGAGCATGAAGCTCTTTCTCTTCATAAGACTCAATATCCTGCCCGCTCTTTCTTGTTCGCTGGTAGGATCCCATTCAGCCTGAGCGAGTCTTTAGTTTCCTCGATATGGCTTCTTGAATTTTTTTGAGCACGACTAAGATGATCATATATATATATATATTGGTATGTATCCTGTTATCCAGAAGCCTAATAGGGTCTTACTAATCCAATCGCGATATCGAGCATTAAAGGTTATTCTCCCTCCGATCAAGTACGCTTCCCGGAGTTCGAACTTGTGCTCTCCAATTGGATATAGAGTTAAAAAGAGTTTTTACGGTAGAATATAGTTAAAAAGATTTTTTACTGTAGAATATACTTAAAAAGATTTTTCCAGTTGAGTTACGGGAAAGGTTCAAGAATTTTTAGTCAAAGCCCTGTAGACTTTGAAAAACTTTTGGCTGCCTTTTTACTTTGGTCTTAGCTGACCACAATCCGAGCATTTTCTTCTGTGCTCGGTTAGAGGGGGACTAACACAAGGCAAGCTTTTGGCGACTCTAGTCCTAGCGTGATGTGAGTTCATACGAACGTGTAAAATCTTATTCTAATATCATATTAAATTTATATTGGAATTTTACTGACTTGAACTCACTTTCAGCCAAAAAGTATAAGCTATTAAGTGATGAATCTCATATCTATATCTATATTAAATATTAAAAGCCAAGGTACTGCTCCTGAAAGTGTCACGTAGGACAAACATGCTTTCCCGTAAAGTGACTTTTCGAGTTATCACTAATTGAAAGGAGACATTTGGTGCAAAACTATTGGTACCATATTAGATCCGGAAGTTCAAAAGTCTACTACTTAAATTATCACTCATCACTTATGCTCGACTGAAATTTGAAAAGACATTAAAAAGTATAAAAGAGTATCAAATTCATTTTTCCTTTTCTCTTTTGTGTTTTTCCCTCAATGGAGCTCGGTGAGCAAAGAACATGGATAAGATGATGAAGAAAGTGAGGTCTTTTAGTATCATATGAAGATGCACTCCTAATTGGTACTAGCTAGACTATTTTTGCATTGTTGATCAGAGGTGAAATCAGGTAATCATTATGATATATATATATATATATATATTGTAATAGTTATTAGCAATGTTAGCATTATCATGCATAATACTATTTTCGATATTTTAAATTTATATTTTCCCATTTAAACAACATTACTAACTAACTCATGCAATGCACATAATGGATGTGTAGATCAAGAATGTTATGGTATGTCGCTTTTTTATTTTATTTTATTTTTATTTTTTTGTCTAATATGAAGTGACACTACAATACAAATGAGCTATTCAGAAGACAATATATATCTCTATAAGCCATTTATCTGCCTCTATAATCTTTAGAAACAAATAAATTAATTGACTACATTTGTGTTATTTTTATAGACCTTTAGAGACAAATTTGAAATTCAATTAGAAACAAATGATTTGCCTCTAAAATAAGTAAAAGTTTCCATAAAATTGTCTCTATGTATTTTTTAGAAGTAAATATAGTTGCATCAATATGTTTTTTTATTCGTATATATAAAGCTCTACAAAAAAGTACATGTTTTTTATGGAACCAAGTGGCGGGTCCCCATTTCAAACAAACCAATTCAATCCATCAGCATAATTAATTCTACGACAAAGAGGATCGAACTCTTAACCTCCATTTTAGTATAACATTATTTTATTCAATGCACCAAGCTCCTTACTTGTCTAAATTTGCGACTTTTATTATTTATTATACTTTAATGATGATATTTATATTCTAAACATTATTACTTTGTATTTATAAGTTTTATTTTTAGGTAACCTACAAAATAATAATATTTATTCCAATAAAATATTTTGTGAGAGTTTATCTTTTTAAAGAAAATATTTTTATTAACTTCTGCCTGAAATTATATTGAATAATTTCGGATATAATTTTTGTAAACAATTTGTTGGTCGAGCAAAAAATGCCAGAAATTCTTGTGGTCGCCGAATTTTTCTTGGATTAGTGGTCATTGAATTTAAGTGGAGAATGAGAAGAGAGATATGATTAGGAGCAGAAAGAACCAGGAAGAAAATGTAAAGCATGCAAGAGAAAATACTTGCATTGAACAAAAAATCGAATGAAGAATATGTATATACGAGAAATGTTTCTTAGAAAAAAAAAGGATGAAAGAGTAGAAAATTGAAATGAATAAAGTAAAATTAATGAATTACATGATTCTTTATTCTTAACTTGTAAAATTATACATTCGAAAAGTTTCAAATTCAATTTAGCAACTCTATATCAGTCTCTATACGTTGATACACTTTAAAAGCGTATAAACTAGTCTCCATTGCTCATACCTAAGTCAAATAGTTTTTTTAATTAATGGTATTAGAGACAAATAATATATCATATAGAGACACAATTTTATTTGTCCCTGAAAGTAAAAATTTAGAGACAAATAATACCATATACAAAGACATATATCTTAATTGTTTTTAAAGGTATAGATTTAGAAACGTCTCTGATTTTTGTTCTTGTAGATCATTTGTGTTGTAGTGTGGTCTCTAAAGTTTTACCCAATTGGTAAATGACAACTTGCATAATTTTATGTTATCAAGGAATTGTTAAAACTTATAAGGTCAAAAGTTATTCTCTATAGGAAACTTATTGTATTCTTATTATACTTTACTTTTAATTTTCATATTGATTTAAAAGATCCACTTAAATTTTGTGTAAATGGAATAGTTCAGCATATTTTTAACTCTAATAATTAAAAAGAAAAAATTGCTATAAAAGATTTATTATCATAAATAAAAATTTAAAAAATAAATAATTTTAATTAAACAAATCATTTTGAAAGCTAGACAAAAAAATATGGTAAAAATAACTTGTGCATTGTACGAGCAATTCAATTAGCCAAAAAATCTATATCTATATATAATTATAAAGTCGAATCAACTCAGCAGACAATGTCACGTTGGATTTAGGTAATATGTGGTTAAATAATTTTTAAAATTCTCACCAATCATAACACAACAAGTAGTGTGCTATTTCTGGGCAATATCACTCTGAACTTCAAAAATTTCTTTGGTTATAAAAGTACAAAAAGTCATCTCTATAGGAAAAAAAGAAAAGTTTCACCTTTTATGGTATTACATGCCATTAGAATGAGCAAAAAATGTTCTACCCTGTGAATTATGAGGAAATCATTTTTTTAAACGTATCGGCTTCATGAGAAAAATAAAGAAACATGAACAAAATATGATTAATATTGGTAAAAATATATAAATAATAAAAATAAAATTTAATCAATTATGCGGTTGCAAATGAGAAACATTAAAAACTAATCCTTGTGAACAAATCTTCATCACAGGTAGAATTTTATATTACTTATACGTTTGATTCAATAGTGATTACCGATTTATTAATATGCCTATCGCATGGCCTTGCGTCTAATTCCATATAAACCTTTCCATTATTTCTATTTGTTTGGCCAGCTGTAAGACCTCTTCTTTTTTACTCTCAACAGATTAAACCATGATACTTTTTTGACGCAAAAGATCCCAACTAATGTAGTTCGACCCAATTCGACGCACTAAGGTGTTAAATTCTTCCGGCATGAATAATCATGATATTTTGATAGCAATCAAGTTGCAAGCAAATATATCTTATATAATGGGTAATCCATCAATGGGTGCAAGAAAGAAATTCGGAAACTCGAAAAATTGACCGGCCTGACCTGAGAATGTTGTCGTTGTTTTTTTTTTCCTCTTACATCACATATTCTCCTGCAACTTTTAGGTGATCCATCAATGTTTTTTTCCGAATTCGAGAAAGTTGGGACCCGAAAATAAAAGCCTAACAGAGCCCAACCCACTAGTTGATTGTATAATTATGTATTATTATTCTTTTAGTACTTTATAATTCTATGCTCTTCTCCTTTCTGTCTGTGTCTAGTCCTCATAGATCTCCCTGTTCTCTATGTGTAAAAGTTGAGTCAAACGCACTTTCTTGGACTTATAACTCAATGCATGGAGTTGCTTCTGAGACTGATTATTTTTGTTAGACTTATATTTTGTTTCGATTAAGTCATTATATTATGTTTCATGGAATGGGATTTTATTTTTATTTCGTTTCCTCGTTTATGATATATGCTAACTTAATGAACTAAGCTAAAAAAATTGACTTAATAAGTTATTTTTCACTTATTGGTGCCTTTAACTTCTCAAAACACATCTCCTCATCTTTATCAATCATCTCATCTTCTCATACACTTCTTTTTTTAACTAAGTACTTAATTTTTAAGCACTTAATTTATCAAACGTCACCTTACTGAGGTAGTCCCCAATTTGCCAAGATCTTCTATTGTTGTCCCTATTGTGAATGGCCAACCACGAAATAAAACAATGTTTTGGAATGCAGGGTTGTGACAACAAAATTATACAATAGAACCTATGGTTTGTTTAGTAATAAGGGTTACTGATGGTTATGGATTACATGAAAAACTCTTATAATCCTTCATAATCCACCTCCATAACCTTCGATACAAACAAGTTCTTAAATCTGAGGCTGTGTCCATATAATTTGATCCTCTTTTCTAGCATCAGGTAGGGGAGAGGATAATTTGTCTCGAGTGGAAAAGAAAGACCACTACCAAAGATCTCCCTCGCAAACGTAAAAGAGGACTTGGGGGATGCCAGTTGTCAAATCAGAGCCAAGTGCTCTGTCCATCACCAATTTGCTGCTTGATCCAAGGGTAAGAGTTCCGTTGGTTTTGAGGTGTGATCTGGAACTTAAAATGAATGGTATTACAATACATATCGTGAATTTTTAACTAATGTTAAAAATTAATAATAATATTGAAATTTACTTATGTTTCTTTTATGATACAAGGAATGTCATTGAGTCAAGTTAAAGAATAGCCTGAGGAAAATAAAGGGACACGGAAAATGTTATCAATAGAAATAGCGAAAATAAAACTCACTTCTAGACGGTTTGTGTTTTGATTAATTTTTTCATATTAACAATATCTTGTTGCAAAAAAAATCTGAAAAAAAAAGAATTCCAAATATTTTTTGGTCACAAGCGTGACTCATGGACCTATTACAATGAATTAATAATAATAATAATAATAATAATAATAATAACTAATAAAAAAGTACCAATAATCTCGCAACGAGTATCAAATTTGATTTTCTTATCAAATCAAAATATGCGCCTCTCCACTGCATCTCCTTTAAGAATCTAAAAAAAATTGGGATATTTTGCTACTAGTATAAAAAAAAGACACGTTATATATACATATTTTTTTTTCTGGGTAAGCCATGCTATACACATTTTAGTTTCATGTATGTGTGGGACGTCCTAGTACTATAAATAGCGACCTGAATCGATGTTAAGATCAAGCAAATTCAACAAATTAACATGAGTCTTCCTTCTTGATCTTGCATTCGATCAGCTATTATTCGATGGACCACCTCTTGTCGCTCCTTTTATTCGTTCTAGCACTTTGTCCGCTAACTCTAGCACTTCACCACCTTATTTTTCGCAGATTTGGTTTTGCCGCGTGGAAATGGTTGAACCACAGTGAGCTGTTACCGCCTGGGCCATCGGGTGCATGGCCTTTAGTAGGCCACCTTCATCTCCTGTGGGGAAGAGAGCACGCTTTCAGGAAGTTTGCAGCCATGGCCGACCGATATGGGCCCATCTTCTCCCTTAGGATCGGCCTCCGCAGGCTGGTGGTTGTGACTGGCTCCGAGGCCACAAGGGAGTGCGTGGTCGTGAACGACAGGGTTCTGGGCACTTGGCCCGATATTGCAGTAGGAAGGTATGATTGAATAACCTATTTAACACACGACCGATACTAACAGTGAGATCATATTTTCTTTCGATATAATCATACCAAACGAGATCACTAGAAATTGACCGGACACTATGCTGGTAAGCAAGTGGAACTGGTAGCTAGTTTAATCGAACTGCATTACTTACATTTATATTCCAATGCATTGGATTCTGGGATTCAATTACAGTGTCTAGATCGAGCATCGTATCTTCTGGAGCAAAACTTGCAACATGAAACAGTGCATAATGTTTGGCAACCGATGGCCGCCTTGTAGCACATGATTAACCATTGATATTCGTCATCGTAGATTGTTATTGATTGTTCTTGTTATTATTGCTATTCCTAATATATTGACATGGACAGGTACATCGGATATGATAATGCTATTTTTGCACTGGCTCCCATACTAGCGTGAAATCTGAAAAATCGCTGCCCTTGAGCTCCTCTCAAGCCACTGCGTCGAGCGACTCCTCCATGTTAGGGCCTTTGAGATAGCCTCCTTCATGGCGGATCTCCTCTCCCGCTCCCAACATGACAGCCTCGTTATTCCCTTTGACAAGCAGTTCGAGCACCTCACCTTCAACATAAACCTGAGGATGATTGCAGGGAAGAAGTTCTCGGACGCCGAGTTCGGCATGGCAAGCTCCGATGCCTGCCGCTTCAAGAAGGTGATCGAGGACTTCCTGAACCTGAGCGGGGCTTTCTTCCTGTCGGACACGATCCCGTGGCTCGAGTGGGCGGATATTCAAGGGCACGTGAGGGTGACGAAGGAGACGGGGAAGGAGCTCAACTATGTCCTTGATAAGTGGCTAAAGGAGCATATTGAGAGGAGGAAACGGAGAGGCAGACATGAGATGGATGACGAAGAAGCCGATAATTTATGGAGATTCTGCTCGAGAGGTTAACGGAGAGCGAGCCGATGTTCTGCGGGTGTGACCGGGAGACTGTCATCAAGGCTACTGCCCTGGCACTAATTAATTTCAACTTTCTGCTTTTCCTTTTTTCTCTATTTAATTTTAGAAAATTGCATCATAAAAAAAAAACCCACAAGACTTGACTTTCAAAAGATAAAAAGATTCATGGCTGCGGTCGGGCAGGGCTGTGTAAAAAACGAATGCGACTCAAAAACCCAAGCGGGTCTGAGCCGAACTACCCCAATTTTCAGGTATTCTAGGATTATTAGGATCGGTTTTCTTTGTTATTAGGGTTTGGGTTTTGAAATTGGAAACCCGTTTGGCCTGATTCAAAGCAAAAAAATTTTCCATAATACAAAATATTTGTTTATATATTTAGAAGTTGATAAAAAGTTAAAACGCTAAGACCATCTTCGTTGGGAGATACTCCATGTGTCTCTAAAGTGGCCCGATTTTCGCCACATAGACGTTGCATAGTTTAGAGACTCCCCCGAGCCAGAATCCTACAAGTTATTTTCCCTTCATGCTCGGATGAGTTCCTCTGTAAATTAGTATGGAGCCTGAAATGTATAGCACTGTAATTCATTACATTACCCTACCAACTGTGCTGTTTCATTTGGTATGAATAATAACTGTTACGTAGTATACTCTGCATTTCTCCTTCTTATCAAAATCACCCGTTTGCAACTATTATTCATTTCATTGGATCTTCGTCATGTTCAAGGCAAATAGTAGGGGTGACGCAGTACGGACTACGAGAATTTCTCATGTAATTTGAAAAGGAGTCTTGACAGAATAGTTATGGGCCGACATTGCTAAATAAACATTACTTTTATTAATAATTACTTTTAATTCATTATTAATAAACATTTAAATATTAATAATTTTACTGTTTTTAATTGAAATAATTGCTTTTATTAATAATTACAATTTTCATTAACTTTAATTAAAATTATTAATTTTCTAAAAAAATTACTATTTTAATTATTTAAAATGTTTACTTTTTATTAATTATAAAAATTGTCATTAAAGTTATCTATTTATCCTATTAGACCCTATTGAACGTTGTACTGTATCTGTTAATTGTTAAGCAAAGTGTAACATTCCTCATCTTTGTTCTTATCACATTCTTTAGATAATTATGCTTATTAAATTATTAAAATAATTACTTTTATTAATAAGCACAATTTTCAGTAATTTAATTAAAAAATTAATTTTTTAAAATTTATTTAATAATTGAAATATTTTTATTAAATGTCTATTCATTGTTAGTTATTTAATTAGTAGTTAAATTATAATGTACGATAATTTTTAATTGTAAGATAACATGTTTTTATTAAGATAAATTTTTTATTAATTCTTTATATAATTATACTTATTCAATTATTAAAATAATTACTTTTATTAATAATCACAATTTTTAGTAATTTAATTAAAATAATTAATTTTTAAAAATTTATTTTATTTTAAATTATTTCAAATGTATATTTTTTATTAATTATAAAAATTGCTATTAAAGTTATCTATTTATCTTATAAAACTCATTAGATTTAGCATGAAAGACATTTCTATCTTTTCACCTTATTTCTATTCTTTCCATTCCTTATTTAAGCCAACCAAATATCAGAATTATAATTTTCAATTTTGCTATTCCCTCCAATCAAATAAAAAAAATTTATCAGAATTTCTATTGTATTCCTTGTATATTCTATTCTCTATCTATTCAATTCAAGCGAACCAAACGTAGCCTAAGAATGTGTTTGGTATTAGAGTTGAGTTGAATTAAGTTTTGGTTTTAATTAGTTTGTAATAATTGTGTCATTGAATTATGAGAAAAAGTGAGAAAAAGTAATGAATAGTTGAGATAAAATAATGATTGCATTGTTGAATTGTTGAAAGTAATGAATAATTAAGAGAATTTAGTATTAAAAATTGAATTGAATGTTTAAAAAAATTAAAAAAGGGAAAAATAATAATTGTGTTGTTAAATTGAAAATAAGTTGAGTTGAGTTAAAAAAAAAATTAAAATCCAAACACACCTCCCAATGATCGTTCATGATCGGGTCTCCATTGTAAACCCACATTTTCTTTTCCATATTTTAGAAGCCCCACACTTAAAAAATAAATAAATAAAAAATGTTTGGCCGGCTGGAGCAACAACTCCCACAAGTACTGCAACAGCTTTTGCATCAGTTTTTGTCCTTTTTTTTTTCCTTCTCTCACTGTTCATCTATTCTTTTCTACCGTTAATTAATATCATCCCAAAGTTTCACTAATCTTTTCTTTTCTTAAATAAAGTAATGGATAGATTCAATTTAGCCATTTAGGCATAAGGATGTCTTTATTATGATGAAACTGTATTTAGGTTTTTTTTGCTGAATGAAACAGTACTTAGGTTAATTACTGAGAACTGACCGAGACAACTTGATCTGCGGCGAGGGTCGGTTTTTCCCTTGAATTTGGTTATGGTTCTCGGGGATTGGTGAGATCCTTGACCTGAACAAGTCAGTTTCCTTAAATTTTCTCCAAAACCTGCCCCTTATCCCACTCGCGGAACTGCTCTAGTGTCAGGTATATCAAAACCGAGATTAGTTCAGACTCATAGTCTTAGAGAAAAGAAGAGAAAAAGAAATAACGTTTAAAACATTTTTTTATTGTAAGGGTGATGAGCTTAGTAAAATGAAATAAAAAATTTAAAAAATAATAAATGAGCATGGGTAGTACGAGAACCAAACCTATAACCTGTTGATTAACCAGTAAAAACGTGTACCAATACGCTATATCCTCTTTCTCAACATTTCAAAATATTGGGAGATTTTTTCTTGGATTAAGGGAACAGCATCATTTTTTAAGCCCACAAAAAAAAATCGTTTCGACCTCCCATTGGTCCTGTGCTGATGGCCGGGCCTGGGTGGCTTGTGTAGCCCATTGGGCCTAAGGCCACTGCCTATCCCAGTCCATACCGGCCCAATCCTGACCAATGGACACACCTCCGTTGCAGAATATTCATAGCATATTCTTATGGAAAATGAGATTATCAAATGTTATGAATAGATCTATCGCGCATGGCGTGTATGCCATTTTTGTTTTCTCGGTGAATTGTATGCCAAATTTGGGATTAGGAGGGAAAAACCACCAAATTGAGACAAGTGAAACCGTGTTTCTCGGTACCAAAATGTCCATGAGTCTAATACATCAAATAAAAATCTTAATAACTAATAAATGATAAAATTTTATATGAACATACTTCAAATGACAAGCAGTCCTACTACGAGAATCAAACATGAACCTCTTGATTACTAGAAAAAATCGTGCACCACCGTATATGGCAAATAATTTTAATAAATTACGTGATTTCCTTCACTTCTATTAAAGCTATCCAGATCTTTTATTCTTAACGTAAAAATTCATGCGATTTCAAATTTATCGAATCTATCTACAGTTTAAAATTCCATTGACTTTTCTGTTTCCATTGTTCAATCTGGGTTCCTGGACAATGTTTATGGACAAATTCCCCCCTAAAGGAAAATAAAAATTTCATATTTGACTGTGGCATGAACTGAATCGTAATTATATATTCCAAACTTGATACTAATATTATTTGTTTTTCTTTTTTCACTAAATTTTGCAAATTCTCATATGCACCAGATCAGAAAGCAGGGCATTGACCATGACATAGGTTGTAGCATTGTTATTGAACAATCCCCGCGCCCTGAAGCATGCCCAAGAAGAGCTAGACACAGTCGTCGGACGGGAGCGGTGGGTCCAAGAATCGGACATCGGAAGCCTGAAATATCTCCAGGCCATCGTGAAGGAGACTCTGCGTCTCTATCCACCAGCTTCGTTAATGGGTATCCGCGAAGCCTTGGAGGATTGTCACATTGCTGGTTACTCCGTTCCTAGGGATGCGCTTCTATTAGTCAATATATGGAAGCTTCATAGAGACCCCACGATGTGGTCCAACCCCGACGAATTCTGCCCTGAGAGGTTCTTGAAGGAGCATGAGAAGGTTGACATCAGAGGCCAGAATTTTCGAGTGCATCCGTTTCAGTTCCGGACGAAGGTCGTGCCCGGGCGCCACGTTCGGGCTTCAACTGGTTCATCTGACGCTGGCTCGCATGCTGCAGGGTTTCAACATGACGACTGTTGGGGACGGGCCAATTGACATACGGATGCGAATCGTAAGATCGTGTGAGCTCACCAAGCTCATCGGATGGAAAATAGTAAATTTTTATTTTGCTCGTCTATCAGCCTATTTCAAGTAATTTTGGATTAAACAAAAGAAATAACTTATTGTCCTTTTATTATTACTTGAGCCTTCTCCATGAAGGTAATCTAGCATTGTATAGATGCAAGGATGAGTCATCCCATGTCAAAAGGGAAATAGAATACGATGCCTAATTCTAGTTTTAGCCTTTTCAATCTCACCATTACGTAGTCCAATATCCATCAATTTTTCTCAATGGGATCACGAAATACTCTCAACCTATTCATTGAGATTAATATGCACTTGAACATCTAATTTTTATTTTTATTTTTGTTCAATACCTGATAGTGCAGGAATATATTATTAACGAGAAGGATTGTTTTGAAATTCTTTTGAAAAACTTCAACGGGAACACCCTAAAGAAGGTGCCCCGACGTACATCTGTTGGCGGGCCCAATTCCTCAAGTAAAATATGCTAATTATAAATCGATAAGATGCTAGGAGTATGTAGATATATTCTACTAGGTATAGGTAAAGAAAGCAAAAAAATGAGCGGTGGAGGGAGCAATTCAATAAAGAAAGTATGTAATTTTGAGACGGTATTAAGCGTAAGGAGTATATCTGATGACATCGTGTCACCAAACACAGAAAGAAAAAAATATACTTTTGTTAACAATAGATATTTTTGATAATATTTTCAAAAATTAATAAATATCGAAGAACCTTTATTAGCTTGTGACATTACCACTTAATATATTCATTATATATAAGACTTTTGTGATACAGTGAGACGCTTGGAAGGCCTATTGCAATGCAATTCTTTCTTTAATTGAGATGTGCATTACTTCGTTAAGATTTTAAATTTGGTGTTGTTCTAGATTTGGAGATGGTCCCAAATATGCCTTTTCTTTTACGCAATTAGCCCTTATTCAATTCATTTCTTATGATAAATCAAGTCCAACGGCTGCCTAAAATACATAAAAGAGTTTCGTACTACCTCAAATTGGACATTGTAACAAAAATTGTAAATCTAACGACGCATCAAAATATTAGCTGTGTTTGCTCAATTTGCTGGTCGAAAATTGTCATGTAAGATATCCTCCCCAAGACGGCACCCCCATTTACATCCTTTATTTCCTATTCGCGTATCGCGTTTGCAATCCTGGAATGTGTACAACCGGTGCCATACAAGAACCTTAATCACAATCAAATGCACGTACACATGCCACGAACTCGTTTCCGCACGTGGCACGCATTGATCTCAGACGCGGGACTTGGGTTGGGACGGACGAAGGAAATGGGGGCTGAGAATTTGCATCCTTATGCACTTCTAAGTATACTCAAATCGGTCTAATATGGTTGGTTCGAAGCAAGTATTCGTCGTGATTGAGTGGATTGCTCGTAAGATAGTAAGCTTTCCTAATATATAAACCCCCAAAACCCTCTTTTTTTCATTTCCCTCTCACTCGCTTTCTTCTTTCCCCTCTCTCTTGCCACACTCCACTGTCTGTCGCCGTCGCGCCTCTTGGAGACACCCCCAGTGATCGGCGGAGCAGAAACCCTAGAAAGCGCCAAGCGACGACAGTGAAGTGAGGGAGACGACGAAGCATAGTCTTTGAGAGGGGGGGAGAGAGAGAGAGAGGATCGACGATTCGCTCTCTCGCCTCAGTTCGACCAGCCACTCAGAAACTCAAGAGGTAACTCGATCTCTCACTCGTCAACTCTCTCTGCTCGCCTGGTTGATGCTTCGTTTTGCAATGCCTGCCTTTGCTGCCAAATGGTTGTACGGAAAGTCACCAGTGTACTTGGACGATGCTTCTTTATGCTCTTACTGTTTTTTTTTTAGGCTTCTGCGATTGTTTTCACAGTTTTGCTGAGCAAGAATGGTTTCTTTGCTTCTGTTCATGTGGAATTCTTGATTTTGCTGAGAGTCGGATTGTGCTGTCAAACATATTGTGATCCTGAGCTCAAATCATCCTAACTTATGGATGTTGTACTTTGCGATCAGCGGTAGATTGCAATAATGTAGATTGCATGATTTAGATTAGTGGGATTATCTGCTCATGAGCAATTAATTGGTTGCATAAGATTTTGCTCATGATCATGTGTTTTTCTTGTTAGGTTCTACTTTATTTCATGTTGACTGTGATATCAGTAACTTGTTTTGTAGGTTTGCGATTACCAGGTTCGTGATTCAAAGAAGTAATGGCGGTGCAGCAAGCCCCAACTGGGATAGTCTCTCCAAGTGCTGATGTTGTATGTATTTATTGTACTTCTTAAACTGATGAACCTAAATTTCTCTATTTGTTTATGCCGTGGCTCTAATTTTTTGTTCTCTGTTGATTTATGGATGGTGTGGTATAGGTCAGCAAGGCATTCGTCCATCAATACTACCTCATTCTGCATCAATCGCCAGAGCATGTTCATCGGTTTTATCAGGACATCAGCAAACTTGGCCGTCCTGAAGAAAATGGAATCATGGGGATCACCACAACTATGAAGGTTAGCTCTTTGTGAGTGTGTGTTTGTTTGTTTCTGCTGGTCTCTGGGTATGTGTTTTTTTTTTTTTTTAATAATAGTAATAGGAAAGGATTAATAAGTAGTCACCAAGAAGGTGCAGAACAGAGCATATGCAAAAGAAAAAGGGTCTAAAACTTTGAAGTGTTTAATTTTTGAATGTATGTAGTTATAGTAGTTTTTATTTCTGTCTTGGTAAGTCAGCTGTGGAACAGGGACTTGGCATGGATAGAAGTGAGCCGAACTTATAGTTTGTCGAACACTATGTTCTAGCATGTTCTCAATCCCAAGAACCTGCAACCACTATCTTGATAGAAGTGTTTCTTCTTTAATGTTTCCTAGTCACTTGATCTGTTGCTTGAATTATACCCTCTCGCATGAGCTTTGTACATTAGAAATTGTATCTTACTTATCCTAAAATGCAGGCAATCAATGAGAAGATACTGTCGCTTGATTATGGTGAATTCAAGGCTGAGATAAGCACAGTTGATGCACAGGATTCTTACAATGGTGGAGTTCTTGTTCTTGTCACTGGATACTTGACTGGAAAAGATAATGTGAGGCGGAAATTCACTCAGAGTTTCTTCCTAGCACCTCAAGATAAAGGCTATTTTGTTCTGAATGACATGTTCAGATATGTTGAGGAACCCCAGCTCTTGGATGCAAACCCTGTTCCCGTTAGTGATGTAGAAGCCCCTTTGCCTGTTGAAGAGGGTAAGTATTTACTAAGCTCCAAATGTATGAAGTGCCCATTGATATCAGAGTGCCGCTAAAGATGCTCTTGTTTTAGATCCTACTCCAGATCAGGAGGTTGATATTACTGAGCAAAGTCCGGCCCCTGTGGAGGAAGAAGACCACGCAGAAGTGTATAATCCTTCCGAAAATGGAGATGATTCAGTAGTGGAGGTGGAAATTTTGGCACCTGAGGTTATTGATGAAAGTCCTGTTGATCCAGAGGTAGCTGCTGAGTCTGATGCTAAATATGAAGACGTTCCAAAGAAGTCATATGCCTCAATTGTGAGTAGACGTTTCACTCAACAAAATCTTAGATCTTTGTTGCAGATTTTCAAGCTTGCATTTGATGTTTGACTGTACAACATAAGAGTGCCCTAGCATCAGTCTAATCTGTTTCAGCTTGCTTGGCACTTGAACACTACTTTCTTAATGATGTTTATTTCAGGTAAAGGTAATGAAGGAGGGTTCTGTTCAAGCATCTGCGTTAACGCCTGCCTCTGTGAAGTCTGCTACGAGGGCTCAAGAAGAGCAGGTGACTGCTTCACCATCTCCTGCCCCCACAGTTGAGAATCAGCTTACCAATTCAAAAGTGACTGAAAATGAGAACAGGCAAGAGAGTGAATGTAAGCAGTCCTCTGTGTTTTTATTGCCATGTATCATAGCAGGATAAAGGGTTTCTTTGGATCTACACTGTCTGATGAATCATTTGATTGTCAGCACCCGATGGTCACTCCATCTACTTGAAAGGACTACCGATGAATGTTACCTATCTGCAAGTTGAGAGCGAGTTTACTAAGTTTGGACCTATTAAACGTGGTGGTATTCAGATCAGGGCCCAGAAGGTATGCTTGACCTCAGCTTCAATTTAGGGTTGTATTTTTGCTCAGGATTTATTCTGATTTGTCCATGCATGATCTTGAACAGGGATTTTGTTTTGGCTTTGTTGAATATGAAGAACGGAGTGCTGCACAAAGTGCAATAGAGGTATAAATTATCCTATCGTCCACATTTCATTTAATTCCAGTCATGATTCTTTTGCGCTGATTCTGTTGTTTCAAATTGAGTGTTATCAAACTACATGAATGTTGGTCACTGAACTATTCTAGTCTATGTCGGTGCTTAAGGACAGATATTACTCATTTAAGCATTGGTAATCTATATCTTTGGACTTGGACATGGAGAAGAGCGAAGTTAGTGAAATGGTGATACTGAAGTTGTTTTAATAGAAAGCTGGCGGAGGTTGGAATTGGTGAACATGCTCTATAAAAGTATTCCTATAAAGAAGATACAAACTTAAAGGGAAAAAAAAAAAGGCCTAGCAAACGTAGCAAATCGAATGGAAATCAGATTGGTTAGGCGATGAAGTTATAACCTCAGTGAACTATGTTTCTCCAATCTGGCTTCATTAATCTCCCCTAGTCCACTGTCAGGTGCAACCACTTGCTTTTCAAATAAAATGATACAACTTATGCATGCACATCTGATGCTCACTTCATCTAGAATTCACTTACAAGTGGAGCTGCGAAAATTATCTTTTCCTTCTGCTCTCGTGGATATAAAACGCGGTAAAGGCCTATCAAACTTTGATGGAACTTGGTGTAATTTCTATTGAAATATAATGGATTTTGCCTTGGCTTTTCTTGCTTCATATTTTCAATAAAGTATAATAAGCATTTACAGTGCATGAGATTCTCATCAGTGAAGGGATTAAACGGGTGTTCTTTGTTCTCCATTCCCGTTCTTTCTTCCTTTTCTTTTCTTTTGTTTTTTTTTTTGGGACAAGTTGTTTATTAAGTGATGCCTCTGAAGTTCAGATAAGTGAATTCTCATTGTTTTAGTTGTTTTAATCTCTGTCGTCTACTTGTAATAGATTGGCTAGTGAAGATAAACAATGTTCGACTCTTCTGCATTTTCACTGTTCCTGCATTGTTAAAGTTTTGCGATCTTTGTACCAGGCTTCACCCATTGCAATTGGTGGACGTCAACTTGTTGTTGAGCCAAAGAAGTCCACTGCTCGAGGCAAGTTACTTTTCTACTTTGATAAAAGTTCGCTTCTGATTGTCATATCATATAAAGACGGTGGTAGCCCATATGTTTGACATGGCTCTTCCTTTGTACTGCAGTGAATAGCCGGGAGCGGTTTCCATCTGGAAGGCTAAGTGGAGTATTCAGGAACGATGGCCCAAGAGGACGTGGGAACTATGGAGGGGGAAACAGAGGCTACAACAGGGGCGAGATGAACAGGCCTGACTTCGGGAACAGAAATGGCGGCAGAGGAGGGTACTCCCACCATGGGGATGGAGGATACCACCGAGCAGAGCGTCCACAAAGAGGGTTTAATGGTGGGGACCCACCCAAGAGCATGGCTGCGCGAGTTCCTGCTGCTGCTTGAGCCCGAGGTACTGCAGAACTGAATTAGTCTTGTCTCGTTGATCTGAGTGCTATTATGGGTAAATGGTGATCTGGGATCTTTTTCTTTTTTGGGGATGGGGATTATTTTCCTTAGAATTGGGTCGGTTTCATTGTTGTGCAGGTGAATATTAGGTGGGAAAAGTTTACATATATCAAGGTAGAGGTTCGGGTGGTCGGGATTTTGGCGCCCTTTTTTTACTGTTGGTGTCTAGGTGAGGTGGGAGGTGGTAAAAGAGGACATCTTTTGGCAAGATACAGAGATAGTTGGGGATAGGCTAGAAGTGATTGAGACATCTTAGATTTGAATAGCTAAAATGATTTCCAATTTATATCCCCCGTTTTATTTGTTTCTCTCTCTCTCTCTCTTTGTTTGTTTTTGTTTTTTTTTTTTTGTGGTAGGACAAGTAGTAAGAAAATGCAATTATATGTATGCTGACACATTGACCATGAGCTGCATCCAGAACCCTGGAGAGTCACCAAATGATTCATCGCTGGCGGGATAACCTAATATCACATGCTCGTTTTGTAAGCTACTATTAATCCTTGCCTGGTTTTGTGACCACCAAAGTAGCAGAGTGATTTAGTTCGATATTCTAAAGAAAAAAATAAAGACCATACAACCGCACGCACACTGTCCTGACTCCGAGACCTAGGTGCAAGAACGACTTCAAAAGTCGAGGAGTTCGCTCATTAACTACTCCAAAAGATAGCTAACAATTGATCCTGCAACAAACATAAGCTTTGGCACGTTACTATTTCTTCATGTCAGTTCAGAGTTGAGCAAAGTTGTTAGAGAAGTGCTACTTGGTGTCAGGGTCATCCCAGAGCAACCCATACCACCACTCATTTTGTCCTTCAATTCGACTTAATTGTCTTGCGCCACTGCTGCTGCTATTCGGTGGAAGCTTCTTCAGTTTTGGGCAGCCCCTGAAGTATAATAAAATTTTCAGCGAAGGAAAGGGCAGTGCTCTGCTGCAGATGCTCTCCAAGTTCGGAAGTGCAAATAAGTCAAAAAGACTGATGAGGCATGAGAATACCCTATCCACATCGGCATCGCCAATGTCTCCATTGGTCAGTTCCCGCATTGAGGAACACATTGCAATCGCGTTGTCGGTAAGGCTGGGAGCATGATATATCAAAGTCGTCGCTTCCTGTAATTGATTGCAATTACGGATGACCAGAGCTTTAAGGCTACGGAAGCAGCCCTGACTTTCCAGGCTGCAGCTTGAAGTTTGGTTCAGGACATGGAGATTTGAGATGCTCCGTTCTCTCCAATGATAGCTTCGGGATTGTAAACGAGCTCAAACCCTCGCAGAATAGAAACCAGAGTCCGGTTACCTTTGCAAAGTGAGGGCAGTTGGTGAATAACTCTTGAACAGTAGCAGCGAAGCCTAATGCCAAAGAAACATCATCTAAACCATTCATCTCCTCTATCAAATTGAGCTCATCTTCCAAAGAAACATCGTCTATTGTTTTAGTATCAGCCGGTAACCCAAAAAAAAAAAAACCAACGCTGTAAGGATGATAGACTTGAGAGAAGCCCCTCCGGAACAGCACATCCTTTTATGTAGAAACAGAAGCACCAACTCTGTCAGACTCTTGAGCTTCCCTGGCAGCTTCCTCAACTCTGTGTCCAGCAAATTAAATACCTCCAATTTACCATTTCTCCAATATCTTCAGGTAACCTCAAATGTTGCTCTCTCTCCCCCCCCCCCCCCCCCCCCCCCCCCCCCCCCCCCCCCCCCCCCCAAAAAAATTTATGATGCACTTTTGCCATTTGCTTGTCTAACCACCTGTAGTTAGTAAGCTTGGATTTAGTGGAATGGCAAGAACATGCGGGTATAACGGCGAAAGCTGTAATTCTCCAGAAAGTTGTCCTTTAAGTTATTTTAATGATAAATTAATAGCATACTTGCATGAAGAAAAAGTTGTATTTGATACATACTCATTGTTAAATTAGACTAGCACTTAGAGGTTGAAAAATTAAGGCATTGATGGAAAATGTTTTAGGTTTTTTGAAATGATTGACTTATTTTATTTGCCATTGAATATGGAAGTTGTTGGCCCATTCTTATAGGACGAGACCCCTTTGTTGACCCATTCTTATAGGACGATAACTTTAATTTCTGAAATATATTCTTCCCAATGGTATCATATTATTTTAGAAACCAAGTTTCACCCATTAAAATCGGATCGGACTTAGGAATTATAGTCTTAGTGGTACCAATTAACCATTTTAAGATGTCTGCTTTGTTAGGTGAAAATAATGTTTTTCTTTGTTAATTCCTCCTAGCACGGTGACACCCTTTTTATAACTTAATTTAATTTGGCTTATTTTCTTCTTCAATATCGAGAGAGGATTAAATTTTAGAGTCTACTCAATCTTTTTCGTCTTTTTTTTTTTCCCCAATTCTTATAATTATTATCAGTTAAGTTTTCATCGGTTCCTTTGACTACACTATTTGCATAGTGAAAGGTTTTTTTTGTTCCCAGGGACGCAGGAGGCAAACCCCATTTAACAAAAAACGTTGAACCTGTCGCGAATATAAAATAAATTCAGAAAGCATTACCAGCTCCTCCTAGCGCAGTAGCTGATTTTGATGAGGTTATTGTTCCTTTCAATTCTTGTTGTTGTCTTCAACTTTCTATCAGTGGATTTTTTTTTTGTAGTATACTAAGATAAGAAGATTCTTATTTATTAGGAATCTTATCTCAGAATGAAATGTTGGAAGAATTGGTAGGGTTTGAGTTGATGGAGTAGTTTTTCCATCCTCCAAGGACAGCTCTTGGCTTCAGTGTGAGTTCAAACCATCCTGCAACCTATTCCTCCACGTGCGTTAGTATATTAAAAAAAAAACAGAAACAGTAGGGGTTAGGGTTTCGATTCATTCTTCCCTTACGCTATCGTCCGTCTTTCTGTCTGTCTGTCTCCTCTCTCTCTCGTCCGTCTTTGTCTGTCTGAACCGACAGTCACTGCTCCTCCAGATTAGCCGCCTTGTCTTCGTTCCCGGTGAAGTCAATCTCCGTCACCCTCCTGTTAAATCCGATCCTTTCCGTTGACCTCGGTGCCGCCGTAACCTCCGCCCCTTCACCATCACCACTTCACCATCACGGTTGCAGATTGGGGCTCCGATGGTGAAACACCACCGCCGAGGTGGAGGGTTTCGGGAATTGAAGGCTTTGCTACATCTGCCTCCGAATGGCCGAGATAGGATGCACCATCTCGTCCACGTCTCACTCTCCTGCGGAGCGGATGGAAGAGAAGTCGCTGCCTGCCTGCCTGCCAGTCGCCCGATCTGCCACCGAGGTACTCCACCACTTGGCAATGGTCCGGAAACTCCATCTCGGAGGTCACCATTTCGTCCCCTTCAGAGGGGGTAGGGAGCCTTTTTTTTTTTTGTGGGGAGGGAATTTTGTTTGTTTTCTTCTTGGGGAGAAAAATGGAAGGGGAATTTACGAGGCTGTGGTGCAGTGGGGGAGAAGTGCAATAAAGGCTCCTTCTGTTGTGAATCTACCACAGACTCGGAGGTCACCATCTCGTCCCCGTCTTTGTCTGTCTCCCCCCTCGTCTAATCTAGGTTCTCTCTCTCTCTCTTCCCTTTTTTTTTAAAAATTTAAATTAATTTCGGTTAAAACTGAAACCGAATCGAACCGATAAATATCGATTCGGTTTGGTTCGGTTTCGGTTTGAATTTTAAGATAAAATAGAATTTTGGTTGGTTGGTTTGGTCCAGTTTGGTTCGGTTAGAACCGAATGGACATCCCTGATAAAATTACCACAGTGCCATAGTGAGTGGAGTCGGCAAATACATTAGTTCGAATTTGACACATTTAGCAATGCTCAAATAAAATATCTATAATGATTTTCTTTTCCTAGTTATAAAGAAGGGCTCATGAGTTTTGAGAAAAAAAATATTAGGAACATGGCTCGAACTTAAAACCGTTAAAGGATTGTCATTGCATTATATCCCCTCTCTGTCAACTCCAAAGTTTTGAAAATGAAAAAATTACTCCCCAAATTGTAATGCCTTTAACTTCCAGTCCCTAAATCTTGGTTGGCGGAAGGAGAAGAATGCGTGTTCCCTCCCCTTCCTCGGAGAAAATAATTGAGTGACATTCTCCTAATTTCCCTGCTTCTACCTCCCAGAACCTAGAAGCGAAGAGGTGCATAAGAAAAGTGCGATTCCGAGCCACACCCTCTCGGCGGCTCAAAGACCCAAATCAAATGTGATAGGTGACCCATGCCATCCCAACAACAGAACTTGTAAAAATTGACGTCGAATTAACAGAAGTCCAAATTCACGAGAATCGGAAATCACATTTGCAATACTTGAAATATCAGGATAGGTTATGGAATCCGAAACAATTATAATGCCTTCTTATGTAATTATATTACCCTTCAAACTGAAAGCAACATACAGAGGGCAAAAAAAAAAAAAAAAGGTTTTCAATGTCACAGCACATGAGAAATCTATATATTTAGACCATTGCTAAATGTAGCATTCATTCGGCACGTCAAGTTTCGGAGGAATAATAATTTCTGATTTCATTTCAACGGGCGGTTTAGCCGAATAATTTAAAGCTGATGATTGGTTTAAATTTAATATCATGGAAAATATGATGCGCGTTAAAGTGAGAAAAGGTAAACTCCATATATATATATATATATATGTACGTGTCTGTTATGTAGATTTGCACGGTAGCCCACTGTCTTGGAAACGTTCCTCACATATATGATCTTTTAGACTCGTGAAAGAAGAGTCCTACAAATATGACATCAATGAGTAGAAGCACTCTGTTCGTCATATATCTAATCGGATTTTGGGTCAGAATCATCACTGCCAATGCTAGGTCATCCGTCGCCCCGAAGAAGGTGGTTGAGATCTATAACAAGTTGCCGTTTGGTATGGTCTTAGATATCCATTGCAAGTCGAAGAACAGAGATCTGGGGAACCACACCATCTTTGGTCCCCAATTCTACCAGTTCCAAGTCCGCCCCAGTAGGTCCGGTACCACGGAGTACTCCTGTGAATTCAATTGGGTCGGCGTCGCAGGAGCGTTAGTTAATGACTTCTACA
Source organism: Punica granatum (assembly GCF_007655135.1). NCBI lineage: Eukaryota > Viridiplantae > Streptophyta > Magnoliopsida > Myrtales > Lythraceae > Punica > Punica granatum. The sequence goes on along the minus strand of NC_045134.1, from coordinate 24,046,616 downwards.
CGGAAAAGAGGGACACCATTAGGTGCGCGACGAGATGCAGGTGGGTGATCAGATACGAGGGTATATATGGATACAGAGAAGATACGGGCGAACCCGATATCGTATACGAATGGCAGACGTCTCCACCTCCTCTTCACTTGGATGGAGAATAGAAACTGATTTATGCATTATTAACCTATAGGTAGTGATCCACCGCCGTCTTTTTAAATTACCTTGCGGAATCTAATTACGGATAATTTTAAATCATGAATTTCTCCGGTGCAAAAGGAATAAAGCGTGAGTATGAATATCGTTCTCGAGAGAATCGGTCAAAACTTCTATTGCAGCAGTTTCTTTCTTTTCTTTCTCAAAATATTGAAACTTTTAAATAGAAATTTAAACAAGAACGTAAATCAACGACTAGAAGTATGCTAACGCTCATCGGAGGGTGAAGATGAAACTGTAAACCGACTTGAAGGTGCACCGCCTTTTGGCCAACCAATTAAGATTTGCCCTAAAATAGATTTTTCTATTTGTAACTACGATAAAAATTAGGGTTAATATCACCATATAAGACGATATTTTGAAAATTTTCACCATATAGCACATGCCATATTAGTTTTATAATTCAGCATGATAATTTTGAAAATTTTTCATGACATAGCACAACAATTTCATCAAATAACACAAAATTTTGAAATTTTTTCACCATATAGCACAAAAAATTGACGAAAAACTAGCATCGTGCTACATGGTGAAAAAATTTCAAAATTTTGTGTTATTTGGTGAAATTATTGCTTGTTGTGCTATGTCATGAAAAAATCTCAAAATATCATGCTGAATGGAGAAATTAATGCGATATATGCTATGTGATAATTTTTTTTTAAAATATCATACTTTATGGTGATATTAATCATAAAATTTATCTTTAGAGGCCCCAAAGTTATTGTAAATGACTAATCGTATGTCATAACTAATCAGCGTTAAAGGTCTCATTAACAATTAATTTGTTAAATTTTACAGAAACCTAATCAACTCTTTGAAATGATACTAGAAGTCACACTAGCGAGAACGGGGTACTGAAATTTTTCTCACCCATAAAAGTATAATGAAATAGAAATCCGGATAACTAGTTTCTTTTTCTACTTGGCATACGAAAACCCAATTGAATTTATATAGGACCGATCCAGGATAACCTATTAAGAGGTAAAGTTCTCTCATTGTAGATCTTCTCAATTCATAAAACTCGAACTAGAGACACTTACTTAAGAGGAATAAGCACCTAATCACTTGAACTAATAAAAAAAAAAAAGAAATTTACTCACTAGCCCAAAAAAAGAAAACTTAACTTAAATAATTTTTATTTATTATAAAAAGCAAGTGCAACTGATGCGTCATATAAATGATACTTCCTTTTATTTGTATGTGTAGTTAATTAATTTCGAAAAGATAACCGTCTGAACATTTATAGAAAACGGATTTCTATTTAAGCAATGCTCGTTTGCTTCAACAATCAACACAGCAACCAAAAGAATCAAATAATTGGGGGAAAGAAAAAAACAAAGAAAATAAACAAGCATGAGTTTGATTAAGAGGAGCTCTTTTTTCTTTCTTGTATCTTTGTTGGTGCTATGGGGAGCCCCGACGATGACCACTGCATCTGATTCTGCCCACACTGATATCTTTCAATTCAAGCAGAAGGTAAGGGTCGAGGTTAACAATGTGTTGTCTAGCCCAGTAACCATCCATTGCAAGTCGAAGGACAATGACCTTGGGTCCCATGTGATCAATGCGCATGGGTTATACTCGTTTGGGTTCAATGTCAACTTCATAGGCACCACCCTGTTCTTCTGCGGAGTGAGCTTGCAGGGCAAGAGAGTCACTTTCGATGTTTACAAGGCCTCCAGGGACCAGAGCCGATGTCCGCACTTCTGTGAATGGCACGTTGACACAAATGGTGTGGAGGGCTTTAAGCCGTCCGCTAAGGCCCCCGACATTGTGATTCCATGGAAATAATTGAAGAAACAGAAACCGTAGGGCATCTAGAGTTGAATAAATGCCGATGTGATATATACGTTTTTATTTTGTTCTTTTAAATAATATAACATGGTATTAATAAGTTTTATTACTGATATTTAATGCTTTTGGCTGGGTATTTGTGAACATGGCATTGGGCCCGCAACTACTGTCAGTCAATCTAGATTATTCCCAACAATTATAAAGGTTGTGGTGCGGTGGTGCAGGCCCTCACTTAGTAATCAATAATTTCAAGTTCGATAGTTGTGGTTGGACTATTCGTGTCCCTTTAAGTCAGAAAATATGCCTATATCGAGATCTCAATTTACTCTACCAATTTAACTAAATGGATTATTCAATATGACATCCTTCTAGTATTAAATTGACTACTAGGTTTTCTTTGCATCATTCATTATTCTACCAATTTAACTAAACAGATGATTTAATATGACATTCTTCTAGTACTAAATTGAGTACTAGGTTTCCTTTGCGTCATTCATTATTCTGTTGTTAATTTTAAATTTTCACTTATCTTGGATGTCCTCCCTGTCGACAAGATGTAAAGGTTATTTTCCGTCCCATTCGATGGATACAATTTCTTTTTTTTGGTTGAAGAATACGCTTGTTTAGCGAATAAAAGGAACAGTATATATTCTCATTTCAAGTTGATGTCATAATATACTTGATAGCTCTCGCTGTTGACCTAGAACTAGAAGATTATGTCACTAGAAGATTATGTCGATGGCTAATAAGAGGGCATGGGTAGTCCTACAATAAATATCGAACTTGGGACGTCTTGGTTATCAGGTGAAGGCATACGACACTATTGCACTACACCCTCTTAGATACTTCACATATCCCTTTGATTATTTCCAATTGCTTTGTTTCTTATTATCTGAATGAATTTCTTTCGTAAATTGTAAACAAAAAAAAAGTGAATTACGTGCATATTAGAATTTCTCGCAAAGCAACTTCTTCTTGTTAAAATAAACATTTTATTTTGTGAATAATCATTATTAAAAAAAGACCGCCCCGATGCAAGGACTTATAAAGAAATTAAAGAGTCAATTTATTCAAGTATATAGCTCAAGTCATTGGCTTTGTCTTTTAATATTTTGATAATTATTGAAGTGACTATTAAGAAATCAAATATAAATTTTTGGACGGTATACTTAAAAATGGAGTTTTCACGTTTGAGAATATGAAACGGAAAAGAGATGTTGTGACGCAGCCCGTTTCACTCTTCAGTTTTTGTTTATTAATATTTGATTGATTTTACTCTCATCAAGAAGCTTGAATTATTGCTCCACACATGGTGTTCCGTTCTCATCTATCCTTAAAACAAAAGATACAGTGTTATTTTTTTCACATATATATGCCGTGCAAATATCTTTTATTTAAATGTTATGTTATATTATTCAGTTATTGTTTTCAATTCCTCACGAGAAGTATCTTACTATTATTTCTGGAACTTACTGTAGAAGTTTCACTTTTGAAACTGAATTCGGTTCAAGTTCTTTTTATTTTTCTATTTTTATCCTTTTCTGCTAAAGGTATTATATATATATAATTAGTACATCTTACTAGCATTAGTTATTAATAATTTAGAAAGATCGTGACCATGGATAGTCCATTTTATACGTTTGCCTTCATTATTTTCTTTCTCCACTCTTTTTTTGGTTGGAACTAATAGTCTATAAGTATATAGTCGAGTAGAACTTATCAAACTGTGACACTATACATTTTCTTTTGTAATTCATTCAGGGATGCGTGAATTTGTTGTTGAATACAAAATATTTTTCCATTGTAATTTACCAAAATCAATTTCTCGGAAATTTCAAGATTGTGTCATATTTGATTAATTATACCGGGCATCTACATTTTGAATTGGCTTTTAAAATCAATTTGTAATGTTTTTTCACTAATAAGGATGAATAAGGAGCTAATAATCTATAATGTAATAATATACCTCTCAATTTGCCATTATATATGATTCAGGATCAAAAACCCCCTCTTTGAACTTCTAAGAGCTAGCGTGCTGCCGAAGATACAGTCCTCCATGCCTCACATCAATCCTATCATTATATTCTTCATTGCAGAGTTTCTAAAAAGATATTATATATTATTCCTTTGATTACCCCATAGTGAACCGAACAGACTTGATTGGATTAGCCGGGGTCGAATTGGGTTTCCTAACACTAGGGTTCATACCCAAAGAAGAAGAAGAATAATCAAAAGATACCATTTCCACAGATCTAGAAAGAACCGAATTACTTACTTTGTCTATATGACGAGATTTTAGCATTTTTTTTCTTGGCAACATGATTTCCTTTTTAACATGATTTTAAGACAAACATTAAACATACATGTTTTGGGTCCTCGGTCGCGGTCAATGAGGGAAGAGGCGCAATTGTACAATATCGGCCTGTCTTGGAAAACTTTCCTCTTTGCTCTTGTAACTATGTGTCCATGTACGAGAAGTTATTGGGTGATCCTACCTCACCACGTGATTTGAAGAAGCCCCTATCAAAATGCATTAAACCAGAGACTTGATGCTAATCACTCCGATAATTACCATAATTATTCTTCATTAAAGAATTCTGATTGGTTTTTCCTCACCACATTATTTGAGATAGTATCATCTAAAATTTTCTCATCCATGTACACTGTCTCTCTTCCAAAACATTTTCATCTACAAATAGCTTAACTTAAAATCATGTTCAACTTCTTCCAGCAATCCTTCATGTGTCCTATTTTCCTAATGAAGCACAGGAATTCTTGGATCCAGAAATGCCATTGTGTAGGCATCACCATAACTCCCGTGGAAGACTAAGTTTATGCTTGATAACTCAAATTTAATTTAATTTTAGCACTTAATTGAGTTTAGATTATTTGATAGAACAAAATAAAAATGGACTTAATTTAATGATTCAGTCAAAAAAGGGCTTAATCATTAAGGAGATGAAAACCTACTTCTTTTTCTTCTTCTTTTTTTCCATTGAATTGCTCAACCATCCGTGTAGTTTTGGAAAATTGCAAAAAGGTCCATTGCTGCTCAGATAGACAGAAAGCTAGAAAGAGAGAAAGAAAGAGAGGAGGGGACTCAAGCGGCTGGGGGAGAGGGGTGGTGGTGGTCCCTAGTCTCGGCCACCACCGTTCGAGACAAAGTAACCAGCGATGTCAGAGGTCGCCAGCAACCTCATCTGGGCAGTGGTGGTCGAGACGGGGGCCACCACTGCTCGAGATCGAGCCAACTCTCTCCCTTCTCGATGAGAGAGAAAGCTTGATCTCGAGCGGTGGTGGTCCCCAATCCCAGCTACCACCGCCTGATAATTCTTGATAATAAGAGTTTGTTTGCACGAACTCCCTCTAGTTCGTCAATGAAATTAGTGTTTTTAGATAGTTTTTATATAGTTTTTATGTCAATCATAAGGTCGTGACGGTGTTTAAGTCTTTTGTTAATGTTACAAGTGATTTTTGGCTCTTATATAGTCGTATTTCGGCAATGGTAGGTGCGGATTGGAGCTATAGTCAGATTGCTCAAAGTTACAAAGCCCATTTTTAGAAGTTGCAACGCTGGATAATATAGGAGAAGTCAGTAGCTTCAGAGTTGCAACACCCACTTTTAGAAGTTGCAACGCCGATTGTACTGTCATTTTTGCCCAAAACCGACTTACTTTTTCTGAAAGTCAAATATTGTAGACCTCTTCTTGGTGATTTAATGGACAAGTTGCACATTTGATTAGGCCCTGATTAATGACAGCAAGGACAAGGAAGCCACTTTTTAATGTTCTATATATAGGAAGCTTAGAGAAGAGAAGAGGGGGAGGGATATATACATAGACATCATCATCTCTCTTCTTTCTTCTTCCTCTTGTTCGTAAGAAGAAAGGGGGAGAAAAGGAGCTGCTAAAAGGGGGTTGAATAGAGGAGAAAGAGGGTTGCAGCAAATGGAGAAGAGGAGGAATCGGCATCAAGTCCAGAAGTCAACAATACCGGGCTCTTCCCTTCGCCCTTTTTACTTCCTTTCCTCTTGTCGAACATGATTTATGGGATGGTGTATACTTTGGCCATGAATTAAACTTGTTTCTAGGGTTTCGAGGAACTTGATGTGTAGTTAATCTTTGATACTCTCCTGATCTTTTTGATGAGTAAATCGAGGTATTTATTTTGTATCCGTGCGTAATGCGTATGGTTGCTGATCACTAACTATATTGATGTAGTAATTTATACAAACTCGATGGAGTAAGTAGGATTAGACGGGATCGAAATAGTCTATGTTCGACTTCGAGTACTTAAGAAAGTAGGGTTGTTTCACATGTTTGATAGAGATACACTAGCTCGCCTTGGGCACACTAAATCGAGATTGTTGTTTAATGAGACTTCGTAAATGACAATATCCTTAGAAATATAGGAAGTTGGTTTAAGGAGATATCTTGCCTAGGCAATTCGAGAGATACTTAGGGAAAAACATCGAATCTCGGGGTAATATACTCGGTTCGTTCAAAGAAAAGAGAAGGTGGGTAGAAAAGGACCTAATGAACATCGAGTGAATCGGGACCCTAGCTCTTCTAACATAGATTGTTTCAATTAACTCTATAGTAACCTTGCTAGTTAGATTTACTTTCTTTAATTACATCTCTCATAGTTACCGATATCCTTGACTTCTATTAGGTGTGTTAATTTTAGTGCCTAGCGATAAATTTTGGATAAATTTTCCATGGGAACGATACTCTACTCATTTCTATATTACTAGATATTATACGTATAGTTGGGAGTTTGTGATATTGAGAATATCTGCATCACCGCCCATATGAGGTCGCTAGCGACCTCTACTGTCACTGGCGACCTTGCCTTGGGCGGTGATAGCCGGGATCAAGGGCCATCGCCACCCCCTCCCTCTCCGAGTGAAAATCCTCGATCCATTGTTTTTGAAAATTTTTTATTTTCTGAATTTAAAAAACTAAAATAAAATTTGGGCAAAAGAGAAAAGAAGTTAAAGTATTGGGCATTTATCTAAATATAATTTCAGCCATTATAATTTACCTCACCAAATAATTTTCACTTAATCAATTAAGCACTTATTCTATTTAGATCTTAAATTTTTAACACTTAATTTTCAACACTTAAAATTAAGTTCAAACAAGCACAACCTAAGGAGAAGTTACTAGGTAATTCTATCTCATCACGTGGCATGAGGAAACACTAATCAAAATGTATAAAACTAAGGACTTGGTGCTAATCACTTGGATAATTGCCTTAACTGATCTTCATTATAGAATTTTTATTGGTTATTCCTCACCACATCATTTAATGTAGGATCATCTAAAATTTTCTCCAACCTAAGTGTCATAAAGCTCAGCCTCAACTGTCACTGGAAAGTTCACTAGTAAATGCCTCAAATAGGTCCCATGTACACAATTGGCGCCTTCTCCTTTGGTGCTCAGGTTTTGTCATCCATGAAAAGGTGCATGGCAGACCTCTCGTCCATGTTTAATGCCCTGAAAGAGTCGCGAACATGTTTCCCAACATGCAACGACAAATATTAGCATAAGCATGATACGTAAGGCATGGTACCTGTCAAGGATCCTAGATCCCATATCGAAAACATATAAAGATAATTCTGGGTTTATAAGATGGTTGAGCATTGTATCCTATTAGCTTGAGTTTTTAAGATGCAAATGGGCCTAATCCTTTGTATGCCGTTCGGATATTTAAGAGTACCTTATTGAACTTGTCTAATGTGGCAACTGGTAAGAGCATCACTCTCTTGCTTAAGTTATCAAAAGGCATGATTGGTTTTATGTAACAAAACCCTCACACTCTGTTTGGATATGGCTCATGGGGAGGGGAGGGAAGGGGAGAGTAAAAATTAGCCTTGTTTGGATATAGCCTAATAAGGGGAGAGGAAGGGAAAGGATGGGGAATTTTAGCCTTATTTGAGAAATATGCAATTGATAAATTCTTAATTATTCTTTTCAGCTCCTTTCAAATACAAGTCGGGGTTGAAAGAAAATTGGGGTTTAGAGGGGAATTAAGATAAATAATTTTCCCTCATACTCTTTGCTCTCCATTAAAATCATGAGATCAAACTCGGAGAATTTTTCCCTTCCCTTCCCTTCCCCTAATCCCAATCCAAACATAGTATAAACCTCCTACAATCAATCCAAGGATGATTAACTAGAAGTTGATGTACAAAATTAAAAGGGAATCACATGCATTCCTTCACCGATGGTATAGTGAAACATATACACGTATGCGCAGTTGTAGATCGCTCAAAACATGAATAACTTTGATAACAGAATTGGAAAATTTAACCAACAGATTAGGGCAAATCTTCAATCATCTCTCCTTGATGATATATGGTCAACAAGAGAATATTCAGGGACAGCGTCTCTTGCTATGTTGAGAAGCCGAATTATTGGTCTGAGATGATTTGGTTTCCTCAAATGATATTACGGGTTTGCACTTTGGCAAGAAACCTTATCGAGACCAGGAGCTTGAGGGATTGAAGCATCACCATGAATTTGAGGTGGAGAGAGAAAGGCCAGGGAGATAGTGAAAACTTATTGAGGCGATTGAGTTAACCTAAAATAAGAAAGGATTATGATAATTGATAAGGTTATTTCAGTGTACGCATACTCTTGAAAATTGTATGGAGGCTTCTCTATCTTACATACATGCAATCCCCCATCTAAGGGTATAAGTGAGAGAGATGTTTCATGAACGGTTCAGTTTCGGCTTGATAAAGCTTGAATTTAGCTCGATCTTATCAAGTCTGAGCCGAGCCAAGCTCAAACTTGCCAGTCAAGCAAGTCGAGCCGAGCTCGATAGTATTTGGCTTAAGAAACTAGCGAGTCTGAACGGACTTTTTTTATTTTTATTTTTATTTTTTTTATGTATATAGCTATAGTCCACTTAACTTATATAAGGCTAAAAAATAGGTGTTGGCTCATATACAATTTTACTTAAGGATTTTGATTTTGTTTTGAGTTTAAACGAGTTCGAGCTTGTCCGACCATATATGAGTTAAAGCTTTTCTACTTCACTGGGCGAGCGACATCAAGCTCAAGCTTGAGCCTTTGTTTGTTAAACGAGACAAGCTCAACTGTGGATATATAGGCTCGACTGGGCTCACGCTTGAGCTTGAGAGCAAATAAACGAGTCGAGCTTAGCCTCCTAGATTCGGGCTTGGCTCGGCTCGTTTACACCCCCTACGTCCCATAGATAAGAGACGCGGTATATACATGAACCACCATCAAGAAATTCATAGATTCGAGTAACTGAGAAAACGTCTTATCAAGAATTAAGGGTTATGGAGAGTTGACTTCATTGGCAACCATCATTGGGGGTGGGTGGTTGGCGGGTATGCCCCTATCTCCTTAATTTCTCTCGATATGGGAGAACCCCTCCCAAATTGGGAGAAATCCCAATCGGGAGAAATCAGGATTTGCCAGTGAAACCTATCGTGGGTGGGTGGCTGCTAGTGGCAGCCCTCGCTCCCCCTCTATCGATTCTTCCCCTTTTTTGTTTTTAATTAATTATTTTGTTTTTAATTGTCCCGTTAGTAAAGTTAATGGAAAATGTAACGGTAGGACTAAAGTGGTTAGGGCACTAAAGGTTGAGATAAGGGTAGGGGAAAAAAACGTTTGGGACCAAAATGACAAAAATGATAAAGGTTAAGGACCAAAAGTTTTCCTTTTTTTTCAAAATAATTATAAAGAAATCACAAAAGTTTTCGATGGAATGAATAGCATTTTCAAATGCCATGAGCCTCTATAATAGAACTGATAATATTTGACACGATGTGATAACACGATATGAATACGACACAAAGTTAAGCGGGTTTGAGTTAAGGCTAAATGTGTTTCGTGTCTAGACAGGTTAAACTCGTCTGGACACGATAAATAAACAAGCTTAAACGGGTTCAAGCCTTATAATTCGTTTAGATACGGTTAGATCGATTTATATTATTTATTATCGAGTTTATAAATTGTTTTGCATATTGTATCAATTTATAGAAGAAAATACAGTAAAATCATCTAAATTTGATTATATAAATCACCCGTTTATGGTTCTTTTATCATGTTAATCGTGTAATAACGTGTGACTAAAGTTAATAGTGACATATCATGTAGGTATAAATACGTACCTAAAGGTAATAGTGTCATATTGCGTAGGTAAGTATACATACACATTTAGACACTCTTAATTAAACCGGTTAGACGTGTTGGATCCGTGTCAACCTGTAATTCAACGTGACATGTTCGCTTTTTGAAAATATTGACACATTTTTTAAACGTGTTATGTTCCGGTTTATAGTTTTTTGACAGGAACCTATTTATACACGACCTATTTAAATACGATACGACACATATTGCCATCCCTTACTCTATAATGTGAGTTATGAAAACTAAAATAGGCACCTGTCAAAATATGGAAAAGAAAAAGAATACATGCGCCAAAGAAAATGATAAGATAAATATAAAACATTATGTTTAATTGGTTCTTCGAAAATTCAAAAAAAAAAAAGAACAAACATTTTGTAGCTCAACTTTTAATTTCTTTTTTGAATGGTCAAATGGGCCAAATAATACGAAGAGAGTATTGCAAGAGAATATAGTGCAGAAAAGCTATGTGGAAGCAATGTCATGATCAAGTGGATAAAAGAGTAATAAGGGTTATAAATCAGAGGATTAGTTTTTGATTGAATAATAGCAGTTAGACGATTTTGCGAGTGATATCACTTATAAAACATAATATTCTCTATCAAAAAAGGATTGATATAGTAGCACATGATCTCGCACGATAATTAAGAGATTTCAAATTCGATACTCAATGGAACTCTTATGCCCCTTATTAGTTATTAGAATTTCTATTTTATTGTATTGGTTTTTCGAGCCTCTATTGTGATCGAAAAGAAACAACATAATATTATCTTATCACGTAATTATCTTTTCCTTCTTCGCTTGGTGCTTCCTTGGTCGTCATCCCCAGCAACTATCCTTCTTTTAATATCGTCAAATTTTCAATGTTTTCCATTCTAGCTTTGTAAGGCACCCAAAAAAAAATGTACATAATAGTGAAATGACATAATATATGCTTGTGCAAGGATACAAGTGTTAGGACCATGAAATTCGGGTCCAAACCACGAGTGGTTCACGTGCGTTTTGTGGATGAAGAGACTGGATTCACAGCCCACGTTTAGCCTCGAACCCCTACACAATGAGAGATCAAGGGTGGTGCCCGATTTTCCTCTTCGACACTCAAATCAATGTGAGCTGTGAATATAGAAAAAATAATGAATTGTTGATCAATCCTAAAAACATGTAAAGTGTATGTATTTATTGGGGGTTTAGAGATAGATTACGTTATTACCATTACAAGATATTCGGTATATTTTGATATCTCATATTTCGATATATTAGGAAGTGTATCATATCCCGTGAGTGATTGGATTGAGCCTCATTGGGCCTCGCTCGAGTCTCTGGCTGAATGAACCATGTCGGATCGGAGCTCAAAATCCTGTCCCGAACATTGCCCCCTACTTGGGCACATGCGACGCTCGTGGTTGAGGAAGTCATTGACACATGTTGCTCTATGGCTCGCAGAATGTACTCCACCAAAAGCACACTCCAAACAGCTGTACACCTGTGCATACTCGAATTTCATCTCATCGGGGCTTACATGCGCACGATCGATCGCACGATTTGGGAGTATCCACCTTCTCGGGGACACGTGATGGAAACGCGTGAAAAGGAGTTGCTACTACATGTTTACGACTCGGAGGTTGAGGGCCGATGAGTTATCCGAGTCTAGAGGTAATGGATACACCTAGTTGCTCATGCACATGGTCTGCAGAACCGAGGGTTCCGAATTCGGGGGGAGTTTTGTTACGTGTGGGCCTATATCCCGCACGCCTCGTTGGTACTCTAATTTGTCTAAGACTTGCCGTCTTTAGTTTATTTACCACGTGAATTAAGCTTCGCTCATTTTGCTCGGTTTGACATCATAAATTCCTGAAAATATGTATTTTTTTCGATGATTGAAAATGTTTTGTTTTTTCTTGGTGGAGGAAAATGGGTATTCTAAGGTTATATCATAGCGATTCAGCATCAACTACCTCATGATAAATTCAATTTTTTTTTCCTTAGCACTTCATTTTGAAAATCGATCAATTTCTTATTTACCTTATCGCATCAACTCTTTTTACTGTGATAAAAAGTGAAGCGTACTCAGCAAAGGGAATAAGTAGCGGTGCTTAGCTCGAGAGGCATGGTCACGAGAAAGGAGAGGAAGGTAATGCTAGTCAGGAAGGAAGAAAAGATGGCGATCTACCGAAAAACCTCCTGATGCTGATCAAAGGGGTTCAGGGAGCGGGCTCAACAGCAGCCAGCAGAAGGGAGATGATCATCAAGATGGTCCTTAGATGGAGCAGCAGAAGAGAAGCAGCAGCAGCAGCAGCCAGAAGCCGAAAGGGAAATGATGTCCTGCAGCCGAGGAAGGACCGAAAAAGGAGAAGAAAAGGAGAGAAATGCAAGTCAACATATTTTTTTTTGGGCAAGTATGGGCGTGTAGTGCAGAGAAGTAGAAGGAAGGGAAAGAAAAGAAAAAGCAAATGAATTGACCCTGCCAATCCAGTCTGTGGGGTCGGCCAAGTTGAACACTTGAGCTGACCCTTCTGACATCTCCCTCCCTTTTATTTATTTATTTATTTACTGGTACGGTCGTCTTCGGGCGAAATTCGATTTTTCCGGGATTCGTTGATGTTTCTGGAAAGAAAACTTCAAAATTGAGAAATTCAAAAAATAATTGGCTCTATAAAAATTTTAATTTGCATCAACGGAGATCGAATCTCGATAGAAATCGACCTTGAATATCCGAGACGCTTCGATCGTAATTAATCGATTATATTCGAAATTCAATTTTTATAATTGGGTATCCGAAAGATCTTATGGAACTACCGTTGCATTCAGAAAAATTCAAGAATTGATATTAAGTAGAAAAATATTTTTGATCCCGAATATCGTTTTAAATTTTGAAAAATTAAAATTAATGCATGTAAGACCTGAAATAATAGTTTTTGCAATTGGATATCCGAAAAATAAATCAGGACCATTGTCGTGTTCAAAAAAATTAGATGATCAACACTTTGAAGAACACTACTGGTTGCGAGTGTCCCAAACATTGGACTAGAAATTCTTCTGGTTCATGAAAATAGGATTTCTGTTTTGCTTGGCAAACATTGCTGCGTTTGATTTGTTAGTATGATTTTAGAATCATGATTTTGATTTTGATTTTGATTTTGATTGTGGAAAAAGACAAATAAGATAGTATTATAAATTTGACTTGGGAAACGTGTATTTTTGTTGTGTAGTGTGTTGAGTTAAAATTAAAATTATGATTCTAAAATCGGTCTAACAATTCAAACGGGGATTAAATTATGGAAATTGATCTTTGTAACATGTTTTGGATGTAAAGTTTCTAAAATATCAATTTAGTCAAGAGCATTTATCAAATAGTGTAATAATATAATACAGTCAAAATTTCAGATCTATTCATAAGATTTTGTTTTTGATAAGATTAAAATGTATCTCCAAACTATTGAGGGCGACTAATTTCTGCCTGGATATGACTTGACTTTAGTCACGAGTTTCATCACCGTACTTTGAAAGTCAATAATAATTTTTTTACTAATGCTCCCACCTTAGGTGTTTGTTTTTGTTTTTTTTTTTTTTGTTTTTGACCATTCTCCAGAAGTCTTGGTTAGGATGATAGAATTAGAAGGAAAGAAAGGGGAAGGGAACGATAAATTTTTAAATCTCATATAATTTTATATAGAATTTCACATCTCTATCCTCCCCTCTGCTCCACATGCCCAAACAAAGCCTAAAAGTTTTCTATGCCGTGGTTTTTAACTCGAATTCAAGTGATTTTTATTTTTTATGTCACTAGATATTGACTTTTCCAGCACTGATCATGTGGCTCCGGAAACCCTTATTTCATGTAATATTTCAACTATGTACTAAGAATTCAGCTAATTAAGAGTTTCTCATAAATGTAATTTCACTAATAAAAGTAATATTATAATATTTGAAGTGAGAAAATCTTAATGTCTCACTTCATATTGATATGATGAGAAAGAACCAATATAAATTTTTTAACGAGGAATAATTATGATAATTATCGATTAGTACTAATTTTCCTATGCAATTTAAATGGTGATTTCTCAAGCCACGTAATGAGATAGTATCACCGAGGAACTTCTCATTTAAAGCATAAAGTACTATGAAAAATATAATATCAGTGAATTCATTATTTTAAAGAAAGTCTAATATGGAAGAAAGGGGTTTTCATTGCAAGTGGCACAAGTTGCCAAAGCGAAATCATGTGATTCGAGTTCGATCATCGTCCGTGAAATTTTCGTGCCTCTTTATTTTGCTTTATTACTGATGAGCTTCCCCTGTTAACAGGAAAATTAAAAGAAACAATAACTATATGTGATACGCATCGATAACATAAATAGCTTTATATTAATTTTACGGTTGCAGCAACAGGTCCAATCAAATATCAAGGATGCCCAATATTTGCACCTTTTTTTATATGTATCTTATTGTAATATTTCCTGCCTCAACATTTACCGCTTCCAAGGAATAACAATATCGGGCTTTTCACTGGAAGATTCAGGGTATCCCATGATGCCATCTCCATTTGCCACCCACATACAGTAATCAGGGCACCTGTCGGTGTCGTCCCTCGAGGCCCTGTAGATCTCAAAGTCGACATTATTGCCTTCATGTGATGCCCTGCAGAAGAACAGCGTGGTGCCCCAGAAATTAACCTTGAAGTGGAACGAGTAGCTCTGGCCCGTCCCAACCTCATGGGTTCCGAGATCATCGTCCTTCGATTTACAATGTATGGTGAAGGTCGCACCAAGAGGCAGCTTGTTGAAGATTTCAACAGTGACCGCGGGGAAGAAGCTGAATTTACTGCCGTTGGCTGCCATTGCTACCATCGGTACTTCCGATAACACCCCCATAGATAATACAAGCCCCAAGAGGAAAGAACTTCCGTTGATAAAACTCATGCTTGCTTAGTGTCTTTTTTCGATCGGCCGCTTTCTTTGATTAATTATCTGGGGCCTAAAGAAAGCATGATTTGCGCTATATAGCAACTCTTTTGGCATCAAATTATTATATTGCCTGGCACAATAGTATTGGAGCCTAGTGAAGAATTTTCCATATTCTAAATCATTATCTGTCGAAGGAAAGTATATAAATTTGTAAAAGGAAAGTATATGAATTTGCAGGAGTCGGAACATATTTTTCACCAAAAGTTTTGGTCCTTTAAGTTTGACTTTTTGTTCGACATCATATCCTTCTCTTTTTTAATTTTCATTCTTATCCTTTATGTAATGATAAATGTTTTATATGGTTCATCATCTTTCTAGCAGTCGAATTTCACTAATGTGGCCAATTAATAACCGATGCCATGCGTATATTTTAGCACATGATTGATGCCATGTGTATATTTTGCACATGTACTGCTTTTAATATATTTATTTATTTAAATCTTTGAAATAAATAATAGGAGAAATTTTAAGAAGATAAAAAATTAAAAGGTGCAACAGATAACGAGAGGAAAGGGGGCGGTTATCATAGCTGAAAATTTGCTTCGTAGGGTGAAAATATTGATAAAGTAAGATTAAAAAAAAACCTATGTATAACGGATTGTTTCGAAATTTTGAAAAAGAAAAGGACAGAAAATGAAAGGGGGTTCGAAGTGAAAGGATGTGGTATGAACATCGGATGCACCGGCAGCAATGGAGTAGCCGCTTCTCTTACACCAAATTAAAGTATTTTCAAAGCGTTGAGAATATTAATTCCACGTAAAAAAGATGAATTAAAATTTATTGGTTTATATGAGATTTTGGTACCATTACTTATTAGCTTGAGCTTTTAAGTAGAAATGGACTCGAGCCCGTATAAGCCCAATGAAAATTTAATATGGTATCAGAGCCTAGGTTACGCGTATGCGTGCCTACGCGTGTGTGCGCACTCACATCACGTTAGGCTCAGTGTGTCGAGTGCAGTCAAAGTGCGCCTCCTGTTAGTCCCCTTTTGCCAGAACACGGAAGAAGAGCCCGGCTCAAGGTCAATTGTTGAGGGCAGGTGTTTAAAGACATGTGACAACGTGTAGGCAAAAATAGACTACACGTTACACGTGAGGGCTAGTGTTGAGGATATTAATCCCACATAGAAAAGATGAATCAAAATTTATTGGTTTATATGAGACTTTGGTACCATTATTTATCAGCTTGAGCTTTTAAATGAAAATGGGCTCGAGCTCGTATAAGCCCAATGAAAATTTAATACAAACTACACACTACCAAAAGTCTCGGATTTCCGAAAGAGTTTGGTTCAGTTCAATCTAAAGTAGGTCTATGATGCAATTACTTTTTTGGTGAAATCACTTTTACTGTCGTTGAATTATAATTATTAATAAAATTCATTGAGAATTTAAAGAAGTTTTTTCCAACATATTTTCTGTTGAAAAACCCAGTACGAATTGTTTTAGGCAGTGTTATCAGAACCGGACCGGATGATGAACCGAAAGGGATACGGGGTCATGGGTTTATGGGTCCAACCGGGGGTTCGATGGGTCGGACCGCTCGTTTATTTAAAATAAAATAAATATTCATATTATTAAAAAAATTATGATAATTAAGATAAAAGTATGATGATTTTAAAGAAATATAATAATAGTATAAGAAAGTATCTATATATTTAATATTTCTTACTTCAAAATAAATATTTTATTTTAATAAGTACTTAAAAGTAGAGTTAAAAGAACAAAAAAGTGGTGGTGGCTTGGTTGGTAGTATGCTAATATGAGAAGTAAGAGGTCATGAATTCAAATCTTTACACAACCAACCAATTTTTATATTAAATAGGAAACCCATAAAAACCCATAGAACCGGCCGGTTTAATGAAATTTTGCTTAAAATCGGCCGGTTCAAAGCTGCCATTTCGATTTTTAGGCGAACCGGACCGGACATGGTGCCGGTTCCCGGTCCGATCGGTCGAACCGGCCGGTCCGGTCCGGTTCTGATAACAATGGTTTTAGGCGTGATTAACACAACTTTTTAAATTTATCTCAATTATTTCCGACAGAAGAAATAATTTACAATTGGAAACTTCCCTAACAGCGCAGTTTAATAACTTCATTATATACCTCGAGGCGCTAAAATTTTTTTGAATTTGTCAGTACCCCGTTTCGGTCCACTGGCGCTCGGAAACTGTCGAAAGGGATCGGACCATATTCCCAATTCATTGAGGAAGTCATGTCTGATCATTATTCGATACACTCAACTACTTTTGAACTCGAGGCATCTCTTTAATTTAACTCCATATTTTACATTTTTCAGAAAAAATACTCTACGGGCGTTTTCAGATTTTACATGCGTCAATTTCCATCTTTTGAAATTCAGAACAATATTCAGAGCTAAAAAATATTTTCTGCATAATATTGATTTTCGAATTTTTATGAACACAATAGTGGTCAATTTTTTTGAATATCCGATTGAGGAAGCGAAAATTTCAGGCCTTACGTGCGTGAACTTTAATTTTCAAAATTCGGGATGATACTCGGGACTGAAAAATAATTTTCTGCATAATATCGACTCTTGAATTTTTTTCGAACGGAATGAAATTCCAGATCATTTTTCATATGGTTGATTGAAAAGACGAGAATTTCATGTCTCACGTACATCAAGTTAAAATTTCAAAATCTGGAACAAAACTCGAGACTAGAAAATATTTTCCTGCATAATATTGGTTATTGAATTTTTCTGAACATGATAAAGGTCTTGAAATACTTTTTGGATATGCAGTTGAAGAGATTGAATCTCGAAAATAATCGAGCAGTTATGATAGACGCATGTAGGAGGTTCTATGTCGATTTTTATTGAGATTCGATCTCTACCGATGCAAAATTGGAATTCTCATATAGCCATTTATTTTTGAATTTTCTCGATTTCAAAGTTTTCATTAGGAAAATGTTGACGAATCACGAGAAATTGAACGTTGCCCAAAGGAACCCGGTACGAACTAAAAAAAAAAATACAAAGAGAGAAACTGATGGCAGAGGGGTCGGCCCAACTGGTCAATTGGCCGACCCCCCATACCTAATTTTTGCAGAGACCAGGCCAGTTCATGGGCTTTGTTTCTTTTTTCCCTTTCTTCTTCTTCTTCTTCTTCTTCTTCTTCAGGAACTAACGCTGCTCAGCTCCTTGGCTCTCCTCTCGGGGCTGCCTTCGACAGCACCATCGCCATCACTAGAGCTCTCAACTGATCTCCCTCTCTTCTCCCTCATCATTCTCACCTTCCCTCTCTTATTCTTGCTCAGTGACAGACATCACCACCTTTCTCTCCATCATCCGAGCTCTCTAATTGATATCTCACTCTCTCTCTCCCTCCATTTTTCATCATCATCGATCCTTCCTCCTCATCACTAACACGGCCACAGACACACAGATGATAGCGTTCCTCTTCCACTTCGTTTTCCTCTTCACCAACATCTTGGGCTCCCTTTAGCCATCATCAATCACCTTGCACTAACACCAACATCTTCTGCTCTCTCTTCCTGGCTCGATTCCTGCAAGCAAAAACAAATGAGAGGGACACACACAGCTCCAACTCTTTCCTCTGCCTCCATCACAACGTCACCATCACATTTCCTGATTATCTCTCTCGCTTCATCTCTCTCGGACAGTTGACAAAAAAGAAGTGGGGATAGCTCTCGGCTTTTCTTTGGAGCAGGAGCAATCCTCTTCTTGTTCCCAGCTCCTTCTCCCGATCTCTCTCTTCATCACTCGCTCTATGTCCCTCCCTCCTGCCATTCTTCCCTAGTGATCACCGTTCGAGCTCCCTGCAATCGATAAGCTCATGCTGCTTCGCTCCTCCCTCGTGAATCTATTGCTGCTGTTCGGATTTCCTGCAAGTTCCCCAAGGCACTGAACCGTTAGTTTCATCCCCTCCCTGAGCTACTATCCCAGTTCGTGCCCTGCTCATGTCTGGTGTTTCCCCCTAGCTCATTGTGCTAACCAGTCGCCCCGCTCCTTGATGCTATTGTGTGCTCAGACAGACCGTCCCCACCTCTATTCGAAGGATTTCCAAAGGTTTATGAGCATCCTCCCGACATTAGCTCGGGAGAGGTATGGAAATCCCAAGCTTAGTGGCATGTTAGGGCTCTCTTGTGCATGACTGATTACCTAATGATGATTGTTGATGAGTTTTGGACCAAAACACCATGGATTTGATTAATATGAGGATCAAGACATTTAAAATATGAATGCGTGTGAAGGAAAGCGGCCCTATATGAACTTGATTTAATGAAATGTTGAACTTAAAACCGATTGAGTGAAATGAGAATGAATCCATACGAATTGAATCTCGTGCTCACTCGGCTTTAAAGAATAAAATCGACTAAAAGAATCAAAACCGGCTTAATCGATCATTTAAATTTAAAACAGGTAAATTAAGTCTTGATGTGATTATACGTACTCATGTTTGTATGTTGGAATGTCTGAATGCATGTTTGATTAAAATCTAACAAGAACTGGATCAATCATGTAAAGTCGGTTTTAAAATTGGATTTAATTTTGGGGCGTCCGAGATTTAAAACTCCCATTGAGCGGTCCATTAATGGCCGGCTCGACAGCTTGAAACTCGTAAACCAAAGTATTCAGTAAATTTATTTAATTTAATCGATCTCACATGCGTAGTAATCGGGACATTCCACTTGGCTAAGTAACTCACTCGACATTTAAATAAATTGTACGAACCAGCTAATAATTTGTAATCGTATCAATAAATCACGAACTGATAATTTTGCCATTTTCCAAACCCATTTTCTTTACAAGTACTGAGGCGTGTGGTCCGTGTAGCATGGATATCTAAGAAGGACTCGCGTGTCCTGACTCGAGTCTGGGCCCGATTTCAGACGGTTCAGGTTGGGATGTAAGAGTTCTTCTTAGACTACTTCCGAGCAGACCAACCGACCTTACGGCTCCTTCAAGGTTTACATACGACCCTGGTGGATCAATGAGATCGGTCGACACCAGCTATTGGCCAAGGTGTTCCGCATCATGCAGTCTCATTTTTTCAAAACAAAATATCTCTCTAAGGGCGATATTGTCAGTTTTTGATCTACCAGCATTCCTAGGGTTAGAGTGATCGAAACACTCCAATCCACGGGCAAAGACGTGCAGCCCTTGCAGGCGGAGAATTCATCTACATAGCCCTCTTTACCCGACCGAAGTTTTTCTGTCATTCTAGCATAGGTTCGGGTGCATAGGAAGGTGGACCAGAGACGGGAGCGAGGACGACCCGTAAAAGGTTGTCCGGCCCTTCATAGGGCATGAGCGGAGACCGTGACATCCCTATGGTGTTCTATGTTTCCATTTGCCTACGTTTGTGCTTAGATCGAGTTTATCTGTTATAAAACACAAAAAAAGGGACTAATCACGCACCCGACATAATCAAGTATGGGAAAACGGGCAGGGCAAAACCCTAGGTTTTAAGATTTCTGAAAAAAAAATACACTTCTGTCATAATCTGCTTATCTGTCAGTGTCACAAAACAGAAGAATTTAAAAGAAACCCACACACTTAAAACTTGACAACATACATCATGTCTGTCAAGCCCTTCCTTTTAGCAACGCTGAATGCTACTAGCCCTTCCAAGACGGCCCATGGTCGATTTTCACCAAGCATGCCTGCTCTGGTTTTGTCTGTTTAGGGTAGAAACGTGATTGTTAAGCAACTCTAGTTCATAATTTAATAATCACGTAAACACGACAATTAACACACAAGTTGTTTGTTTTTATTTGCTTTTATTTGTTCTATGATGGTTCAAATCCGAACCCGTAGGATACGATTCACATGAGGTCCAACGCCCTAAACCATCGATTACGGGGTCTAGAGACCCCACACACAAAGTGCGAGCGACCCAAGTGCGGTACAAGGTCTTGCATTATTTTCAATTTCGGTCTTTCCAAACCTCACGATGGGTATGAGTGGAATATTAGCCGAACGCAAATCCAGCGAGGTCCATTTGTCGTAGTTTTGTATTTATTTGAGAGTATAGTGTGAGGACATTTATTTGTATATTTATTCACACAATGATCCCGGTCGACGAGCGAACAATTTGAGAGTGAAACTGGTCAAATCGGTTTATGAGTCCCCGAGACGAGCCGGACCACACAAGTCAAGGGCCCGGTCCGCGCGGTGAATCGGCCATCACGGTTCGGTTAGCCAAGATGCGAGGATGATGGATTGACCCTTGATAAGAGGATTCGCTCCTTTCCCGAGTTCTTAACCCAAATCAATTATTTCTTCAAATTTATAGTGTCAAACTGGATAAGATGAGTGTAACATAATAAAGCGGTAATAAAATAAAAAATGTGAACCCTAGACAGACCAGAGTACCAATAGGGCATGCAGGATAAATGCTCGCATATAAAAAAAAAAAACCCCGAACTTGGAACCGTCAGTTTTGCAGATCACATGTCTCAGCAAACTAGGTGTATCTATTACCCATAGATTTGAGCAACTCATCTGCCCTTGACATCCGGGTGATAAATAGATAGTGATGACTGCTCCTCACGTCTGTCCGTGTGTCTTTAGGGAAGGTGGATACTCCCAAGCCGTGCGATCAGCACGCACGAATGTGAGCCCCAACGAGACGAAATTCGGATTCGCACAGAATTAATATGGTTCCATTTGACAAATTAATGTACCTTTTTATTCATGGACAAATTAATGTACTTTAAATCAACACATTATCAACAATCTTTCCTTTTTTGTGAAAATAATCAACATTCTTGTGGAAAAAAATAGATAGCTTCAATTCCAAATTTAATTTTGGCCCCACAAAACAAAAAAAGAAAAAAAGGAAATTCATATCCAATTCAATTGTTGCAGTTCATACCCAGATACGATATCGCCATCTAGACTTTACGTTGCATTTATGTTCATTGTCGTTTGTAACTATATCCTACACAATGTAATCTGCTATAAATTAAACTAATAAAACTCACACTTGCAGCGTAAAGTGAGGGAGTCTCAAACGGTTGCTTATATCTTAATTTCTTCAAGCCCACAACAATCAGTCAATCAAGGTTGCAGGAGAGATCCAGTAAGGAAGCATATGAGTTTTGCTGATCAGAATTCGTTCCTCTAAGCACTTCTACAATCAGTTTTACGGCCCTTAAGGGAAACAATGGCCATCGTAATTGACACCAGTGAATTGAATTTGGCTTGATCCCAAAGATCCGGGTCCAAATCTTTAGCAAGGATCCTTGCCAAAGCAAGCTTCAGTATCCCTTACAAGTCGAAGACCGATGACCTTGGGACACACGTGGTCTCAGCTAACCAGAAGTAAGGGTTTGAATTCAGGGTTAACTTTTTTGGAGCCACGTTGTTCTTCTGTGGGGCATCATGGAAAGGTTGGCTTGCGAAGTTCGACATCTACAAAGGCCTCGAGGGACGAAAGGCGCAGGTGCTCTGAGTGGGAGGCCGCATTGGATGCTATCGTGGATCCAAGTCAGGCAAAGAAAACCCTGACATTTTTATTCTTTGGAAGCCATAATTTTGAGGGCAAGAAAGATTGTAATAGGAACGTGAAGTACATGCAATGTGATGACGAGTGGCTGCTATTGTGAGATAGAACAAAATAATAAGGTGCGAGCGAAGGAAGCGGGGCCAGAGGAGGATGGGCGATCGCAGAAGGAGAACCATTACCGAGGAGGACTTGCACGCAAAGCAAACAGTGACAATGCAGGGGCAGGGCTAATTACGGGATTCTGAAAATGTGGAATAAACAACAGAGTCACTGAGACAGAGTGATAGATAAAATAAAAATCCCAAAATGAGAAGACACGGTCGACATACATACATATGTGAAAGTACACCACATGGTTCTCACCCCTTCTTGTGAAAAGACATAAGGGAGTTTCACATTTTTTTATATAGATTATTGAAGTATTGATATAGATAGATACAATGTTAAACTATTATTAAGGACTTCTTAACCAAAATAGATATATGGAAAGGCAGAAAGGTAGGAAAATAAGAAAACTGGCGGCAAAATTTTACACAAAATGTCATAGGAATTTCTTTTGCCGGAAAAGAATAAAAGAAGTGGGATATGAATTTTGCCATCTGCCAACTAATATATTCGACCAAATCCGAAGAGATAGTCAAGATTTTCTAAGTAAAATAAAATGTTGGGGATTTATTTGGTAAGATGAGGTGTGGGATTAACGTAGGGGATTTATTTGATAAGAGATATTAAGGGTAAATTAGGCATTAGAATATGAGAATCCCTGTATTAGTGAGATCTAGTTTCATTGTGGTAATTAATCATCACTTATTCTGTGCCCTTTGCGAATAGTATAAAAAAAACCCAACTTTAATAATGATTGTTTCTATTTGAAAAAATTAACAATCAGAAGATTCCCCAAATTTTTTAAAAATTCAAAGGGATAATCTCATATTAATAGTCAATCCAATGTTTCGAAGTATGAATCAACTTGAGCATTTTTAGATGTTTGATTCAAAGAAAAAAGAAAAAGGAAATAGAAAAAGGAAATATTATATTGCGACCGATAGAAATAGAAATTAGGATAAAGTAGTCACTTTTTGGATTGTGATAAAAATTGACAAGTCTCCAATCAATTAAAATTTTACAAATTAATATACTTTCTTTTCATAATAAATTCAACATTGTAGAATATTTTAAAATTGGTATATCCAATTCAAAGCCAGCATTGATATTAAGCGACTCTTGTTTCTTCAAGACCCTCAGAATTAAAAAAGCATATTGACAAAGAGGTCGAGAGAAGAGAGCTAAGCAAGCATGAGTTTTATTAATGTCAGTTCTTTCTTCTTAATAATTGTACTATCTTTGGCGGTGTTACAGGAATCATTGATCATAGCGACGCCGATTGACGCCAGTAAAATCACAATAGTTCCAAAAACCAAGGTAGAAATGTTTAACAAGCTGTCCAATGGTGCGCCCTTAACCATCCACTGCAAATCGAGGGACGATGATCTCGGGAAACACGTATTAGGGGCGGGCCAGAGTTACTCGTTTCAATTTAGGGTTAATATCTTTGGCAGCACGCTTTTCTTCTGCGGGGCATCGTGGCAGGGCGGGCAGATTAAGTTCGAGATCTACAATACCGATAGGGACGACTATGGCAGGTGCAATGAGTACTGCCAGTGGGAGGCGAGAGATTATGCTATCGTGGGATTCAAGGAAGGTGAAAGTAAAAGCTACGACATTTCTCTTCCTTGGCACCATTAATGTTACAGAACAGAAATGGGCTGGTTGTAATATCGCATATTTATGCGAAAACCTTGGTAGATTCAGGACAACTCATCCAACTGTTTTGTACTTCATTTTCAATAAAGTGGAAAACCCTTTGATTCATCAACCCGTGGTGGATATGCTTCTATCGAGATCTAAATTTATTCTACAAGTTATCTAAACAGATTATACATGACATCCTTCTATCACTAAATCGAGTACTGCATTTAGGTTGCTATGTTCATTGTTCTGTTGTTGAGTTTAATGGCTTCTCAATCAAGCAAATTAAAATCCTTTGATTCATTCCACCAAAAAAAAGGGAAGGAAAAAAAAAGCCTTGCTTGATTAATCGAGCTGTGGTCGAGTTTGAGGAAGAAAATTATGCGTATGCCTATATCGAGAACCAAAATTCACTCTACCAATCTACCTAATCGGATCAGTCATGACATCCTTCTACTAATATATTGAGTATATACTGGGTTTCGGCTGCGTCGTTCATTATTCTGTGTCTAATCTGTGAACGAGCTGTAGAGGTTGTTATCTGTTCCATTCAATGAATTCAAGGTTATTTACAAAGTAAGAGGAAAAACATAAATTCTCATCATTTCGGTTGATGTTATAATATACTACATTAAGAAAAGAGTTCAGCACTAGCTCTCACTATCGACCCAAAACCAGAAGTTTATGTCGATTTTCATTGGTAATACTTCACATATCCCTTTAATTCTTCCAATGTCTCTGTTTTCTAGATTAGGTCCATAAATTTCATTCTTGAATTGTAAACGAAAATTTTTTTTTTGAGTAATTCACGCAAAGCAATATGTTGTAAAAAAAGAGAAACAACAGTCACGTAAATAATCATAATCTATGTAATTAAGTGATTAAACATTATTTATTGATTGTTTATGTACCTTTTTAAGAATCTTGTTTTGTTTTCGAATTAATAAAAAAATAGTTAATACGGTTTCGCATCCATATTAAGATTCCACCACATTCCCTTTGAAGTAAGAAATTACATGTATATACAATGAGAGATTGATGAATTTTTTTCCACTGATTTTATTGGCGCCAGGGGAACTCTATATTCCCTTGGCGATCCATAACAGATCGATGGACTTCTCCGTGACCAACTATAATTGGGAATGCCCACCGAAAAAAAAACCCACCAAAGAAAAAAAAAACTATAATTGGGAGAGATGCTTGCTTGGTCACCTGGCAAAATTGTTGTCGTGATATAAAGGCGAACTTTCACATCTAAAGTAAATATGACAAAATATCAAAAGTTTGCCTTTTATGATGGTATAATTAACTTGCTCGCCTCACAACATTGTGGTTGAAAACTTATTATCTAGATTGATTGCGATCTTGAGCGGCCATCACCCCTCCAATTGGGGTGATCTTTGCCGCTGGGGACGGCCCAGCCGCCACGCCGTCTTCCTCTTCTTCAGTCCTGCAGTCCTGGACCTCCATTTCTTTTTCTAATATTTTATCTTTTATATTATGAAAATAATTTTTATTAAACGGTTTGGCTGAAATTTAACATAAGGACTGAAACCGACACATGGGAGAAGGTTCAGGATGAGAAAACGTTAAGTGTTGAGGACAAAGAAATTTTTTTTCCCCCTGTAATTAACGGACTCTAAAACAGAAAGAATTTCTTTCCTTGAATAATGAAAGCTGTCTTCAATTCTTTCCCTTAATTTCTTATAAGATTGAACTAAGATTAACTCTTTCTTTTTTTTTTGGTAGGAACCTAAGATTAACTCTTTGAGTCAGCATTGATGATGTGCATTCCTTTTTTTTATATCTATACTAGTCATGGAGTCTGTATATCGTACATGATAAAATATGATCTTTTCCTTTGTTAATTTCATTATATAAAATATTTATTATGAATTGTTGAAAATAGTGCACACCGAAAAAGGTAGTAACTTACGATTACTAATAGTATACTATTAGATATATAAGACTAATAGTAGTTAAATTTCACGAATAAGATAAAGGAAAAAATCATATAACAGAAGAGAATTTAATTTGAATCTTGACAAATCCAATATTTCATGATTATGCATAAAAAATTTAGAAGAAAAATCCCCATCATGGCAATATGATTTTTTTTTGTTTTCAATATTATCACGATTCATATGGTGTTACATCCTATCTTATGTTAACATATGCATAAATTTGGAAATCCCAAAAATTCTATAAAAGTTTATACATGAGAAAAAAAGTAAAAAGCTGCAAAACTCATGTTCAAAAATCTAATTATAAATGTACTTAAATAAACTCGTGTGCTTGCGTATGAAAAATTGGAGAAGTCTAATGGTAGTAATATGTTTCAGAGGCGGATTGATCAACTTTTGTGTGGTACATCCGTTATTTATAACGTATCATACAAAATATAATATGAATAACACATCGTAAATATTTTTCTGGATAAGTTGTAATTCTCATTAGATCAAAACTTCAAAAGTATTTACAAATATCCACCTATCCAAGAACAACCCTAAAAACAAACAGCACTACACATCAAAACTTCGTGGTATGTTAAAGAAAATAACTAGTTTAGACTGAACAATCTTAAAACACATCGTAACTATATATGTATGAAAAAATAATATAATCTAATTTGCTTTTTGAAAAGACAGCACACCAAATCTATGAATATATATATATATATATATATATATGATGTGATTTATTCTTAGAAAAGAAAATTGCATGATTTGTTTTATCTAGGTCTTCTCATAAAATATTTATAATTTAGAAAAAATAAAAAAATAGTAGTCCCATAAATCTATCTATATATATAAGTGTGTGTTTTTTAAAAAAATCTTTTTTTTATGAAAACTTAAAAACCTAAGAAAATAACGATTGATCTTACAAATCTATATTTATATCTTTTAAAAATAAAAATAAAAATTTTAAAGATAGCCAAAAAAATGAGAAAAGAAAGAACCGTCCCACAAATCTATATCTATATATTCAAAAATTAAAAATTTTTTTTAAGTAAAACTCAAAAAATCGACAAATTTTCATTAAAAAATGAACACTCTGAAGCCATTTGACCGAGTGTACCATGTTCTTGCTTTCATATATATATATATATATATATATATATCTATATACTTATATAGATTCTGATAACAATATTTAGGAGCTGTCATTTACATATTTATTAAATTCCCTATTTATTGTTGCAGAGTAAATTTATGCAAACAATTTAGCCGTGCATTTATGGAATTCATACTAGTTAATAATTTATTTTGCTTCTTTAAGCTCTAGATCGTGTGAATGCATGAGATTTTTTTTACTAGTATATATTATATTTGAAAGGAAAGTACATTTGCAGTAGGAAAGCAATTTGTAATTGTAAATGGGGTGCACCCGTTCAATATTTAAAAATATTTAATATTATCCATTCACCGGAAAAAATACAATATTATCCAAAGGTACTAATTATATATAAAATAAGATAGCAAAATTATTAAAATTAGCCAATATTTTGAATGCGTGAGTTTATTTTAGCATTTGGATGTTTAACTGAGAAAAAGAAGGAAGAAATAGAAAAACAAAATGCGGTAGAAATTATGATGCAGACAAAGATAATGTTAGAGGCCATTTCACTGGAACAAAGATTTCCCGACAGATATAACACTATGTTAGAGGGCATAAAAGTCTTATAAAATAAGCACTACAAAGAAATTAATTCATTATATATAAAAATTTATAGAAAAAATTATGATCTTATAAATAAAAATTTTATGATATAGCACCCCGCAAACTTAACCTCATAAACATAAAATAAAAATAGAACTTAAAAATATGGGTCTCCAAAATAATGTTTTTAAGGGGCATTTATTTTGTTATGAAAATCCCCTAGAATCGGAAGCAGAATCATTGATGTTTGTTAATAAAAAAATTCGATTTCGATTGCCCCATATGCAGCAATCCAATTACCCCAAAAAGTGGAATCAGAAACCCCCCACATATTAGGGAAATAGATGAATGCATCAAACTTTTATAACTCAAAGTAATTTCATGAAAATCTCAACTAACTTCCAATCCATTGTGATTCATAACAACCACAAATTTATTATTTCAACCGACTAGTTATAAAAAAAATCTAATTCCTGTTCCGAACTAAATCAAACAAAAATTAAGATTTTTGTTCTGTTTTCAATTCCGCCCTATTCCATTTTCGTTTCCAACTCTAATTTTGAAGTGCGAACCAAACGACCCCTAAAAAAGATCGAAACAAAATTTTACCCTAATTACAAAACTTAATATATGAGATAGATCTATATAAACATTAAATTTAAAAATATGACAGGTATTAATTGAAATAACTAGTTTCAAATTATTATTATAATAATTAACTTATTCTATGTTATAACAAAAATATTGAACACATTATTTGAAAATTAAAATTAATAAAAACATTAATATTATTTTTAACAAGAAAATTAGTGTTTTAAAATGTAAATAAGTACAATAATAAATTGTCTAGTCTAGAAATACATGAAAACAAACTCGTGCAATGTATGGGACAAAAAAACTATTATATAGCAAAATTGACTTGAGATATAATAAATGCATCCTATTTAATGCAAAAAAAAACACTAATATCAAATTATCAAGGTTTAGAAATTAGTAATACTAAATAAAATTTTGTCACAAATGGATTATGCAAATAACAAATTGTGTTTGTAAAGTAATTGAAGATATATAGTAATTAGACTTATCAAGGCATTTTATTGCTATTGAGATTTCAAGATTATGTGAAAATACGTTGTTCATTTCATATAGTAATCAATATAAATACAGTAAATTTGTAAGGTAATTAATGTTTTGTAAATTAAATAAGAAAAAGAAAGCACCTTATATGTAGTCAAAATAAGAATAACATTACTAACCATAGAGTTTCTATCCTATGTGAACTATGTAAAAAGAAAGTGAAAATTAAATTAATTGAGGAGCTGGCAATTTATTGAGACAGTTGATTGATCCTATTAAAATTTTAAATAATGTGAACAAACCCTCTTATTATTAAAACTAGATGAATGGCCCGCGCTTGCGCAGGCTAGAATTATTATAATAATTAACAAAATTATTATTGTTGAGTTCTTTCACTATGACCTTTAGAAAATAATTTTGTTTGTTCTCTTACATCTTCCTATCATTTCATGAATGCAATCTCTCCTTGATTGGTAGAATGATGTAAGTACTCAACTCACTATAAGAATATATTGATTCTCCCTAATTTAAAAAATCCTCGAATGAATATATAATATTTCTTACATCAAATAAAAATATATATACCATATATGCCATATATGGCACGACTGTATTGTCTCAAATATTCCATTAGTTGCTTAAATAAAAATTTTGTTATATACTTCATATAAAATTATCTCCCTCTAATCTATATACAATATAATTTATTTACCTCAAGATGATTATGATGATTTTTGATCTTTTTGTTTCTACAGTTAATGAAGAATTTTTTTCTCAAATTTTCCTTTCAATGTCAAAGATCATAGAGCCAAAAAATAGGTTCTTTATCTAGAATACGACACTTCTTTAAGTTCACAATAATAAAATTCTATTAATTATAAATAGCATGAATATATTATTTATGACTTTTCATAAGTTTAATCTTTTCGGCTTATAAAGTCAAGGTGGCAGCATGATATTATAACTATTGTCACACTCTTGTTGGTGGTGATATGAAAGGTCTTACAACCAGAGTTAGGCTTCGTATTACGTAGCATATTCCAGCGCGTCGCTCCGGCTTTTATTATTTTATATAGATTGCATTTGTATGACTTAAAATTATAAAAAGTTATAATTATTTTTATAATTTCTAATACATCTATAAAGTTATGATTTTTTATTTCACCTAATATAATGCAATAAATAAAATTAAGGAAAAGAATCTCTGATGACTAAAGGAAAATATATATATATATATTAATAATTCTTTTAATTCTATCATATTAGGCAAGAAGGAAAAAAATTTGATAAAAGTATACTTTTTAAAGTTTTCTTTCTTAACCGAACTTTTTTGGGAAACAAAGAATCACCTAAAATAGTACACAGTAAAAGAATTCAATCTTACCGAAAAAAAAAATCTATTCAATCATTCCATATTACTAGTTAAATTTCAAAATTTTCAAAACAAATGGTTTTCTTTTTACAAATCTAAAATACTAAGTATAATTTATAATATAAGAAAAGAAATCCGTGTAATGCACATGTATTAAACTAGTATTGAAAGTAATTCCATCATGACTATTTTTTTTTTCATGGTAAGTATTACTCGGTGAGGATGATAAATCCACGAAGGTGGCATCCTTTTATGTTTACACTAGAGAAGATTAAACCCAAGCATCTGATTGTTCCCTGTTTACAAAATCTCGTGAAGATTATAAAGGTCTGCGTTGTTTCTAGGTAACTAACTGCTACATTTCTTTATTTTAGGTGTTTGTTCTATCCAGTTAAGCTGAGTCGTTGCACATTTCGACGGTACGACACCAACAACTGGAAAAGATCAAGACATGAAATGACGTGGTTATTTATTTTTTAAAGATTCATTGGAGTAATAGTTTCTAAAATGGATTTGTTTGATCATGCCAATCAAGAAGGTACTTGAGCAGAATATGTTATATAATTATTTTCACAATGATCTAATGAGAATGAACTGATATGATTTTTTAATATGATTTGCTATATTAATTTATGCTACATTAATTCGTCCGATTTTTTTTTTTACTCCTATATTCGAAAGTCCAATATGTCTCACTAATCTTATTCAAGTCGGGTCGGTTCACTATAAGGTAAAACTCTCCATATATAATTCTCTCCATTCACAAGACTTGAACTCGAGACTTAACTTAAAGAGAATTAGTGCCGAACATTCACAAGACTTGAATCTGATATATTAGTTAAGGAGAATAACCGTTGAATTGATTGAACTAATTGCATCAACATATATTAGTTATGTTTATACTTGTGTTCCTTTTTACCACTAAATTAACCCCTTAAGATTAAGGTAGTGTTACTTCGCACGTACTTTTGCATCGAATTTCTCTCTGCTGTTGGCATTCTATAGCAGAGCTCAAGAACGTGGCATGACTGTTCATGTACATACAAAAACTATTGCGTCCTACGCAAGTCATTTTCTTATTATTACTATTGCGGTTGATGGAAGCTGACATATTATTACTACTTTGCGTCAAAGTCATTTTCTTTCTATTAAATTTTCATTAGACTTATATGAGTGCAGATCTATATCCACTTAAAAGTTCAAACTGATAAGTATAGTATCCAAATATCATTTAAACTCATGAATATTCATTTATTTTTTTAATGTAAGATTAATATTTTCAACACCCGCCCTTGCGTGCAACGTGTAGTTTATTATGCCTACACGTTATCATATGCCCTTAATATAACTCATGGATATTAATTTATTTTTTTTCAATGTGGGATTAACATTCTCAACATTTTCTTTACCACTGGGGATATTTCTTGAAGCGAAATTGAATATTAATTTCTCTTAGTGGAATATATACATTCATTTCTTATTAATTCATTTTATCGTAATGAAATCTTGCATATGAACTTCTGCATAGTTGCGGTCAAGGTGCAATAAACAACAAATTGTAAGCGTATTGTGCACAAATCAATTGGGTATATAAAATTGTAGAATTGTACCTACAAAATTAAAGAGCACACATATTGTCAACACCCCATTTTGGTCCACCCTGGTAAAAGGAGGGTAAAATTATCATTTGTCACTAAAAAAAAACTCTCTCCAAGGGTCAAATTGGTCAGATCGCGTCAGACCGATCACATTGCATCAGACCGATCAGATCGCGTCAGAATTTCTGACGCGGGTCAGAACTTTCTGACCTTTTCATTTTCGTCCCTTCTCTTTATTTCTTTCCACTTCGCCCCTCTTCTTTTCTCTCTCTTCCTTTCCGTCCCCGCCGCTCTTTCCTTCTCTTCTCTTCTCCCCCCTCTTCTTCTCCTCTCTTTTCACTGACGTCCCTTTGCCACATCCGACACACCGCGGTTGCCCACCCACCGCGACCGCCTGCCACCGCTGACACGCTCGCCTGACACGCCACCGTTCGCTTCCCCGGCACGTTCCCTCGACCGCTATCTCTCCCTCACGGTCCCGATCTCTCTGGCTCGCTCTCCCCCCGAACCCTCCCGACTCTCGGATCCCGACTCACACTCGAAGATCTCTCGATCCCGCTCCGATTTCTCCCCGGAAACAAACTCGCGATCTCACCCCGAACAAAACCCCTTCATTTCCTCCTCTTGATCCTCCCGGATTTCCGGCGATTAAGCTCGAAAACTCCTCGCCATAAAACTCGAAAACCTCGCCGAAATCTCGAAAATCTCCTCGATCCCAACCGACCCGAGCCTCGTGACGCTTCCCCCGAGCACGGCGTAGCCCAGGCGGTGCTCGTCGCCGCCTCACGTGCCATCGCCGCGGTGCCCAGAGGCGGGAACCGCCATTTGCGGTCGTCAGACTCCTTTCCTCCGCCCGGACTTCATCTTCTCCGACCACTCTCTCTCACGAGCTCGGCCCATCTTTCTTTGTTTTGCGCAGGTCTAGCCCAACCGATTCGGCCCAGTCCGTTTGGCCCAGTCCAGTCCGGCAGAGACGGTCCGACCTGATTCAACGTTCGACTCGCTCCGTCTCACCTGCAGATTCGGCCTAGTTCCAGCGCGCTCGGCCCAGCGCTCTCTTTCGCGGCCCAACTCCCGCGCGTTCAGCCCAACACACGCATGCGGCCCAGACCTCCTCACTCCTGGCCCAGCTCGTCGGCCCAGTGCCCCTTTGCAGTCGGTCTGCACTGTCCAGATCGCCCGGTCCGGTCTGAACACTTGGTTTTCTGGTTTAAACCGAAATTAGGTATACTATTTTGACTTAGTGACATGCGTAGGTCTTAATTTGTAAATCAATTTGATGGTTGCGATGATAAATTTTGTGATTGTCGTGCAGAAAATTTGAATAAAAAAATTAAAAAAATATAAACAAAAGGATGACAAAAAATAAAATAATTGTTGTTTTAATTAAACCAACAAAAGCACGAATTGGAATATTTTAATTATTCGACATTAAAACCGGTTGTTTGAAGCGAGAACGAATACACACGAACCAATCTCATGTTCATTCGGCTCTAAGGGAATTAAATCAATTAAATACACAAATTGGTTTAATTAATTATTCGGACTTAAAAATTGACGAAATTAAATTCTGTCGTGACTAATTTTGCTTATTCACGTGCACATGTGAATAATTGAATATGCTTCGATCGAAATCCTGCACGAATCGGCTAACCACGTAAACACGACATTAAAAGACACAACTCTTTTGCGTTCACACGTTCATCGGATTTCATTTACTTTGTCTGCTTTCGCTGCTTTTGTCTGTTTCCTATTTATTTATTGTGGGTCGAGCCCGAATTCCTAGGATATGATATACACGGGGTCCAACACCCCCTCTTGTTAATCACGGGGTCCAACGACCCCACACACTTAACGTGTGCAACCCGAGTACAGAATCGGGTCTTGTTTCGACTTACTGCATCGTTCCTAGTAGTGTCTATGCGGAAGACGACTCGGATTGGGTAAGTAAGTCGTGGCCGGACATGACCCGGGAGCTCGACCGATCCTACGGCTATCAAGAGAGTCACGTGACTCTTTCGCCATCCGTTGGTTCGGTTGGACCCGACCCCCGGCTCTCTGAGCCCGCATTGCTTTAATTTCAGTTTCAATCACTCAAACCACACGGTGAGCATGAGTAGAATAATAGCCGAACGCGAACTGACCGGGATTTCGTTGTAAATTGTATTTTATTTATTTGAGAGAACAATGTAAGGGTTTACATTGTACATTTATTCATGTAAGAATCTCGATCGGAGAGTGGATGGTCGGAGTGTTTCTTCGAATTTACGGTGTCAAAACGCGTAAGATGAGCGGAACTTAATTAAGCGGTAATTAAATTAAAATGACAAGCCTAGACAAGTTACAGTACCAATAGGGCATGCGAGATATAGGCTCGCATGTAACAGAACCTCCGAATTCGGAACCTCGGGTTTCGCAGACCATATGCCTTAGCAATTAGGTGTACCCCGTACCCCTAGACCCGGGTAACTTGCTGACCCTCGACTTTGGGTTGTAAAATGGCAGGTGGCGACTCCTTTTCACGTGCGCCCATCGCGCGTTCCCGGGAAGGTGGACACTCCCAAGTCACGTTGCATAGGCGCGCGTATGCGTGCCTCGACGAGACGAAATTCGGGTGCGCACAGCTTGGCGACTCCACCGGGGACACTTAGAGGGTTCGGGCTCATTTCCGCTTGCTTTGTTTGCTTGTTTATTTACCGCTTTGCGCAATTTTTCGCTTATCTATTTTACGCACATTTATTTCCTACACACGCATTGCATATCATTCTAACTTTAGGTACCTACGAGTTGCGTCCCACAACCGATATTAGGTTCCACAGGTTAGATAGGGATTCGAAGTAGGGGCACAGCGCGCAGTTCGACTGCCGTCTCGGCCTTGAAAAGAATCATGCTCGGTTTCAAGGAATTCATACCCTTGAACTAGGGACCCCCATCCTTAGGTAACACTGTCCCTGTAGAACCAAACCCTTCATCGTGCTATGCTTTCATGCCAGCCTCCAACCCGGCTTCAACAATAGTCCTTGGGGTCGGCCTGCGAGCCACTTGAGTCTTTTCTATTTGAAGAGCGATGTACTTGTAATTCCTATTAAGTCGTGGGCATTTACTTTCTTCGCACGCATGTATCTTGCAATTTTTTTTAAAAAATTTGAGTGTCATTCATATTGACGAGTCCTAAGCAGATTTTCCTGTCGTCTTGGTAAGGGACGCTTTGCTTGGCCTCCTGCTCGCACCTCGATAGAGCCCACCAACACATGAGAACCTCGCCGACCTGCCACAGGATACAGGCTGCACGTCTTCCAGAACACCCTTCCCTGCTAGCACAACCACCATGATCGACTTCACCAACACTACGATTGATTATCGAGAGGTTGCTGAGAGATGAGGAATTCGCCGGCCGACCATAACCTTAGAGGGAGCTCGCCCAAACCCGCGCCGAGCTTTCGAGACGTGATCAAGAGTTGGCCCAAGCAACACTGCCTTGGAGAGGTCTCGGCCCAGAACCAGTGTTTTCCAAAGCGACGTAGGCTCGCGTCGCGAGCGCAGTGGAAAATCGACTTAGGACTTCAATTTTAAAACCTGCATTGTACTTTGAACTGTCCTAGTCAATGTGAATGACCGCATTAGTATTTTCAAAACCCATGCATCGCTTCCATTCTATTGATTTATTATTTTGCAACTACCACGCATTCCCACGTAGCAGGTGAGTCATGCCAAATTTCACTGGTAGACAACCTGCAGTCTTCACCATTCTTCTTCACATCCACATGTCCCGACACTTTTCTTGACCTGTCCTGCGCACGTCTTTCAATGCAACAGAGCATGTCATTAGGCGTCGTGCGAGCACATCTCTCATTCCCGTGTCGAATCCTCAACATACGTCCCTCAGTGCGCTTGCACGACGCCTATCAGGCCAGTTCGCTCTCCTTTGCTCTTGCATTAAGATTGCGGACACTTCTTGCTCCTTCATTGTTTTTCCTCTTCCCATTGCAGGAAATAATCAATAAGAAGCAAGTTCGAACCCCAAACAACCACACTTAGGACAATAAAGACCTCTCGTCCAGCTCCTAGGGGGCTTCAACACCGAGGACCTAACCCTCCCTCCACGAAGATAACGACAACAGAAGCATGGCCCAGCCCACTCGCCACAGGAATCGCTAATTGGGTCGCACCTCCGGTCAAAGAATGGGCCCAACCCGCCCACTGCCGTTGCCACCAACTAGCCACCGGGGCAACACGCACACATCATCCTAAACTCTCTTATTATTTTTACTTACTGCATTTCCAAATGGGCTCTCGGCCAAAACAAATCTCTCAGGTGGACATTAAGACAATTTCAAGGATGCCCTATCAGTTCTATCGGGCTTGTTCGACTCGCATGTCCCCGTGGGACCCGGCTCCTCGAGCCTTCCCTAGGACGGCTGCGCCTGCCTACCCACACTCAGGAAAGAACACTTATGCGGACCCCAGCCGCGATCTGACCATTCCAGTGTGGCGATGACTACGCTCCCGGAAAATGAGTGTCCCTCACACGCGGCACCCCATGGGTCGCGTGTTGTAGGAAGGGGATTTCCCATGGGTCCATCTTACATTTCTTACCACACATTCCACCGCATAATCACCTGATACATCACTTTCTTTGTCATATTTCACAGGGACATGCCGGTCGTAGGCAAAGAGCGATGCGCCGATTCACACCTCCTCGAGAACTCTATCGGGCCCTTCACCCTTTTACTTCGATAGGGAAAGGGTCCGACCATGAGGTACCCTCCTATGAAGCCGAAGACGAGGACAATTGAGCGAATCACTTAGCATCGATGCGATCGTCTTTCTTGAACATCCGCCAACTTTAACAACGTGCACCCTCCAAGAGGCATGCACTGTAAAGAACAGCAAGAAACAATCGGGGACATCGCACCAGGTGCCTGCCATGGGCCAGTCTAATAAATGAGGACAGGGGCATCCTCGTCCAACATTCGTACAGGGGCAACATCATTTGTTTATTCACAAAGCAATCCAACATTTTCTTTTCTTAGATAATAGGGGAAGTTCACTTGTAATGCTTGCAAGGGCAAATGACACGAAGTTCGACTTCCGAGTGTACAAGAGTCAAACTTCCAAGAAAGCCGGCCCTCACAAAGTGGGACCGGGTCAATTACACGCAACAAGTCTCCACGAGGTGAAACACACCAAAACGGCATCGGCGATGCAAAGTCGAGGAGTTTCAAACAAAGACATGGGGCACAAAACAAGCCTCAGTTGGAAAAAAAAGAGCGAAAAGAAGCGGGAAAACCCGCAAATGAAGAGAGAGAAAAGAAGTGTGAAAAACCTGCTAATAAGCGAGACAAGGCAATGCCGACGTTCAACAAAAGCATCGGCAATGCTAATCCAAAAGAAATCAACAAACCTCGACAAAAGGGGGGCAACAGTCGCAACTCATCGATGGAGACAAGACACAATGCACTCGGAGGTCGAGTCCTTCGAATCATACGCCTTTACAAGCTCGAGAGATAAAGCATCGAGCCCGCTAGGTCGAAAACCCCTCCTAGGGGCGGCTTAGGTAAAAGCTAAGACAAAAGAGAGGCACGACCGGAAAGCCCTTGTGGGCGGCCATGGTAAAAGGAGAGCTCATCCCCTTTAGGTTGAGAGATACGGCCCCGAGGTGGGTGACCGTGGCAAAAGGAGAGTAAAATGAGAGATAAACAAAACAGTCACCCTAGGCTCTTGCACACTGCGCGGGCCAAGGATCCCCAAGGGAAATGGCCAAGTCATCTACTCCAATGGGATCCTCGATCAGCTCTTCAACACAATTCAACCCTCTAAGGTGGATTCTTCCTCGAGTATAGTGGGCGACCAAGCACACCATCCGAGCAGTTTGGCGTAGCCCACACCACGAAAGGACAAAAAGGGGGGTGCATCTCGTCGCAGATGTGAACTCGTGTATCCTTTCTGTCTGGGACAACGTGCTTCCTATGCTTTCCCTTTTCTCTCAGTTAATTCATAACTTCAAACAGGTCACAGCCACCCTACAATCGGCTGCCACAAAGCTAAAGTCCCAGACATCCCTTTTCGGGAGTCTAGTCATAACACTCTAGAAATGGCTAGACCGAGGTCTGATCAAATTTGCACAGAACTGCCCCATGCGGGTCACAAACGCAGCCACCCTGCAGTACCCTGACGAGAAGGGTCTTAAGCCGACGGGCGCATCGAACAATCGATAGAGTCGCTAGGGCATCACTAAGGACGTCTTAATATACCCATGCATGGCCGACAAAAGCCCTTGAAGGCCTCGCATTGAGGCCTTCGAAAGCGGGATCCATTCGTATTTGTCAAAGCAAAATTCTTTGCATGTCATCCAGGGGACCCAAAACTGAAGCGTCATGCGTCACAATGACGTTATCTTCATAGCATTGATAGGCCCGTACATCGTTAGTAGCTCTCATGACTTACTAATGATGTCAGGATTACAGGTACCATACTGCAAGAACTACGGCAGACTCTGATCCCCTGTCCAAGGGGGTACGTAGGCTCCCCCAGAGCTCGAGTCCCGCATCACAAGACGACGGTCCCTAGCGAATGAGCAATCGCTCTGGGCGAAGCAACGAGCAACCGCCCCAGGCGGAGCAACGAGGAACCGCCTCGGTAAACTAGCAAGCAACCGCCACAACAATGAGGCCGGTTTCAGGTAGAGCTAAAACTAACTGCCCCAGGAGCGAGGCCAACTTCTGGCAAAACAGTAAGCAACCGTCCCAATGGCGAGACCGGGGCATCCCCAGCAAGCAATCGCTTCAGCGACGAGACCAGCTTCCAGCAAAAGCAAAGTGCAATCAATCCAGTGGCAAAGCCGGCCCCTAGCAAGGCGATAACAATGAGCAAGTCGCGCAGCTGTTTCAACAAGGACGCCGGCCTTCGGCAGGCCAACACCTTTAAGACAGTATCCTCCCAGCACATCCACTACGCATGCCGCCGTTTACCCAACTAACATTGGGTTATGTCCACCTCTGTGGGGGAACCACCGGCGGTTATCATTCCTCTGCAACGAGGCAAATCGCAATTCGAGAGCCAAGCCAACCCACAACATCATCACCCTACGACAGCACTTGGAAGCAACCGGGGTATACTCAACAAGCCATACAATGGGTCATCCCCTCTGCGCGAGAGGGTCTCGCGTCATCCCTAGTGAAGGCCTATCCCAACACCAGGCGAACCAAAATTGTTTCCCTTCCGCGGCTAGCATAAATCCTCATCATCATTATTCTTCTGCAGGGCCGAGTCCTATCTTTACTTTTATGCAGGGCTGAGTCACTTCTTCAATATTCTGCAGGGTCGAGTCCTATCTTTACTCTTATGCAGGGCCGAGTCCCA